>NC_091524.1:4616282-5286709 GCF_041682495.2 Bombus fervidus
CCTCGACTAATTAAGCTAGCCAGACTAACAACAGATTTCTTTCTCAACTAATTTAATATTTTAAACAACCCTCTCTTCTACTAACAGAAAATTTAGGAAAAAAGATTTGTAAATTGTATTATTAAAGACAAATTAATGTATTATTAAATAATAAATTAATGTATAATTCAAGACAAATTATCTAAGATACTTAGTTAATCTTATTCTGAATGATAATAGAGAAACTCATTTAATGTTTAACAGGGTAGAGGCGTCGTAAGTTACTCACGAGATGTCTCTCAGCCTTGGGCTAATTAAAAACACGCTCCAATTAAGCCAAAATAACGAGACAGCGTGAAAACTCTATCCAGCTACGAAATTTCTGATAGCGAAGAGCGAGCTCTTTTTCAGCCGTGTGTTTTCCAATGTAGCCGCGAGCAATGGCGAACGATCTTGTTAACAAAATTGCGAATCATTCTTCACCAGCTTTGACGGCGATCTATCTGCAAATCGATTTTCTATTATAAATCCACGAGCCTCGGAGATTGAGTCGTTATTACATTTTTTCACCGTCACAATATTTATCAATCTCGCTTCTGTTTGAAATCATATGTTTCATCTCTTTCATTCTTTAGTTTCTTTTTTTTTCATGACAAATTCGTTTTAAACGTAACGCGGCATGTTGAATTCCATTCACGTCAAAATATCTGTTTTTATTGCAAAGGAAAATTATCCTAAATCGTTCCAGTTTATTGGAAAAAAGAATTCCAATTTTAATCATTTCGCACGTGTATTTCAAAAGTGTGCAACTTAAACAATCTTTTTCAGGAAAAGCGTTTTGCAACGTCTATGTACATTTTCAGATTGCTTTCAAATGTTACCAATATAGTCTAATCTCATAGGTGACGGCGCTAATAATGTTTCAGAATGTTTCGTATAATACGCGAAATATATTCATAAAAAAGAAAGTATCTAGAAGCGTACGAATGCTTTCGCGAACCACTCTGCTTCTACAATTTTCTCAGAGATCGTAATTTAAAATTCTCTCAAAACTTGGTCTCTTGCTTCCTCCACGATATATACGATTTCCTTGTTCGCTTTTATCGAGTGGAAATACACTGAGACCGAGAAAATTTCCAGTTGTTTTCATCGCAGGAGCAACGATGATAGTGCACAGGAACACAGTTATCGCTGATTATTTTCCACGATACCAACTTTCCGCCACGTGATCTTTGCATTTCCATCGAATTTCCCGATAGCTCAGTAGGAACGCGTGGAATAACGCGCGTTGTTCCACGTCATCGCGTTTCACGCTGAAACATCTACGTAACGATGTATTGGTTAACGTGAATCAATGAGTCTGGATACGTCTGCTCGATCGGTCGATTCGCTTATTAATGGGTGGAGGAGAAATGGCCAATAAATATCGGCGAAAATTGCCTCCTGTCCATGGAGAGCCAATACTTTTTCGGATAACTTGTAACGCAGCATTCGGTACGTAATTGGAGAAAGGCTAATGTCGGATGTTTCGAGAAATTGAACATATTCCTATGTTTGTGTTGTCGAAATATGGTTGGTCGGTCGAGAAAATGGAAGATTAATTTTTGAGAAGTGGAGAAATTAAAGTATCCGTTTACTTTTCTGTCGATATGATCCGTCGTTAAACATTAAGAAGAGTATGGAGGTAATTTCGATACACGTAATCCTTAAACTCGTTTTCTTGATATTACTTAAGACGTCCAAAGGAACTTGCTACGAAACCCCTGATATTTTATTGAAGATACATCATCTTCTCGATTTCATCGCTTCGCTGATTATCGCTTTATCGTTAATTAATAGGGTTCCTTGAGCATTATGACGATAATGAACGAAATATATTACTATGTTCATAAGTAGTCTGACGCTGTAGTACATTTCCGATAACACGAGATAGAGATTTTAGTGGAAAATTAATTAAAATTAATAATTGTGGAATCAGAAAATTATAAATGAAAATTATCTGTAAGGAACTCGATAATAGTATGTATATGTATATTTCTTTCTTTTTACGATCTTTTAGACATCACTGCTCAAAGTAACATTATAATAGTGTTTGTGTCGGTTTAAAAGATCCTTTAGAAATTAAGCAACCTGAAAATTACCAAGACATTTGTCGAGAACCTGCCTTAACTACCGAAAACCTGGCAAGTTCACTAAAGATCATGCAACACGGGTCTCATGGTAGCTTTACCCTGGTATTTGCTGTAATCAAACACATAGTACGTGTATATTTACATGGAAAATTAGCGCCGTGCAAGCAACGAAGGAAATTCCAGTTGATTCGCGTCCAGAGGGATACGAAAATAAGCCGAGCAGGAAATTGATTCGAACTCGCTACGCTTTGAACCCTTTGTGTTATGGCTAATTTTTTGCATAAACAACTATTCAAAATTTGTTTGTTAAAAAATAACTTATCGGATTGTGTGAAGGGTTCATTAGCGTGACGTTGTTTTTCTCGTCAAACAAAGTTACGAGGAATACGGCAAAAATAGAAAATTTCACGCACTGAAACAGAACGAATGCAATCTGATTAATGAGCCTTCGGGGCTTGGATGTGCATGAATTTGAAAACATTCTCGTCGAAATAATTAGATCGCCAGTTGAAATGGCTTTGTTATTCGTATCAGTTTCCAATACCTCGAATGTTCGACTGTATGCATATTAGTCGTATAAGTTCAATCATTATTCTTTTAATTATTGTTATTTTCAATACAGTGTACATTGTCCGAACGGAGGAAGGTGTTCGTTTCTAATTTTATTTTACACCGATTGTTTGGTATCGTAGAGGGGTTCGTAATCGGGATTCGAACCAGGATCTTTCGTTTGCCAGCAAAGTACTTTCCCAATTACCTACCCAGGCGGTCGATGAGTATTTTCTACCACACTCCTAAGTCTCAAACAATTGCCGCCTGACAATGTAAGCGCCCTCGGTCACTCATAATGCACAAAGCATATAAATACCAGTCTAAACTCATCGCTGTCGGTCAACTAGATACGTAAATCATAATCTTCTAACGTCGGGACACATCCTACTTCTAAGAATCGTAAGAAGTAAAATGTTCAACCCATCGGGTTGTTAGACCCAAATTCAAACTCAGATCTTCCGCCTGCCGGCAGGGTGTTTTCCTAATTAAGCTGCCCAGGCCGTCGACGAATGCTTTCTGCTGAACTTCTAAGTCTCAAATGGCTGTCGCCTACGGTTGAGTTAGATTTATCGCAGAAACAAAGCTGTAATTTCGTTTAGTCGAGTTTAACTATTAAATCTAATATCGTAGTTGTTTAAACGAATCGCTTGTAACAACTTTATGAAGCAATCGATAATGAACAGAGCTCTTGGAAAAGCTGACAAAATCACGAATTAATGGAACTTCGTGCAAGCGACAAATACTTCTTTAATTCCGTCAAAGCGCAATAAAATTGAAATGAATATAAAACGCGTTTCCAGGTTGGCGCCACGGTGCTAATGTCACGCTCCCGCGTCTCTTTTCAACGATTCTGACGGTAGTGCGGATAATTTCCATAACAGCGCAAGGCGTGCAGTCTCGTTTATAAAGCTCACTGCCAACAACGTGAAAAATAACCAGAATTAATTCTTCTAAATTAATTACAATCAACTCTATCCCTTCTTTCTCCAAGAAATTGTCTATCACTCTTTTCCTCAGAGATAATACATAATCAAAGATTGTTGTTTCAAGTCAATTGAAACGCTCTCCATTTCTATTTCTTTCACTATAACATTTATTGAGATGTTTTTCTTCAAAACGCGCAAACTTGAAACTTCATAGAAAAATTCCGGAGAGATAATTCGTTTAACCAGATTCTCGTTTAAATATCTACAAAAGCTTGCGATGCTTCCGCCGCGGCGCACGTTTAATAATTTTCAAAGGCGACTCTCTTTCTTCTGGTGGCTGGTGGAAGTGATTTTACCCAGCTGCATAATTTAGATGATCTGTGGACGGTCGCCAAGCAAAAAAAGAACAGCAGCTTACGAGAATATTTAACGCGGCGAGGAGCATCGCGACGTTCTGTGAATGATCTATACTGAGGGAAGACGTGCCTTTTTCAGGCGGAGCCAGCGCTCATGTACGATAGCGTGCAGGTGTTCGCTGTAGGATTAAGAACCCTGGAACAGTCGCACGCGCTCAGGCCCGCCAACATCTCCTGCGAAATGGAACACCCCTGGGACGGAGGGTTGTCCCTCATCAACTATATCAACTCGGTGAGTTTTACTACTTTTACACGTGTGCGTGTTCTTTGAAACAGAAAGAAAAGACATGGTAAAGTAATATTTCACGTATGTATTTGAAGTTCTACGTTCAAAGTCTATTCCTAAGACTGCTAGATTCTCCTAGAATTATTAAATTTCCTGAATTTCTAATGTAACGTAAAGTTATATGCAACTGATTATAATGTAAATATGATGATTAAACTATAGGTTTTTAAGCATTTGTTTGAATAAAAACTTATAAAGATGCACAATATAAAAAAAATAAAATATTCATAAATAATAAAATGCTCGTTAAAGTTTTTTAGTTGAGTGAAGCAAGTTTGTTTAAATCCTTGATTATATTTCAAGAAGTATAAATTTATTAAACGTCCGCAATCTACGCGTGATATTTAAATCCAGTTGCGTTACATCTGTGAGATTTCGTTAAATATTTTCCACTTCATATTCGAATAACAGGTTTTAATTACCACGATAACGGTAAAAAAAAGTTCTCGCGTCTAATCGAATAAGATGTGTCGCCTGAATGGCTAGGAGATTAACGTGCTAGAACATGCTAGGTATTTCGTATATCTTGAGGAAGTATTTGGACACGAAACGTTCCTCAAAACGGAATTTAATGTTTCATCGCATTAGCGACCCGCGTTATTCGTAAAATGTCTGGCTGAATGAGCGGAATGCTCCTGGAAACGCCATGGGAAGTTCCATGGACGTATTTTGTAAAATGAAAATCGCGAAGAAAAGGGTGTTCATTTCTGTCGAGCGCTTGTCCGATCCATTTTCAGTTGTCAACAAACAGTGACGTTTGTTACACTCACGAAGAAAGTTAACCGACAATTTACGATGAATTACGGATGCAAAGAGACTGGACTGCTGCCAAGAACAACTGTATTCCGGATAATTGCAAACCCTTTCGCGAGGACGAATGGCGGTTTTACAAACTCGCGAGAAATCGAGGCGTGAACGTTTTCAGTTAACGAGAAAACAGTGCGGAACGATTACATTGTGTTGTTATAGTAATATCGTTTCATTACATTCAGCGAATTTCATTACATTCAACGGGTTTCATTGAAGCGTGATTTATGAAATTTCGATTCCGTTTAATGAAACTTTTTTAAGTTTGTGGACAGTTTCGATATCGAACAGAATTATTAAAATTGGAAACGAATAAAATGAACGGTTATGATAGTTTGCCTAATTGTGACTATATCCTAAGTAATGTAATAATAAGTTAACACGATCACCTGACTAATAATAGTCTCGACAATTGATTTCGTTTAACCTCTGTTCGTGTACAACAAAAATTACACACAACTATCGACGTATCGATGAGTATCGACATCGGCTCATGTCGATGATTTACGATCGTGGCCTTTAAAACATCGTCATATACATTCGCCAATATTCGACCGCTTTGTATTCGAGCGTCGACACGTCGGAAGGTTGTTTCTATGAATTTCAATAGGAATTTTATGAACACCAGACACGGATAAATTTTATGAAATATCGAGCAGGTTTCCAGTCTGTCAGGCGCATCGGCCACACATCGTTCGAAGGCTTCGCATGTTTTTGGTTTATTGTAATGAGTAGCATTACATGTACATTCTTTGTGAGATAAAACGATCCTCGTTTGTTAATAGCGAACTGTTGAAATAGCGTGTACGTATTATGGATAAATATTACGCGTTATATATTACGACTAGACTACATTATACGTTATCAGACAGTATCGTGATACATTGAATTAACGCTTCACGTAACGAATAATTAATAATGAATTTATGAATTAATCATGAATAATGAGATTTTCCCTTACACCTTGAGCAACGTTCCGTAATTTCAACGGACAGAAAATCAGGTTGGTTTGTAATCTGGACACAATCAAGAGGTTCCACGTTCGCCAGTATCCCCTCGAGGAGCACTTATGGTCCGCTATTAATTTAACAGTGAAGTGGCTAAATTCCGATATCGATGGTCGCTTAACAATCTGTGAACATTTGCCAACCTCCCGCAGAATATGTATAAGAAAATATATTACACTGCATTTTCCTTCAATCGTTAAACGATCGTTCGATTAATTCGATTCGAATTGGAACGTATTTGTTCAAGTTACAAATTTCAAAATTGAAAATGAACAATATACTTGAACTCAACTTTGAATTCAAATAATTCACGGCTTTAATTTCAACCAGTCTTAATGAGATCGAAATTACAAAGACTGTTAACAAAACTGATTTTAACCACAGTTTGACAGTTTCGTGTTTATGAGAAGTACACCGCATAAGGAATTCGTAACGATTTTAAACGCGGTCAGTGTTTACGGTTTTAACGGCCGGTAACGAGCTGGAGCGTTCATAAACGATGCTTTTTTCCGCCATTTGAAAAGCGTCGCGTGATAACGTCAAGCCATAAAACTACTTGGCGCCACTCCAAACGCGTTTATCGCGGGATTAGCTATTCCGCGTTGTTTGTCCGTACGCTTTTCCGAGCATCTTTCGACCAAATTTTGGCACGCGCCAAGCCTTCCCCTGTTTATACCCATTGGCACCGTGCAGCTGGTTTCTTTTCTCAATTTAGAAATGCGTACTTTGCCGTTAGTGAATCGGGGAAAATGGGTCATTAGGGTTCGGTTACGAAACGTTGTTCTTCGCCCGTACTAATGGAGTCGTTCGAAAACTACTGCAACTTCGCTCGATATCTTCATACAAGATGCATTACATGAAACTTTTTCGATTGTGAACTGGAAAACATAGTACACGGACCCATGTGCCTGAGTCTCAAGTGAATAACAAAAGCCTCAAATACGAAACATGATTAATTCAAATGGATGAGTTGGCCAAAAAATTCTTTCATTTTTTGTAACATGTTTGTGTTAGTATACTTTATTATACAGGATCAGTTCATTAGTTAACTCGAATACAGTGGTATCATAGCGATAACGCCATGTCAATATCGTATGTGATCTGTCATCTAAAGCAAATATCGGACATATCATATGTTAAAGGAGAGACAGCTGTGTGTATAGAAAATGGAAATTAGAGCGTGCAATATGTGGTATAATGATTAGCAACATTTCTCTATATGTGCATCAAACATTACTCGATAACTTCACAAACATCGGTAACTTGTAACAGTTGAGTAACGAGTATCGTTAAAATTAGTTTCATATATTTACCGTGCGCGAAATAATCTTAACATGGAAGAAAACAATATACTTATTCAGAACAATATGTTATACTGCTATTATTAAGGTTAAAATATCATTGAAAGAAGCTCAGAAGAATTTGCCACAATATGTTTTCTGTGGTGAAATATGACGACAATGAATTCGTTGGTGATTCTTTACTGCAACGTCGAAAGGACCAGGTAATTCATAATGCCGGTGAAAAAAGTGCAATCGATGATTTACTTTGCCACAGTAATATTTCATCTATGTTTTGTCGGCGAGTATCGAGGGTCGCCATTAATTCTCACGCGTACTTCCCCTATTCTCTCAATTCCTCTTCACTTCCCCCCGTTCTTCCGATTCATCCCCTTTTCTCGCGACATGATTCAATTCTCACCTTCCGGGACAGAAGATACACGATTACGCGTCTAATCTCTTGCATACGACATAAGTGAGCAACCACACAATTACCAGTCGAAATCCTCGACACATAAATCAAACCAATTTCGCGATAAATCGAACAACGGTCTCCTTATCGCTCAAATGTCGATACGTCGCGTCGTATCAATAACCGTCCGGAAATTCCGTACACTATATAACCGTACGAACGTTACATACAGTGTGTTGAGAAACTTGTACAACTGTTACGGTTGGAGAATGTCTTTCTCTACGTAGAGGACGCGTCCTCGCGCTCCTGAAACTTCTTCAAAAAATAGAAAACAGAAGTGTCTTTTAGCATAAACATTCCTTATCTGAAGCAGCGCTGGAGACACAGCTGCCATGGAACTGAGCTTCGTGAGAACGTCCGGTGAGCATTGCTTTCTAGAAATTTTTAACGAATTAATCCTTTCCCGCGTGCAAATGCATATGATAAAAGATAAACTCATGACCTATCCTACCATGAAATTGTCGGATTTTTATGATATATAAGTAGCCGAGAAATCATGCCCCTCGGACGAAACGTCATGAAAAGTCTCTTTGTAACTTCGCGTTGTATTCATGAAGAAGCACTATAGTGAGATCAGGCAAAAGTTCGAGAAAAAGTTAGCCCGCGCATTGCTAGTGCGCCAAACCTGAGCAACCAAACTATAAGGTAACACACTAAGCTACACCCATTTATTCGCGACAAACACGCTTGTAACGATCTTTTGATTATAACACGCATATCTGTGTTCCTCGTATGAGTTCGAGTCTAATTATTTGAAACTCTAACATTCAAGCCAGCAATCCGTTCGAATTGTGTTATTAATCAAAGTTACGATTTCTGTACTAATCTTTCCGGCGATTTCCTGATTTCGTTCCAGGCTCGTTTGCGCGTCTCAATGTCCAAAAGAAGCCTTTCCAAGCTAGTGGCTCCCCGATTTCGCATCGGTTTCATCTACACAAACTGAATCCTTCTTGCAGCTTCTTGCTTTTATGGCAGGTTCATCCGCAGGTGACCCCATCCTACAGGTTCTCTGATTACGCGTCAGGTGCATCCGCATACCTGCTAACACGCTGCAAGCGTATTCCTTAAAAGTACATTCGCCAGCATCTGGCGCTGCTCGAAGCCCAGGCTCGTAACACAACAAACGATATAAATTCAATTCCTCGCTCTTCTTCCTTCGAAAATACCATAGGGAAGTGGATTTTCATTTTTCATGAGACTGTTCTGTATTTAAACGTCACACTTCTTGGTCTCTCCGATCTTCCTCTCGGGACATTTCATTTGCCAGATTTACCAGCTTATTTCTTCTTGAAGTTTAAAGCTCTTGCTTTAAACATTTCTACTTTTTTGCGCTCGAGCTCGCTACCTATCAGCCCTTTTCTTCTTTCTTGCAATAATGCGATTCTTCCAATGTCGCGACGTTATTTTCCAGCTTCCCGTGTTTCATAGGTATTACTCGAGAATATTACCTAATTTAAATATATTCAAATGTTCTTTTTCATAATTGATACTTTTTATTCCTTTTCTATCGGAGGTTTAAAGCAAATGTAGTCATCGAATTCTTGTATCATACTTTGTTATTAGATTGTTTGACAATTTACGGAAATTCATATTTTCACGAGTCTACTTTAAAAAATGGAATCTTAGATATTCACAATATAAACGTGGAAGTTCTCTATGGTAAATGTTCAATTTCGTGAGCCACTGTATAATATTTCAGATACAAATCACAAGACGATGCGTTCTAATTATCTAAAAGGTATCACGTCCCAAACTTCCGGAGAAGTAAACATTTCACGAGTGGACTACGGATTATCACAGGAGCTTTGGAAAATATTCGCGTAGACGGCGCTCTTTTATTATGAGCCTCGCTGTCCTCTTGCTCGTCGCTTCGGGAGTTCGTTTACGGGAATTGTTTCCCACACCGTGTTTCGTCTGTTGGGTCGTTTTCATTTAGGACGACTTGCCCGTTTTCGCCTGGTATTTATTCCACGCGCGAAAATACATTTCTCAAAGTATTCGGAAGCGTGCACCGAATCGTCGACTTGCTTGCAAACGAAAAGGAGGAACAAAAATTCGCCAACAAAAGAGCAAGCGTCCCAATTTTTCTGCCTTTGCCACACTTTTGCAGTACGATGGCGTTCAAACGTTTTAGTGGAAATAACGAAATCCTGGCAAAATGTATTCTGATGTAGAACGTATCAGTTATTTGCAAATAAAAACCTCAAGGAGTGAGGAAGAATGATGTCCTTTGACTCGATAATTCGCAAGGACTAACTGATTAACTGGAAGCACAAAGAAGAATATTAAATGTACCAGAGTTAAGCAAAGTAAATCAGGCCGTGTTACATAGTGGTTTCGGTCTAATTTTCGCGAAAGAATGACTCGACAAAGAAAAAATTCGCTATGGCAGGGGGACGTCCCGAGATCCGGAGCGAGTCATGGAAACTCGGTGGTGCAAGTAATCGGACTACCGAGCGTTAAAATTGTACACGGCGCTCTTTTATCATGGCAACCCGCGTGTCTCCGCTTTCCCCGTTATCTTCACCAAACCATCATCGTCGCCACTGGAAAGCGCAATGTTTTGGATGAACGCTTACCGAAATTGCTGCCTATTACATCTTTTTGTACCCTAGCCACGCATATTTCTTCCTCTGTTCTCTGCATCCGTAACCACCCCTCCTATTTTTTATCTTCTATTGTTCCTATCCCTCTATTACCTTGCTCGTTCACAATCCTTTTTCTCTTTCGTTGTCCAGATCGTTTCTCTGTTTCTACCATATTCGCGATTACAGAAAGATCTCTAGCTTTGTTATAAATGCACTGTGAGTGTTTATTCAAATTCATATTTTTTTGGAGATCATAATGAATACTTTAATTTAATTAATTTGTATATTTTATGTGTTTTCCTATGTTTGCGCATTTTTAACTTTCGCGTTAATGCGTGAACAGTTGCTAGTTAAGAATGTTTTAACGAGATTTATGGCAAAATAAATATTTCAACGAAATAGAAGCTCTTTACCTGCATCTGGTATACATATTATATATGGTATATATATATATATATATATGGTATTGTTACATATCCCAAAATCATAACTAGCCACTTTCACGCGTAATTGAGAATCTGATTAATAGCCCTTCTTGTCTCCCACCTGCAATCTCCGTTCTTGTTGTTGAATGAACGATCCTTGGACACGGCCAGTTCGATCTAGTTGTAATCAAGCTACATTGAAGCGCTTTTGATTTCGTTTACATTACTAATTATTCCTGATTATACATTGGTCCTAAACTTTTAAACGGTAATGTATAACCATAAAAACAAAATGGAACAAAATAAAAACAACATGAAGCTGTCCTAAGCTAATTCGCAAACATTCGTTTACAACTGTAAAAAGTCAACATTGGAACCATCAAAAAAGACTCCATGATCGTAAAACGGCGAAATACGTGTACTATGAACTGTGCTCTAAGAACAGAATGTCTATAACCATTACACACGTACAGCCTAGTCTACTATCTTTTATATAGAACCGTGAAAACCTTTTCATATTTGAAAACTATGTTCGTAATACCAGAGAACGATCACGTTGTTCGAATCCCTTTGACGATCCAAAGATCGTGGCGATAATCGTCTCGATTGTTCCGACCGATCGAACCAATCGAAGCACGTGACGAAGATACGTGGAAGAGCCACATACGTGACCCAAACAGTGAACGTTTTCTCTTCGGCGTAATGGAATTGAATATCGGACCGGAATACGTGGTCGATGCACGTCGATAAGCCGCACGCACGCTTTGGCATATTTCCAAATGCCGGCTAAATGCCAACCGGCTGTCATTAGCATTGCAAAGCGCGCGAGACTCTCTCGATGGATTGCGGATAACACGACGTTGGGACGACTAATGGCCCGCGGAATATAGTTATAATATGACCGGATTCCTATGAATTTTTATACATTTCTGTCAATTCCAGCGTACCAATTTTTGCGCAAATCTGTTTTTGATATATTCTCATATTGCAAGATTTGTGGATCCTATTAAATGGAACACGCTTACATGAATGCAAAAATATAGATATATTAGCAATTGAAGACCATACAGGGTAGAGAAATATAATAAACCCATTGTTGTTCTTTTATGTCAGTTGGTAACTGAAAAGAAGAATTTTTATATGAAATAGCCGGAGAAAGGGATAAACTCGAATCTATTTCTTTTTCGTTTGATACGTGTATTTTTGGCTAAGACAGCTCCCTTTAAGGGCGCAATACTTGAGATTGATGGTGCATTCTCGGCGTAAGAGCGACGCTCCTTCAAGTAGCACACAGATAGCCTGACCTCTGAATTGTCGACGATATAACTAAGTTAGTTTCTGTTCTCTAATGGGGCATTTCGGTACGATCCTAAATCCTGGCCCGTGATATTATCGTCCTTCCAGCACGGTTTAATTGAACCGAACGAGAAATAATTGCCACGAATAACCTATAATTCTGCGACTATGGATTGTGGATACTATCGTACATCTGTTCCCCGAATTCGCAACCAGTTCCATTGCTAGAAATTTTTACGTCGTTTAAAAAAGATATTGCGAAAGAGAAAGAAATCCAGGAACAGGAAAATAATAAAAATTTAACCATTACGAAGCTTAATTTATTGCAAAGGTTCTTACAAATTAACTTCTATTTAGAAACACGGCGCAGTTGGCACGCAATCGATGCTGAACAACGCGTTTAGAAGTGCAAATAAATGCGAACATTCGCAGTTCCAACGATTAACGAAGCCGGTCGGCTCGTAATTAACGACTTAATTGCAATCATCCGCTTCGTGGGTGCTCCGTCATCATGAAATATGGATACGTGTAAACGAGGTATCCTTCCAGTCGGGTCGGCGAAAAAACTCGCAGTGATGCAACTCATTCCAGAGATGTAGTTTGTTAAATGGTGTTTCGTCGACTCGCTTGCTACGTAACGTTTAAAGAGTCACGAGGGATACGATTGAGTAACAAAGAGCCCTCGACGATTCCCGTTAATTACGTACTCACGTATAAACCATGCAACTGCTCGTCTACAGCGGTCCTAATTGTTTGCTCAAGTCGTGCAATACTTAGGAGTTCAGAAACTGCTTCGCGAGTCAAGTATAGAATATGAAATGTCGAATGAATACTCAAGTAGAGTTGTTGATTCTTAGACCCTAATTAGTTGCGATCTCTGCGATAAGTAAATCGTATAGATTGTCCGACCATATACGGCCTTTGTCTATTTAAACAAGGATTTCGCGGAGAAACGCGGCGGCTGATCACTAAAGTCCTCTTTCTACTTAAGCTACTCTATCTCGTTGCTTGTGCGCTCCTATAGGTTTTCCGTATTTTTTCCGCATTTTCCATTTTTATCTGAATTATTCACCTTACAAAATATTTTCTAGTACGTAACTAAACGATTTTCAATTTAATTTATGTACAAGAAAAATCGTTGATTCTTGATGCATGTTACATCCGGTGACTCTCTACACAAACCAGGCCCTACGCCGCCGGCAAGACGGCCGCCAGATGTCTACATATTCTTATTGCGTACCCTCAATAATCTTAAGGACCTACCATAAATTTTGGCATTTTCATAGTTAAGGTCTTTCAGACCAAACAGGTATCTTTTTACTTCAAGTGTTCCTTAAATTTAAATTGTCCACTCCGGGAAGGTACGGTGTCTCCCGCTAGCAACTTTTTCTCGGGGGTGGCTAAAACCCTTCCTTGCCCACCAACCTTTTTCTTATCCAATCAAAAGCAGTGACTACTGCCCTCACTCTCCTAGCCAAAATTGTCATCTACAAATCCGATGGTCCCGTACGCTAGACACACCCATAAATAACTTTCCTCCGCTGCAGCATCGTCACCGAGCTTCACTGATTTTCCATCTTTAGATCAGCCAACATCTCTTGATTGATTCTCTACCCTTAGATCAGTCATTTATTTAACTTAAATCTATACGCACCGAGCGTAACTGTCTACGTCTATAAAATTGTTGGAATAAAGTGTATATTGTAATCTGTTACTCCAGTGTTGTAATCAGTTCAACCACCTCTATTATCCTAAGCGAAATAGGGGATCGATCACTTCGTGGCATCGATTATCTAATCGTAACGGGAATTTACGACTCCCGTTAGCGCGCTTCCTCGTGATCGCGTCTCTCTACGAACGGACGAACAATGCATGATTAACCTGTGATTACGTGATAAAGCGGTCAGGCGAACTGCCTGATCAGACGCAACCTTTTCTACTCATCGCTCTGTCCGATTACTAACGTCTGCTTTTACTTACGCGTCTATACCTCAATGTTTGTGTTTTCCTCCAAGTTTATCATACCTCTCTATCGAAATTGATAATTATCAATTGTATAATTATACAATTTATGAACTATTTACCTATGACATAATCTAGAAATTTCTCGTTCATTTTATCAAGAATTACAATTTTCATATCAAACTTCTAGTGACGTAATATCAATTCTAATAAAATTTTCATGAGTCTTAAACCAGATGTTTCATCTTTCATACGATAATCATGTTAAAATGGAGTATAAAGTATGCATAAACCCTACCTCGGACTATACGTCGCCTGTTACATTCGCCATAAACCTTCTCATCAAAATCTGCCATAACAATGCACATAAACACAAACATGAATCGTAATACATCTATTGGATGATGAAGTTACGAGACGACGCAACGGTAAAGTTGACGACGTTTGCTCATTGAACACTTTGTCGTACGGTTACGTGATATCGTTGAAACCAAAAGAAACCGCGAGTTAACGTAGCGAAAAAACCCTCTAAAGCCTGGTAAACTGTCGTGGCGGTCGTATATGGCCGACAAACATGTGCCAAAATGTGGAAATTTCGAAACAGCTGCAAAAACGTTAATTCACTGGCTAACAGGATTTTAAATTTGTTTTCTTCTTTTTGTTCTTTTTTGTTACAAACCATTGAAAGTTATGTAACATAGCTAAAAGTTATTCGTCGCAAACTACAGCATTCTCGACAAATTTATATGTGCGTAGCTCGTAACATACGATTACGTTGAAGAAGGGAGCAAAGTAAAAAGGACGAGGAATAGACGAGCAAAAACAAAAGAGTCGCGTGGTTTACTCCAGCATAAGGAAATCTTTAGTAGATAAAAGTAGCTCAAAGGCAATATGGAGTTAAAATCTATCAACGATATTTTCATCATATATGTCTCCTATATAAACGTTTCCCATTCTGTAGGAAAATTTATAAAATCACTGGTAGAAATTCATAAAATTGTTTACTTAAACAATATTATGAGAAAATTTTGATTAATGTTAAATGTATTCATTTATGTCGAAATTTACCAGAACTAGGTAACAGAAATAGGTATCTATCCAGCGTATCGCAAAATAAAAGAAATTAATTTATCACGTAAAGATAATCCGCTTGCCACGGTCCAGTTATCGCCCTTTTAATCCGACGCTTATGCCAGCAAAACTTAACGAGCACTCTTGGCCGAAATGCCAGAAGTTATCCGTCGTTGGAGCGCAACTTAGATCCAACTTGCACGCTTTAAACTGGAACAGAGACCATCCATTAATTTACGAACGCGGCGTGGTGTGTTGTCTCGACCGCTGTTTCATGCCGCAAACTCGCTTCCAACTTCCTCGATTTAAAGAGCCTTGCTCCTACTTGGCCAAGCAAAATATACCTTTTCCTTTAATTCCCCTTTTGTCTCATTCTTATTCGCCTTTGTCTTAGTAATAATACATAATAAAACTGACCACAGATATTGGAAAATGCTTCTTCGTATGTGTTTTTATTAATTAATGTTAGAATTTAATCTTAAAGTTAAGATTAATAATCTGTGGAAGACAATGTTTATGTTAAAATAATATTCAGTGATATTTATTAAACAAAACTACAGAACTAAATGTATATAAGCGAGTGATATAATTAACAAAGTATGCAAGAATTGTTGATTGTTGGTCAGTTAGTCTCAGATTAAACGTAGGTAGTGACCCATGATCCCTTAAATATTTTGAACCCTACTCTCTATACAGTAATGAGTATGACCTGTGTAAGTGTCCTGTTCAAATGCCTGTGTAGGTGTCTGTGTAGGAGTATTTGTGCCTATGCATGTAATATCGTTGCATTCCAACAATTAACAACGATGCATTGCAGGATATGCGGCACACATAGAATTGTTATTAATAAACAAATGTATCATGAGGGAATTCGCTTATGACTCGAAATTGAAACGTTGAAATAACTGTATATTTATGATTATGTCCTGTATATTAATCTCACGAGATATGATCGTGATAATTGTGAACTAACCTTTGCCCATAAAAATCTGCCGGAGAATAAACAAAAAATAATTCACAATTCTTTAGATGTTGATCTTCTCATTTTAAATACACTTCGGCAAAGTAAATTTAATTTCCTTTTCTGCAGATTAATTAGCGGCGAACTTTCGTGGAAGTCGTTCTTTGCGGAATAGAATATATAAAAGAAGGAAAAGTTTCGGCGTAAGCCTCCGTTCAAACATTTTCTCAACCGTTTCAAAGAAAACTTATGCTTTTTTATTTTTTTCTTTATACATTCCTCCTGGTTTCGGTATTTCACGGTTTCTCGAAGTTGACAGAAGTATCAGCTATCTCCGACGAACAAACGTCAGCTGCAGGAGCAGTGAAACTTTCCGAGCCTTCCCTATCGTATTGGTATCCACAAAGGTTTCGATATATCAAAGGGGAACCATTTACGATTTTACAGTCATAGCTTACAAATCTTCGACGAATATCTTACTCTACCAGATAAGATAACCACATTAACAAAGAATAAAATGATCGACAGCTCCCCAACTTCTTTCTTCAGTTCGTCCAACATTTTCTTTCTTTTTCCTGCGACTCAACGAAGGGGAAATAAAGAGAGAATCACTGGTTTCCACGATCCTCCAATAAAATAGAGGTTCGTGTGTATTGGGCGAGATTATTTTGCTCGTCTAGTAGGGGATGAAAAAGAATTCGATGCTGCGGTAAATTCCCCGTGTCCGATAGAATGGAATTGTTCTCGGCTCGTTTCCTTGCCTGGATTCGACGGTGTCGGTCATTTCACCGCGAAAGGACTCCATAAAAATCAGAATCTAATAATACTCGTTGCCGGGTAACGGGACAGGAGGAAGTTGACGGTAATCCCCGAAGAAATTCCACGGAATTATTGTCCCGTGGGACTTATCTCTCGCGGATGTATTGCCCCTTCTTTCTGTTGCTTTTATTTATTCGCTTCTGTTAGTTCCACGATATTAAGAAGTTCCTCCGGTTCTTTTTCCATCGGTTGAGACTGTTCTGCCGCTTATTCCGCGATCTAGAAGGGATCTAGAGGGGAGAAGAGAGAGAAAGAAAGTAAAAGGAGAAATCTATATCCCTTTACACAGTCCATAAACGCGAGTAGGTTCGGGCTGAGACTCGCGAGTGAACGAATCCCCCGTTGCCTCGTAAGTTTTTTCACAAGACCATAGCTAGAGTAATACTCTCCGTTTTCTGGTATTCAAAGTGTTTTAATAAAGATTAAACGTAGTCTGAAGATAAAACGCTGCTGTATCTCCGGTAACTAGTTTTGAAATAAACAAGGCATAAATAAATTAAAAGATAAACGAAGTGTAAATTGAAGAGAGTTTTATGCATAAAAATAAACGCACGTATATAGAATGTAAATTAAATTGGACATATAAAGAGCGTTTTAACTTGCGGATATATAAATTGCTTCTGCTGCTATTTAGAGTAGTAAGAGATGACTAAACGAAGTTTATATTATTTCAAGAAGCGTATATATACTGACAATAAAATTCCCGCAAAGTTGTCTTAGTGGTGTTCTCTTCGATTTTGTATTTTTTTATTATTATAAACCATAAACGCCTTTTATTATTATACACTTTTTATTAAAGTGACATAGACGTTAAGTTTGAACGAGGTACTCTGTACAACAAACTTGCCATGATTTCCACTATCACCCATACGATCTTCACGCGAAAGAAACATGACACGGAACGTGTTAATTAACGTGCTCGTCACCGGTTCTTTATCTGCCCGTATTTCCCGTCTCGACAATACACCGCTGGCAAAACTGTTAAATTACAGTTATACATCATCGTGTGTTTCCTCTGGTCGTTTCTTACCCCCCTCGAATTAACGCCCTGCAGACGCAAATTAACGCAAGTCCCCCCCCCCTCCGAACGAACCCAAAGTATACATTCGCCAAGAAATGAAGCAACAAAAATTATACAAGAACCTGGAACTTCTTGAAAACTACGATTATCGTGCATTTTATTCATCCTTAACTTGCATGACATGGTTCCATGGGATCAGAGGCGCTTTCTTACACCAGTTAAGAGTTACCACTCTTAAAAAGTCGTTATTGCGGCGAATCCTTCGACGACGGAAGTCGTTAGGCTGGCTTTCGCCTCGCGAAGGAGTCCAAGCGGAAGCTGGCCGAGACGCTTGATCCACGCTTCCTTCCTCCCCTGGCTACACCGCGCGAAAATATTTTGAGAACGTGCCGGATGATGCGTCTCTAGCTCGTGTCCTGTCGTCCAGGAGATCGTGGACCGCATAAATTTGAGAAACGGACGGGGTAGCTTTGACCCCGTCGGACTTTTAATCTCCTCGTCGTGTCTTTAGTTCCACGTTACCTTTCCGTTTTCCTCCTCGACGGCCACTGACTCTGGTGCAAATGCGCAATTATGATTCAACGATCGTGAAAAGATTTTTTCGAACTTATCCTTGCGGACAGACAATAGAGAGACGCCTTTTATTTTATTTTAGCTCGTGAGTTTCGGAGAGATTTTCTTGCAAGTTTGGTCTATTTAACATCTGAAACTTTTGGAAGTTGAAAACTGTTATAGTTGGTACACATTGTTCGGTTTAAATTGTATTAAAAGTTACCTTTTGTTATCTAGATCTATATATATTTTATATGTGTATATAAGAGAGAGAGACAGAGTCAGAGAGGGAGGGAGACGTGCGTGCGTTTGTGTGTGTGTGTAAGATATATGAAAATATGCGTGCGATTAATGTCCTATTTCTTTCCTCAGTTAACTCTTTGACTGCCACGTTGATCATATATGACCGGCCACGGTTTCTCCTGTGACGCCACAATGGTCATTGGTGACCGGAGTGCTTCAATTTCTTACAATTGTAAAAATTGTATGAAAATTGACAATTAGGACATTTTGAATATAACCGATAAATAGGAGATACTTTGGAATATAAAATACTCCATTGAACAATTAAATATTTTTATTAGAACATCAATAAAAAAAAATGAGAACAAATCTTGCACCAAACGGTGCATTGTGTTTGCATCCATATCTTTGAAAGGTAATCTACGAATATTATTATAAACACGCCTTAGAAAATAATTGTAAATGCTGCTTTATAATCATATAATTGAAGTTAGAAGTGTACACATACCTCACTATTATATATAGAATGAGCAAATACTGTTTACTAATATATTCTACACGTTTCAACAAGATATTCTGGACGTTTTGCTTACGACGAAATAACGAATGCGAATGGTTTGTTGAAATAAACGAAGCCTTGTTATAATATGTCGCTATCAATTGTTACCAAGGCGCCACGGTGGTCACCCGTGACCACCAATAAGATAAACGGTCCATTGGGGAATAATGTTGTCTTACATTATCAATTTATTATTATTTTGCCATTATATGCTTTGAATAATAAAAATACTCCCGTGGAATCCTGAGCGAAGCATGTGATTTCGGCGTGGCAGTCAAAGTGTTAATAGTAACCAAGATATTGAAGACTGACAAACTATTCCTTCCACGATAATTCTTACATATGCAAAATACAATTCTCAAATAAATAACCACCATACCTTGTTCTTTCAGGTCGAGATGAAGGGTATTTCCGGTCCCATCGAGTTCAAAGAAGGGCGCAGAATTCAATTCAAGCTGGACCTGCTGAAACTAAAACAACATTCGCTCGTCAAGGTACACTCTCTGTTTAACCATCGCTTCAAATTTTTTCACAAACATCATAAAAAATCACATGAGAATGAAATAGGTCGGTGAATGGCGTCCAGGCGCCGGCGTCAACGTGACGGACACCGCGGCATTTTTCGAGCCAGGATCAGCGAATGTCACTCTGCTCGTCATCACTATATTGGTGAGTCTTAACCACTGAATTTTCCTCTTTCAAGTGTCATTCATTCCTATTTAAAATCACGGAAAGGCAATCTCCCCATTTTAATAAATCGCAGAAGGACTAATTCGATACGTTTTCGCGTCTATCGTTTTAAACTTCGCGCGAATCACAAACCACTTTTTCGTACTGTTAATCGAAAATGTCACGTATCTGAAATAAACTCGAAGTAGAACTTTCTAATACGTGGATAATATCGAAGCAACAAGTGTAGGAAAATTTGATAAGAATGGAGAAATCAATGGAATGCCATCGAACGATCGCATCGTAAAACGTTGAAGGACGATTGACTTGAATTGATCATGTTAGGTGACGTTTCAGGCACACGAGCAATAACACGTCACCTGATAGACTTCGACACGAAGATTCGAGCAATAGAGTGTTCATTGTCAATGATCCATAGGAAGGATATTTACGAGCCACTGTGGCGAAGTCCGCGTAACGGAACCTCGTACTTTATGTCCGGTATCCGTACTACCTAACGCGTCATTCCGATCGAAGGATAGAGGCTAAAGTGGTATAAAATTTCTACGTTTCCCGGGGATAAAATCGACTGCATCGACGAGTCGTGAAATCGCTAACAATCGAACCAATATAGAGTTGCTATAGTCTGGCTCGAAGATTTCCAGAGGTAGGGCCATTTTCCTCCGCCCAAATAGGGTAAACGTAGAAACGCAAAATTGTCGTAGGTATTCTGGTTCGGATTATGGCAAATTGTATGCAATCTTTGTTTAATTTTCCTTTTAAAATATTTCTGAAATTTTCAAAAAACGAATATAGGAACATGAAATTGTTGTATCGCATTCCAGGACCCTTTTGCACAGCAATAGCAGTAAACTATCAAGTTACAAGTTCTAGACTAGTTATAGACTTTTCATTTTCACAATTTTACCCTAAGTAGAACTATCAAACGACTTGCCATTTATAAAATTTCATTTGTTTTATTATTACACAGCGAAATATATTAACTTGTGACGTGAGACATTTCACTAATAAAAATTTTAATTGTTACAATTGTGTAAGGCAGCTCGAACTACAATCAATCGTACGCTATCGACTTTTTTAGCGTTTACAAGACACCGATAGTTTCTAAACGATAAATCGATAATTATTCGATCGATGACGTTGAAAATAGCTAGCGATGCGAATTTCTCCCATTTGGAAAAGCCTCTCGGGAGCGATTAGGGAACCGTACGAACGTGAAACATGTATCGTCCTGTGTAGGCTCGTGTATCGTCCAGATCTGATAGCGTGTTCCGTTGTTTGCATGGACCCCCTGTTGCGACACAGGAAATTCCGTACGTGATGATGCACTACGAAAAAAACTACACGGGGAACGCGCGGTTTTACGGTTTTTGCGTGGACCTACTGGAGGCGGTGGCAAGGGAGGTCGGCTTCTCATACAGATTGGAGCTGGTACCGGACAGGAAGTACGGCGCGAAAGACCCGGAAACCGGGGAGTGGAACGGCATCGTCAGAGAACTCATGCGACATGTATGATTTGGTTTGTTTAATTTCTCTCATCTCACTTGGTTCTCACACCTTTCTCTCCTACGCGCGTGATTTCCACCTAGGTAACTATAGATACACACTCTAACCAATCTTACACAGTTAACATTCTCTAGACTGTCTTTGTCTTTGTCTCTTTCCAATATTAGATCACTCTTTTCACATCTTTTAGTCGATACAAGTTTACATAACGATTTCATGTCTCCTTACACTTGTGAATAGTCTCATACGCACCTGATAGTTACATTAGTCTAGACACTCGAATTTAACGTTTAACAAATTGAAATATTATCGCTTCAATATGGAATGCGCTAATTATTATCGTAATTAAAAATTACGTTATCTATCGAGGGGCATTAATTCTATTCTAATAATGAAATAATATTATGTGATATTAAATACTACTAAATGTCGAAATATCAATTAATATCTTCTATGTTTAATGTAGATAACGTAACTTTTAGTTTGCATATCAATTGCCGTGTTCCATAATTAAAGCGTTAACGTACAATGCACTCTTAGTGTCAATGAATTAGGTGGTTGCTGTAAACACAGATACATAGATAAACATAGATAAAGGACATGTGTAGGTAATAGACAATCCCTCGGGAATACTTTGAATAAGCGCGAAACACCGACTCTCGATAGGATTCAAGGGTGAAATACTTGTTACACCACGAAGATTTGCTGCATGAATCGAAGGCGAAAGTTGCAACACAACGTACGAAAAGGATTTTTTGATCACTCCATTTCGATTAAAATCACCTCTCACCAGGATGATACAGAGCAACATAAAAAGCCGAACCCACCTCCGTTCACAAGACACTTTTGTACTCGCGCTGATTATTAGACGTTTGGACGTTTCTCGACTCGTCGTTTATTCAGACCTGTCCACCTTCTAAATCATCGTAATCGATCATTCGCGCGACTTGTCTCGCCTCATCTGACCGAGGAGTCGAAGCTAAATCACCGACTGTCGCCGCATCGCGTAATAAAGCCCATAAATCGAACATGGATCAGAAGCTGTTAATTGACATTAGTCAACGCGAACCACTGAGAACCTATGAATCAAGTTTCAAATTTCTTTCATGATAAAATAACACGATATAAGAATTTGCAATAAATTATTTAAATACAGATATACATATTTAATTAATCATATATCGATTAAATTATTGTATATAAATTGTAGTATTTCTACGAAGATTGAATTTCAAAGGCTACTATCATCTCATATAAATTTCGGCCTATTATATTATAATTATATCATAGTATACTATGCGTATTATGTTATAATAGAAGTATTAAAACCTCGTTACTAATCGTCGTAGATAATTAATCAAAATGTCCATTCCAGTTCCTATGTGAGTTTAAATTTGGGAAAGCTGCTGTGTAAATTTCTTTAAAAATTATTATTATTATTATTATTTAAAGAGACTGTAAAGGAAGGAACTATGATAACTAGCTTCCATGAATTTTCTAACTTTAAAACTGATACTTCTTGTAAATCTTGATTCATGAAATTACTTATTCGTTGAGGAAATATTAAGTATATGTATAGATAATGTTTAGAAGATTTTATACTCTGCTATAAAATAATTTCAAATCACCTGATGGTTACAGAAACGATTCGATTAGGATGAAAAGTTAATCACGGATAGGGATTCTTGTCATAACGCAGGAACTTCTCTGTCTTCCTCTTCGGGAATCTGTTCGTTTTCGGGTAAAGTTGACGTGATTAACGGAACTCGCGAACACACATGCCTAATTTGCAATTCGGGGGAATACCGAAGGTTCGATGTGCGAGCACGCCTCTGAATTTCCCCATTTACCGAAACACCCCGCCCCGCTGGCGGAACTTAAATTAAACTTAAATGAATTCGATTTTCCAATTACTCGACCACAAACCACTCCATCACCGCAAATTACACGGATCTCTTCTGTGTTCAGCGAACACATGTGTATTTGGAAAACAAGATCTTTTCATTCCCCTCCCACAATTGTACCGCGTGTCACAAAGTAGGTGGCAAAGTTCATTTACGAGTTCAAATGAGTTTTCGTTCGTCTTATTCGATCCTCTCAAAAGACAAACTGCTCGATTCCTTGAATGTTTTATAGGATTGTTGCTTTGTAAAATTTACCAATTTCATTACGTAAACACGCGATTGATGTGCAATTTTCAAGAAACAAATTACTTCCAGGAGTTCATTTGTTACGAAAGTTAGCAGGAAATTCTTATAAAACTAAAATACAAAATGTGAAGATTAAAATAGGAAAATTAATAAAAGAATTATTAAAATTATTAGACTTATAAATTAGAAGCAAATGGAGAATGTAGGTAATATTTTGCGCCGAATTGTACACAGAGAGTGTTTAAAATCCAACTACGTGAATTTTCGAGTCATTTTACCCATCCAGAGTGTCGCGTTCATTCGAGACTTTTACTTTCAAAATGAATTATACCGTCGCGTCGAAAATCCCCATGCGGGAGAGAAATCGCAGGTAGAAACACTCCCTTTCGTCGTTTCGTTTGCCTCTTCTACGTTCTTGCAGCTGAGTTGCCTTGTACGCGTGGCTACATTATCCCGAGGGAACGTTCGTGGTAATAGTCTA
Organism: Bombus fervidus; assembly: GCF_041682495.2. Taxonomy (NCBI): domain Eukaryota; kingdom Metazoa; phylum Arthropoda; class Insecta; order Hymenoptera; family Apidae; genus Bombus; species Bombus fervidus. Next base: position 4,640,464 of record NC_091524.1, read on the forward strand.
TCGACTGGTAATCCATTTAGCCGGTAATCAGCATCGAACGCCGTCCAGTCCGAGACTCTACGCGTCGTGCATTTGCGGTAAATATCGATCAGATTCGTTCGAGACACGTGGAACAATGGAGGCTCGATCGTCGACAAACGTCGTCTCCCTCTTTTTCCTTTTTCGACTACTTTCGAGTAGGAAACACTATATGCGAAAAATAATTGGGATAATTTATAAGTCGAACTGTAGATTGGTACAAAGTAGCAGCTATCTCACAGTTAAATGCCTTGAGGAACGTTAGTAGTATAAGCTGAAATGTTAGAAAGAAGAAAAAGGCTAGCTTCCCATTTGTGTAACCGATTATCCTTACAAAGAGTGGGTAGAAAATTTTCTGACAAAGATAAAAGGAAACTAAAAGGAAATTAGAGAAACTACGAAGGGATAGAGTAGAGAAAACATGATTAATATTCAAGTAGAAATGCTCGAAAAATGAGAGAGGAACAGGGGATCTTAATGAAAAAGGGAAGGTTAATAAAACAAAAGTAAAAGAGAAAACATATGAATGATGTGGTAGAAGCAAGGTACTATAGGATGGGGAAAAAAGAGTCTTACAGATACGTACGGATAAAGAGAAAGCAAAAAAAGGTCGGGAAAGTGAGGTCAGAAAAGAGAAGAGGAAGAAGAAGAGGACAAAAGGTAGTAGCTCCTTTTTATGGTCCCCGTAGGAGCAGCCGTACGTAATGCTGAAGAGCAGAGGGAATTTCAGCGGGAACGCACGTTACGAGGGCTTCTGCATCGACCTACTCAAGGAGATAGCTCACATGGTGGGCTTCGCCTACAGGATCGAGCTCGTGCCGGATGGCAAGTACGGCGTTTACGATTACGAGACTGGCGAGTGGAACGGAATAGTTCGCCAGCTGATAGACAAGGTGAGTATGTCTATTCTCGAAGCGTCTACGCTCGTGGAAATTTACATGTAACCGCGCTGCCGCGCCGCAACCTCGTCACGATCACGCTCTGGAGAGTACACATTACGTTTGCTCGTAAGTACATTTCGGATAGTTGAAGCAAGTGTCCCCATAGACGAGGATACTGAAGCATCGACGATGAAGCGCGGGTTCAGTACACCCTGGGAATGTTGCTTTATTTATAGGATTTTGTATGTCACGGATGCATTTACACGCGTTTTAAAGCAGCACAAAGTAAATTAATATCGATTTACAATAGAACCGCGGATCACAAGTGAAAAACATAAAAAAGTCATATGTGTTTCCTGTCTTTTACAAAAGAGCAATTATAGAGATGAATGTGCTTTTATCTTTGCATTATCCACTAACTGGCATAAAAGTTGAGAAATCAACAGGAATGGATTTATATTTTTCCCATGTTGTCTTCGATTAATTACAAACACGCAATTTAATTACGAATGAATTGAAATTGACTGAGAGTCGCAGTTTCGTAAAAATTGTCACAGCCAGTTATAAATTGGGTAGTCTTGCCGATAGTTTCAATATTGAAATAAAAATCTACGTTATTGACAAAACCACCTGACATAACCTAATTGAAAACATAACAAATATGAAGATATATCTTTGCACATGTTTCATCGTTCAATGATGATGGAGCGAGAGAAGAGGAGTATACAATTTAATAAAAATTGATTAAAAGTTTGTTAAAAGTTCGTTAAAATATTAATGAATATCCTGGAGGAAGAATGAATAATATACCAATGAATTGATAATTGCATTATGAAATGTCTATTCCGTACATTACACACGTAGCTGTAATATATCAAATAAAAAGAACTTAGAAAATCTTTAGCGCGGTTGCCAAGATACTTGTCTTGCGAACTTGAGAGTTTCATTATCACTAAATTCGATTTATTATTTAAACTTCTTTTTAAATTAAATAAATTATATCTCCAGTACACTGTCGTAGTACTTGAAACTAGAATAAGCTTCTCGATATCCATCGTGATAAAAAATTGTTTAACTTGTATACAAGTTAAAAAAAAAAACGATAAAACGAAGATAATGAATTTCCCTTCGTTAATTCCCTAGCGAATTCGAACTCCGAGTTCCAAGTGCAAGTTCTCGGCTAACTACCGTCAACAAAGATACGGTGGGTGCGACAACACATTCCGCGCAAACAATTTGCAATGCAAATCGCGAGCCGATGCAACGGAACGATGGAAATGCGTGCACCGTGTTCCCTACTGGTTCGTGTGAAACCATGGTTCCGTGTATGGTAGCTTCAACCGTCAACCAAATGAGACCTAGGTAGCAGTTAATACGCGCACAGCCGATTGATTAAGTGCGGATTACGTCTAGCAGATCTCTGCCAACCGGGAATCAAATACTATCAGCGATAAAGTTAGCAAATTAGCGCGTTACCAACAACTTGACGGAACGTTCCTCTTGCACACTCTGTGCAGCCCTTGGGAGAGATGAAAATTGCATTAAAAGAGAGGAAAATTCATTCGACCAACGCCCCGTATGCGTTACTTCGAAATGAATCTGTAAAATATAGCAACGCTTCGTTTGTTTCAGGATCATATTCTGGTAAAAAAAAAAAAAAAAAAGAACAAACGAGATTAAAACCGTCGTGTCGTAAAAAATATAAAGCTCGCGCGTATAGATGTGTCCGTCCAAGTCTCTCTCTCTCTCTCTCTCTCTCTTTCTCTCTCTTAACAGGGAAATTCCAGAAACTACTTTCGCAATAAATCTCGAACGTCGGAGTCGGGCTATTCGGTATTCTAGAAAGCTCAAGTCGAATGTGTACTTTCCTGCGCGATGCATAATGGATGAATCCGGGGTTCGCGGATCTTTGCGTCCGTAGAACAAATTAATATCGCGGTTTCGGAGAAATTAGCGCGGCAATAATTTTCTCGCGTTTACAGTCTAGTCAAGCAAAAACACAGACGCCCGCGCAATTGCGAAACGTTAGGGGAAATCGAGCGCGCGCGCGCGCGCGCCATGTATTCGAACTTAAAATCACAGCGGAATTCCTCGACAAATGGAATTAACAGAAACTTGGTTGGAGAATTAGTCGGAGCAAAAGATAATTAACGATTAAACGAAAACCAGCTTAAAGGGGTGCGCGATTGCAAAGGACTGAAAACGAAGAGAAATTTCCTGCGGCTAGGAGTTTTTCCCACCGTGTACCTAGCACGACAGCTGGCACAAAGCGGACGGCGCTAAATCACCCGAGGTTGCTGTTATTAATTTTGTCAGATGATCATTAATAATTCTCGTGTCTAGGCAGTGGCGCGCCAACGGAAAAGTGCGACTTAATCGCCGCGATTTTTCTGTAATAAAGAAGAAGGGGAACTCGGGTTGAATAAGTGGCTCTACTTAGAATTCCCTTTCGCTCTCTAATGGCGATAGATGTGTATATAATTTACGCGAGTCCCGTGATTAATGAACGAGCCTCTCCTTTCTTTTTCTTCTCTTTTACATAGGTACACATAAGTAAATAAATAGCGCGCCGATATCGCGTAAATGCGTTCGCTGCAGAAATATTCGATCAATAGGAAATAATTAAAACGTTCCATTTGAAAATTCCTTCGATATTACGAGAGGCTTATTTTCCCTACGTCTAACCTCTCTGCCGATTCAGGAATGCAGTTTTCGAACGAAGTTACGGCAGCACGATCGAAACGATCCGAATGGCTGGTAAAAAAAAAAAGAAAAGCAAGGTGGAACGCTGACGAAACTCTCGTCGACTCCTCGTAGGACTGGATTAAAAAAGAAAGGAAGAAAATTCTGGCTCAATCATCGGTGATTCTGCGCGAGGAACTGTGTTCGAAAAGTCTGGTTCGACGGCCGGCTCTGTCGATGGCTCGGCAAATTGATTTAACTGATCGTTTTTTACGTTACGTTACGTTACGTTACGTTCTCGATGCGTTTCCATGAAAAACAGGCCATCTCAACGAGAGCCACGATGTTCGTGAAGAACTGTTTTTTTACTTTAATTTTTCTCTTTACCTCTCTGCCGCTCTGTTCGCTGCAGGCTGAATCTCTTCGATCTTTTTCACCTCTGGGATATATTCTAATACCATCAACGCTAGAAGTACCGACGACAACTCGAGTGTAAAACTTGTACGAAAAAAATCAAGAATGAAACAAATATAGGCAATGTACACTGTCGGTAGAAAGTTTAAACATTTCGACCATTCTATTTAAATCATATTTAAAATACCACGAGATACAAGGATAATTATTAAGTATTTGATAAAACGATTGTTAGAACGATCGTTTTATCGAACGAGATAGAAGAACAAAGGAAGAAATGGTGGAAAGACACGCGAAGGGGCGAGCTGAGCGGTTTCTTTCAGCCAGCCTTATCGGTCGTGACCACATATACGGTTTCCAAGCAGCCGCAGCCAGAAATAAATCTGCCTAGTCTCATGGCGTGCCCTATGGCACAGCAAGTGCTTTTCCAGACGCTGAAAAAGCAGCGAGATAACGTATCTCAGCTGCGTATGCATACCGCGTTTTGCATCGTAGTCCCGAAAACCGTTTTCTCGGCCAAATCTTTTCCCTTCTATCAAGTCCTCGAGCGATTCTTCGGTTTTTGCGAGACCTGGACACAGATTGAATGGATTTTTCAATGAATTCGAATCGTACGATTCGTCCACGGATTAACGACATTCGATTTCTTTACCAGTTTTCAAAAACCTCAATGTGATATCGTTCTAAAGATAGGAAGTAAAAAATAACGATCCCTGTAGAAATTTCACTGTATCTACGTAATGTCCACACGAGGTGATTTTAACGTAGACGTAGAATTTGAAATGATGTACATTTAAAAAGCGAGTAGATTTTCTAGCGTCTTACCCTTGCTTCCGTAGCAAGTCTTAAAAATCCTGCACCAACTGCACGTCATTTCACAAGAACACCGCCACTCTCGCTGCTTTAGATTAGACATAGGAAATTAGATTTAGGAGATACAGATACATGCAGAAACGTGAAAGAACATGGAGAAAGGTAGGAGATCCACAACCACCAGATACAACCGCCAGCAAATGAATCCATATATTCCATCACATTTTCGTGAATTACGGTTAGATACTTTGATCTACGTCTTCTCGTGATTATCCTTCGTACTTCTACATGCTATATACCATGTCTCATACTTATTTTTCTTTTAAAGAATGTTTAGATCCATGTATCTAACCGCATTGCATTTACGAAACATTATATCCTCGGTTTTGTCGAAGCAACGTCGTTTCCTTTATTTCCGTCGACTAATCGAACGTATTCGTCTCTATTCGCAGAAAGCAGACTTGGCAGTCGGCTCGATGACTATCAATTACGCCCGTGAAAGCGTGATCGACTTTACGAAACCGTTCATGAACCTTGGCATCTCGATTCTCTTCAAGGTAAGATTCTGTAAGAATTTTGTTCTATTTTATGTAAAAGTAAAAAAAGAGAAGAAAAGATAAAAATGTATTTAAATGTGTAAATATCTGCAATTTACCTAATCTATAGATACCATGTATCTTTTTGGAGGAAACAAGGGATCGAACGCGCTTAAAAGAATCGCTGGTCCAAATAAAACACTCGTTTAATCCGGCTCGATTCGATACCGCGTTCATTCTCATCCGGAAATTCATATTTCCGATTCTACCACTTATACTACCATTCACTGGTTAATCTACTTTTTTCTGCATGCCTTTGTATCTTTGGCTGTTTAAATTGGTCTCGCGACTAACTGTAATATTTACGTTGCTCTGACCATTTAATTAAATACCTTTTAATTTTTGTATTTGTGATTTTTTTTTTTTTTTTTTTATCTTTTCATCATATAAAGTTGAAAATTTGTAACATCTGTATTAGTTTAGTTCTCTTGATTAAAGAACGAATAGTCGCTAAGAGGCGACATCGTCACGAAAGGACTACTAAAACGCAGAAACAGCCATAACTTGGGAACGAGAACGAACGACAAAAGTAAACTTGCGTGAACCTTTTATTGCTTCTCCAATTGCAGTACGACAACCTGAAAGTTATATCAGTACATTAAAATGCCTTGTAATTCCCCCTCCCTTTTTTCTACTTTTTCCGTTCTCCTTTCGTTACTGCGAATATATTAAAATACTTATGTTTTCATGGAAAGTTATAAATTGCATTTTTTAAACAACGTTATTCTCCAATCTCCAGGTTGTTTATCTACAATTAATTGACCAAACCATATCTTAATTTTCAACTAGTCTTCCACCTTACCTTTTTTGTTTGCGTTATGAATTTCAGAAATTTGTAGTACAAATCACCGCTAAAACCAGATTATATCCTTAAAATACTCTCAAAATTAAACTGCAGCATTGTTGGAGAAAACGACCTTGAACGATCGATCGATTTCAGTGAGACTACGGAGCAGCCTTAACACGCTTTTCAATTTTACTCGCGACACGGAACAGAGACCGCGTCAATCGACCAAAACGTAACGTGTATCGTTTCCGGCGATACATCGTCCGGCTCGAACCGCATTTCAAATCGATCTACACTAATACGTGTACAATGCACATGCATAGATATGATTCATACAGCTGGAAAGAATCGCTGATCAAATCGGCGCGATCGAATTGAACTCCTCGTGAACGCGTCCCAAATGAATAAATATTCACGTGGTGCGTGTTCAAGCGACGATTATTATTTCGCGACGCGTGAGAAATTGGCGTGACAGGTCACACCACGTGGTGCGACGTGCTAATTAGACCCGCAGATGATGGCGCTCGAAACATTCGATTAGCCGGAGATCCGATCGAGCGAGAAATTCGATTTCCGTTTGACCAGCCGATTCCATGGCCTTTTCTGTTAAGTCCATCGTTTGGAACGATATTTCTTTTGTTGAGTTGGTTTTTTGCGAATGATGGGTGATCCAGTTTGCGAATAAAATGTGTCGAATATACTTTTAAATTACGCTTGAGTGATGGAATAGTAATAGGGTGAAAGTGTACGTGATGAAAATTTTATGAAACAGAGGTAGGAAATTTAATGAAAAGATGGTAAAAAATTCTATTTATGTGAAGAAATTCATCACTGATTAATTACTGACAGATAGTTGATTATCTTCACCTAATGCATCTGCCAACGAAAACAGCGTTATTTGTGAGCTGAATGAATAGAAGTTTGTAGGAATTATTATTAGATTTCTGCTCGTCGTATTTTATTACTGATTCTTTATAAAAAAAATTCCACTTCCAAAGCATTCTTAACGAAGAAACCATCATTTGCCTCATAATAAATCGGAAAATAAATCAGGCACTTTGATAAACTGCAAAATTCTCGCAGGAACGATGTTAGAAATTCACAACAGTAGTTCAGCGAACAATGTTAAACTGGCTTTACATTGATCTAGTGGCATTCCAGTCCGGTGATCTAATCCAGCACAGGGTCGTTGTTGGAATGATGAAAACAATGTTCTCATGCTATTACAGGGACGTCATTCCAATAAGCAAACCAGCCCAGCAACTCGATGATTCGGAAGTCTATTTTACTATCCGGTGTTTACTCCCAGCATCGAGAATATAACACTCCAGCATTACTGGAGTCATCTAAACATCTCGATATTCAATACTAATTGACACGTAGTACAGTGTATCTATTGTCATTACAATCTACCACTTTAAACGATAAAAAACATTTGGAATAACATAGATATTGATCGATTTCCAGTCAAACGACTGGAATGTAATCGCTTGGCTCAACGATTGAACTAATGTAAAGCCAGTTTTTTAGTGTGCGTACCATGGAAGAACAACAACGACAGTAACGACAGCAAGAAAGAAAAACGAGCGTCGCGACTCCTATATAAAATTTTCTAGACGATCGTGTTTCGTTCAGTTTCAGCCTCGTTCCACGTTTTGTCTTTTATTTGCCGGCTAACGATGGAAAACCCAATCGGCCGTTTCTCAATTGGGCCAAATTTACAGAACGACCGTGTCAGTTCCACTTCTCGCTTCTCGATCTTTCACCTCTTTCCTTTTTCTATCGTATTTTTCCTCACTTTTTTATTTCATCACCAAAATCAAATAACATACAATTATGCACAATATTTGATTTATATTTATGATTCATTAGATATCAATGATTAATTTGAACTTAAAATGAAGAAGTTTTTTATCGTGTTCACTTTGAAAGACAAGTTAATTCGTTGCTCGAATTGAGAACTTTTTTAACATTTACAGTTACATAGAAAAAATCTTTGTACAGCTTCCAAATTTTGTTTAAATGGGATATATAAATCATTTTTAGTTAAATAACGATTTCTTAACGTGTAGAGCAATAATAAAAATAATTCTTATTCATCTTCGCATACAACGCACTAATTTTACAACAATATTTTGTATAATGTTATTTTCATAAAAATGACTCTTTTGTATAATATACCAAAATTTATGTTACGTGTAAATATTTTTTACTTTATTTATAAATCTGAGGTGGATAGGTGCAGAAGAAACACTCGAGTATAGTTAACAAGATATATTTATTAACAGATACTCTATACACTTGATGTAGAACTCGCGATTACTATTAGCGACTCGCGATTACAAGTTCGACTTCTAGGCGATGCGTTACGATGCACAAGTTCGGATGATGATTGCTTACGATGCCGAGGAACGACTATTACTGCCAACTATCAACTATCGTCTAACGACTGACTTTCCGTCACGATGATGCTGCAGAAGAACACTATGATGGGGTGTGTCTAAGGATACGAGATCATCGGATTCGTCGAGAAAAGCCTTCGTTCGGAAAGTGAGGGGAATTGACGTTGCTGTTAATTTCTATGTTGGTGGTTGAAGAAGGTTGCTAACCGCCCTCGACAGGAAGTTGCTGGCGGGAAGCATTATACGTGAGAAAAGCAGATTTCCCGCATCTTCCCGTGGTAGGCGATAGATTTAGGGACTGTTAAGACAAAGACTATTTGTTCGTTTGAAGAACCTTAACTAAATAAATCCTAAGATCTGTAGTCCTTAGGCTAGCTGAAAATATACCGTAAAGGTGTATCGACATCTGGCAATCATCTTTGTGTAGTGAACCACAGGACAGAAACCGTTGGAAAATTTCCTGTCAAGTGTTGCTACTTCTTCAACGATTCCAATCGAAAACCTTAAGATCCCTAATTAATGCACCTTGGTACGCCACCAACGAAACAATATATCACGACCTTAACATACCCACAGTCAAAGAAGAATTATCCAAATTCAGCAATAGACACAGCACAAGAGTTAACAACCACCAAAACCCTCTAATTACTCGACTACTCGACACCTCGGAACAGATCCGCAGGCTAAAAAGACTAATTACACCTTAGATCTAAGCACTAGATTCGAATAGAATCAAACATACTATAAACACCTATTAATCATGTCATAGCACCACGTCAGATAAATTTACTTAAAATTCTCTAACGAGAATTGATTGTAAAATAAACGCAAATAAAAAAAAGAAGTGCCGCTACAAATCCTTATTTTTTACATGTTGTTTAGTCTTTTTCAAAAATGAATTATGCCACATGTACATTTGCAAAAACTAAACTTACCAAAAATGAACTTGTCTTTGTTTACATTTTATTTCATGTTCATAGAAGTTTCATATTAAGAGACGTTATCAGATAACAAGAAACGAGGAAAGCATTTACTTCCAATTCTCGAAAGCCATAACTCGCCATAAACAGCATGTTTAATCGCTTAACTTTGCCAGCTTTCTAAAGATAGGAAATTTAATTAATTTCCTTTCACGTTCGCCATGGAAATTAATATTTTGCTGCAGCTTGTTTCAATTTCACCGACGTGTTTGCTTGTTTCAAAGCAAAGTGAAGATACCTTTCTTTTTTTCTCCTTTTTAGCTTGGTATAAACTCGTTGCTCGTAAATAACACGGTATACGCCACTGGTAGTATTCGAATCACGAATGAAATCGTTATTCGCACGGTTTTTGTTGTTACCGTTGTTCTGGCTAATTCATAGCGCAACCACGTTAATTGCCAGCAAATTTTCTCCCTTCGAGTTACTTTCCCCAGCGAGCAAATACGTCGAGAACGAAGGCTTTTCTTTTCTCGCTTATTGTGGAAAACAAGCTATTGTGGAATAGCGGTTCTCATTTGTATAGAATTTCTTCTAGATCATATTATAATCAAGATAGCCCATTCATTGTGTGTGGTCATGTCGCCTAAGGTAATGTTCAGGTATTTTCATCAACTTTTTCCATTTCTTCTTCTCTGTTTCATTTTCTTTATAATTCTATAACAATTAGCAGATATACACGGTAAAGCATATTCTAAAATAAAGAATTTCCAAGTTGATTCCTTATTAAATTCTTAACTTGCAAGGATGACATTTGAAATGCACAAAGGCAAATGAAAGCTTTCGTTAGTGACTTTTCAACTAAATACTCGAATCTGTATGCATAAGAGACGGAGTATTTACTAGAAATAGTATTTAAATATTAGGTTGTCCGAAAAGCTTCTTTCGTTTTATAAGGAAATAATACACGCACAATGTTTCTTGTTTTATATTAGTTTATTGAATTATGCACGAACATAATAATAGAAATAGAACGAAATGGATCATACCTAATTTGTGGCGGCACTTAACAGCAACTACGACCGGACGACGGTAGCGCAGTGATTAGCGCCTTAGGTTACAAACGTTCGGGACCCGGATTCGAATCCTGGCGCCCGTATTCCGATTTTTCTTCCACGACATCTAAATGAGAAGAAAAAGCAGCAGTAACACATCAGCGATATCTTCTATCATCAGCACTACCAACTACTACCGCACCTCAAATTGGTGACCTTGACGTAATCTACAGCGAAAAAGTGTGACCGTGATAGCGCTACCCGAGACTTCGATCACTGCGAATCTATAAAACTGTGCAATCTGGATCTACCGCTACGACGAACACGGAACGGCCCTTCCACCTTCAGCAAATCTTGACGCCTCACCTCCGACCGACGCAAGCAGGTGACAGGATTATGAGATAATGATCGAGTCAGGAGTGATGCAGCCAATGAAAAGTCCATTGGACATCACCTGTGCACGTCATACTAAAGAAGAACGGAGGCCTACGAAACTCAGCGCACTCATCTGGGCCCTCAGTTGGTTCACTTGGTCACTTAACGCGTTGAAAGGCGCGAGCCTTTGTTTGATTCGTTCAAGCTGGTGGATCAATTACTGTCGTTATTCGGGCAGTATGATGGTGATCATCTCCAAATTCCTCTGCTATAAGGTCCGCTGACCGCATTAACTTTTCCGGGTTAGTGTCGTCGACTGCGTCAAGGATACGCCTCATGCGGGCGGGTAATCGGTTCCTCCACAGCGTGAGGATGAAATCATCGGGCGTGGAGAGGCTAGTGAGTTTTTTAAGGTGCTGATAAAATTGAGATGGCTTCCTATCGCCCATCTCTTCGCTTTCCACCAACTTCTTTACCCGAGCACTGCCTGTATCAGTTAATATGCAAATGAGCTCACATTTCAGTTTCTCGTATCGCCCCGTGGCTGGGGAATTCGTCATTATGTCTTCGATGTCCTGTAGGTACCGACTGTCGAGACTTTTGGCAAGTGTCACGAACTTTATTTTATCGTTCGTGATCTCCGCTGCCTCGACTTGCCTCTCCAATAGGGCGAACCATGCCATCGTGTTCATGGACTGCAGTGGAGGAATGCTGACCATCTGACTGGCTGAAGTTTTTCCTTGGTTATTATTTTCCATTTCGCAAACACACTTAGAATCGCGATGATTGAAATCTCAGTGACACTATCACGGTCACCTCTTTCACTGTAAATCACGTCGGGCTCGCTAATTTAAAGTGCGATAGCAGTATCACCACAACTACTATCGCACCTCATATTCAATAAAATAATATAAAACAGAAATTGTTGTTGTTGGAATACAATGATATTTCACGCATAGTGTTGAAGTGATCGACACTTCTAGGAAAGCTCTACATCTGGCCTTCAGCTTTCTCAAGCGCCGAGGCCATTAATAGCGCATAGACAAAAGAATGCATCGACGACAGACCATAAGCGGCACACGTGCGACGTTGGCTTCAGCGTTCTTTTAGTCTCAGGGTAACATTGCTAGCGTGCGGATCTGGACCAGCTTACATATATTCCACACTTTGTACTTTACTTTCACAATAAATGTATCACTTACAATACCTTACAATTTACCCACGCGTTTCTTTAATTCCACAAACATCGCATAACCATAACACATAGGCACAAATACTCTTACACTGACAACCACACAGACATTTGAACAGGACATTTACACAGGTCATATCATTACTGTATAGAGAGTGGGGTTCAAAATATTTAAGGGATCATGGATCACTACCTGCGTCTAGTCTGAGAGTAACTGGCCAACAATCAACAATTCTTGCATACTTTGTTAATTATATCACTCGCCTATATACATTTGGTTCTGTAGTACTGTTTAATAAATATCACTGAATATTATTTTAACACAAACATTGTGTCTTCCACAGATTATTAATCTTAACTTTAAGATTAAATTCTAACAGTTGTTCATGTATTATCAACCTAATACTTAAGATTTACCACTATTTATTAACTAGTAGCAGCGGAAGATTATACACAAGAAATCTAGTATTTGCTTTTAATATTACTTGCACTTAATACTTACAGCCATTTGCTTATTATTATGCATACCGAGTGACTCGAAATATTTCTTCGATTGTGCACATTTTTATCGCGCAATCACTGAAAACAACTCTATTGAGAATTTTCTCATTGAACGGAAGGAAACAACGGAACGATCCACGGGTCTCGTTTAAACTTTTAAACGTCGAACCATTCGTTTCTTTTCAATTGAGGAACAAAGAGAAGAAGGGGTTTGGGAATCTTCGCAATATCGGGATGTAATCAACGTAGAACGAAGGAAGCTTCTCTAATTAGTGTAATGCGACCGCTTAATTGCAATCAGCGTCGCCGGCGTGCCCAGTCGAGGTGTCCTTTAATTATTCGATATCGTAATTGATCGTCTACGGTCCGCGATTCCGGCGTCAAAGCGCTTACCACGATACTGCAATCTGTTGTTGCCGCAGACGCGCGTTGCACAATTCCTTGCGGTCTATTCCCAAACCGTTTAACGAAGAAAAGAATGCAGGACATCGTAGTCCAACGGAACCTTTATCGATTAGACGTTCGCGCCATTAACTTAATAATATTTTATTGCTACGTGACGATGCAAGAGTTTTTTAACTTTCGTTGAAACTTTAATGTCAATCTTCCTACACACGCTACATATTAAATTCTTTATAACTATATTTGGTATTTTCTACGATATATTTCTACAATACACGTCTGACTACATTTAAAAGTCATAAATCGAACAACAGATAATGCCGCATGTCTAGAAATCACGATAATCCAATCAGTCATCTACGATCTATTTCCAAAACTATGTCTTTTTTCTGGATTTCTGCCAAACATAGCGAGTCCAACAAATACAGTTGCGAGCATAAATGTACGAGACCTCGTAAATCCTACTTGGTACGCGGAAGAAATCGCGTGACAGTAGAATTTTACTATGCGTTACGGCTTCACGAATCAGACGGGCCGATACTGTACCATTGTACTAGAAAAACATGAAAAATTCAGTTAATTTTCGTCTAAGCATTTCGTCCAAGTTGAAACTTCCCTCTGTACTTTGAACGTTCAAGCATTAGATAAAACAAGATACAATTTTTTTTTATCGCTTGTCAAAGGGAAAGAATGGAAGTCTAAAAAGTAAATGGGAAGGAAAGAGTTCATGTGGAAAGCAATAGAGACTCGAGTTAACTAAAACAATTCATCAATGAAAAGAAAGCGCTAAACATAAAGCAAACGAGATGAACGAAGACGAAAGGGAGTAGATTATTCTCTGAGACGACGATCTTCCCTGCTTTGTCATTCTACTAGATCGGAGAAAGAATAGAAGCCAGTCTGTGGAACGCTCGTTACAGCTCTTACAGTTTCGTAAACGGAATTAACCGATTTAAAATCGAACAGTTGTCGAAGGATCGAACAAAGTGTCTCCTTCAATAGTTCGTAGAAAATCGAAAGAAGAACCGGTGGAACGTGCAAGATACGAGATGGAAAGACTTGAAGCGGATAGAAATTGCGATTTCGATGCTTGAAGTATGATTATAAAATTGTTCCTGATGCAAATTTAAATTCGAAACTTTGATCAAACTGAGATCTTCCTTACTTTTACGTGGTTTTAATTAAAAATGGTTTCTGTTAAATTTACACTGAACTTCAACATTCAAAGAACCATAATAAAATTCTAGAATGCTAAAACCCTGTTTCGTGACATTCGGCCGTACTTTTTCATCGCTCTTTGTAGAATAGTAGTCGGTAAACTGCTCGAGATTAAACCCAGCGACAAACATACCGCGCTCTTCAATTTCGACCTCGCAAACGGTACACGTTTACACATTCGGTCGATAATGAACTCGCCAGTTAGGCAGAATTTACAGCGACGTTATGAGCTAGGCCTGCCGGCTAGCAATTGAAATGAAAATCGATATGCATGCACTTTCACGTTTAATAACAATGTGATATAGTTCCTTGGTAATCTGTATGGTTAATCCATAATCTTCGTTATCATCTAGCGAAGATCTTCCAGAGATACTATCAATTGAAAATTATGATATAATCTAATGGACTTTGAATCTGGAAGATAAGTTACCGTTGAGCATATTATGACTAAATTGCGGATGTTTATACATTTATGATAAGTATAAAACAAATGAAAATATATAAAAACAAACAGAAATATAAAAATATATAGCGTGTCAAGATGTATGCACAGAGCTTTTTCAGAAGTTTCAAGATTTTGTAATAAATAAAAAGGAATAGAAATAAATCAGAAGATAATTCTTTAAAATATTCGTGCTCGAGGGTAGAGTAGATTTTTGATTCGATTCGATTGATAATCCGATTCGAAACGATAGATGAAGTTCGTTTACAGGTACCGACCAGTCATCCAGCTCGACTATTCTCCTTTATGAACCCGCTGGCTATTCAAATCTGGCTGTATGTGCTGGCTGCGTACGTCCTTGTCTCGGTGATGATGTTCGTGGTTGCCAGGATCAGCCCGTACGAGTGGAACAACCCTCATCCCTGTCATACAGAGTCGGAACTTGTCGAGAATCAATTCTCGCTGGCCAATAGTTTTTGGTTCACCATTGGCACTCTGATGCAGCAGGGTAGCGATCTGAACCCTAAGGTATGTCACTGTAATTTTCGTGCAAAATTAACACACTCTGTTCGATACGATTTTAGAAGATCGTTCTTCGGGTTATTTTCATTTTTGTATCTACGTCTTGCGTCTCTATGTTTCTTCGTTTAATGATAATTTTTTAACTCTTTCAAGTTTCGTCAAGAAGGCACAATGGATTGTTTGAGGCCAATTTTACTGGAAATATTAGATTGTCCCAAAAGTTTCTTTAGTTTTATAGAAAAAATAATAGATGCACAACATTTATTTTATTGAATTGTGTATGACCCATTTTGTAGTAACAGAACAAAAGTAGTAATAGAACAAATATAAAACAAAAAATGTTGTGCATCTATTATTTCCTTATAACATGAAAGAAACTTTTGGGATGACCTAAGAAATACATTCGTCGTTTGATTAATTAACAGCTTGTTAAAACATAACATTTCACACGATGCAATCATACGAATCATACGAATAATATTCATTTGATTGATGCAACAGAACTTTGTGAAAAATACATTACGATACATTTATTTATTTCGATAAACGTAATACGACATATTCTTTCCTTAAAAACAACACACAAATATATCTACATACGTAGACATGTATATGGAGGGAGATTCCACTGAGAGCAGTTTCAACAATTTTATTTCAAAGGTATTGACAACCGTAATTACCAAATTTACAGTGCAAATAACTCAATTTAAATTAAACAGATTATTAAGCTCTTCTCTGGCTATATATTTGCGCCAGCTCTTTTAAATGCCCATGCATATTAATAGAGTGGAAAAACATTGACGAATAGCCGCAAGGGGAAACCGGACGGATCGATCGACGAAAATATCATCGAATCGACGATCTGTTTTATGTTATTTTACCGAAACCTGTTCGTACGAAAAAAAACCACTTGCAAATATCGAGTCGATGACCAGAAAACATAATATGCGACATATCTGATGCGTTCCGCTAACTTTGTCGCGCTGTTCCAATCGATGGGCTGTGATGGTCGGGCGAAATAAAACTTTGTCCAAGGCTCCGTAATTACTATTTCAAACATGACGCTATTAACATACGAATTTTGTTGTAATATTATCGTCCTGTAAAAACAGTGCTAACAATAATTTTTGTCCAAGATCAGAATAGATAAGAAAATTTGTTATTTCCAATAGTTTCGTCGTAACGTTTAGAACATTTAGAATTTTAAATGATATTACAAACTTCTCATTACTGTGCGTTTCGTTTTACAAAGTTCTTGTTAATCCTTAAGGCGATAAAACAACATTTTTAGGTGAATTAACGCGTTTCTTTAATAGCTATCCCTAGAAACCTAGATTTACATGGACGTTCGTACTCAGAGTAATTAAGATTACGTTTAAATGACATAACTTTATTTCAAATAAAGATTAACGTGGCAGACTCGCGTAAGAAAAGTATTCAAACCTCTTATTGCACTTTGTCAACTTTATATCGCGAGCGAATATTCTACAGAAATTTCCTTCTACGATGCTGACCAAAAAGAGAAAATACATCTAAAACCTCAAATTCCAAAACGATCTTCGAGCTGTCCACCGGAGAGGAAGCTCGACGAAAGTCTCATTGCGTTGTTCGGTTAGCCGTGACGTGGAACGATGGCGATCGGCCCGTTTCATTAAGCGGAGTGAATTAACCGGGCTTCGAGCCTTCGCTTACAGACTTAGAGAAGCGAAATTGCGCCACAGAGATAATAGAATCTCAGCGGTGGAACCACGATGACTCTAGTTTATCGATGAAGGTTGCTTTGCTCGAATATCCACGCGGCGCGGTGGCGTAAAATTTTTATCACGCCACTATGCACGACTTTACTTTGCCTTTTCATAAAACTTAAAGCGCCGGAATACTTGGCGATATTCTGTGTTTTTACTACTTTCGACGCGAAACGATATAAACTTAACTAAACCGGCGTAAAACCTGGCTGATAGCTTCTTGAAGATATTGCAGTTGATAAATTTGATCAGGCAACGAGCACGCGGATCGTGGGTGGCATATGGTGGTTCTTCACGCTGATCATCATATCGTCGTATACTGCCAACCTGGCAGCGTTCCTTACGGTCGAGAGGATGATCACTCCCATTGAAAATGCGGAGGATCTCGCTGGTCAGACGGACATCGCTTATGGTACCTTGGATAGCGGAAGTACTATGACTTTCTTCAGGGTAATCTTCTTTATCGTTCTTCCTTAATTAGAAGTAGCGGGACAGTCGATATTAGCAATTTAATATTGCTGACAGCCAATATTGGAATGGCAGTCAAGGAAATGAGATTACATAAAAAGAAATATCCCAAGGAGAATTGAGATTAAAAAATGTTATTGGTTTCGAGATAAAAAAGATATGCGCCCACGAAGATGACAATTGCTAGAAATAATCTTTTAGTTAGAGATCAGTCTCGTTCGGGTTAATCGAATACTTTGCAGCAATAAGAAGGACAGCTCCAGTATTTTAACTATATTTATTGGAAGAGAGAAAAGGATACAGGTTTAATATGCAAATGTACAAAAATTAATTGCTACGAGTATTAATAGACTATGAACTTATAGCATTAATTTTTAGTTACTTTTTGTTACTTTATCCAAGTTACTTGAAAGTGGAGCGCCTCCTTATCGCAGCAATCTCTCCAGTTATTTCCCATAATTATCTTTAATAGTACGAAGCGTAAGTAATGCGAACAATCTAAAGGATTCGATGATCGAGACGTACAAGAAGATGTGGCGGTTCATGGAGAACAAGAAACCATCCGTGTTCGTACCCACTTACGAAGAAGGGATCCAGAGGGTTCTTCAAGGCGATTACGCTTTCTTAATGGAGTCGACCATGTTGGATTACATCGTGCAAAGGGACTGCAATCTCACCCAAATTGGCGGACTTCTGGATAGCAAAGGATACGGCATCGCTACGCCAATGGGTAAATTTTATCTTCTTCCATGTTTATAGAATAGATTTTCTACGATTGTAACGGTTCATATTGTTTGTAGGCTCACCATGGCGAGATAAGATATCTCTGGCAATCCTCGAGCTTCAGGAAAAGGGAGAAATCCAAATGCTGTACGACAAATGGTGGAAGAGTCCCGGTGATACTTGTATGAGGACTGAGAAGGGCAAGGAGAGCAAGGCGAATTCCTTGGGAGTGGACAATATAGGTAACTTTTGAAAGAATTTTATTTACAACGGCTATAAATAGTATTGTCACATTTTTGGCTCTGATTCATTGTTTAGTCGACCATTCGCGAAGAGACGCGATCGCGAGGAAGCACGTCAACGGGAGTCGTAAATTCCCGTTACGATCAGATAATCGACGCCACGAACTGGTCGATCCCCTTATTTCTATTAGGATAATAAGGGTGATTCAATTGAGTTTACACTGAATTAACACGTATAAAATAATGTTTATTCCAACAACTTTGTAAAAGATAATAGTTACGCTGTTGCGTAGGTACAAGTTAAGTATGTGATTGATTTAAGGGTAGAGACCCGTCGCAGATATGTGTTGACTATTCTAACGATGAAGAATAAGTGAAGTTTTGTGTCGGAGGAAAGCTAGTGATGGGTGTGTCTAGCGCACGGGATCATCGAATTTGTTGATGACATTTTTGGTTGGGAAAATGAGAGCAGTAGACATTGTTCCTAATTGGATAATAAGAAGCTTGGTGGAATAGGAAGGGTCTTAACCGTCCTCGATAGAACGTTGCTAATGGGAAGCATTGTACGTGAGAAGAACTAACTTTCCCGTGTCTTCTCGTAGTAAACAATAAACTTTAGAAAACGCTTTAGTAAAAAGATCTTTGTTCGATCTGAAGGACTTTAGCTAGAAAATCCATGAAATTTATGGTCGGTCCTTAAGACTATTGAGGGTACGCAATAAGGATGTGTGGATTCCATCTTGTCCGCGATGAGTGGCCTGGATTAGGTAGAAAGTCGGCAAACGTAACATTCATACCTTTTCAAAAATATCAAGTACAATATGTGCATTATGAATTTTGTTCTAATCTGTCAAACAGATCTGTAAACTTATTCAGTTTCCTTCTGAGACACCCTATATATTTTGGTAGAATTTAAACATTAATATTCCATAACACCGAATATCAATGTTCCTAACTCGTTATTCCTCTGTTTCGACTTGCTACCGCTACCACCTTCAGTCGAATCGCGTCGAACCTCTTGGGTTAGTGAACAATTCGAAGAAACAGCGTCCTGTACGCGACCAGGACCGATGAATTTTTACATTTGCTGGAAGTTGAACTTCTTTTGCTGTCTTATAGGTGGAGTATTCGTTGTACTGCTGTGCGGCCTGGCGTTCGCCGTGTTGATCGCGATTTTTGAGTTCTGCTACAGTACCAGGAGAAACATGCCGGCGGAACGGGTAAGTATCTCTCTTCTACTACGAATATTAGAAACAAGAGGAAATGAATAAGAATATCGTGGACATCGATATTCCACGGGATATCGTTCTACGATCACAAATTAGATCAATTTTCTCCGCTCTGTCACGGATTGTATTAATAAAAAAGCAATTCGTGGACAGATGGCGAGAAAACAGAGACTTTTTTCCAGGCGACGAACACGCGCGATGCATGAACTTTAGGATTGCATGAAATTTTGTGTCACTTTTGTTTTCCATTTTGTGTGGCCCACCGTGGATTTTTCCGCGAAGCAGCATGAACTCATCCTTCATTGAAGCATGCCGGTCGACTGCAAACGCACGAAGCTCAGTCCACGACCAAGGTCCGTTATTTTTGCATTTTTTCCAGTTGAAAACTTCGTTATTTCCGCTTAATTCGATTTCCCTTTTGTCCGTTCTCTTTTTCAACGTCTGCTCGTAATTGCGCGCGCTGTTGGCAACATTTTTTGCTCGCCTTCCGTTCGATAGCCAGCGCAGTATCGAGGAACGAACTTGCTCGTTCGCTTAAATTACCGATTCGCTTTGATTACGTACGTTCGTCGTGTTTTTTCCTTTCCGCTTCTGTTACCCGTGTCGCGTATCAACGAGCAGAACTATCTGAATCGATCGTTGATCGATTTCACGAGGTGTTCCCTCAAAATCACTTTAACTTTATCGTTTTCTTCTCTGCTTTGCTAAATTCGGAACGCAGAGAGCTCCGGTATCGACGCCGATCTGCACGGATTCTTTGCAAGGGATCTCGCAATCCGTGCAGCAACAGCAACAACAGCAGACGCAACAGCAGCAACAACAGCAGCCGCAACAACCGAATCAGCATCAGGAATCCCTGTGCTCGGAAATGGCGCGGGAACTGTGCCGCGCGTTGCGCTGCCACGCGTCTTCGCGACGGCGTCGCGCCTGCGAGAAATGCTCAACGCACGTGCTCGGCTATACACCGGACAACCCCACTGCCACCCCCTTGAATGGGATGAGATCGCAGGTTCGTTGCTTTTACAAAGACGACAAGTCTTTCTTTTTTCAATCGCCGATTGATACGCTAATTATTCTTCAAACGATCTTGCATGTTCTCGATCTTAAATTCACATCACGATCTTTTCCAATTAGATAAAGAAACGAAACAAAAGACACGATACTATATCGAACACAATTTTATTGTTACAGAGAAGCAGCCTGGGTGTTCCCACAGTGGAACTGCCGCCACATGTCCACCTGCATCATCACGCACCACCGCCACACGACTATGACGGAACTTAAACTCACGAATCTTTTTACACCTTTTGCGGTCACTTCTTGGGGCCTAACGAACGAGAAGAACGTACTAACAGGAAAAAGAAGTGGTACGACTATGGACGAGGAAGCTTCGAAAAGAAAAGAGAGGGGACATGATCGAAAAGACCGAGAAGAAAGTACAAAAACGCATCAAGTAGCACCGAACGGACAGATCGACCAGTTCGTTCCTTTCCTTTTTTCCTAGAGAACCAAGTAGAATACCGCCGCGAGTATCACATACGTCGAGAATCACCGAGAACCAACGTTGCACAATTTCTATGAAGAGCGTGTGTTCGTCGTCGAACACGAACGAGAGAGGAGAAAAAAAAGGCTCTTGTGTTTCCGCGAATCTCGCCTTCCTTTTTTCACCAAGAACACGGTCTCGTTTTACTTTCTACCATAGAATCTGCACCAAGAGACGATTGTTCGCGTACGTTGGCTAACGCGGAGCGGAGGGATCGATCGTGGAGGACTCGCATGACCCGTGGCGAAAATCCAACAAGACCTGCCATTTCTCAATTCTCGTCCCGGCCACTATTTCATCCTCTCACTGTTTCTCACTTGCATCGCGTAGAAATATCATGGTATTTGTCATACGATCTACCAAAAACTCGAGGAACTTGCGTTTCGATGACCCACACGCAACATTTCCCTCGATTAATCGAACAGAGAAGGATATTTCAAATCTCGTAGCGATTTCTCTCGACGAAAAGAAATCGTGGCAATCTAATAAATCGAAAAATTATTAGATATTATTGAAGTTAATCACAAGATACATTGACAAGAGCTGTGTATCTCGGAATACGATCCTCGAGTATTATTTAGCACGACTAGATTTTGATCCATTTAGTGGAATCATCGAGCCGAAGTACAAAGAAGAATATCGAATTTTCTTTTTACTTTGCGCTAACGAAAAGGATCGAACAACCGATTTCAGTACATTCCACGTCGCGTCAGGAGAACATTCGTGTTCGAGGAACGATCGAGCCCGAGATTAAACAGGAACGACACTTACCACGCGATTTTTCTTCCGTTTTCGGCAAGACGAGATGTCGTTGCGACTGATGCCAGGCTCGATTCGGCTCTTCCTGTATTTTTACACGCGAGAATACGACACGCGATCGATCGTAGAAATCGGAACGGCCGAGAAAGGCGGTGAAACTATCTGTCGATCAGGCCGTTTCTTTTTTACCCTTTTGCGTCCACGTAAACGAACTGCACCGTAAACGATTCTTGCATACGTAAACGACCACCGGAGGCACATTAACTCACATAACACACTCACGCAGATACAGATTCGTGTAACTACCGCGGCGGCACGCGCGAATGTAGACGATACAATTTGCAAGTATTTTAAAGTAAAACACAGAAGGCAAGCGACTAATTGTCTAGAGTTAAAGAAAAAAAAAACGAGTACAACCAAGTAGACGTTTGATGTCATTTCACGTGTGTATATGCAGACGGCGAATAAACGTAAGACATGATGATGGACAGGATGGATCGTTTTCTCGTTTACCTTCCCCTGATTTTCCTCAGATTCGCTTTGAGATTGACGATCCTAGTCCAACTCCACTTTCTATTAACTTCCTAATTTCATTACATAAGCAGACAATTTTGAATGTTACAATTTTGGAAATAATATTCAATTCTCAATAAGTAAAAGACTCATTTTTTGCAAGTTCATTTATCATAGGAAAATGACGACAATTTCGGAAACAAATTTCGATAACGGTGTTTGTAACGTCCTCACTTCTTTCTTCTTTTTAATATGTGGAGTTGAACAGTTGTTGATTTCGTTTTGAAATCAATAAAAGTAATAAAATGTAATATTGAAGTTGAATGGCGTTACAGTTACAAAGCATTGATCGTTGTATGGTTAGTGTTATCCCTGATATATTACATCTACGTAAACACTACGTTGTACAGAACTATACAGGGTATTCCTGAAATCTTAGTAGAACCGGAAAGCAGATAATTTTCCATTTGAAGTAAAAGATGATAAAAGTAAGTATTTCCCGCATTATCGCATTTCATATTCCTTATTTCATTTCTCGATTATTACTCTATATCTAATATAGACAAACTAGTATTAACATCCGACATTCAATATTCCCTACCCATTAGCATTTTCTTATATTCAGCATTCTCTATCCTGAATCTCACAGCCCGTTCTCCGCATCCTAATTGAACAATTCGGTCCTTTAAAATTAGGCGTTAGAAATGACAGAAAATGCCAATAAGGTTTAAAATACAGCTCACAAATTGCTCACGAGAAATCGTCACGTTACACAAACGAAGCTCGTTGTCCCATAAAATTAAATTTGTTTTCCCCAGTCATGTCAGTCCCGTGATCAAATTTCATTCGAACATGTCGGTTCGGTACTGAAAATCTTCACATCCTCCCACAAACGAAATTTCTTATGCTACAAAGTGAAATTCGTTTTCGTTTGTTGGAAAATATATCTGTTTATTTATTTTTTTTATTTTTTCTTTTTTTTTGGACTGTACTTTCCAGTGCGTTTAAATCTTAGGTGTCTTAGAATATAGAACATTGGACATGATTTTGGAAAAATTGGTAATTTGATCGTTGATATAGGAAAAAGAAAATAGAGCGTAGGATGTGGCATATAGAAGCGTATACAGAGAGCGTGACATATGGTTGAACCAAAATATTGGATCTGGTATGTGAGAAAGGACATGTAAAAAATGTGCTAGAAGATGAAAAATATGTAAATAAGAAATATGAAATGTGGTATGGTGGTATGTATGCGCTGTAGAAATTAGGCTGGAAGATATGGGCTATGGATACGATATACCGGGTATGAGATATAAGACAGGAGACAGGGAATATAAAAAGTTAGACGCAGGATGAATATACGTGTGCTGCGAAAGTAAGGACAAAAGATATTCCCTGGGAATATTGTACGTAATATATAGAACACGAGAAATGGAATGCTTAATACAAGATATAGAATGGAGACGTGAAATGCGGGAAATAGGGACCTATAAAGTAAAAGGTATGGATTGGGACTACTTGCTATGGAATGTAGAATAAGATATATGAAGTGAAATGTGATATGGAAACTGTGAGATGGTCTTGAGGTAATGAACATGGGGTAGTGAGTATTATATGTCGAATATAGGAAATAGAAGTGTATGCATGTGTGAACAGGTGTAACGTGTAATGGTGTGATGTGTGGATTCTGATATGCAACATTTGAGGTTTAAATGTGCAAGAATGAAGAGTTAGTTGTGGGATACGTGATATAGCGTATAAGATGTGAGATATAAGATGTAGAAGATGAAATAGAATTGGTACAACATGAAATGGAGATAGGAATGAAACTTATCAACCAACACAAGTAACAAAGAGTTATCACTTAATAATTATATTGTCGCGTAAGATGGTCCCTGCAACGTCCCTATGGTCTGGACGCCAAGGCCTACACATCGTTACAATGGCCCACAATAAACCTAAGGAACCACCATAAACCGAATCTTTTTAGCTTAATCTCTATTCATATAAGTATTTTCGGTTTATGAATGGTCCTTAAAACGATCATATTTATTGCACGCTCTTACTAATTACGGAGAAAGCGGGTGTTTGTCTAGCGAGATAGCAGGTTTTTCCCATGAATAAGGACACCCATGAGCCACATCTGCAGGAGACTTTGTCCTCATATTTTATTTATTAACATTGCCTATAACCAATGGGCATCGCAGATCGTTACCCTCACATTTCTACCGAAAAGTGTGAACAACGAATCCGCGTTCTTAGTTCAAAAAGGCACACCCACACCGAGCTTTCCTCCTTAATAGCACGAGACGGGTCTTCTACCGTTCTTCCAATCTTCGTGTAGTCGAGTCAACGGTCTTATCCTTGGAGCAGTCAACTACTGTTCTTCCAATCTTCGTATAATCAAGTTAAGGGTCTTATCCTTAGAGCAGTCATCTACTGTTCTTTTCATCTCGACGTAGTCAACTCAAGAAGTCAGTCAACTCCTGATCCAATAACAGAATATCGTCATCACTATAATCTACGCGACATCAAGTTAATATTATATACTTAGACGACGTAATATCAAGTGCTATAAGTTATTAAAAATATATACATTATAGAACTGTTGATTACAGTTTTATTACACAACAAACACCCCTATTATCCCACAAGAAATTAGGGGATCGATCTGTTCGTGGTGTCGATTGTTATAATCGTAACGGGAATTTACGACTCCCGTTGACGCGCTTCAACGCGATCGCGTCTCCCCGTGACTGGACGAAAATACAATTATTATCTCTTAACAAATAATTAAAAAAATATCGCAGGATTAAAGGAAATTAAGAAAAGGTACAAAGTTAAGATCGATGGTATATCTTTTTTTTTTATATAACATCATTTATTAAGGGATAAAATAAATGACAAATAACATATCACTTATATGAAACTATAACATTTCTTAGTGTTCATCATTCGTTATGATATAAAAGAAATCACATCACATACGACCCTCCACGTAACGCTTACACGCTCGTGTCGGCTCGATTCACGCGCTGTTCTATCGCGTGCGATTTCCTCCCCTCTCTCACTTTCTCTCTCTTTCTCACTCTCTCTCTCTCTCTCTCTCTCTCCCTATCGTTCGAAACTTGGAAATCTTTTTACCGCGAATAATATAAAATACACGATCAACATCGAATCGATCGACGGACGAAATGGACAACGAAGAATAGATCTCGCGAAACAATCACAACGTGCTTTGTCCCCGGAATAATTCCATGAAGTACTACAATTATAGCGTCTCACGCTACGGTTCATGATAAGATTAGGCTTCGACCGCGTCGCTTAATCGAATCAACGTAACCGTGATGTTTCAAGCGGAGTCGCATGAATGGAATTCTCCGGGTTTACGGGGATGAGAAATCATCTCTATTTAAATAAAGAAAAAAAAAAAAAAAGAAAGAAAAGGAAAACGCGAGAAAAAATGTATAAACGTATAAAACCCGAGGGAATTTACGATCGCGGCAGATCGAGCGGATTCGAGCAGACACCAGCGTGCCCTACGATTTCTTCTGATACGATACAATAATAATAATATGCATGTGTGAACCGACTGAATCCATTTTGGAAGGGCCTAGTCAAATCACTTGTAATTATCACACGATCATACTCGACACGGTGGCATGTAAATGTTTTGTTGCTCCGTTATTCTTCTTTTTTTCGTAATATTTTTTTTTTTTGCGGTTTTCACCTTTTTTTCTATTGTAATATGCTTGTTTTTTTCTTTTTTTTTTATTTTTATATATGTTTTTGTGACTTTCGGAGGTGGCTCGAGTTCGCGATGCGAACATGTACGTTCATTCGCGATCAATAAACAATATTTCTTCTTGATAATACGCGTTCATACTTTATATAAGAGTGTGTTGTCTGTCTCTATGTAAATGTATGGGGTATCGTGTTTGTGTAACGCTTTATAGCTGTGTGTCGATCTATCGTCGAAATTGAAAAAAAAGAAAGAAAAAAACAATGAAACGAAGTAGAATAATAGTAGTAGTAATAGTGGTAGTAGTAGTGGTAGTAGTAGTAGTAGTAGTAGTAGTAGTAGTAGTAGTAGTAGTAGTAATAGTAGTAGTAGTAATAGTAGTAGTAGTAGTAATAGTAGTAGTATTAATAATAATAAAAATAATAATAATAATAATAATAATAATAGTACGAAGAAGAAAGCAAAGAAACGATACACGTACGCGTGTTATGTATGATGCATGTATGGTGTGTCTATGCATGTAGAACAAATGCCTCGTTCTTTCTTTCGATCGACTACTCTCCGGGTCTTTTTTTTCTCTCGTCCACCTCCATGCTGTTATATTTTCTTTTTTCTCTCGCTTGCGCGCTTTTTATCGAGGTGTCCAACTTCACCCGATATCCTGACGGGATGGTATCCACCGTTTATTTTAAAATAAACACATAAAATGGAAAACCTGAAACTATCTTTTACCATTTCTATCGCAAGCGCGGTCCTTTCACCGATACAGAAAGGAAAAGTGAAGACAAAAAAGGTAAAAACACGCGTTGGCTGTTTCGCAAAACTTGATCACGTCAGGAAATCTAGGCGGATAGGAAAGAAAATTATCAATGAAGATCGTTGTCTCCTCGCTCAACCTTCTTCCCCTTCTATTTCCGTTAATAAACGGTCGTTTCCTCTTTTTCTCTAAATCTAGCAATCACGAAGCTCATTCTTCCTTCCACTTTTTCTCTCTCCCAACTATTAGAATGCTTATTTATTTTATGAGATCAGTCCTGGCGTTAAATCGCGCCGCGAACACCGCAACTTCATCCGTTTTTTTCCCATCCTCGAGGCGATCTCTGTCGAGTTCTCTCGCTCGTTCGCGATCCACGAATTTCTTCTAATTTACAGATGTTGTTCGTACGAACTAGTCATTGGACGAAACAAAGTAACAGAAAAAGAGAAAGGTAGACGAAGAAAAGTGGAAACGGAAGAAGAAAGCAAGAGATAGATGGAAGAAATAGTGAGTGTGTAGCTCGAAGACGAACTTCTTTCTTTTCTTTTTTCTTTAGCATTTGATCATTCTGTTCGAACGATGGAAAATAAAGTACCCTTCGCGATCGATCTCGATCAGGAACGATTTCGTGTAACGATGAAGACTGGCGTATAAAAATGGTTGATGATCGAATGACGGTTTTAAAGTTGCCTCGAAAAGCCTCGATATTAAAAGTTTTCTTTGGTCGGAGAGATCTGCTCCTTTTTCATTTATTTCATTCCTTGTTTTTTCCTTTTTAACCGTTTACACGCCGTGTGTCGACGCGCTGTATCAAAAACATTAAATACATATACATATATACGCGTTAAATAATTCCTTTTGTACAATCTATGTTATTAAATATCGTTTAGGACTGACAAACGGACGTCCTTAAATACAAACGCGATCTTCGAACCGGTTTACGAAAAAATACATCAAAGGTCTCTCGTTCCTGGAACGCGCGGAACCGAGAAGAAGAGAAAAAGTCGAGAACGATCGCGTCAAGAATGGTGGCCCTGTAAACGGTTAACTTTCTTCTGCGTTCTCTGATCGTGCACAGGTAAACGACTCTATTTCGCGGGCGCGAACGCGCTTGTGTGTGAGTGTGTGTGTCTGTATGTGTGTGTGCGCGTGTTCCGTCATCAGGTGCAAGAAGAGGAGAATCATACGAATAGAGAAGAGAAATACGAAAAAATCGAGACACGCAAAGACAAAGAAGAAGATGGAAAAGAAAGAGAGTTATTGAGAAAAATAAGTCGTTAAAAAAACTACGGAATACTGTGATCGAGTAACTCGTCACTTCCCTCGTGTTTTCGGTTGCTCAGGTGTTACGACATGGCTGATCGAAGGATCTTGTTTTTTTTTACTCTCGGAGCCTGAATAATTATTATTTGAAAATTCCTGGTGAAAATTCTACTCTTCCGATGAATCATGATGCTCGATATTGACGCTTGGCTCGATAGTGCGTGTTGATGGAACATTAAGATTCTCCTTCGGAGAATGAGAATTTTGATCAGAAATTTTTAAAAAACTCTGGAGAACGTGTAAAGCGAAAGACGAACGAAGGAAACGCTCGACGGCGCCGCTCTAAATCCTGTCTACGGCTAAGATCGCGCGAGAGACTCGTCCTGAATAAACTCTTCATGTGATATGTGAGGACGTCGTCCACTCCATGTGAACGCGTCGCTGTTGGTCGAAAAGTCTAAGATGTGTGTGTTTGTTCGCTGCTTCGATCGTAATAATTAATTTCTTAATTCGTCGGGTCATGCGCCGTATATTCGCTTATCCTCTGCTCTTCTGTCTCTCTCGCTCGTGAATCGTTCCATGGAAAGAGTCTACAAGGTTAAAAAAAATAAAAGAAAAAGAAAGGGAAAGGTCAGAGGATAGTAAATCTACGATTGGACAGATACATCGAATTAGTTTCGCGATACTCCCCGAACTCGATTCACGATCGAGAGAACAGACGGCGCTCTCCGTGAAAACGCAATTACTCGGAATCATATACACGAATATACGATAATTCCAGAGCGCGCATATACACAATTACATAATAAAGAGACACCGTTAATTACAAACGCTACACTTACATCTCTGATGGATTTTTCTTATCTTTTAGTCGTTTTGCTTTCTCTCGGCTCTCGTACAATATCGATAATACACCGCCCGCGCTCCTCTTTCCTCTTTGTCGTAAAACGTATAGACGCTTTTCGTATGTACCCGTATGCGTACATACAAATATATAATATATATAATATTCATATATATAATATATCGGTCCTTTTTTTGCTTGTTTTTCATCTCGATAATGCGTATATGTGTTATATATCTATTATATATATATATGTATATATATAATATGCGATCTATATAATATATCTATTATATATATACATGTATATATATGTATATATATATATATAATATGCGATCACAGACACGTGTAATTCGCGTGTATAGAGTACTTATTTTTTTTCTTTTTATCTCCTTTTCTTTTTGTGCCGCATTTTCTCTCTCCCGTGTACCTTAACGACTTAATATTGGATTTGATTTGTTTAAACAGCCTCTCTCTGTCCTGCTCGCACACTAACGCCGCGCGTGCGTTCTACTGTTGCCAACCGTTCGATGGTCAGAAGGGGCGAACTTATTATTCGCACGTTCCTTTTAAATTATTTTTCGTCTTCTCTTTGTTTCCTACGTCGTTATAGTAAAACGACGTTACGCGAAAGGCATGAAAATTCGTTGATAAAACGCACGCGCATATGCGGTCAATCATTTCGAGTCTTCGTTCTCTCTTTTTGTCTCGCGATCGTTCGCCCCTTCGCTTGGTCCTTGCCGATTTTTTCTTTCACTTTCGCCATTAAAAAATCGGAGCGGTTCGCGTACGCTGCACCGCATTAATGCCAAAAAGTTTCGCATAGCTTCCAATACAATAGCTGCGCGGTTTAAGTTCGTTCGAAGACGCTTGGCCTTCGAACAACAAGGACGAAAAAATTTGTCGTAGATTTGGTGCGGCGCGCGCGACTCTTCGCCCT
The DNA here is from genome assembly GCF_041682495.2 of Bombus fervidus. NCBI lineage: Eukaryota > Metazoa > Arthropoda > Insecta > Hymenoptera > Apidae > Bombus > Bombus fervidus. The sequence continues at coordinate 4,670,452 of NC_091524.1, forward strand.
CGATTTTCTTCGATCTTTTTCTCCTTCTTCTTCGTTCGATTTTTGCTCGAGATAGTAATACATTGCCGTATATTTCTGGTTGGTGACAGTAGCGCCATAAACCATCGTAAATAAACACAGCCGATAGGCATTGCTTGTCTCTGCGCGCGCGCTCATGGCTACCCGAGCGACGATTTTAAAAAAGACCGCGCGTCCAAGCCGCGCATGTGCCTGCGCGCAGATCGTCCTACGATCTAAAGACTTCATTTATCACCTGTGTTCTCGACACACACGGATACGACGAAAACGAAGGTACACTTTTTTGTCATTTTTATATTAATAGCTTTCTCGTTATACGATAGTCAGTGAAATAAACGAGGTTAAAACGTATATAATATGTACAACGCGAATCGCGGTCATAGCGCGAAAGACAAATTGTTTCATTTTTTTTCCATGTCTATTTCACTTGTTTCTTCTGTTCGTCGCGTTCCATCGTCGTCTTTGTTCGCCTATTCGATCATTGAATTGACGAATCGATACAAAGGCGACGGAGGGGCGAGTGTCTCGACGTAGAGACGCAAAAACGGGACCATTTCAAATTGGTCAATTCGAATTGGAAACAGTGTGTTTTAATAGACTTCTTAATTTATCCTTACAATTAACTGCAGTGCCGTATTAGCAAATCTTCTCGATATATATATATAAAGAGCCGCGAGTAGTTGATTAATTTGGAAAAAACGGACGCGCGATGCTCCTCTCCTTCCCCTCTTTTCAAACTTCTTTTTTACTTCATTTCCTAAAAGCGATCGTTAGTAATAAAACATGCAAAAAAGAAAACGGAAAGGCGGATAAAGAAAGAAAGAACCGCGAAAGTACTATAATACTCGCTCTATCGTCTGTCGTACCTACAGCTGGGAATTGTGTAAAACTAAAAGCGGGAAAGAGTACAATTTAAAAATGTGCACGGAAATTTTATCGAAAAGATAAACGCGACGATCGGGGAAGGGACAAAAGCTTCAACAGATCTGAAATGCTTATAACGAAACGCGCAAATAACAGTCTACTATACGATATCTTGGCAAACATAGAAAAATACGAGTGTCTATTTACAAAACGAATCATAAAATCTCTCTTTCTCTCTCGTGTGTATCCTCTTCTCCTCAAACCCCATAAGGGGTGTCTAAAATCCAAAAACTAAACCGAGCAGAAAATAAGAACGCATCCGCGTTTCCGTTTGATAGAGCGGAAACGGTAGCGTGTCAAACACAGAAAGATCGCTTTGGATGATACGCCTCCGATTCAGAGACGAAACCATCGATATCTTCTAACTTGCCGACTCGAGGATCGGCTATGTTCTATCGCCGTGACCGATCAACGTTTGTCAGCATCGATATCGACTACATTGAAATTTTCATTTCTTCTTCCACGCGCCTCGCGGAGCTTTTCTTTCAGGTCGATTCTCTCCTTCGGTTCAGCACTGACTCATCGAAGAAATCTTTGTCGTTTAAGGTTACGAGCGACGAGCAAACGACGGACACCCTGGTAACGCCGTCTCACAATGGACACTCGAATTTCGGGGATTCGCTTTTTCTTCTTTGCTCACACGCGTGTTTCATTATGTTTCTGTTTTCAATTCTGTACGTTGCGTGTGTATGGTGAGTTTATTATAATGTGAACTCCTCTCTGTTCTCTGCTATGTGTACATATGAATGAATAATATAGCTGTGTGTAAATGAATGTGTTTTGTCATTGTGTGAAGGTACATTGTTATATACTGCGTGAGAAACAGTGTCGCGTTTGCTCGTTCCTTACTGTGCCGTGTGCAGAGTCCGCAAAGACGCCTCGCAAAGACGATAAAATAAACCGACGACAAACTGACAGACAGCAAGTAGACGAAGGAGCAGCGACGATGCCTCGCTTAGGTCATATATTGCATCACCGCACGGAGCGCGTACAACAGCTCCGCTTGCATTCGTGCTTCCAGAATCATCAAGTTTACGTGAACCTGAAAAAAACGAAAAATACACTTTTAATAAAACATAACAAAATATGAAACGTTAATAAAGCTCAAACACTGTTAAAACCGAACAAATAAATAGACGATCCCTAAGTCATTATGGTGACACGTGAAACCGAAATGCGTGCGTATGTTACGGAAATCATATGTAAATAGAATTATGCACATATCTTCTTACGTAAACTCGTACCAGCTCAAAATCTACAAACAAACACGAGCAAAGCGATAAACAGGCTCGAGGTAAAAGGCAACCAACCTTCTCGCTGTGCTTGAACTCCCTCATCACGCGATCGTAGTCCCTTTTAGTCACGAGTTCCGGGTAACAAACAGCGTTCTTGATAAACGTCTTCAGGCTACGCTCGAGCAGCTGGTTCACCTCGTTGTAATCGTAATCGTCATGCCTGATGCCAAACATACATTGAATATAATTCCAGATCGCTCGTCGGAAACGGGACGTGTCCACACTGCTGTGCGTGCCCATGGTAAAGTAGGTGAGATTATAAGCTGTCTTGAATTTTTCGTCTAGCAGATTACCGACGTCATTGTACAGACGGTTCACCAGCGAGTAACCGTGATCATCCCAGGAGTAGTCTTGCACGCGAAACGTTGGTCTATCGTTCAGTTGACCACGCTGAAACGAAAAATCGTTTGATTATAAATTACATGTATCTTTAATATATATATATATAATATGTAACATAATCTATATATATACATACGTACATAAATACATATTATACATATATACATATTACATATATACGTTACTAAATAATATTAATCAATAATATAGTTACTAATAATACTAACAAAAATATGATATATATATATATGTATACATAACGTATAAACGATAAGTTACACTATAATTTACAATAACAATTTACGTAATTACCATGTGATTAGATAGCGACAAGAAATAACGTTTTTCTTTTCTTTGTTGTTGAATTCGATCTCACCACCGTTTAAAGTTAAACTACTCGATTTCGACAAGACACACGTGTCGTAAATATTCATGATAAAACAGTGGAAACGGTGATCGAATCGACGGAACTTAAATATTCATCGGCGAGCTTCGTGTCGCCTTGAAACGTACTTTCGAATTGGTCCGGCGAATTCATATCCACTACGACGACATATATAACGATATTTTGACCACAATGTTAATTCTGACGCTTTATGAAAGTTATATACGAGACTGATTTTAGTGTAGACTTCAACCACGTTCCGTATTTACATAGTTATTAGTTATCGCCCGATCTACATGACCATGTTATTCCAACCGAGTCTGTATATTGATAAACTTGTCAATAAACGAGTCAATGAATTAAAATCTACCTTGGCGAAGTCTTGATAAATGAACGTAGGATCTTCGATGAAATGACCGATATCAGAGTCGAGAACCGAACTACTCCTCTGAGGCGCTGCAGCCAATTCGGCAGACTGTGTTTCTACGGTCTCAAATCTTTTGGACAGTTCCTCTTGCGTGATCTGGTAGGATTTGGATTTCTCCGAAAGACGTTTCATACGTTCCATCAGTGCTTCGACGCCGACTTCCTGTTCACCCACTATGCTCGGCGAGGATGGCGGCGACGGCATGTTCTCTGTGCAGATTCGAACGATATCTTGTTATCACAAACACTTGTTGGTCATTAGCAATGATAATCTTGCGCGATCTAGCGGTTGAAGGGCGCGGTTGAAAGACCGTTAAATGTCGTTGAACTTGGAGAACGGAACTACGTGTTTTTATAAGCATAAAGAGAAAACAAAAAATTAAATAAAAATCTGTGATTTATAGCATAGGTTGATATCATAAATACTACTTTAGCAATTCATATCTGTAATGAAGCGATAATGGTATGCGGTAGAATGTAGTTAATGATATTCAGTGTTCGTGAGAGAATGAAGTACATGTTGTTTGGGTTTTACGGGATTAGGAACAGGATTTTAAACGATCGGTGACCGACTTACCAGTCTTGCCATCGCCATTGGGAATCTTCTTGGGACTACTGGAAAGCTTATCTTTGGCAGTTGGTACATTATTGCTATTATCCTGGACATTCTCTTTGTAATGGTGACCGGCTACGTTGTCCAGCTCTTCGTTAATCCCACAGGAAAATACGAAAGACGAGAGGGAGTGAAAGTGGGCCAGAAGAACTATCGCGTGAACCACCTCGGCTAAAGACCAGCTGTCCGCACCTTTGGTCAGTTTCTGTAAATAAAAGACCACCAATTATTCTCAACACTTTCTCCTCTTTTTTATTTTACGGAATTTTACCAACGATTGCATTTAACATCAGAATTATATCGTATATGAATGATTACAATTAAGTAGAAAATATAAAATGATATTTCAATTTGAACGATGGTGAGGATTAATTATGTAAAGGCGTTTGGGTATTTGAACGCGATTGTAAAAGCAAATACATATTTAGTAGTTCTAACGTTAAGACTAATCTTGTTCGAACCAACCTCTATGTGCGTTTTGTTCAACAACCATGGCCTATGAGCTAAAATCTTGTTAATCTCATAGAGATCTTGTAATTTTCCTGGGATTGACTTCAGACCTCGAAGCCACGATGGATCACCGCCTTGAAGGATGAATTCTCCTTTCTGCAGATTTATGAGATAGCTGCACTGATGCCTTCCAGCAGCCTAAAAAAGAAAAGAAACCCATAATTTTATTTGCCACTCTATCAAAAATTTATATAAAAAAATAATATAAATTTATATAAAAATTAATTCTAGAATAACTTCGTTTCAACAGCAACCAGCTGCCATTTTTAAATTTTGTCTTTCGAATAAAATTAGGCATTCTCCAAAGAGGAGACTTTCTTTTTTAGAACTGAAGTCTACAAGAGACTATAGAGTAGCAGTTTCATCCGCGTGAGGCGGCTAAGTTCCAAAGAAATCCCTAAAAAAAGAAGTCCTCGAGCATAGAGAAAGAAGGTAGAGGGATCTACGAAAAAAATATCGTCGAGGGATGCTGGAGAAGAGACAAATTGCCGACGACGCGACGTATCGAGGCGCGAAATTGAGCAAGAGCATGTCCATCGTATACATTGCGTTCTCTATAACGTTCTCTGGCACGATATAAAACATAAGGCCACAATGAACGAAGGAAAAAAGAATGTTCAACCCTCGAGTGACTGTTCATCGTGTCACGCCAACTTCGTCACCAATTTAACATAATGAATTTAACATAGATTCGATATAATGTACACCTACAAATATAATAATTGCGTTTACTGCCTTGACATTCTTCAACATACGATGCTTGATACTTTATTTATTAGGAGAAAATCTCCATCTTTCAGTGCATCTCAATACATAAATAACATTTTGTATCTGTAAATTCAATATCGAAAGTTCGAAGAATAATCGATCGATTCGAACAAGTCGTAGAAATGGAAGAGGCAAACTTTGCAAAAATTTAATCGCCATCGTGACCTCGCTTCTCATACTACAATGAAAAACATTATGGCGAAAATGGAGGAGGCGACTTCGAGGGAACGCGACACGACGGGGTCTTCTTATTGGTTTGTTTTGATCGCGTTGGAATTACATCAGAAATTCAAATGACCGGTCGTAGAACGAGTATCGGGAACGCGGACACATCGACAAAGAAGAATAGGTAGGTGGACGAACGTCGAGGAAAAGGGAAGAGGACGCAGGATGATGAAGCGCGTAAACAAAACACGTGTTTACCATGCAGGGCCGCGGATCGATCGACTCAAGAGCCACGATAAGCGATAAGAAAAGTCTACAAACAGCATGATGACTCTGAAATTTTGCGCGTTGACCCCCTGCAGACCTTGGAAAAACATTGTCCATCGAACGACACAATCAAAGAGAACGAGTTGAAGTGACGAGTGAAAAAGCAATTTTCCTTGAATTCATTATATGGCAGCGGGACGCTGTTAAAGGAATGAAACCCGATGCTTTCTGCTTTCTACGAAGTTACAAATGTTTTTTGCTGTTTTTATAAGCAAAGTTTTTACGAGATATTTTGTAGAGTTTTTTTCTTTTAGCTCTCGAATGATAAATTTTTGTACAGAAACGGTACAACAATCTCGGGAACGGATGATAAAGTCGACGAAATGCGCGAGATAATTTCGAATTCCAGTGTAACAGAAGACGACGATACCAGCCACGTGTATCCTCGTTAAAAATTGATACAGCGTCAGGCAGGCGAGATATCCGTTTGTTTTCCTTCGTATGGCATTGTTCTCTCTAAAACCTGGTTTATATACCGACGAGCATGCAGCATATTTTGATTATACGTTCCTCCATAAATTATTTCCTAACAAATTCTTATAAAATCTACAATCTCTGTTATACGTATGTGCGTGCGTATTTGTCCTTTTTTTTTTTTTTACTTCTATTTCGAAATAATTCAATCGAATAAAAATACTTTATGTCGCAGAACATCCCTCCAGATAATCCCAAACTTCTGGATGATTTTTCCAACGACCTTGAACGCTGCCAAATTGCGCGAATTACGCGAATCTCGACGCGAGAATGTCACGTGATAGAATGTTTACCGGTAGAAAAGCTGTTTTTCAGATATCTTATCGTTTTATCGTTCTCCTCCGTGTAGCGACTACAATCGCAACTCCCCTCTTACCCTGCTACTTTCAAGAATCTCTCCCTCCCGTCAGCCTGTGTCAAGGAACGTCGACGTTTTATCGCGCGATAAAGCGTTTTTGGTTGATCGTTTAAAGTTTAAAGAAACGATATTTCGTCTACGACTACGTACTGACATGTTGCGAGCCGGTAGTTATCGCGTTATCACGTATGCTGTGACATTCAACCGCTCAGACAGATTGGATCGCATGTCACGAAACGAGCAAGCTGCGACCATCTACGAGTTAGATTAGGAATTGAAAAGTTGAGATGATAAACAGGGTAAGTGACAAAAAAGAACTTCTAACTGTATTCCGCGCGAAATTTACAACTTTTCCTACTAAGAAAGTTTCTTAAGCTTCAAAGGAGGTAATAAGTTGTAGGGCTATCGGAAAACATAGCTACGATCGTAAGTGACAATTAGGCTGTTGTTGAATCGGTGAATGAACAACTGTCGTTGCGTGAATCGATTGTTTAATTCTATAGCGACGAAAGACGAGCACCAGATATGACACTAACATGCTCTCAAAAAGTACAATTCTTTATAGTTCGAATAACATGATCGAATAACATGATCGAATAACAACGATTTAGATAGTATACCTTAGAAAGTAATAAACGTAAAATGAGTCGAAAATGACCGACTGCTGCGTACAAGTAGAAGGATTAACGTGCAAAGTTATTCTTCGTCGAAAGAAAAATTAAGAAATATAATTAAGGAACGTAAGTAATGTAATTACGACTAGTTCGAGCGGCGAAGAATACATAACGTTACGAAACCCGTTGCACTTGCTCGGTTTCTTGATAATCTTTGGCCCAAAGCACGACCCGTTGGGCGAGGGACGACCGTGGAATAGCTCGGAAAACGGGCACACGGTGACGCTTGAAAAGAACGCAGCGTCGCGGCGCCGACCCGTTCTACGACAATCATATTACCGGCTTTGTTTGTCGCGCATAAAAATAACGCGCAAAAATAATCGCCAACACGTGAACAAACACGTCTCTGTCGATCTAACTGACAATGTATTTCAATTTCTTCACGCGACTATCGTAATCGATAATAATAGGATGAAAGAGCATTCTTTAACAACTGATTAACGCTAATAATTATACGCACGCAGTAACTGTTCGCTCTAAGAAATATTTAACCTCTCCTCATCTTATTTCATCTTAAACAACTTTCCTTTATCCATTCAAGTAAAAGAGAATCCCTGGTGAGATACGAACGTGAAGAATAAACGAAGAGAATAACAGGATGAAATAAATATACGATAAGTCCGAGGAAAGAAAGAAAATAATTTTTCTCAGGCTTTCGTTAACAAATTCGACCTTGTAGAGGTTAAAATTTATGGACCATAGAGCATATCCCAACATATATTTCTCAAAAAATCTTATCGTGAACTCAGGTACTTCGTAACGGAGTTATAGACCGGGTTTCACAACGTAAACTATTATATCATGCGTGTCTCTAATGTTCGATTCGAATTTAACATTGGAAACTGATCTTCTCAACATTGACCCAGTTAATATTGCCGTTCGTGTATACAATAACGAGCTTTTTCTGGCCAATCTTACATAATCCGTTTGAACAGCCTTCCAGCATTTAAGACACTTCCCCGCCGCGAATAATTGCACCGTTAATGTCACCTCCCGAGGCGACGGCTTTATGTTAATAAGCATCGCGGCCATTCTTGTTCCTCCAAGCAGTCGGTGTTTTCTCGATTTTACGAGGAAACGAAATAAAAATCTAGCGTTCGTGAGAAGAATTTTCCCGTCTTCCGCCCGCACTGCGTTCGCCAGATGGCGTGTTATCGCCGCGTGGAAAAAAGTTGCCGCCATTACGATGAATTAGATAAAGAGAAAAACCAGTAGTGCACTTACCATAATGGCGATGAGATGCCTGTAATCGTAAGGAAGCGGTCCGTCACCCCTTAGAATGAAATGTTGAGTACGAAGGAAATGTTCCAAGTACGTAGGATGCGAGGCCATCACCCTGGAGACATGATCCAGCCTGTTGTTCTGGAGGAATGCATCCATCAACAGAATATGAGTCTGTAATTAAAGGAATGAAAAAAAAAGATAAGTCGGTTGCTTGATAAAAAAGAAACAAAAGGGAAAACAAGAAATCAACGGACGAAATTATTGGACAGTTAAGAGACACGTATGGATTAATATATTTCGTTTCTATGGATTAGAAAGTTTGTATTTATGATCAAACGTGGCCAATTATCATTAACTCAGATAAGCCTAAACTTTTTTCCAAATTTTTTAAATAATGTTATCTTCTTCTTATTTAGCAAAGCATAACAGTGTGGCAAAAGTGTAATAAGATTAGATCGCAATAATTTTAATTCGTTTGGAAAAACAGAACAAACGTCGGATATATTTATCAAACGATAACTGAAATTCTTTTGATCACGTTCTACTACTATATATTTCGCTTGACCTAATGATACGCTATATCGTGGAAATCGACGTAACGTACATAAGCGATGCTCGCATAGTTGCATTAATGACATAATCGTGTTTGTCTCAGAGCCCGGAACAAGAAAACCGGGTTACTCGGAAGCAAACCTCGAAATCGAGCGTTCAGCTTACATCATCAACGGCGTGGCATGCTCGTCTTTGTACCTGATATCACCTGTATAACCATTGCACTTTACACACGCGTAAGTTTGTAACATGCACTCGTATTAACACGATACTACACAATGAAAAGTCATGAAACTTATAGGCGCGACAGTGTTGACTACTGGCTTCTCGACACGCAGATGCAACCTCTAAACTTAGATCTTACGCATCGAGTCGTTTGGAACATCCTTTTACTCCCCGGCAAGGGGATACTCTTAATTTTCCTACAGCTCCATGCAAGTGTTTTTCTCCTTTTTTTTTTCTTCTTTCTTTTCTTTTTATTTTTCTTTTTACTTGAAGGTTAGAGTCCTTTGATAATTGGTAATTCGTATGGGGAAGTTAACTCGAGAGACATAACGATGACGAACTTCTTCGACGTCCAACTAGCGCTACGTGGGTAGATTTATGGACTCTCATAATGGGGAGAAAGTGCAAGAGTTACTGACTTAGTTGAAATTTGGAACACGTAGGTTTTAACATTCTGCTTGCAAAAATATATCATTATAGGGCGAAATATTTAAATTACCCACTTCAGTTCAATTTAGTCACATTAACTGACTATGTGATGAATAAGCACCTACAAGAATACTAAATTACCTTATACTATAATTTTTGAAGACAGAACAACGAAATCTACCATTATCGAAAACCTAAAATAGCAAATCTAAAACATCCTGCATTTTATATTACATATCTTATAACATACTCGAGAATAGAGATACGAGAGACCTCATCGTGGCTGTATCTCAAGTTCTATTGACCAGGCCGATATCGAAGTCCTCTATCGATTGTTTTCCACCGCGAGGCGACCAAAGGCGAAAACAGTGAACATTCAGACACGATCGGTGGTCGTACGAGCGCGATATATTAATGCGAACGGTTACTACCGTCCTTGCAGAGGGTCGATGACCCGCTTGAACAAATTAAACGGGAAAGGCATTTCACTGGGGATACGCGGGCTTTCGTCACGCGAGGAATATCAATTTCGACGTGTGTCGTTGATCGGTCACAGAGGATCGAGGGAGGATCGCTATGTGGGCGTGCTCGAACGCTAGAAGACTACTTACCATCGAGCTTTTTTCGCATGATCAAAAATATCAAAGGGACGATGCGACGAAACCTTATAACAGTCCAACGAGCGTTAATCTTGTCAGCGAAGAAGTTTCACGACACGCGTTAATGCCTCAACGTTTAAAACAGGTTTAACGTTTCAAAATAAAACGAAGGTAACGTGCTAACGCGTTGATTCGTGAGATCGTAACTTCTACGCGTGACGTCGTTAAATTTGGATTATTATCGATAATTATTATCAGAGATCTAGATTCGAATGGAAACAACAAAGCTATTTGTCTAGTGGCGTGTTACGAAATAGCGAAGAAGTGGTTTTGTTTAAACTACAGGATTAATATCGATCATTAAACGATAACGATCTTGAGGAGTTGTTGGATTACGAAATATGTATGTATGTAAGTACAAATGGTGCTACCAATAGGTTTACGATTCATGTGAAGGGTATTGCAGGACGAGGTAAGAAGCCATATTGAAACATGAACTCTACCATTTATAATAATTTGCAAGATGGAAGACAACGCTACGAATGTAGCTGTTAAGTGGTGAGCATCACCATCAACCCACGTTAATGTACCTGTTTTAATTTTGTTTCTTCACTCCCACACAAAGCCCACTAACAATACGTATATTATACTGCGGTTCTTACTGCATTTATGGGAAATATACAGATATTTTGCATCGCATGTTTCCGTATTACGCATTTTGTTTTATGTAACACGCTTTTACTTCTGTAATACCGTGCTATAAATCAGTAGACCATAAAATCTAACAATTTGCAACATAGTTGTTATTCTTTAACGGAAATAAAAAATTAATATGCGATTGAAACTACAATATCTCTAGCTAGTCTGATAAAAAAAAGACTGTCGCATTTACGACAATTAAAAATGCGAGTCTCGATAGTCGAAGTTGTCGAGTGTTTACCGTTTGCGATGAAAATAACAGAAAAGAGGTACGATAAGAAGAAGCCGTACTTACACCTGATGACCTTACAATTAGTCATCGAAATTAGTTGACTTATTTTCGCGATTTTCAACCAAGTTACGAGCAGCAATGTTCGACAAAATCTTGATAACGTGACAAAACGTGGCACCTTCGCGACACCTCAACTTCGACAAACTGTTTGGATATCGAACTCGAAGTAAATAACATCGACTCGTGAAAATATCAAAAAAGATAGATGATAACACGGAACAGATAAATAAATTTCAACATGGTACCAACGATACCGATAATTCCGCGAAAAAAAAGAATTACTACAGAGGAAAATTAATATAATATTTGAAAGCGAATTTCTGAAACACCGTTGTTTATTTTAATCGGAAAACTTTGTGGTGGTGAAAGCACGAAAAGTAACCTCGTTGTCAATGAGTTTAATCAACGATGAAGAGGTACGTTGCTTATAAGACGAGGAGGAATCGAAGGTAATCAGCTGCTGACCAATTAAAAATAGTCGCCTGCGTCATCAGCGTCAAAAGTATTACTCAATTAACCCGTACGCGAGATTTGGCAAGATCCCGTGGCGGATTGTCCCCAGCGAAGCCCTCGAAAGCTGCAGCTAGCTCACACACGCGAGCGAGAGGAGAACCTGCTGCTCTCTTCCGAGAACTCTTTTTCTTTTGGCAGAAGCCCCTGGCATCGAGCCCACGCACAGCTCCCTGAGACTTGGTGGCGAGCCTCTTCGACCGTGTGTGTCTCGGTACTCCTGTATTTCTACAGTATTCTGCTCTGTTCTTTCTTCCTCTTCCTCTTCTTCTTTTGCCTCGTGCCATCCAGCCACAGGCTTCAAATCATATGGAATTTTCCTTCCGCTGCGCAGGAATCTCCCCAGGGCTCGTTTTCAACTCTTGCTTCCCAAACAAACTATCACTTCCCTTTCGCAGATATTTTTGGCACTGATTTTTCGCGAGAATGAGGTGCGTTCTGCTCGTGTAGCCGATTTCGCGTTCGATGATTTTTCAATGAATCTTTGTAGTATTTTTAATAGTTTCTTAATTGGAACATTCAAGGGGAAAATAGCGTGAATGTATCGTTGTCTAAGAGTTGTATTTATCACTGAGTCACTCGAGCGATATTTCTCTTCGTAGAGACCTGACCTTAAATTTCGAAGATCTCGTAGCAGATGTTCTTCTGGATGTTTAACCCTAATTATAGGCTAGAATACATGAAATGTAATCCAAGGGAATGTTGTTCCAGAGGAAAGAACAAAGCACAATGAATTTTTAAATACTTTAAGGACCCATTAACTCTCTATCACATCTAACTCGTATCTGGAAACTTTCTAAAATTCTGATATAATCCGACCACCGTGCCCGTTTTAAACGTCTCGCCAGACTCAAGCGGTTTCCGGCTACTTTCCTCGAGATACCATAATTCGGAGGTTTTTAACTAATGACGTCCTGAGACCTTATCTGCAACCTAAATGTAGCTCGACTCGAGTGGCTTACCTTAACGACCGCTGACACACATTTCTTCTTTGTGATACATTCACGATGACGTGAATGTTTCGATGTTCCTGTTTAACAAAATACTAGGTTCTTCGGAAGTAGATTATAAAGAAGACGTTCGCTCGCGTTGACAATCGGAACGAAAGCTCATTAGATGCGCCACGTAAATAGGCAGGCTCGTAAATATGGCATAAATAGCGATGCAGTGATCGTGGATATGCCGCGAGCTTCTAATTATAATCGCGGGACCGGTCTTGCTTCCGCGGCACGTGTCTTCGAAGGAAACGAAGAGAAAAACTGCGATGACCTTGATAGACGATTTATATGGAGCAAAAGAAATTGTACAATGGAATAAATATAAAATAAATTAAATTAGACAAGAAAGAATAGTATAATGATCGGGCTCTGTGAGGAGGAGCGCGAAGATTTTGATTTACAAGTATTTACACGATAATCTTTCGCTACGTTGATATGGCTGATTAATCTGTGAAACGAAGTTTACCAATGGCTATCAACGAAATTTTTTCTGTATAAGAATTTCTACAGTTGGTGCACAGCATTTAAACAAGTGTAGGAAGCTTGTGCAACGGTGATAAATCACGTGATGTAGCAACTCGAGGGGGGATTAGCAAAATGACGGCGAGATTATGCGCGAATCTCGACGTTCCCACGGGCACGCATAATGGGATGATTCGCGACGAGAACGATAAAATTAACGCCAAGTTACGAAACGTCGAGCATCGAACTGGCCGACATTATCTGTCGGTGACGTTGCTTGAAAAACGAGGGAATTAAAGCGGGCTTACTATCTGAACATTACTGAATCGACTGGTGAATGGAGTTCGCGATTCGCTGCGCACAACTTGCTGGTATTTTGTATTAAGTTCGTTTTAATCTGCTTTTCTTAGAATCATTGATGTTTTCAAGCGAATTTTTAAACAAATTATAACGTTGACGCGTTTAACAGGAAATCTAAACGCGTAAAGATGTATTTAGGCTTTTACTTCTGTATCTTTGAAAGCATAAATTTGCGTAAACATCGTAAAGATTAATTCTTTATTGATATAAAATCAACGATAATCAAACGAAGAAGAAGAGAAATGGAAAAATGGAACGATACACTTTAAGAAACAACAATATTCACAAATCCAACCAAACATAACTGAAGGGAAATAATTGTTTCATCGCGCGTCGATTTCGAGCGATTAAACCAACATCTCGCCCTAAATTCATAGCGAACATAAACAGGCGAAACTTATGGACATCACGTACACGTTCGAGCTGAATAGATTAATCTCGATTGAGGCTGAGTTTAGACTACTCGGACAAATGTTTACCGTGCGCTATACATTCAAGGCAAATAACGTTGCAGACACAGCAGAACTGTAATTAGAAAAAGCTCTGTAATTCCCCTTGAGCTTGTATTTATGCACAGATCCGAAAACGAGCCACTTAATAACTCAACGTCACGTTTATCGACGATTCAGTTTCTTCCTTTCCGCGTAATAATTTCAAAAGCGTGCACGATTAACGATTATGCGTAACTCGTGCAGTATCGTCCAATTTATCTTTTAATACACGCGCATTTTCGCAATTGAACGAACAAAGAGAGATGGAATATGTTATTTCAATATTTTTCTGCTGGTTTCTCATCGACGAGATAAAAACGGCCAAGATAATACTATTTCTCTTTCGTTCTTTGGCTTGCGAACTTTTTAATCGTTCGGCAATTCCGCACACCGGACCACTGTTCGAATATTAAATTACGATTAGAGTATCGTGGTTCACTGATCCGTGAAGTTATTAAGTGCGCTAAAACCGCGTGGGAGAGAGAAACTTGTTGTGTCGGTTGTTCAGTTTATTAGCGATTCGCGCTCGCGATGCTCCAGCTAACACAAAGAAACAAAGGGGCCATTAGCTCGGGCACACGTCGTTTTGTACAGGCTGTACAGCCCGTCGCTGCTTTGTGTGAGCACCCGGTAATTGATTTTGTTCCGAATACTGTCAGGATTCCGTTAGAGGAAATACCACGTGCCGGGGAATGGATATTGTTCTACGCTTGCATTATTCATCCCCGTTTCCATCGAGGTAACGAACAGTCGTTCCCAAAACGGCCGCTGTGTACTCATGGAAAAACAGCCGAGGACTTTTTAAAACGGTCCAGTTTAGATCTGGTGCAGGTGTGACTTCGATGCAATTTTGTAGCTATGATGCTGCAAATACGATTCACTTGTTCTATATATAGCCATCCACATGTTACTTAGCAATTAAGTTAGACAAATTTACCAAATATCCAGCTGGACAAATTAAAAGTACAAATTAAATAATATTAATAAGAACAAAGTAAAGTACAAATTAAATAATATTAATAATGATAATAAAAAAAATTTGTTCTATATTTTCGGTAACTGAACTGTGGGCGTCTGTATAGGACATTGCATCACAAAAAACGTAAACATATTCACTAGCTGTCCGCCAACTTTGATTCAAGATAGTGATTTATTGTTAGATAATGTCAAAATAAATTATTCGGGGTAGGCCAAAACATATCTGTCAGTCATCGGTGGGTCTGATATCTAAATAAACGAGTTGTTCGTAATGGCTAAGCCCAAAGGCACAATTCTATTCTATGTATTAGTGGTATTTTCTAAAGTTTCAATAGCGAAATTACGACTGCTACAAAGACGCAAAAACGTTGCATCTTTTGTTTACGTTGCGCTCTACTAATATTACATCGAACGCGTACATCTTCACGAATATCATTGATAATTTCTTGCAGTCATCCCATTAATTTTATCGAACATTATTTGGCAAAAAATCGCATGCAATAAATTTTAACGATGAGTGATATAACGCCGCTGTGATTTTGTAGCGATGACGCTACACGACTTATCAACTTTATGCTGCTAATAGCGAAGTCGCACTTGCTGCGCATTACATCATTAGAAACATAAATCTGCCAAATGGTGGAGCGTCACCGCCGCCAAATAACCGCGTCGCGTGTTGCATCTACAACATGCTTTAAAATGTAGAAAAATGGTCGAAATGGGCGTTTCCGGTATGCCACATAAAAGACAGATTCGAGGAGATTGCGTCATTAGAAACAGATGTGGAACAGAGGACAGTTTGGAAGGGGGCTGCGAAGAAGCTCGTAAAATTGCTGCGGTGCGGACAGAAATGGAATTTAAGTTCTCTCCGAGTGACGATGGCAGGGAAGATCAAAAAAATTCGACCTAATTTTACGCTTGTGACGACTGCTTCAATTTCGACACTGACAATATGAGTCAGCGATACCGTTTGATGTCGGATGTTCGCTGCACGTATGAATCGTGCTGGATAAATCAGTAGCGATATTCTTGCGAATTAGTGGGAAGGACTGAGTCGGAAAATTGAAACTGATAAACAGTTTCAATGTTCTCTATCTGGCAATATTCGCGCCAGAAATAATATATGAATTGAGAGTTGGAGGACCGAAGGTGATACCATACCGAAGAATGTGTAAACACGCCGATATCAAATTAATGATACTCGCATCTCGCGTATCTGACTGCGAACGACTGTTCCTCCTTTCTTCGTATTTTTCGTTACGAAACTTTTATGAATCAAACTGAAACTTCGAATCTCATCGATACTATACGAAGTAAGCTTCAAAATGCAGAGAATTCTCTCAATAAGAATTTGAGAATTTATTTGCTATTTTTGCAAGTCAATCAGTATTGTTATGCTTAAAGGAATCGAGCGATCGAACCACTGTTACCGTGTTCAGCGAATAAACTCGAACAACGTGCGGAAAGGAATTCAAAACACCAGGGTCACGATAGAATAATAGGAAAAATGAAGAACCCGAGGCGACTCGGTCGTCGTTATGGTTGCCTCTCCGCGTTGGTAAAAGCGAATGTGGCAGAAATAAGAGACACGAATAAAATAAAGAAAACCGATCGAGTGACAAACAACGCTCGACCAGAGACCAGAGTGCCGGGGTAATACACTCGGAGGCGTTGATTATAAGAAACCTTGTACCATATTATTCCGTGTATATCACTCCCACGCGCGAGCAGCATGGTCGCAAGCCACGCCATTCCTCCGGTTGAATCTTAACAGCGACCATGCACCTTTCAAAGATACCCAATAAAACTGGCAACGAGCGCTCCTCGGTGTCTTCTGTCAATAAACGAACAAAGATACTGCTTTTTCGTCAGGGCTACGAGATACAACATGTGCAAGGAAGAAGAAAAGAAAATAGAATTTGTACGATGAAGATGTTTATCGAAGATGTAAGTGTTTAAGAATTACTTCAATCTGATGTCGGTACGATAAAAAAAGCCTGTAAATATTGGGAATATAAAAAGTGAATTACTGGAAGTTATTAATTATCATTATTAATTATCATATGATTGAGTCACTCAGAAACAACTAATTAGCACCATTTTACGATAGGTGATCAATATTTAATTTCTCAGAAAGCGTACGATTAACCATAAAATACGAACGTCATTTTCAGCGAATAAAAGTTTCGTCAAGTCGTAATAATTATAAACATGTGTATTCGAAAATTAACTACAACAAAGTTGATCGATGTGACGCGATTAAGATTTACCTTTGAACGCAAATAAAAAAACGTTCGTCACGTTTCGTAGTCTTTTATTAGTGGATTTAGGCAGTCGTTGACCCGTGAAAACAACCGGGCGAGGGAGAGAGAAATAACTTTATCGCAGGAGTGAGTTAATACGTCAATTATCAAGGCGACACATAAACGAAGAATTAGGGTAGAGCGTTAAAAGAGGTTATACGTTTTACGATCTGTACGTGACTAAATGGACGCGAAACGGACCCGATCTGAAGGAACGGAAGGGGACGATAGAATAATATCGTTGACGCGCCACCCACGGCCAACGTTAATCGCAATCGTTTACAGAGATACGGCTTAATTAACATCGGCGATTAACGCTGCACCGTGGCCATTCCGTATGCGACAACAACTGCACGCTACTTGTTTTCGCATTTCTCACGATTCTCTCTACCCCATCGCTGTTGTTTGCTGTTCTACAAGCGGATGTATATTAAACGAAACAAGGCAACCGAGCTGTCTATTCGAGTCGTTTTATTAACGGCTTTCCAGATGAATTTTTTTGATATTCTCAACACCCTACGCGCTTGGAGTTTTTGAACAACGTAAAACTTGTACGGTCAATTACCTTAACGCAGCAACAGTCGAATAAATAAATAAATAAGTATCTACGTATTTAAAAGGACCATTCAGCACCGGTAGGAGGATATCTTAAAAAAGAAGTTTAAACAAGTTTAGCATTCGAAAGGCATGTTAGATTTCGTAATTTTTTAAACCGTTTATCATTACAAGAGCGGAGTACAAAGCGTGGTCTGTCGGTCCAAGGCATTTGTTTGCTTGGCTTAAAACAACATCACCCAGCATACGCCACGAATGTCACTGGTCGTATCGCGCGTGTGAAGCGACGAGAATTCGCGAACACATAAAACAAACTCGGCTATTCCGTATCTAAAAAACCGGCGAAACAGTCGGTCAAAACCTTTGAAAACAGGTTCTCGTTTCCGATACTCCGAGACTCGATGACGCAACCCGTTAGCGATACACCAAGCTCCGATCGAAGGAATTTAAACGATGTTTTTGTTATTCAACTTTCCTCGACACGGTGAATAAAATATTTTTAATTGAATAAAAGAAAGTAAAAAGACTTCGAACAAAACGGAGCACAAAACTGTGATTAAAATCGACCATGCCTCTTGCAGGTAGGTTTCGAAGGACGCAAGATCTGGTTCCGTACTCTTTCGAAATTCAGCTTCTTGTGTTCGAGAGAAAAAAAAAGGATCCTAATGGCCGGCTTGAAAATGATTAAACTCTTTAACTGACCATTTATTTCCCACTCTTTATTATTCGACACTCTTGAGGGAATATCACGCTTAAAAAAATATATCAAAGTGAATGTTCACCCATGATGACATAAATGAAATTTTCCTTGACAATTGCTTTCAAGGATTAAAAATTAGTTTCATAACGAAATCGCAAAAAGTAGAATTTATAGATAAACCCACAAAACTCTGAGTAGTATAAGAAAAAGGATGCTGGAAGTAAATAAATTAGATTCGACTTACCGCGAATTTCGAGTCACGCGAGCACACGGGTTCGCTTGGCCGACCCGATATACCGTATCGCTATATCGTATCGAGACGAAACGTGTAGTCAAGGTCGCGCCTTGTAAAATCCGATAATACCCTTTCAGACGATCGTCTTCTAACCTCTCATTTGCAAAACAACACGTTGTAAAATGAGGAGGAAATAGACAGAAAGGAAAGAAAATAACAAAAAGACACGAGGCTTTGCGAAAGAAAAACAAACTCGGCTGGAAAATATGGAAACGCGAATGGGACGAGGCCGAGAAAAACGGGGGAACGTAGTCTGGGAAACAAAGGAGCTTTTGCGAGTTCGATGCTCCTTTCTTATCAGCGGATGAGACTGTTGCAGCTAAGCTAGACCGTGGTTTGATTGGTCTGCTCGGCTTCGACGTCATCGTATCGATTGTGAATACGACACGTGATAGCAAACGTGTCTCCGCCTCTATCGTTTGCTCCTCGCGTCTTTTTTTAACGTGCCTCGCCGTGTCTGTCTCAATAGCTGGCTCGACGATGCCGGTGACGAAGACCGAATACCAGGAAATGTGAAACAACGACGCAAAACTTTCGATTTTTAATTAACACAATGTGAAAAACATTAGATAAAAAAAAATTTATGATGAAAGAGAGTCACAAATAAATTTCAAGATGATCGGAAGCTTTGTAAATATCGAGCACGAGATTGATAAAAATTCAGGGAAAAATCGAAAGAAACGTTTCCTCGTAAGAAATATTTGGTAGATCTGAAATTAATAAAATATCACGGGAGAATAGCGGAGAAGGGAATGAAGAAGAAAAACGGTCGCAAGAAAGAGCCACAAAATAATAGAGGAACCCCTTGGAGAGCAATTACACCGATCGAGGACAAGCTTATGGGCGCCACCGCAGGGACTCCCTTGGTAGAAAAACCGGTCAGCGAGTGGGACCATAAACAATGACTTTCTAACCAGGATGGACGGCCGCACAGAACCAGAAAACATCGCGAGAATTATATACGTTGACTGGCTGATAGATTCCAGACGCTGTTGGATGCTGGTGTAACGGGTCCATGAAATATGGATCAGATCAAGAGAATAAAGATGTCGCTTACCATCGTAGTGGGAACCGGGAATACGGATGCATTGTGAAATTACCAGTAACTGAACTATCTTTTCTTCCGTGTCGTCCTTCATTGGTTTCGCAGATATATCTCTGTCCTTAATGGATAGCACTTGAACTTTGAGTATATATCGGGGTTTTCGTTCATTGTTTTGCCATGAAATTAACCGAAGACGTTAACCAACAACCGATAACAGTACGTTCATTTGCTTTTCCTTAGTTAGCGCTAATAGCCGGTTACGAAATTATGACAAGACAAATATTTTTCAGGCGATTTATTGGAAAGTCGTGGAATATCGAGTAATCGATTAGACAGAATAACTAAGACAGATTAGTGGAACACGTAATGTTAATCTCATGGATTAACAATCGTTTAAGACTATGTAAAAGGAACAAGCAAATTATTTTGGCCATTAACGAATCGATACATATAGTTATCTACACTAGCAAGTATAATTATCAGCAACTTTTTATTTTCTAAAACAACATAAAAGGCTTTCCGTGTTTTGTATGAAAATAATAATGGAGTATTCTTTGACAACTATTTTTTTTTCTCGATATAAAGGTATATTTAGTTTGGATGTATCTATTTCTAAATAATTCTGTTTCTGGCTGCACTAATTATATTACTATCTATTCCTGGCTGCATTGTTAAATAATTTATCTCCGAAACATACAAAAATTAACGTATCCAAGTTAATTGAAAAATATGAAGAAAAGGAAAATATTTTGTAGAGAATATTAACCAGATACGATGTTTCTATCCAATTTCACCAATTCTAGATACGATATCTTTTCTTCGGCAGAGTTAAGAAACCCAAAAACGTAAAATCGAGGAAGATAAACGCTGATCAGGGCACTAGAGTCCATGTTTATCCGCGAACATTACCGGCAAACATGTTTACCAATGGCGGATTACGTTAAAATTTTAACATTTACATAAGAGCGACGATAAGCGAAAACAACCCACCCTATGCATAAGCACCTCTTCGTTACCTGGTTGAACATGTACATTAGATCGGTTAATTATCGTTCGTATCTTTTACAGTTAGTTCTATTCAAGTATTGCAAAATTTCGTTCAAATCTTAAGGTAAACAACTTCCATTCGAAATACAAAGCGTTTGAGTTGAATTTTTAAAAAAGCGGTGCGTTACGTCAGCGGTAAGCACTTTATATGTAAATAGAGGATGAGTTGATTCGTTTCTGCCGGAATGATCCATCCGGATTATAATAGATTCGTAATTGTAGACGAGATTTATACTGAATGGAATAACAATAGGACCATTTCAAATCCATTCGCTTGGCTATAGATCTACCGAAGGACGTAACTAAAGTGTAAATTACATGTCGTGTCCTGAAATATTCCTGCCTCGTTAATTATGTAACGACAATGCTTGAAACTTAGAAATAACGGAACAAAAATTTGTAAAAGGTGCATCACGTAGATTTTCTTTTAACGAAGCCATTGTTTTCCTTCTTTATTTGAAAAATATCGTACTTGAACTATGTATGATCGCTATATCTATTCCGATTTTACGTTGAAGTGGCAATTTTCTAAAAATTCTGCACATCATTCAGGAAAAAGATGCATAAGCTTGTCCAGTCCAATAAACGGTGAATTATTTTTCGACGTGTTATAAGAGTGTTTCATAATGTTTCCAAGGGGATTGAACGCCATTAGCTTCTAAAACGACGACGAAAAACACAACATCGAATTCAGAGGATTTCATGGGACGAGGGAAAAAGAAGGTGGTAGCAAAATGCTGGTTCATTGAGCGGTGGTTGTGGTGCGGCTGTCGATGACACGAGAAAACAAAAAGCAAGAAAACCTGTTGGCCCGAACGGGCCCGGACCCGTTCTCCGAGGTCTTCGAGAAGCGAAGGCGGCCTATGACCGCGCGCAACAACATTGAAAACCAGAACCCAGATCTCTAGAACCGGTTTACGCTTGGAAAACAATTTTACGATCTCGGGGGAGCTCGACGAGAAGGAAAGAACATATGTATATCTATATGGGAAAAGGGAAGAGAACGAGCGAAGAGAAAAGAAAAAATGGAGAAATTCGATGAGAGCCTGTCTCAACGGGCCACCATGCCCAGATGGAACGTGCACGCTCGTCACGCTTTACAAAGGAAGAAAAAGAGGGTGAAACGAAAAAAACGAGAGAAGTAAAAAAGAAAAGGAGAAAAACGAAAGGAGGGAAGTAAAGAGGAGTCGTAGGATAAAAATAATCGTTTGAAACCAGGGTAGTCTTCAAAGCTACGCACACCATCCCTTCTCTCTCTCTCCCTCTCTCTGTTAATTCCACGACCAATTTGCAGTATACTTCAAAGAGGGTCGTGAGGAACGTTAGTACAGTTTCTCGACACGATTGCATAACACGACTCTGGCGCAGAGGAAAACATTAGAAATGCAAAACTGCGCTCGGACTCGACGGAACTTGTCTCGTAACGAACTCGCTCCAGGCGAACGGTTCAACCTTCTATTATTCCTGTGCCGATCTCGTGTCACAGTCTCCATATGAAATTGAAATACGGACGTCTTTTCAGAGAGGCTATCGAGGATTTATATAAATCAAGAGGTAAAGGGCAATATACGAGACATGTTTAACCAGCCACACACGTTTATGAATGAAGCTATGACAAATAAATATGGAATGAAATTATGGCGAAATGTGGAAATTTACGTGTAAATGACGTGCCTGGCGGACTGGCCAACTTGACCAGCTAAAATCCTTATTGACTCTGCCGATTTAGCCGTAAACCGTCCCTTCCTTCTTTCTTATTGTAACATCTGCTCCGCCTTTTCTCTATTTTCCAAAGTTTATTACTTTACTTTAGTATCTACTTTCTTAGCACAAAAATAAAATTTATAATCTGTTAGAGGCTCCTCGTTTAAAATATTATATTTCTATTTACAATATACGGCAGTGTACTGGGATCTATGTGTGGATATAAATTGGATACAAGAGGGCTCGAAGCCATTCAAACGGTTTCGCAAGAAAAATGCTCCCAGAGGAAAAGCAGGAAACGCCAAACATGGCGTTACGTCCAAAAAGAAACTCCTTAGAAGCTGACTACTGAATAGTTTCTCTCTCTCCCGTAGATCGCTCAAAATGATTAGAGCAGCCTTATTTAGATTGTTCGTGCTGATTAGAGGAAGGGCCTTTCAAACGGGTTAGCGATTATTTTCGAAGCTACCCGTGTTACACTGGCTAAACGTCGAGCAAACATCGATGATTTTTTCCCTCTCGTTCGATCCGTTTCTGTCGAGGCTCAAAACCCTCTAATTATTCAAAATGCTACACGCGTTCAGGTGATCGACTCGAACAAAGCGTCGTTCAATTATCGTCCGTTGACGACAGTGAAGGAATTCCATAGGTAAACGTTCGATATGTGATAACAAGACAAACACGTACAACTCACGAGTCGAATTTATTTCAAAGCGAGCTTTTATATTCATAAATGCGTTTGTACAATATATGAAAGTCACGTTGTCCATATGTGAAAAAATATACGATGTCTGACAGAAATAATTAACGATAGGGTGGCCTTTGTTGCCATATTCATTAGATAACTCGCACGTTGCACGAAAATACAGACTCGTTTGCTGAGGTAACAATGATAAAACAACGATAAATTTCTATGACAAAGATCGAAATGCGTCAATGAAACGATCAATATACAGAACGAAAATTAACAACGTGGCTCTACTTGAATGGACGAACGTATTAACACCCGATGTGGCTAAACAGGTTGAAAAATGAAAGTTTCCGGTAAAATTAATGTATTTAACGAGTGTTAATATCGAACGTTATGTAGTATAAGAGGAAGAAAAACAAAAGTTTGGGAATTTAGGGAACTGTAATAAAAAATGACTAAACGTGACGAAGAAGGTGACGATATAAATAGTGGAAATTATTGCAAGTGCCTTGGTATTTATTAATGGACGAGCTATCGACAGGAAAACTTTTACAAAGGTACAGAAAACAATAATCGATTTCGAAATGCTCACGTCGTTGGCTTGCAATGTTAAAAAGGTATGAAATTTATGAGTAGGAAGTGGATGGTTACTGTGAAATCAACAAACTGACATCCACAGTAGCTGAGCAAAGCTAGGTCGATTTTGGGTGAATGCTCAGGATGATGAAACGCGTCAATAAAATTGGCAAAGTGACACAGGGCCGCGGTTAAGTAAGGGAGGGATAAATGTCTGACGCAAGAACAGAGACTGCTGCGAGTCATCCACGAGCCAGGTTCACCTGCTAACTCCCAATGAAGGAAGTGGTGTAAATACTGTAAAGAGAATATTTCGTCGCATTATGAAATTATGTTCGAGATTTCTGATCTGTCCGCGAGAATAAATCGAAGAATCTGCCAAGATTGTCATGAATCGATAGGGATTAGGTCAATATCGAATTTAGGAAAATTCAATATAGAAATTTGTAAGACTGAATTTAAAAGAGAATTTTGCAAATTTAAAAATAAAAATTTTAAAAGCTTAAATCTTCAGAAACTTGAAAGTTACGACGGTCCGGCCATCGGCGAAAATTCGATCGACTTGCTCCGATTAGAGATACGACCAGCACGAGAAAAGAGTAATGTTTCACGAATCTTCTTTTATGGAAGCGTTATTTCCAGACAATCAACCCTTTATTCGTTATCGAACGAGCGTAACGCATACGAACAAATCCGCGTAAAAAATGAGCTGGAGTCCGATCCTCACGCGCGATATATCGGTCTCACGCAGCTTCTCTTCGAACGAACTACAATTTAACGAACTATACACGTGAATCGAATGGTTACGCTTTCGTCTAAATAGAATCAATTACCCGGTCTCGTCTATGTTATCGAATCGAATATATCGAGAGAGTTCTCTATTTTTCGTCAATTTAACGATGTGCGATTCGATCTATTCGAGTATGGATGATGAAAAAAAGATGGATGCTTACAACGATCGAAGAGATCGACCGAAGCATCGTATATACATACATAGCGATTCAAATACAATAATACGAAGCTAAATATTAAAAATGAGCATATGACAGATTACGTTTTAAATAGGAATTGAACATGCTTCAAAATTCGGAATTAATTCGGGGGAACGCATACGGAATATTAATTCGACGGTATTACAAGAAATGTCGCGATATTCAAGCGACATTCCTCGATCCCTTTTGTCTCCTTTCAACCCTTTCGACCGACCATTTTTTTTCCCTTACTTCGTATTACACTCTGTCTTTACTCGATGAATCGTAAGGTCTCGGTGACTTACCGAATGCGCCGGTCGCATGCGTGAGCGAATAGAAAGATACACACGTATATGATGAATGCCGGTACACGCAGATACGTCTATATAGGCTGTAATTACGAGAAACACGAAGAAGCCCGAAAAGCCGGTCGATCCTCCCCCTCGCTGTTACCAAGCGAAAAAGAAAAAAAAAAAAACCCGGTAGGTAGCGACAGGCGCATTCGTCTCGAAAGCGACCAGCAGGTCGGTTTCCTGAGCCGAGATTTAAAATTTAAACAAATCAAAGAGAAAAATGAAAAAAAATGTGTAAAAAACTCACGTCATTTCCAATCTGACCCATGCTGGCGGCACCACCACAATTCGCGATTGTATCCGCCTTGGGGTAAGACTCGGTCACGTTAGCCACAGGAATTTTGGACGATTTTAATAAATACACTATATATATATATGTATATATATTATACGTATGAAAGAGATATTACACGAAAGACTTCGGCAGACGTATATAATAACGTAAAAACGTACGGGTATATATTGTACGTAATAAAAAAGGGAAAAGGTCTCTCTTCAGTCCCTTGACGATCTAAAGCTCTTTTGGTAAAAAAACGACGGGTATATACGTATATACGTGACGTCGCGAAATTTAGAAGAATTGTTTTCACCGGTAAGTCTTAACGGTAGGTTTTCCTTTGGGATAGAACGTCCGTGAGTTATCACACGCGAGGAACACCGGCGAGAAATTACCAATCATAATAAATATCACAGAAATATTGCTCGTACCCTGGCGTTGGGTATTATGTATGCGACAGGCTCTATTTGATCTTCTCGTACGGCTGCACAATTTTTTATAAAAGTACAATCGAACGGTACAAAAGCAGTAAATGTAATAGAAAAAAGAAGGTAGAAAAGACTATGATCGTTCACAACACCGACACATAATTAGGAAGAGCACAAGAATCAGGTTACACTGGACATTACGTGCTGGGGGTTTGCTACGGAGAACGATGTATACGGAAAGAGAGCCGGTTGCTAACTGACGATAAGTGATGCTTCGATAGTCGAGCTAAGCTACGAGCTGCGATCATCTGGTCGAGGTAGCGTGGTGGGGAACGAACAGCTGGTGGGGAGACTTGCCGGTTCCCCGGACTTGCCATTGGTCGACAGTGCCGTAGCAACAGCGCGTACCATGCCAGGGTCGTTAAAGCGAAATTCTGATAAAGCGCATAAAAAGACGAGGGTTTTGCTTTCAGATAATTCGTGATTCATTGCAACGTTTCGTGAATATCTAACTTGGTTATGCGTTCGGTTAAAGTCAACGGGCAACAGGGGAGAGGGGACCATTGGTGGGGACGTTAGTGTAGGTAGCTATAGATACGGGGCTGGTGCACGCAGGCAGCCGGCTTGATCAGCTGATGCCTTAGCAACAGGAGTACGAACTGTGCTAAAAATATCGATCCCATCTGATTATCAGCACGATGTAAGTTGTAACGTGTTATGCGGTCCACTGGTAAAAGTGTAAAAGTAAACGAAGAACGCCGGCCTGTTTCGTACTTCCCTTGACTTCTCGGCTTAAAATGTCGGGAGAAAGTCAAAATCATGGGTTTGAAACGCGTGTTGCTGCATACGAGCACGAAAGTAGCAGAATCTACACCGGTTGCTGTCCGATTTGTATATCTCTACTCTAAATACACTTTCATTGTCGTTACCTGGTAGTTTGTCACCGTTCTCGCGAAACGACAACCGGTAATCTCCCCTTGCATAACTGAAAAGTATATAATCCTCGAGAAGGTGGAACGTTCGCTGTTTATCAGCGTTAATGAACAGACTCTTTCTCAGTGAAGAGGCTACGTTATCGCGATGGATGTATGTACATAGGAGGACGCTATGATTCGTGAATATTCCTCGTAACTGTTCGGATCAATGAAACTATCCGGTCTCTTTGTATGCAGGGAAGAGATGATGAAGACCTTTCAGGGCCTTTAAGGTTCCTTTGTCTTCCAAGGACAACATGAAATAATGACCTGGCCGGAAAGGAAGAAGGGCTCTTTCCCCTTTTCATTTCCGCAAAATACCTGCGACCCTTTGTCACGAGTACGAGATGTCACGATGCCACCGCATCACAGAATTTTTCATGCGAACGAACCCAAAAAAATCCCTCGTACCGAGTCGCGTGGTCTAACTAGACGTCTCCTCATCGTAAGAATAGAAGCACCGTGTCAGCAGCCGCAACGTCTAGCACAATGACGCTGATTGCGTCTAGTCACTCGGCTTTTCGATGACGATCGATGATGACGAACCATTAATCGAACTGCGTTTGAAATTGTTCCAGAGCCAGAAACGAAACCGTTCTCGGTTTTCGATACCGAGAAGAACGTACCAGCATCACGGTCGGTGTGTTAATGCAAGGCTAATGAAACCTCTAGAGGGAAATTCGCTCGGGAAATGTATTACAATTTTTTCATTGTTTCAATAAATACCCTATGGATTTTAATATTTCCTTTAAAATTTTAAAATACTCACAAAGAAAAGGAAAGCCCGCTTAGAGGCCAGTTCCGAGAAAAGGCCGGTTTAAAGGGCCGGAGCAGCTTGCTCCCGGAAACAGCTGCAGAACCTCACTTCTGTGCGTTCGGTGTAAAATATAATAAATCCTAATGTACAACATAGAGGGAAGGGAAGGTCTTTTAAAGCGCAATCGAGGTTTCGAGATTTTCTCGGTCAATCGGTTTCCAGGAAGGCCGACGATCTCTCAGCTCGAACTATGTCGTTGCGATGAGAGACATCAAAGTTTCTACATACATATTATGTATTTCGTATTCCCGGGAGCGGGCATTTGGGCGAGGTTAGTATTGGAAGCGCGAAGAGGTCAACGTTCGGGAAAGCGCCTCTCGTTACGGCACTGCCATACGATATTATAGGCCCCGTCGCTCGGAAATCCCCTTCTCCCAATCCACCACCGTCCCGTACACTCCTACTTCGCTCTCTGTCCTTCTTTCACCACCAACTCCTACTATCTCTTTTCCTCGATGCCCGTTTTCCTCTCCTTTTCCTTCTTCCTCGTATATGTATAGCTTCTATATCTTTTTCCGTCTCTTTTTATTCTCCTCCCCCACCATGGCATGCACTCTTTTGCCGTGTCTCTTTCTCGCGTCTTTCTCTTGTTCATTCCCTACATCGCGATATTTCACCGTGCCTCTTTTCTCCGTTTCCACGCCCTCCTTCAACATCCATCCGTCTTTCTCATTCCGCTTTAATCCCCTATTTCTTTTCTCGCTCTTTATCCAGTCTGTCTCGTTCATGTGCATCCCCCGCCTCCTCCCTACATCTCCCTACACCAAACGACCGAGCAACACTCTCGGTAGCTTCGTTTTGTTCTTGCTTTCTCCGCTTTTCCGCTTTTTTTCCAACCACCCCTCCACTATATTATAACCACGCGTCACCGTCTAACCCGTGACCGATCTATCTATCCCTTTCTCTTTTCCTTCGTTTCTTTCTCTTGCTCGTTCTTTCCTAGCGTGCAATAGCTTTCAGCCGGTCGCACGCATTGTGCCGTTATAACGGAAGAGAAGACTACTCTCTATGCGTTGCAACGGTCAGCTGTTGCTAGCAAAATCATCGAAATGGTCTCGTCAGCTGCCACTAGACGACACGGACTGCTAGGTTGATGTTTGATCGAGAAAAACCATCGGTTGGATCGCAGGACGCTGAGTCACGTTATCGAAATCATTATACTCTTTATACAGGTTCCTGTAAGTGCTTTTAGGTGCATACAAGCACCCGAAGTAATGGATAATAAATAAGCCGCGAATGTTTGCGCATTAATGAAAAATTTAAAGATATAAGAGTGCAAAGAGCGCGCACAATATATAAAGATATATAAAATCTTTAAAGTATAGTGTAGTTCAATTTCGAGTCGGTATTAAGTTCTATCTCTTTGCATGTTCATAAAAATATGAATGTCTATAAAAATCCGCAGTCAACAAGTACAGAAGAGCAATATGAAGTCGTTGTAACTAGACAGATTTATATTCTCAATGATGCAACGTACACGATCATCCGATCTCGTTGTTAAAGCTACGTAACGAACTGTATCATGATAATAAAAAAAAAGAAGTGTGTCGCAGCAAGAACAGGAGCACGACAGACGCGAAGGAAAATAGCGGAATGATTGATCGACGCGTCTAATCGGCCGCCATGACTTAACCGAAGTGCTCGTTCTTCCTTTTTTTCTCCCTCTTGCTCTGAGCGAACTCTCATCGAACTGGCGGATCAAGGCCGCCGATGCAAAAACACTTTAGAATCCTTTCGCGGCGATGAGTCACATTGCGAACCCGGCAAGGTATTACGTGGCAATGAAACGTTTCAGCTGTAACGTTACCAACTATCGTTCCATTACATTGTGACGAACTGCAAATCGCCGGTGTAGATTAACGGATCGCGTTCATCTCCGGTTGCAAAATAGACTTATCTATCCGCGGAATTCCTTTCTCGTCACCCCTGTCTTATACGTATATCAAACTTCTCTTTTCTCTTTTTTTTTTTATCTTCGTATTAACGTTGGGAATTTTATAATTATGCCGACGCTTCATCGATAGGAGATTATCTGGTCTGTCTTTTCTACATAAACTCATCAGGCAGTGTCCTATGCTCTTACAGTGAATTCCCTGTTATTCGGTCTCGCTTTAACAGGACACATTTCAGTTAAGATAAAAACAATTGACCAGCAGAAAAATTATTGACACGTTTTACGACGACTTCTTGTCGTCAGAGTTTTAATAAAATCGACAAAATACAATAACAATAATAAGTTTTGATAGTTTGTGAGAAATTGCGCGACGGAACGCGAAGGACGTCGATGTAGCTTTGAGTCACGAGGGAATGAGTCATCATAATGTCCTACACTAAAACGACGTCCGATAAGCGGCGTTACAGTGCTTGTTGCAAGATAAAAAATGGTCACGAATTAGTTGATGAGGCAACGAGCAAACAGATATCGAGATGGTAGACGATGGACGAGCACGTGCCGAAGACACGCGAACTGTCATAACCACGGAAAGAAACACAACTGCAACATTGGAAAAGAACCAGCGCGGAAGTCAAGAGGGCTGTTTCCAGAATAGCGAGTAAATCAAGAGGGAAGTTCTGTTCAACTCTCTTGGCTCTCCTTCGTTTTCCTTTTTTCTTTGTCGTTCGTGTTGCGCAATAATGCCTTACGGACCGAGAACTCCGGAGGATCGTAAAAGTTGCGAACACGCACAGCCTGACACTTTCTCCCTTCCATGTTGAAACTAGTGGAACTAGAACGTTCTTTTTTATCCTTTTTCTATAATCTTGAGCGTTTTCTATAACGATGTTATGCTACAACTTTCCTTTATATTCCTATATCGTATCTGTGTCTTATCGCTTCTTATAGGTCTATTCTCATTTCTTAAATTTTCTTCGTACGTATGCATCCTCCGTTTCTGCTTATCTCTTTCATCTATTCTTTTTTTTTTTTTATTTCTATATTTATTTTTCTTTCACCTATATTAATCTGTTATATCGAAGCGGCAAATAAAATTTTATATATTCAATAAACTAATTTTAAAGTATTACAAGTACTTATATAATAATTATAATAGTTGGAGGAAATCTCTTTTCAGCTGCAATTTCTTCAGTTTCTTTAGTTCGTAAAAACATAAATTTGCGTAAATATTAATAATGTGTCCGCAGATGTCTTTCTTGAATTAAATTCCAACACAGAGAGCAATATGTTTCATACATACATACGTCGACGCTGAGAATAATCGAATGAGACACAATATCAAATTTAATTCAATATATGACTGCAAAGGATTAACAATTATTAAAGTAAATTGCGTAATATTTTTTAAGAGATCTTTTAATGAATTCTTCTCTTTCATGTTGATAATTCATAATCTCTAGTCTTTGATATTTAAGTAAACTATATCTAAATCTAAACTTTGTAGCTGTTGTTGACTGCTTATCGATGTAAAGTGTAAGAACCGAATAATCTACACATGTGGTATTAACATGTTTTTCCAAAGAAGTTCAAAGGTGCAAATATGTACCAACAAACTTGTGTACAGACATTTCGACCGATTAAAGATACCTTTGTTCTAACCATGACTCACTATTCGAGTCAAGTCGCCGACATTTTCTTTGGCTAGTGTGTTATCGGACTGTGTAAAACGTTTTTATGGCACGAGCCACGCTTTTGGACCACGTGGCATTAGTGGATCATCTTTATCTTTGCTAATGACGCATCATTGTACATAAAAGCCTTCGAAACAATGGAGACCGAATTATTATCGGTCGAAGTGGAGCAAGAAGCCACAATGAAGCAGAAGACCGAAATCCATGAATTTTAATGACACGAAAGACCATTACCAAATTTTACTGCCGAATCGTGTGTATAATACTTTAAAATTCAAACAAATTTTTTCATTTTATATACATAAGAGCCGTTCAGAAGCCATTTGCATCGGCTCCATAAATTAGAATTTACTACTTTTTTTTTATTTATTTTATTTATTTCTCTTTATGTGATTTCTTACGATAAATAATTTATAGAAATAATTCATTTGTTTATCGAGAACTGAATATTAACCGTGTACTTAGGCAATGGAACTAAGAAATTAACAAAAAATGAAGTCGATCACTTTAGCTTCTAAGAAACTTGCTAATTAATTTAGAAAGCTGCAGCTCTCTTCCATTTCGATGATTTTTAATATGTTGTAGAAATCAATATTTTGAACTTTTTCCTTTGCGTGTTACCGCCAGACTCTTCTAGTTTTCGAGATATAAATTTGTAAAAATTGACGATGCCGCTACAATGAATTTTGCCCGTATGTGTGCGTGTCTGTGACATTTGCAAGTTCGTTGCTTGGCGATCTGTTTACATCCGTCAGCCACTGATATCCTTTATCTTTGTTCTATACTTTACGAATCTAAATAGTCATTCACAATCGCATATGCGAGACAGCAAGAAACATCTTTGAAAATTTCTTCGAACGACAACACAATTTTGACTGAAATATTTCCAATTTCAGATGATGACAATAAAATATAAAACATCATGAATTGTAATTATATTATTGTTTATCACTCAAATTTATGACCGGCTGTCCCACATCGGCCGGATATAAAAAACTAATCCAAACCTAATCCGGGCCATTGATGGTGTTACGTCCGGTGACTATGTTCGAGGCGGCCAACAAATGTGCAAATAGAATTAAGTGGATCGCAATAATCCTAAGGAACTGTCATAAAAGGAGGCTTTTTGATTTACTATTAAGGTCGTCAATTGGCATAAAACATCTTTGAGTCAAAAGATTCCTTATGGTTATTGCTCCATCAAGTAAAAATTGGGTAAATTAGCTTTTCCCATATTTGCCGGAATTCTACCCGCAAGCGACAAATGGTAGGTCGATGACCATCGAGCAATAGTTTTCCTTAGCAACAGGATCGTCACCCAACTTCACTGATTCATCATCTTTGGAACAGTAAACATCTCTTTATCGGCTTTACATCTTTACTTTACTTGTACAT
The DNA here is from genome assembly GCF_041682495.2 of Bombus fervidus. Lineage (NCBI taxonomy): Eukaryota > Metazoa > Arthropoda > Insecta > Hymenoptera > Apidae > Bombus > Bombus fervidus. The sequence continues at coordinate 4,703,266 of NC_091524.1, forward strand.
TACGCACCAACGTAACTATCTTTTCTACAAAGTTGTTGGAAATATATATTATCTTTGAACTGTTAATCAAGCATTCTACTCATTAAACCATCTCTATTATCCTAATCGAAATAAACATCGAAACAAATTTTGTTTTCTTTTTTTTTTTATTGGAGAGTATTTTACAATCAATTCTCATTGATAATTATAAGTAAATTATTCTGGCGTGTTACTATAACGTGAATCATAAATGATTATCGTATGTTTGATTCTAGCTAAACCTAATGTTTAAATCTAGAGGGTAATGTCTTTTTAGCCTGTGGATCTGACCCGTCATGAAGAAACAGATGTAATCACTTTTAATACGCAGTTGTATACAGAATTGTAACCTGAATTGATCCCAGAATACTCAAGCTCACCCAGTCCCCGTTTACATGCACTACGTATAAACAAAAGATAAGAGTTGGGTTTGGGTTAGCTTTTTAAATCGAGGCGCCGCAGCCGCGCTGCAAGGCGGCCGATAACCGATACCAACGCATACGCACAATTATAGACAGAATTCAGTGTAGTAGTAGTACCGAGAGATTTTTGCCTATATCTCGAGAACTAAGACCGAGCGGCAGTTACACGTGTAGCAAAACCTATATAGAATCAATTGCTGCCAATTGGAAATCCAAGATGGCAGCAACTTTCGAAGTAATTAGCAGAAGCTCGTATATCGTTCGAATTTTTTGATATAATTTTCGATTCAGTAATTATGTTCGTTATATTGTATCATTGCCATTTAGTTAAACGATAGAGTGCAACGATCTGACATACACTGACGATGATTCAACAATGACCAATACAGAGGAGACCCTCGATAAACGAATTCCTCGAAGGACAATAGTTCGATTCTTGCGTCTAATCGGTTGCATCGACTTCTTAATTAACCGGCTGTCAATTAACGCTGCCAAGTCAGCGAAAAATCAATTAGAAGAAATTGTGTCACGCTATCGGAGCTTTGCTCCGGAAGTTTCGCGGAATTCCAGCGCCTGTTATCAGGGGGCGTAGCTCAGATGGTAGAGCGCTCGCTTAGCATGCGAGAGGTACCGGGATCGATGCCCGGCGCCTCCAAGTTGGTTTTTTTTTTCCTGTCAAAATTATCATTAAACGAGTCATTTTCAACGATCTTATAATTCCATTAAGCGTGTACGAATTTCATTTCTAAATACGAGTATCGTTTTCAAACGAATGGACGATTTTATACGATATGAAATATGAAGATTACAGCGGAGAACCATGACAAGTACATTTCCTGGTTCCAGTGTCATTATGCGATCAGGGGAGGAGAATTTGAACGTGACGTAATCGAAAATGAGCATCTGCTAGCTCCAAAGACGTGTATTTTAAAAATAGCTGACAAATTGACGAAGTTTTGTGGAAGCCAAGATATTTTATAAATTTTGGGCGGGATGAAAGAACACATGTTTAGCTTCGAAAATAGATTTTGGAAACACGGGATTGGTTGAGAAACTGCTTCTCTGTAAAAGATAGACTTGTCATGTTCTTCCTCTGCAGTCTTCATATATCGCGATACTTCGTTCCACTACTTAATTTTTTACGTAGAAAAGGAATATGTATGAGTTATAGACCAACGTGATAGGTTACATAAAAAATGTGCTACTTGATACACCAGTTACTACGTTACGAGAATCGGAGCCACAAATTGAAACCCGATGTCGGGTAGCAAGGGAAAGGCGCAGAATATTTGAGCACGTGTGGTACTCCATAAAGCGAACTCTAATGAATGAGAATCGTATCGAACATTTGTCATAGACGAATATGTTCCCTACCCTTGTGTCTATCACAGCCGGGTAGTTTGACAACTCCTGATAAGTCACGTACATGTGACGATGTCATGGATACTTGAGAACTATCTCTACATTTAGTATTAATAAATACGTTGTAAGCTCCGTATACATTTTGCGGAATGGTTTCGAATTTTACCAATAAAGTTATTGTTATCTCATCTCAGTTTAGCGTTAATGAAATTTGAAGATTGACATTGACGCGCGCTGTATGTACGCGAAAAATATCTACTTTATAAAGTAACTAAATCAGCGATTACATATCTATAATTTTTTATCGACACGATTAGATCATCTACGCACACAAAAATAATCGCATCTGTGTTTACACGGGAACTATGAAACATCTACATAAATAGTCATCGCAAATATAGATTAGATCGTCATCTAAATTTCGATAGGAGATTTATTTAATAAGATTTATTGAATAAGAAGGACAGCCACGTTTATCAACACGTTGTCCATGCATCTGTCACGCTACAATATCGATACTAAGTCCAGTTAAACAACGTGATACGTATTGTTTGCCCCTCAAATCAATCCGATTTTAGCAGTGACAAGTAGTGTAGCTGTTCGCAAGTTTGTTGCATTATCATACCAAACAGCTGCGGTACAAAGATTTTCTCTAATAACACGCACACGAATTGTCTGTTTCACAGATACACGAACGCTCGCTATGGCGTATAAACGCTCCTCTACTCCATCGTAAAATAATACTATGACGCAAAACGTATCGCGTTGTTCCATATTCGAAGTTACTCTGAAACGTGGTTTTGCTATTGCTATAGATCGCTATCTACGAACAATGGCTAATTTAGACCAAGAGGTTCGGAGGGAAAAGAGGTACAATAGGCAGAAAGCAGTGGCTTGGTTACCCGATGCTTCATCATTTGGCAAAAAGCTTTCTGGTCGATCAGGTTAACTTACTGTAATCACTGCATGTGAATGTAGATTTTGTTTTTCTGTAATTTAGGCTTCATTCCAAAAAATACAATTAAGATTACCAGACGTGAATATTCCTGTAAGAAAATGTCAAGTCCGAACGTCTGGGTCGACTACTTGGCCATCCTTACACTCGGCTGTAGGAAGAAAGAGCGTCAACACTTGAGGGTGGCATAAATTTTAAATCCTTGCCCGTACGGTGTCGTAAACTAGCGGGTCCTGATATTTTGCGACTGCGACGTCTAGTATATTCGATTTATTCTTTGTAGAATCGTCGACAAGGGCGAATGGAACTGACTATTTTACACGTTTCCTACCATCCTGAATAAAAGTAGCCTCTCGGATAAATCGGGATACGTTTTATATCAATAATAAATTATATTCCCTTAAAATTGACTTACATTCCTGAGATAAATTATCTTATATGTAGCTAACGAGGTTCAATACCATATCTATATATAGCTATATATAATGCATTAGAAAAAACGAAATAGAAGATTATCATCTGTTTCTAGTGTTAACATCTTGAAAGATATCGATACGTATGTGTAGGTTTACTTTTTGTGTAATTGAAGTATAATTCTGGAAGATATGATCATATATGTGTACACTATGTTTCTGGATGGTATCCCGCTGGCGGTAGCCATCCACATTTACAAAAATTTACCAAATTGTTCAGCTGGACAAATTGTAAAGTACAAATTAAATAAAAAAAAAAGAAGCTATGTTTCTTAGACGTATCAATATATTTTTCGAGTATTGTATCTCCCATTTAGTATTCACAGATAACAGGGCTATGAAATTAAAGTGTGACAGTTGACTATTGTGGAAAATATTGGTGATGCAATACGAAAGACAGGGAGAAACAATGTAGTATTTTTTTGTTTTTGTTTTTCATGTCTTTCATACGATAAGTTTTAAATACATTAAGACTAATGTATCTTTTTATCTAATCGCTTTTCGATCTTATATTTTCGATTTACCTTATTACTTGTTTGTAAAGAATTAAAATGTGCATCGAGCTATTTATAGAAAAATGTATAGTTCTATTTAGAGAAATAGAAGTGATCTTGAAATATCTTTGATTCCTTCATGTACAAAGAATTCAATTACGCGACAAGTCGTGGACTAGAATATTAAAAATTTTCCTAGCAACGTTTTATTCTATCGCCAAGATTTTCGATGTTTAGCTGTCACGCTTTATGTATCTGTATATTTAAATAGAACAATAACGAACAATTATATTTTCCTTAAAAATTCGCCTTTGAAGAGATTAATAGATTCGTCTGCAAAATAGTTGATCATAGCAAATATGTAAAGGCAGAGGAATGTCGAGCGATACACATGTCTTCTTCAAACATTGCAAAATTAAAACGTGAATATGGAACGAAGTACAATCAAGAAGTGAAACGTGATGTATCTAGATAAGAAGATTAGATCATTTTTTTTTTTCTGATCAACGATATCGGCTGACTCGATAAATAATACCGAATAACAATCACCAAACGTCCTCTGACTAATGGAAAAGAGAAATTAATAACGCTGTGGTAATCGATCGTTCGAACAAAATTATGGGACATGGCTGAAGCGACCAATACATAGCGGTATTGTCAAGTACGATTCATCGGCGTGATTTCACGCAGCAGAATTTTGCAATAACAATGCACGAGGCTGATAAAGTACAGATATCCGTGTCATCCCGACACGCGTTAGTCGACCGTTCGTTTCGTTTCTCGTTTCTCATTTCACGAAAACATCGTGCTGAACATTATCAGGGACTGGTGAATACGTTTATTATCTGCGAGTCTATTGACAACGAAATATCAATAATAGAAGACGAAAATGCACGCTCTTCTTATTGGTCGGAAGACAATAAAGCGGTATCGGTCGAACGATCGATACTCCCGGCCAATCGCTGCTGTGACGATTCTTCTTTCGCCAATCGTTGGTCAAATCTCGCTATTGCGACACGACGTGAAACGTTCGATGTGATAAATAAAATGTAATTATACGAAGGTTAGATGCGTGCATTCTTTTTTTATCGAAAACCAGATAAATACAAGAAATGATGCATAAAATTTCTATTTATTTACGGGATTTTGTAATGGAGTTTCATGCTTTTATGAGTACCTATAGCGATATGTTTTAAGACTTAAAGTCGTATAAATTTTTCTATTACGATTTAACTTTGCTCCAGGTTTCCTCATATTAAAGATTTCGTCAACTGTTCCGCTTCTCTTCTGAACTAGAATTCTTTGATTAAAGAAACGGAAGAGCGAAAAGAAACAAAATTCATCGAGTAAACGGAAGAAAAATGAAAAATAAGGACTCGAAATGACGAAGTCAGAAAGACAAAGTCTCGATGATATCTGATTGCCACTGTGAAAAATATTCGATTGTTTTGCTCCATTTTACAGTCAGCATAATCGACACTTACAAGCAATTTTTCCACTTACGGTCAGCATGAAATAACAATCTTGCATAATTTGCATGGTACATCAACCAAGTACATAAGTGTTGACCCGTACATAATCTGTTTACTGAATATCGCCAGAGTCATTTAATTGCTGCACTTTCGCGCGATAAAGACAGTCGACTGTAACACCTGATAACATCGATCAGTCATCGGGAACAGGACTATAAATCATTAATTATTAACGAAATATAAATGTTTCCAATCATTCCGATGATAACATAATATACATCTTCACATAGTTTCGTACCTTTCTCCAACGCGTTATAGGACGTTATCGATATATTATGTTACAATAATTACTAGAATTAAATAACATAATTAATAACAATTCCAGCGAGAAAGGTTTCAGAAATCATTGTGAATTTCTAAAAAAATATGTATAGTCACTGCTAATATTGTTTCACATTGATTACAATCTCGATATTATTTTGTTCATAATCGATCTGATGAATGATTTATTCGTCTAATAATCACAGTTCATTTAATCTATAATCTACGATCGAACATATTATCTACTCCAAACGAAGTCTTTGTTAGTCATAAGAATTATGAACGTCATATTCTGGGGTTAAAAAGGAAAATGAATTCTGCCATAGGTCACCTTACGTCTTGAATGACTATGGAACCATGTACGCTCTACCTCTTAATCGCTTGAACTTTGATCGAAGTACAGAAAGATTAATGTTACCCTTCATTTATAATCGCGTTCAGTTCGCTGCTTACTCGTTCATAACAAGCTAATCTATCGATTTGACCGTTTGAACGAGAATCGAACCACTCATCAAGAATATCGAAAGAACGACTGCCATACTACTTTCTATTAAGAGTAGTTCCTAAGTACCGGAATTTCGTCGCGGTATCCTATTAACGTTGTAAATACAAGAAAAACGGTTAAGGAGCTGTTTTTAGAAGTTTTATTCAGAAGACTGGTGTTATTTGTTGAATGATAATCGGAAAACGATTAACTTGTCGAGAAAAAAAACCGATCGTATTTGTAGAAGTTTGAGGCGGTATATTTGATAGTCAAATATTAAGTATATTGACATAATTGATATTAAGTATACTTTTAAGTATACGTACTGTCACTGTTGACTGAAATGTCCTATCTATCACTTTGTAACCGAAAGAGACAGGAATTAAGTCATTTTCTCTATATCATCTTTATTTTTCTTCGTTCGATTAAAAATATTAACTGGCTAGGAAGTATAATTAATATTTGAAAGGTAAGAAATACCAGAAGCGTCAAATATTTCAACATATCTGGATAAATGAAGAAATGCTAACTAGAACGTTCTGACTAAGGAGGGCCGTATAGGTGTTATATAAAAGATCGAACAAATTGGATACTCGAAATATCAGAAAAAAATAACCGCCCCCACCTTAAGATGACGTAAGCAAAAAATTATCTTCAACGTTTTCAAGCCTTTCCGCGTATCGATGCTCGTTCGACGCAAACACCGGATGAAAATTTCATAAACAGCGCTATCAAACAGCAAATAGCCTTGATATTTTCTTAAATTGCTTTGAAAATTCGTGAAACGGTATCATTTTAAAATTTCGATATCGATTTCCTTTTCTCTCCACTTTCATTATTCATTGTCATGTCATTTTTTTCTTTTTTTTTTTTTTTCTTTCGTATGTATCTCATTTATACATTCTGACTGATTTAATTTGTTCTTCTGAAATAGACAGATGGAATATTATATTCTAATTGAAGCTTCCTCTCGAAACGAGCAAACTAAGTAAAATCGGTTAATATCGATAAAATATGTTTTCTTTTATCTGTCCATCTTGTTCTTTTCACGAACTTATTTTTCACCATATTTGTCACGGATTTATCTCTGCTTTGGCTTTGACGAAACTTAATAAACGATGAGTTAGTCGTAAATAGATTTCATTGAAAGAAGACTATGTTGCAAGGGGCGAAAGACAAAATTAAACTGAAGCATACGTTACTCCAGAGATTCTTAAGAATTTCATAAAGTTATTACAAAATTCCATATGTTTATAATTCTTCGGATTCGAAGAATTCGCTAGAATTACTCTTTCTTATCTCGTTTCTATTCTATCGCTAGACTGCAAATTTTTATGTAAACGTTTCCATAAATACCATGAAGCAAATAAAACTTACTCTTTCTCGCTCATATGAAACATTGAGCGAGGAAGATGAAATTTTCTACAAATTTTCTAAACATTTCCAGTCTACTGATTTATATTTGAATCGAAGCGACGAAGGTGGCTGTTGCCATTGTTATTACCGTTATCAGTGTCTTGTAGAACTTCGAAGCGTTCCCACGTGCGCCGCAAAAGTGGCTTTTATGTTGGAATAAATTTATCAAATTACATTGTATTACAATAAGATCAAAGGACAGCGGTGTCCCTTGACGCAACATGGTTCCTTTTGTCGCGGACTCTGCCAAATCGATGAGCACCCTTCACCGGAGCAGTCGACTTTTATGCGATAGTAAATTAACCGAAGCTCGCAGAAGAAACGCGGGAAAGCGTGCCATGATGGCGAAAAACTTGCCTGTCCGGGCATAAAATCTCATGACGTAAGGTGATTCACAAAGTGTTGGGCCGCTTGCCATACAAAACTTTCACGGATATATTATGCGCGTTAGAGAAAACTTTTTGGAACTTTGTTAACATCGTAACCGGACAAAATTATTCTAACATATTGGGAAAGTTTGCAACAAATCCGACAATATATATAGGAGATATAAGACATTTATTGCAGGCACAATACATAATTTCACTTCGTAGGAAATTAATATACAGTTGCCTTACCTTAGCTTACCCATCACGGACCAACGTTGCTCTAACGCAACATTTCATTCGCAATTTCTCTCCATCGAAATTTACATTAGAATTTACATCGTGCAACTCTGTTCTTTTAGCATCGCAACTACGAATGAAAATTCTAAGGATACGCCCGATATTTTCCACCTAGACTGAAACAATGAATATTTCCTACGACCTTTCAAATGATTTCTATAACCTACATAAAGTATATCTACATAAGAGATTTTTCTATAAAACGTTCAAATACTTTCATGAGTCATACTAGACACATTTAGCCGTTGATTTTGCGCGTCTCGTCTGACGTTCTTCGTTTGATACGACCTATAATCTATAATCTATAGGGTCACGGAGGTTCGAGGAACGCATGCGTGATGCATTTTACGATCGAGATATAAAACCATGACGAATAGTATATATCATATCCTTGCCCATTTTCCTACGATCGTAAAATACCGAGGTCGATCGACCGTTCTGAGAACCGCCATTAACAGCGGATCAGGGTAGCCATCAGTAGTGTAGAAACATTGAATTGCAGCAAGTATAAGATTAGATTTCCGACTGATAATTTAACTTTACAATAACTCTCGTGCAATGCGATTCGATCTTCCCACCGTATCTTAAATAATTCCACGAAAAACGACGATATGGAGGAAGATAGAAATAAAGCAACATTTCTATCTCGATGAACCGATAGGCAAGAATCGGTGAAAGCGACTGTGGATTAGACGCAAAGAACGAGAATCCCTTACGAGTTCCCCCGTCACGAAGTGAGCCGTGACTGTGGAAGGGTGCAGAAGTGATTGCGGGCCATGTGTCAACGGAATAATAAAAGGACCCCGTCTCGTGGCTCGTTTGAAATTGCGTGCCTCACGAGTAATAATGCCTGGACGCGGCGCAACGCGATAGCTCGGAAGAAAAGATCTTGCAGCCGGTCTCGTGGCGGACCTTTTATGATCCTCGAAAAGAGAAATTGACTGATTCCAGACTCTGTAGAAACAGAAACACGTTTCGTTTCCGGTGGAACGAGAACAGGCTCGTTGAAAGGAAACATGGATCTCGTTCTTTTAATCTGCTCGTCAAATCCTCGACGCTCGTTCAGTGATCTAATACGAGATTAAAATTGAAAAATCGGAGAATGTGGGATCGTCACACTCGAGGAAACGTTAGAGCTCGTTGCTCAGAGAATAGCATATGAGTAAAAGAAAAAAAGATACGCATTTCCTGCTGTCAAATAATAGATATACGATTTTATTTGTATAATATGAAACTTTCGAAACTTTCGAAACTTTAGATCTACGAAAAATAATTATTGCATTCCATCTACGATAACTGCCTCCATCGACGACGAAGGCAAAATGCACTGTATTCATCGTCGAAATAACCAACTTCCATGTGAAAACGCGCTTTTCTGGCAATCGCGATTCGTGCCAATTGATAGGGCGAAAATAAATCGAGTAGTCGAATAAATATTGCACCCTTCGTTTCCGGCTCTTCGTACGGGATGATCGAGAATGTATTAAAACCACGGTATTCGTGGAACGCATGGAAGGCCGCTTACGACCCTACCAAATTTCAACTGGATCCGGTGACTGACACGAGACGAGATTTCCATGAAAAATTAAAGACACGGTCAAATTATTTACAAACAGGAAGGTGAGTATGGGGTTGGTGATTTTAAGTGTGCGCACGTCGAGATTGGTGAGAGTGATCAGCTGTTTCCAGAGGCGTAGGATCGTCCTGGGTCTCTGGGAGGAGAAGCTGTTTCGTGTTACGGTCGCAGAGCAGGAATGGTTTTGGGGAACTCTGCGAACGCATTAGGGTGCTGCAATGCCGTTCTAATATTTATGGCAATGCGTAACTTTCGGTGGATGAAACGGTATATGACGAAATAATCGATCGATTTACGTGAAACGCGGATTGGGATTGGATGAATATTCGAGATGAGACAAGAGGGATTCTTGGCTCGTAATCGAGGGTATCGGTGTTTTGACAAGAGAGATTTGACTTTGTGGAACAGATCACGAGAGAGGAAGGAGCGAAGATAGATCGAACGAAAGAAACACAGCATAATTATCGACGATCGGTAAACAACAAAGTCGGTTATCGGACGACTGATGCAACACGGAAACGAGTTTCGTCAGCTGCTGCAAATAGACTACGAGGGACTATAGATAGACTTAATCGGTCGTAATTGTGCATTTTTCCTCGGATAACGATCGTATAAGCCTGACAGCAATCCGATAGAAACACGTTCGACGTATCCTTTGTTCTTAGGGGAACGAACCACGATGATTCATAAGAACGTCAAAGAGAAAATTCAAGTTACTCTTATTAATATATCGAAACTTTCTCCTCGCGATAGAGAGTGAATTAGGAGCAAACAAAAAGCTGATAAGTTTAATCTATTCCTTTTTTTTCGTATTTACCGAATAAGGTTTATCTTCAAAAGTTCTCAAGTCGTCACATATAACCAGCTGATTAATCGACATTAATCGATACTTTTATCTAGAATTTAAAAGAACCTTCCAGAAGCGAAGAAGACAGTACAAACCATTGACTGGGGATGCTAGCTAACGCGAGAGCCGAGAAACTCTCGGTATACAGACATTTATCTGGGAATTTGTTCTACAGCCTGTAGATAAATCTGCACGAGTGGCTCCGTTGTATATGTACACGTCATTGGTCAACACACACGCTTATTCACCGCTTCTATCGTGACCTATATTTGTACGAAGGGTGATTATTTCCCCTTGATTTTTTCCCTCCTCGTTGTTCGTTCAAAGAACAGGCCATTGTTGCATTCGAGGGTACCGCGTGATTCGAATCGAAACGTATTTTTCTTTCTTCCATCCACTCCAAGGTTCACCCCTTTATTCGGAACGCGTCATAACAAAATTCATGGATAATTTGTTACCCGCTGTTTTCCAACGGGGAAACTTTCACGCACGAACGAACGGTCCCGTGGCTCACAGAATCATCGTTTACGATCTCTGTCGTTTCGAAACACAATTTCTCTCACACTATCGCAGCGACACATCAGGCTAAAGTAAATATTGAATCTTCAAAGATTCTACCATTTCATCTTCGATACACAGCAGAACAAATATTCTCTGTGAAACATCGTTTTTTACGTTTCGAGATAATTTGAAAGTTCAGTCAGCATACAGTGACTACGGAAAGTACGGCGCGTGATTACAGATCTGTAAGTCGGTAGATTTGAGCACGCAAGTTCATATTATCACGAAAGAGAAGATTTAAAGAACCGTTGATCACTTGCATTGAAATCACTACGATCGACCATCACCTTCTCTTCACCAAACCTCGTAACAATATAACTAACTCTATCGTTTCAAAATAGCGTTTAACGCTTCATCATAGCGACACAGCCGATCGCTGAAACATAGGTACATACATTAAAAATGTATACACGCGTAATTGCTACGCAAGTAGCCGGCGTTATCTCTCCACGCGTAATGTAACGATCAACCACGAACACATGATTTTATTATCGACTGCTGCGAATCGAAGATTTCGTCGGATATTTCGAGAAATGAGGGTTATTTTGAGAATTTATGATCCTTTACAGGAACCCTTCGAGCGCCTATACGTGCCAGCGAATTTAAATTACTCTCTACACGGTCGGTCCGTGCTTTTTCTTCGTTCACAGCTATATTCGCTCGTTTCTCTCCAAAGACGGAGGGATGAGACTTCTCTGCCTCTTGAGAATCCTCACGAAATCTCTTCCCCTTCAAGGATTCATTTCCCTTGCCCACCAAGGGTGAGCTCAGTTGTACTTTACATACGTTTCCCAAATCCTATGCAGCGTTTGGAGCACAACCACCTACCTTATCTCGTAGAAATAAACGTCTTGACAGTGACGATGTGATTAATGACTCGTGCATAATAATTGCAACAATTATTCTCGTCGAGTTTTTTTTTTATTACGAGAGAAAAACACATTCGCCACACATGATCGCTGGCGGATCTACAGTGTCCGATAGGTATCAGTTACATGAATCTTCGTGTCCAGCGAGAAATAAAACTAATAATACATCATTCGAGGAATATGTTAATGTACTGCATAAATCCCAAGTCCTTTTGCATCAATACGTGCATGTAAGAAATTCCGTGACAAAGTCTACTCTTACTTGCTTCCCTCTGATAAATCAAACACGCGAGATTCGATAGACGTACATAGTCCTTTGTGACTGACCATGTACGCGTACACCGATTTGGTTTTATCCCCGAGGCAAGAGCGTAGCTTTTGTTTCCACTCGTTAACCCAATTTTGAAGTATGCTCGGTATCAAGCATTTTTAATATTGACACGTCGAGTCGCGCACGCTCGAGTAAAAAGAAGAAACGCATTGAAAGATACAAAAGACGAAATAGGAGAAATCAATGGTTGTTCACTCTGCGTTACATTTAACAAAGTTACGAAGAGCGAAATTCGGTGCCATCTTCGGGATTTACCTTGACGACAGCTAAAACATTAACAATAAGAGGAGGAGAGAGAGAGAGGCCATTAAACTCGATCGATTCACGCGCAAATGAGAACCTATATTTGCTAATTAAATTGGAGACTAAATTCAGTCATACATATGTAGCAGTCGCTGCCACACTGTGGTCGCGTTTACGTGGAACAAAGAGACTCTCTGTGAAGCTCGATCCAGTAGCCGTGATCCGAGATTATAAGCGAGGCGTTAAAGTCACTTTGCAAAACCGGTCTTGCATACAGTAGCCTTACCGATTGAAGAATGCAATAAAATTACCAGGCAATTGTATCCACGTGTCGGTTGACGACGAAAGAGCAAGTAGTTTTGGTTTCCCCATCTCCGCTACCTACCAAGCTTGTAAACGATGATTAATACGCAGCGATCGAATCTACGAGACGTCTCCTCGACACGAGAATTCGTTACACAGCCTTCGCGTTCCTATCAGCATACGTAGAAAAATTCGTCGTCTCTTTTGGACAGACGTGATTGATGAAACTTTTTTTCATCTTTCTTTTTTATTTCGAAGATGTTCGAAATTAAGTTCATTCTTCTTTCGTTACGAGCTGTTTTGAAATGGTTACACTTTCGAAAGGTTACCATAGTTCAGACTAAAATAATCTGGAAATTATTTAACCTCGTTGCGCAACATTAGTACGCGTCCGCTTCGTCGGACGAAATTACAGGGTGAAATGACGAAGTGAAACTTTCCATTGGAGCCATTTTCTGGGCTGAATCATCGTTAAGATTTCTTCTAAGCGAGCCGTACGGTGAAAAGGGAGACCTGGTAATGGAAAGAAGCTGTTCCGAGGGTTTCCTTTCAGTTATACCTGTTCCCATCTGTTGACCCTTCTCGAAACAGTTACGGCTGATTTAAGAACACCATAACGTTCCTCCTTCTCTAACACATTCAGGATGTGCTTCATGAAAATTCATACAAATTAGACGTCGAATAAACGAGCGAACGGAATCATCGTTGTTGAAAATCCGTCGTCACGCGAGAACAAAAGTGTGTCGGTGAAAAAAGACAGCCGAAGAAAGTGAATACCCAATTAAAACCAAAAACGTTTAATCGTGATCCTATAGAAAAAGAGAAGAAAAGAAAGTCTTTCTTCTTTCTTTTTTTTTTAAGTAAATGTTTTGACGATTGAAACAATACCGAAGAGAGGAAAAATTCTTCCAAAATTTTCCTAACACTGATCAAAAAAACAGACAATAATATTAATGGTACACCTCTCGTAAAATTTGAAAGTACCAATGAAAAAAAAAGAAAACATTAGTCTAAGTACAGAAATACATTGGCAGGGAAACGAAGAAATAAAGCAAGGAAATTTTGGCGAGGAACGACTCGAAAACATGGTAGGTATTTTTCTTTCAGCCATCACGTATTGTAGAGGGACGTGGCCGAGAGTAAACGTGTTCGTCTATTCGGACCGCCTACCTAACTTAATTTCTACTCTTGGTAAAACCGTCTTGGAAAATTCCACTAATCTTTTGTGCTCAGAACACCGAACTATAGGTGCTTCGTTCAAAAGGGACCCAACTATACATAAAAGCCCCTCTGCATCATCGATCAGAGACCAAAAATACAGGTAGCCACGAGTTTCGTTTAGAACTTTCGAAATACTGAACGATGATGGACAAAATGCGAACTTGGAACTGTACAGATTTTATATTTTCTTTACGACACGCGCGTTAAAAGATAGAGAATATCCTCACTCACAAATTGTGCAATCATTTGCAGAAAAACGAAACAACGATTTGAACGATGTTCGAAAAGAATACGATGAATCGTGTGGAAATTTTTGATATTGGTGATATGAAATGCAAGATAACGAAACGAATCGTAAATGATTCATTTATTTTATCGCGTCTCCATCAACGTGGTGCAACGGTGGTTGAACGTTTCGTTTTCTTGGCGAAACCCCTTGCACGCGTTGCACAATAGTTAGCGTAGACAGTGCAAGGTATTCCAGCCACTGTTTTAATTGGAATATTGACATTTGTTAGCCATTGAAATACATTGTTAGCATTTCGCAAATGAGCCTCCAATGCGGATAGTGGGAAGAACGCGTGATTAACGGCGAATGAGTGAGAGGGAGAGAAAGAGAGCGAAAGAGAGCGGAGTCAACAACAGATCGGTAGCATGAACATTAGTTACGTAATCACAACCAGTAGTGGAGGTTGTATTTTCTTAGTTTTTAACAGTAGAAATTACATCCTCCTCGTTCTTAACACGCTAGTAAATTTCGAGTTAATGAAGAATGAAATGAGATTAATAAAACTTTTGATTAAAAAATCGTAAGTATGTGAAAGAACATTGAATACCTGGACACTTAAAAATATTTTATAAACAAAATGGAATTGCAAATAGAAATCTATCATCGTAGTAAAGTTTCTCTTAAACAAAACGAAACAGAATAATGATAACGTGCTTCGATTCGATTCCCTGGTGGAATAACATCGTTCACGCCTTCACGGGACGTTTAGCTGAGCACGTGTTCTCTACCGAAGCGAACTGCCTCGATTAATGCAAATATTATATTGCCCTCGTTACGCCCCGGACTTCTGTTCATATAATTCGATTATTTTTAAGCGGTCGCATACAATTAAGCCATGCACCGTAACACCGAGGTATTATATTCATTCGACGGCTGCTTTTTCATTAGATGAGCCGTTAATTAAAAGCAAAAGCTGCGCACGTGTATACAATGCGAACCAATCATCTTTCGATCAACAAATCTTACCTGCCTCATTTAAATCGTTATCGCTCTTTTTTAATGTAATTTTCGTTCTATGACATTTAAAAATTGGTCGGATATTCTATCTCAAGTAGAAATATCTTTTACGATTGACAGGATATGAACACACGCAGAGAATATAACGATATAACGATTTATTGAAAGTAAATTTTATTGGGAATAAATTACAGATTCTTACGTAATTGTGTTATTCCCACTATATTGGAATTGTAAATAATATTTGTCAACGAAATACGAACACGGGTTCATTATTCCTCGAATATTCATCTAAAACGATGAGAGCGTAAAAAGAGAGAAAGAGAGAAATAACAAAAGGAGCGAAACCGTGTTGAGAAGTAAGGAGATTCGGTGAACAAGGCAATTCCAGGATAATGAATTATTTAAAGGAAGCACGATACGAAAATAGTGGCGCGATTCACAATTCGATTACCTGATTCGAAACTTTTCCACTGGCACGAAGAGAAATATGTTTTTTCCGCGCGTTCCCGTTTAATTAGTCATGAATTGTCGATAACATCGGCAAGGTTACTCGTAACCCGGTACAAAGGCGATCCGCGATGACTTAATTCGAAATCAGGCTCTCCTTGTTCGTTTTTCTTTCCGTTCATTCTTTTATAAACGTTGCGTGTTGTAAAAATAAAAGACAAGGAAATAACTCTTCTTTCGCTCGGAGAATCAGGCGAGTAATTAATATTCTCGCGATTGATAAATGAAAATAAATTGTTATACAGCGTTTTTTACATATGTTTTTTCTCATTCTCTTTTTTTAAATGACCGATGACTACCATTTTTATTTACGTATATGGTGAATAAAAAGAGATATTACGTCAAGTGAGATAGATTTTACTTATAATTCTCAATGAGAATTGATTATAAAATTCTCCTAAATAAAAAAAAAGTGAGATAGATATTACGTCAAGAATGACAATTCATTTCTAACCCAGAGACAATTGTACAGATGTTAAAGACGCTAAAATTCACAAACAGGCAGAATCACTCTGAACGTGTTTCTCTCATTTTTAAAGAAAATACGTACCACGCCAGAATAATTTACTTATAATTCTTAATGAGAATTGATTGTAAAATTCCTCCAAATAAAAAAAAAATATATATATATATATATAGAAAATATAAGTGAAGAACAGCAACACATCCAAACCAGCTGGCTGCTGAAGCGAGCAAAACTCTCATAGAAAGTAGACTAAAAAGATAACACTCCACTGATCTCATTAAAGAAATAAAATAGTCAAACTCGAGGATGGTATCCCTAGCCATCCATATGTTATTTAGCAATTAAGTTAGAAAAATTTACCAAATGTCCAGCTGGACAAGTTGAATAAATAAAGTACAAATTAAACAATAAGAAAACAAAACTTTTAAAGAACCACGGTGCTGGTACTTACACCGTCAACTAAAAATTCTACAAAGAATGTATCGAAAACACTTGCTCACTGCCATCTGTTGTTTGTCGTTCGGTTGTCAAGCTTCCGTACATCTCATCGATCGTTACTCAGCCGGAGGACGACAGACATGGACTTTTACGTAAACGTCCTATCGACTTTTATAAACGTAACACATTTTGGACATAATCAGATCGTTTAATAAAGCAATCCGCTTGAATAAATTCATTATATAAAGAGCGCAGTGGGAAAGTAGCACAAGTATGTTGTTTCACATATATGAATTAAATATGAGACGATATAATATAATTGTAATTGTACTATAGTATTTTTATCCACGGTCTTCTTAAGTTAAATTGTTATCTTCTTTCTTACGTTTCCTTTGAATCTATAGTCTGCTTCAGATACATAGTTTAGACAAGTTAGCAAGTAAAGCCGAATTGACACTGTTAATTCATCGACAAACGTTCGTTTTCATCCTCGTTTAATCCGCAGCGAACCTTCAGTGCACAGTGTATATTTGGCTTTGCTTGCTACTTGACTCAAACTACCGGCCGTGTCTGAACCAACATTAATATTTATACTATATATTTAGGCGAATCCGGAAGAACAGAGAGCACGAGTTCCGAAAGCAAAAGAGAAGCAAAGAAGCAAAAAAAGAAGAAAGAAACGACGTGAAGGGACAATGAGAGGCCATCATGCCTGCGTTGAATCGCGAAATGTAATTCAGACACACCTGTAACGACGACACGGTCGCGGCCGTCGTTCGTAAAAATATTCATCCAGGTCGACGAACGAAAAATGAATTCTTCTGCGACGATCGAGGCACCGAAGACGGGAATTTCCATACGGTAATATGTCACCGAACTGCATAACTCGATTGAATACAAAGGACCGACGTTCTTTCACCGGAAGCGGCATGGCAACGAACAGAAAGGCACGTGAGCGAGGAGAACCAGAAGAAAGAAAGATAGCAAAAAATTCGCAAGAACGAGGAAACAGAAATTTTTGTATTTATTTAGGTTCTGGCTAAAATCCTGGAATATCTAGAAATTGCGATTCACCTTGACGGTTAAACGCTGACTATTTTTGAGCAGTAAAACGGAAAGACAAAACAATTCGGACGACTAAATTAACGAAATAAATATTCCATCCACGAGAGCATCTATCTCCACGTTTTTCCACGTTCCTGAAAATAGCATTTTTTAGTACTTGTGACAAGTATCTACCATTGACATTACAGTGATCAACTACTTTCAAGCATGACTTTCACATGAAAAATGAACAAACGTTAATATGCAACAAGAAAGGTGAAAATAATAAATAAGTAAGAAAATATCGCTAGACAGGTCGAAGTGATTGAATTCGCGGAATTATCGAGATATATCTGACAAAAAGCGAGAGACAAGAGATAATGAACGGAAGTGTGGCAAACGCGTGAAACTGGCCGAGCGATAAGTGAAACTATCGGCTCGTAAATCATCAGGATGACATATAGGAAGACTGTACGTTTATTGGCACTCATGCGATCCGCGTGGCATCAAGATCGTCCTGCCAACCCGGCTACTCCCGTATTCATGCTATGCACAGCCATGTGCCGCATTGTGTACACATTGCACATGCAACTGCAGATGTATGCACATGCATTTAGGTCGGGCCCGGTATCTCTGCCGGTGTGTATGCACGCCGCTGCAAAATTAGCTCCCAGTTCTGTCTTTCGTTCTGTTACCAGGCGCGAGACTACCGAATCTCCCCCGCGAGGGCTTCTTCCAACTTCCGCTGCCGAGTTACGAGGCACCGCATCGCCGCGTTAACTTACCGAGATTTCGCCTCGATATCTGGCCATCGCGACTCTTAGCAGTTCTTGGAACTGATTTTCGCGTCACGCGCGTCTTCTTTAATGTCAATTGTATCTCATGGAAAAGGATTCTTTTACACTTTGCCTCTTATTCGTCTCAAAATTCTGCCAAAAGTTTCACAACATACTGGAATCGAATACTCTTGACAAATGAACGTCCGCGTTCGAGTAGAAATAATCGGCCATACAGAACGGGTGGCATTCGTCGACCCGGCAACATACCGTGGAAAAGTTCCACAGGAAATTTACGTAATGCAGACTAACACGTGTACACATGTACTAACGTTGATTCAACGCTGCTCAGATATGTAGATTGCAAACTTTTGCGGCACGTACAGAGTCGCAGCCAGAACGTTCAAAGTCGATATAGGGAAATTATAGTGGCCATTATAACCAATAACGACTATTAGTGAAAATCCATGTTCTTCATCTCCACGACACTCGGTCAATTAGTTTGTCTGACGTCAGCAAATAGGAAAATAATAGATTCAAATACGGGATATGTATAAGTTGTATTCTGAATGAGATGGAAATTTCTATTTACAGCGATTTAAAGACACTCAACAGGAATAAAGAAAATACGGAGAAGAGCGTCTACATACGTTGCTTCCCATGCGTTCAACGGCACAAAGAATTCTCCGCTGATAATATCAAAGAAATTTTCTTTCCACCCTCGAATACACGAGAGGGTGAAGGCTACCCTTGCACACAGATTAACATCCCTAGAGAAATTAGATGTGCTCGAACACATCGCCCTTGGTGCACGCGGCGAGTGCAACGATTGCCGCAATTATACACCAACAGATAAGATTACGTAAAAGCGCGAGTTTGGCTGCTTTAGTTTGACCTCCGAGCTTACAAGCGACCAGAAGAGAAGGAAATAGATGTAACAAAGAAAAAAAAGGAACGGCGACGAGGGAAAGACGGTACAAAGAGATGGAGAGACATCGAGTATGAACGTCGAAGAGAGAAGAAGAACACGAGGAGAACCGGATTGGAAGAAACGGGAAGACGAAAGAGGGAAGAAGGAAGAGGGAAGATGAGGTATAGTACAAAAGAAAAAGAAGAAGAACCGAACGAGCAAGCGAGATAGAAGGCGAAAGAGAGGGATACGTATGACTGCTGGCACCAAGCAGTCTGCTCCGCTCTCCTCGCTATTCCCGCAAGCAATGCCAGCCCGAGATTGCTGCTCGGTACTTGACTCGCGTTCACGAACATTCACGAACACGTACGAACACGTTTGAGCGTGCATCGACGTGTACACCGACTGCGATGCGACGGCCAGTTGCCCCGGAGAGAGAAGAGTCGTCCATCACAGTCCAACTCACAAATATTCGAACTCCTTTTGTGGAACACGTGTTTATTCCCGAGCATCCCACAGTCACAGTTCCTTTCAAGAAAACTGTCCCTTTTATGCGATCCTCGAAGAACCGTATTTTATGCGGCTACTCAGAAAAACTAGATAATTTCGAAGAAAATAAAGAAGCAAAGACTTTTCCTTTCTTCCTTTTTTATGATTCAGGTTTCCTTCGTTTTATTGTTGTTCTGTATTTGTAAAGAAAGTTGGTAAATTCTTGAACTAATGTAAACACCGTTTATCGTATTTTTAAAAGAACTATTGCAAGGTAGATTATTTTATATTTTTATTTCTGACGCAATGTTCGTATAAAGTAACGTTTACGATATAACGTATTATGATCATACCGTAATAATAACGAATATCGTCAATGCGATTTAATTTGTATGCCAAATAAATGGAAAACTATGTTATCTTGGAAAAGTTCGAATACGCTTTCGGTTCAATACGTATCTAGATATTAAAATTCAGTAATAAGCTTTATCTCGTTCTTATCGAGCGAGTATATCACGCGTCCTTGAGCAGTTGCACTCGCGAAATCGTACCCTCCGCGATATCCACCACGAAATTTCATTTGACAGCTCTATGGATTATTCATATTCCTCGGAGGAATCGTACGAACAATGACGTCAGACGCGTTGAATACGACAGAAGCCGAAATATCGCGCGAGAAATTTCTGACAAAAGAGGAGAGATGCAAACGATTGCAACGATCAGTCTTGCATATACTTCCGAAAATAAATCCGTCGATATCGAGCAAAAATCAATGATACGTCAAGAAATTCATGCTCGTGACAGCATGAAATATAACGAAACGGGAAAAGCTGGAATAAAAGAAAACAGTACGTGGGAAAAGTAAGTAGAGACAGCTTAGACCGAACGGAACGCCAAGATACGGCTCGATTCTAAATTTGGTCGAACCACGAGAGAAATGCAGACACACGAGTTGGGAAGAACCCTGGCAGTTACGCAGGGAAAAAGCCAGTGTAGAGGGGCAAGGTATACTCGAACAGACCGTTCATTGTTTGCAATGGACCGCTTGTATATACGACTCGTTCTAATTCCCTTCCTGTTTACGTTGTTCCACGACTAACTACTGTAGCCTGCTCTTTTCTGCTTGCCAGTTAAACGCGTTAAGTCATACCTCGGAAGTAATGTCGTTTCGGAAACCCATTTCAATGAAAAGATAATAGCAGTAATATAACTAAACCGTATATATTTATGAAAATTATACGTTTACTAGCAGTGCTAGGTAATAGAAATTTGTTATCTTCAAAATATTCTAATAGGAAACTTACTTTGAATATGTTTGCCTTGAATATGTACCGTTGCCTTCCACTTTCTGACAAGAACCTTACCGTGAAAATTTCATACATATTTATTTACATAATTTAAATTTTCTTTAAATTTAATTTCCCCAACATCGATTCCTAAGAGGGGATTATTTCCCCATTCATCGACCAACTTTCTAACGCTTATCTCGATAAATTTCTTATCTCTCGACTTCGTTTAACTTTCAGGCTTCCGTTTGACGCACTTGGGACTAACCTGAGCCTAAAAAAATATTATTTAGAATCCATCAAACCGAATGTAATACGTGACGAACGTTAATTGGAGTCACGCCAAAGATTAGAGAGACAAACGTGGCGCAAACTTTCCACATCGAGTTCCAGGGCTATCGTGATTCATGTATTCGCGAGATAGCTCTGACGTTGCGATAAAACTGCAAGGTTCCGATAGTCATAACGATGTTCCTCTTCCATAATAGTCATAAAGGGAAATGTTTTTTTAACGCGTCTATTAACACAGGGTTCCTGGGTGCATCGAGTAAAACACGGTACGAACATGATACAGACACTGCAACGCGGATAGATGTACACGATGTTAACGGTTTACGTGCAACTCTGGATCGCCACGGGTCATAACTTTGAATCGGAGGAGCGCAGGTGTCGCCGGAAGTCGTTTTACGAGCGAACGGAAACGTAAATCGGAGTACGACCTTCGTCACGGGCCGGAGGAAACTGAATACACGCTACACATGACGGTGCCCATCGAACAGTACTTATTATTTATACGTCTCGATCAATTTTTACTAGAAGCGTCTGTGACATAACCAAAGTTATATAGAAAAAAAGTGACATTTACGATGCAAAAATTGTTGTTTCATCTTCTTTTTATTAAAAATTAGAATTTCATTTCTCGCATCTTTTGTTCATATTGGAAAAATGAGTTTCAAGTATCTGTATAAGGTAGTATTTACGGATATTATTCCACACAGAAATATCGTAGCATTTTTACGTAATAATAAAAGAAGATCAGCTTCGAATGTAAACAAGCTAATTTGCCTATAATGTGCAAAAGTGCACTTGATTTTTAAATTAAAAACATCTAAATTACAAAATACTATTCGTATGCGATATTCCATTTCACGATCACATGTATCCAAAAGTCACAATGAAAAAGAATCGAGAATTCCAATTCTAAGAACATTACAAATTTGTACGTGACCGCAATCACGTTTCCCTAGAGTTTGGACTGTGTTCTAGAGTATTCCAAATAGGTTGGACAACTCGGTGTGAACCGAGCTTTAAAGGATCGACAAAAGCATGCTGTAAGCTCTTGAATAGATTCAATCGCCGGGAGTGTCTTCTCGGAAGTACTCGGATGCATTTAAATGCCCCTGGTCAAATAAACAGGCCGCCGGTTGAATACCGATCGTCCGGCCGATATGATTTTTGCATTTGAATGCCGCGATCGCTTCCGTTTTATGACGTGCATTCGCCCGTTGATAATTACTCGTTTAATTGCATTTGCTTTTTCTCCAACACTCTATGAATCTTTAAATGTATACGATATTCTTACTTGTATTACTTTATGGAAATATTACGCATGGAAGACCCGTTGAATTGTTTTAATTTTTAATCATTGTTTTAACCAACCGTTATTTTACTAACAAGCATATTTGCAATTTTATCGCTTTTAAACGAAAATTGTTTTTTTTTTCATTTTTCGTTCAAAATAATAACGAGTATGGTAATAATAGGTTATTCTCTGGCCATTATTTTTAAGCTTCAACAGAGATATATATTTACGTAAGAGAAGTAAAACCAGATATTCTAACATTTTCAATGCTAATTAGCTCCACCTGTTTAACGTTAATAGCAACCGAGTTTGTTCAAAGTAATTCCACGAATACAATTAGTAAAAGTCATCTGGTTTTTCTACGAATCAATTACACGTATCAGCGTTCTCTCTTGATAACGGGATTTCCTAGGTTTCATGAATAAATAAAATACGTATCTCCCCAAAAAAATGTTCTTAACTCAAGTGATTTACGATAACAGAACCGACCTGAGGCTTAATCGTCTAAGAAAAAGTGGACAAAAGTAGCGGAGCAAGAGAGGCGAATAGTTGCATCCGGTGATTCGCGATACCGGAAAAAAAAGCGAGATCGTCACGTTGCCACGGCCGTGAGACGAATAGAGAAGTGGCTGAGCTGAGTAATCGATAATACTTGTCAGGCAACGAGGGACAATAATGACAGGCGGCTGCCTCTGATCGATCATAATCGTGCAGTTTCAAGGATAATGCCTTGAAGCGTTTCGCGGGTCTTTGCCAAGGACACGATTGCCAGCGTACCTTTGAATAGGATTGCATCATAATCCTCGCACCTGCACGGTTCATCGCGATGTCTGACGAGGAACTTTCGCGAGAAACATGGAAAAATACGCGAGCCTCGAGCATCTTTTCTCTGAAAGACTGAATACGTTGCGGGTTTCATCAACGGAACAGACGAATGCTGGAAATTTACAGAATTCTATTTGTAGGAAGGAACTTTTTATTTCGGTTATTTGAACGCGAATTCCTATTATAGAAAAGAAAAATCAATATGATAACAGCGAATAGAATCGGTGTTCTATGTGATTAATGCATGGACTTAAAGGAGAGTGCAATGTAGCTCGTAGACTTTTCATGTGTTTGCGCAAGGTAGGGGAGTAACAGGATGTAGGTTTAAAGAAAGTCGTAAATTTTGTTTAACTTTTAAATGCCAGGGGTGAAATTTCAAAGAAGAATGAAATAAAGACACTCATCCTGGTCTGATAGAACAGTAGAACACCCTACAGTGCTGCATACATTAGATACGTACAATGTATTAGAGTATACTTTTTCTGATCGTGACGCAGATACTATTTACGACATACGATCAGTATCATTTAGTTTCCCTTCTACATCGTATTCGTTGAAAAATATTATTATCGTAAATAAAACGCATTATCTCTCTGTCTATATTTAACAGAGAAACTCTTAGATAATGAGAATCCCACGAAACATACGAGACACATAACAGTTCAAGATCTATTTTGACTCGCAACGAAGACAAAACTTTCACCGGTAAAGCTACAGGCGAAAAGAAAATTGTGAGCAGGATCTGGTATTTCAAGAGAAGAGGGCTTTGTTTCTCGTAAGCCAGGAGATCCCGGTGAAAAGCGTAAATATATAGTTGGACGAGGTAAAATGAAAAACAAACTCTCCGTTTGACGTAATGCCACGTGGTAACACGCGTGATGCACATCGTTGGGGAGTCGTATCGTGTAAAAGAACGCGTTCACAGAAACGAAATTTACGAGGGTCGAGGAGAGACATGTGCGCGCGGAGCTTTCTTTCGATGGAAGTATAGGGAACCAGAGAGAAGGGTGGAAAAACGTGGGAGCACCGTCAACACCCATGGTATGTGTACAGTGCATAGTGTACACGGACTCGATGCCAGAGACAAAAGAACTCGCGGGGATACGACATCGTTAAAGAACGTCTAGGAAAAAAATAACCAGCTGACGGAATAATAAACTGAAACTATCCGTACAAATACAGAGCACGACCATTAAATTCGTGGAAGAACAAATAAATGCATTCTACGAAAGCTTCAGTATTTATTCATAGTGGTGCTAGTTCCCAGTTTATTTTTCAATAATAGCACCAGTCTTCAATTGTAAATAACTTTTTTTATGTACATCTGGTACGATGCACACGCTGAAATCCTACATGCAATATAAATAGATTGCAAAAGGAAAGTCACGATCGAGACAAGCCGGAGATAAGACATTGAATTAACAGTAATTATTTCTTGTTTAGCTGTATTTTTGACGATGACGAAACGATAGAAGTGACAGAAAAGAATCGATAAAGATAGACTCGGACGATAACGCATCCACAGGAAGTATCATCGAGACTTGCGATCTCATTGTGTACAATTTATCGTGACATCTGCTATCTGCATAAATACACGGCAGTTAGAGCCGTAACCGTGGCCATGTAGACGATATTATAATAAACATTCTGATGAAATTTTTCGACGATTTACGTGTTCCCGTGTAATCAACTTTTCCACTAGATACGGGTGGGCGGAGAAGAGACAGGCATGATTCTTGCACAATTTCTCTTGTTTTTCAGCTTCGTTCGTATTTCGAACTAGATAAGAACGAACACAACCATTTTCGCCTTGAAACAGTTTGTCCTTCTGTCCAATCACGTACGTGTACATGGATGCGTTCAGTTCGCGATCGGTTATATGCTATCGGTCGTATATGCAATTCGAAAAATAAAACATCGTAGGCGACGAACATCGCCGTGGAAACGTATACGAACACACGTGTGTCTGTCATTTGCATTTGTACTATACAGATCGTATTCCTGCACCATCGTTTTATATTCGCCACAGTAAAAAAGCATATCGTTTCACCATTTCGTCGTTTTCTTTATTATTCGACACCATAAAAAAGATCTGCCTCCCCTCGCGTCAGATTAGATAACCACGATTCAACGTGATCCAACGGCAGTCGTTGAAAAAATCGTCGGACATAAATATGTTATTTTGCAAAAACTTGAAATTCGAACTATTCTCGAGTTAACGTCGATCGAATTGACTGAGATATTTTTTTCAAGTATTTAAATAGAGTGAACGTTGCGCGAAGAAACTGAAGATCGTATTTACAGACGACCACTTATTTCATGTTATGTTAATGTCGATTGTGTCGATGTAAAAATGCCACGTTATTCTCTTCTAACTCCAACCCTTTCCAACTGGTCGATTATTTGGGAGCAGGCTAAAGTATGGTAAATTATAGCGTTTCCTAAGAATAAAGCAAACATGTTTTCAATGACCTCGATTCTTCAGATTTTTCCCCTCTTGCAGGAAAATATCGGTATTGAATTACACTGCGGCCACTATAATATTTACATGTTGGATATGCGATTGGAAAGCAGTGTGCAAACATGTTCCATTCTACGGTAGCAAATACGAGAGAGGAACGCCACGGAAATACTCGCACTATTAGCGTTACACTGTCAGCAAACAGTGGTTATTATTTTGATACGCTCGATGAAACCCATGTTTAATTAATTACATAAACTATAATAAACGATTATATTACATTATTTGATTGATTCAAGGCGTTATTAAGTGAATATTTGAGTGAAAAAAAAAAATCGCCCGAACAGGGACTCGAACCCTGGACCCTCAGATTAAAAGTCTGATGCTCTACCGACTGAGCTATCCGGGCGCGCTTGAAGAACCGTAGCTATGAAAAGAACATGTTCTTCGAGTCGTATTATGACGGCTCGATATCTCAGTGGTGCAAAAGTATAAAAGAGAATTTTCGCCCGAACAGGGACTCGAACCCTGGACCCTCAGATTAAAAGTCTGATGCTCTACCGACTGAGCTATCCAGGCGCTGAAAGCAAGATTTCCTATAGTATTTTAAATACACATATAACTCCTTTCAAACCAACCCCTATAATAATCTTATTTTAATAATTATAAAATTTTCATTAACTTTTATTTCAACCAAAAATATTTTTCTTCGTATGAAATCATACAGACAAACATTAGTCATCTTTCCAGGTAGAATAAAA
This sequence comes from Bombus fervidus, assembly GCF_041682495.2. Classification (NCBI taxonomy): domain Eukaryota; kingdom Metazoa; phylum Arthropoda; class Insecta; order Hymenoptera; family Apidae; genus Bombus; species Bombus fervidus. Next base: position 4,730,093 of record NC_091524.1, read on the forward strand.
TGTTACAATTTTAATAGCTGAATCAACGTCGACTGACTTAATATTTATAGCGTCATGATTTATCACGATGCATTGATCGGTACTGGAATATAAATCGAAAGGTCTAGATATCAGAAAAAAACGTCACTTTGCCGAGGATAATTATAAACCAAGCAAGATAATATTATTTTACCCCTTCGACTTGAACAAACGCTCGCTTGCTGACGAGTAAAAATGGAAAGGAAATAAAAATAAGGAACATTTTTCCACGCGTGTAATTGCTCACGATGGACTATTATTCCACTTTACGATGTAGTTAGCAGTTAGAGAGACGATGAAACTAATTGCAGCGCAATCGTGGCAAAATATTAACGCACATCTTGCAAAACTTTATCTTTCTCTACGCGTGCCGATAAGGAAAAAGCGAGTCGAGGATCGTGACAGATGCGTCCGTATACCTGTTTTCTTAGCAAACAAAAGATTCTTTGTAAGGATTGGCGATTCATGTGGAGATAATTAACCGCCTACCGAGTTCCATCACTCTTATATTGTAGTTTCTTCTCTGGAAAATAAATGATAAAAATCAACCAGTCAACAACTTTACACATAGAAAATTTGTTGTAATCAGAGTTATAAATGTTTATCGATTTAATAATTGTACAATACCTCTCTTCTTTCTTTTACATTTTATATCAACAAAAATAGTACGAAATTTAGTTCTTTACATTATCAATGCCGCTACAACAATGCCAATGAAGTGTAAAGGGTTAACCAAACGAATATTAACCAACCACCTAGTGACGACATAATAATATCGTTTACCTGTGGCAGCCGATCAAAGAGGCGAAATTAATTTGATCGAACAGATAGTATCGAGAAAATTGCTAACGCCAGTCCCACGGAGTGGAAAATCCGTCGACCAAAAAATCGTGGTCCACGATAAACGTAACGAATAATCGATCTTTTGCTCTTCGTTTCTTCTTGTAAATTACACCATTGAAAATTTCGTTCGTTGAAACAATAATTCTTAACCCTTATTGTTAACCATAAAGTAGTAATAAGATTAAATTATTAGTACTTGTTATATTCAATTTTGGGATATTAGTACGAAATTGAAACTCGTTTGTTGTATCAATGAACAACGGATTATCTATTAACTAATTGTCCACGGTTTAACTTTGGTTCCGAGACATTTTTCCACGAACTGCTTCGTAAGTTTTCCACGACATTTCTCCCCACTATGTTAACGTCGGATTCTCCTAATCGTTGCTCGTTTCGACAAGGAAAGTTTGCAGAACGTTACGTCGTAATCACTGTAATTGATGTATGATTCCTAACAAATTACTTATTTTAGCCTCGACTTTACTGATTATCATTGCCCTTGTTTTTAGTATTTCTGTTTTCGCGCACATACAGTTGGAAAGACATTACGATACCACAATCTGTATCCTGATAACAAAGATACGAACATTGGCATGATATTATATTCCTTTTACGAAAACATCAGGAAAAATATGTCTCTATTATTGCGATAGGAAAAAGATCGTTTCGTAGAGAGAAAGGAAATTGAATCTGAAAGAGCTAGAAATGAATGGAAGAATCTGCATCGTCAAACATGTATAACGCATCTATACACACCACTATTATACCACCATCCATCAACTCGTCTAACAAGCAACAAAACCTCTAGGTTCTAGATTGTGATCCAGAACTTTCATTCCTGTTACTTTGTATCAACCAGACAGTAAACTCGAAGTATTCAAGGAAACTGGCCACCGGTGCATAAAAAACACGACAGAGTGTGACCGGTGTAGCGACCGGTTCGTTGTTGCAATGTTGTTTCGTGTAATTGACTTTGTTCGCAGCAGTGAACCGATTACATACTTCGAAACCCATGCTTTTTTTCTTCCATTTCGTTGTTTCTACAAGCTTTAACAACTGCCATCACGACGAACCTTTTTAGACTTTACAAAAACGAATTTCCTCACCAACCATTGGCCAGAGCTTTGCAACGAGGGCCAAACTAATCATCCAGGAAACGCGTCACGGTTCAGGTGGTTGTATCGATTCCAGCGAATTTTTAAAGATTCGCGCGGATGATTTCAACGAAATTGATGGAGAATTGAATCATCAAAACGTTAAAGGACGTTTCATCGGTACAGTGGTTCGTGAAAATATCTCAAGCCTTACCATAGGAAACTTTTATTTTCTATTCGATATTTATAAAACATTTTGATATTTAATTAACAACATCGTAAACAGATACGACTGTTGTGATTACCTTGGTAAAATTTAAAGCTTGTTTGAAAACTGAAAGCTTCTAAAAAATAGTTCCTCGTATTTCCCGAAGAACTCGTTTAAGTTGTGTGTGTCATTTCTGGAACATGTGTGATATGGTTGTGCGACGATTCAGGGTCGTCGTCCAGCGGAGACGAGGAGGTTTCTCGAAGAATACAGCCTCTTGGCTTGGAGCCATTAACTTCCCGATGTGTCAAGTTCTCAATATTAGAAGTTACGCGCGGACCAACGGACCACCTTTGTTTCGTGACGATTGACGACTTCGCTTGAAATTTGCTTTCCTACGCGTCTCGAGAAAGCGCGCATGCAATCACAGTTACACTCGCATCTAAAATAGAATCGTCATTTCTTAAGCCTGCTTTTCTCAAGCTTCTGTCTTAATCTTGATCTCTGACTTTGTTTTGGCAAACCGACAGATAAACGACGTTATAACAGAGGGTTGAGACAATCTCTAGCGTAAAATTGAAATAAGGCAAGACATCAAGCACATGAACAACGATTTTTAAATATACGATTATAGTATGAAGTCTATTCTAACCGCATATTTATTCGAAACAAACTGCAATGACTTTAAAATCAAATGGTTTTAAAATCTAAGTAAGATTTTACGATTACCTGTATAAAATATACTAAGAGCTTATTTCTTAATCTATTTTTTTTTTAACAATGATGTATTTTTTTTTAACGTTGACGTAATAAAAGATTCTAATATTAAAAAACTCACATGAAAATTCCATAAACGAAGAATTACATTTATCACAAGTTCGTGATAATTAATTTCAAAAAATATATTGTTTCTCTAACTGCGTCATTCGTCGAAAGGAGATATGTAGTATCTGAATGAACGTAAAATCGTTAATCTCTTTCCGAGAACTTGAAATGACAAAATTTCGATTACACGTGTAATTTCCGTTTAGCGTAATCGTCACTGTTGCAATCGAATAAAGCAACAATGTTCCAATAATCTGGCTGCGACGCCCACGATGATGTGACGCGTACTATATATTATACATATATCGTTGGGATTATATCGTTGTTGCGTACGGTATTACGTCAGCAGTGCATTTCATCAAGGAACGTTGGAAACTCGTTCTCGCGTTGGCTCATCGTCGCTTTAAACAACGATTTCCCGGCCATAACAACAGAGGAGGCCGATAGCGCACGATGCACCGCGATTCGTTAATTTATTACTGTTTATGCAACATACGACATAGGACATCAAGTTTATCAATCGTGGCCGTGGGAAGGATGACTAGATCACTAAAACATCGAATCAATCGTCGAAGCCGACAATTTTCCGCTGTCGTCATGTATACGTGTGTCTGAACACGTCCGCAACAATCATTCACAATAGCGATATTAACAATTGATCGATGAGCATCGACGACCTCTCACACACGAGTACAAGTTAATATACACATACTATCGATCAAGAGGTATCGATCAATGAAACTTAAAAATTTCATCTGTTAACTGGGGAAAATGAGTTAAATCGTCGCTCGAATTTTTAATCATTTGCAGATAATATTATTAATTTAGGAAATCTCTTTTTCTTACCTGGCAGCTCATCGTATCGCAAACTGGATATCTATCGCTCATCAACCACCAGCAAAATTCGCGTGACGTGGCGAGATCTTATCGATCGTGAATCGTATCGAAGATCTATTAGAAGCTCGTAAATACGAGCTACGTCTGCGTGTACGTCGAAAAGCTCGGTGATTAACCTAGAAAACCCGATGATCGTGCATCGACCTGCGAATGTACTCGCGGCAAAAGACCGGGAAGAGCGAGACACAGAGAGGAAGAAGAAGGGGAAGCAGCCTGTTTCTAAGAATCCCAACGTGCTAGCAAGCATCCCTTGGAAGCTTGCCAGTATCAACCTATCGCAAATATAGGTAGTTAATGCTGGCTTCACACCGAATCTCTTCAATTTTGCGTGAGAAAATTTATTTTACAGAGATGTCCCTAAATCTATTGATTTCTCCATTTTGAAATCCTTTCTTACGTATTCTGTCGTGCATCTTTTGTCTCGATATCTTCGACAAATGATTCTTTGTATTTTAGTCGTTGTTAATTCTAACGTTAACAACAAGAAGCAACCTTTAAACGACATTAAGTAAGGAATAATGATTCTTTCAATTGATCATGATAAGAGCAATACTATCGCCTCTTGTAGAGATTATTCATTTAATTATTTTTCGAGTGATAAGAGAATAGATATAATTAGTCGTAATTATATATCCGCGTGTGTAGAATGTATAGAATCTTGCTCCAACGATTTGTCTAATTACCATCGATATCTTTACCCTTATTAATTCCTTAATTCCTCGCGTAAACCTTCGTAAACACATCAAGTATTAATTATCAAGACTATAAAATTCGCCGAGTAATTCCAAGTTGCAGATAAATTCGCCAACAATTTCCGATTTAACGTGCTTCCAATTCCCAAGGTAGCCCGGCTAGCTCAGTCGGTAGAGCATGAGACTCTTAATCTCAGGGTCGTGGGTTCGAGCCCCACGTTGGGCGATACCAATCTTTTTTTTTCTTCTTTTTCTCAAAAACATACAAACCTAACGATATGTATACTCGAGATTTAACTCCACAAGTCTATCTCGAAAGAATTAAGCATCCGATAATGGTCGTGAGACTTTTGCACGCGCACGAAACCGAAATCGTGTCGGAAATTTTTCCCGTTTCAAGGTACAAGTCGCTCGAGGAATGTAAATAATCGAAATCTTCGCGTAATCTTATCAGAATCAACAGACTAATGGATTCGTAAAGCTACGAGAGAGAGAGAGAGTGAGAGAGAGAGAGAGGGGGGGAGAGGGAGAGAGAGAGAGAGAAAGGAAGACGTAGAAGGGAGGAGAGGAGAAGGAGAGAGGGATAAAGAGGAGAGAAAGAGAGACAGAGAAAGAGGGAGAAGCACGTCAGATACATCACGCTGTGACAAATCCGATTTCATTCGAACGAAATAAGCAGACACGATGACGTGACGTAACGTCACCTTCGTGTAGACGAAACCACAGACAAGTTCGTAGAACGACGACGATGCGCGTCAAATTTGTTGCTTCCTTTAAATGGCTCCCTTGGTCCGGTACCTGCATATTATCCGACAAACCCTTCTATTAGAATTTCAGGGTGAATTCAAGTTTTCAAAGGCCTGTTGCCCGTGGTGGGGATTTCAGGCAAGTAAAATTCGTCGGACAGGTGCGCTCGTTGGTGGAAAAATCGTTGCGAGGGTAAAGAGAGAAGGAGAGGATAACGCGGAGAGGAAGAGGCGAGATCGAAACGTGCAGAATAGACAGGCCGAGGTGCCAGGTGTTTCTGAAAGTTATTTTCGAGTGCAGTTTCGATGAGAGTGCAGAGGGGGATAGGGCTGGTCCGCGGAGTCGTGTATTTTTAGGTGGTGCACGGCATGCGGCACACCACCGCAACGTTTCGACACGACCCGAAATAAAGTGTTTATCGAACGACACGGTAGATCGCAGCCGGCACCACAGCCTTTCGTCCCTGGCCAGCGAAAGTAGATCGGTTTACGGGACACGTACGGGAGACAATGCGTAATTAATAGCCCGTGGTTCCTTCCGTTTCCGATCACCACTCTCTGTCTCTGTAATAACGTCAATCTAGTTGAGAACGCGTGACTCTAATTGCCGATTCCGACTGTATCGGTTGGAGAACGCAAGGGATGTGCTATGGAATATAATTGATTAGTTGAGTAGTTGATTATTACATTTGGAAGAAGGAAAATAAAATGAATAAGATGATAATGGATGAATTTAAATCGATCGATTTAAGAGATGAAATTCTTCGATTGCTAAAAAAATATTCATGAATAATTAGTCGAGATTGGAAATAAAAGTGTGGAGTACTCCAATTGCATGCTACCTATACCGATATGTTCGATTTTTATAGTTTGGGAAACAGAACGGCCATTTACTAACCAAATGATTGATACAAACTCCGAATATGTATCTATATACAATGTACATTTCTAATCGTTGTTTACTCAAGTCTGTTATTGATTACAATACGTAATCATCACCTTAATAGCCACCTTGATAACGCTGTTTTCTTGTCATGCACCGATTATGAGAGTACAAAGTAACAGTCTAAGATTAACTCGAACACCGTCGCGATTAAGTAGTCTAGCTAATAATGCTCGTGATCTATACATAACTCGAGCAGTTATAACTTTCATACTATACAAGTAAGAAGAAAACACGCGGATATTTCGGTTTATAGTTCGATTGGTAGAACAAGACGAAATTGTCTATGAAGCGAAACAGCTATGTTTACGATATGAAGCGGGTGAATTCGAAAAGCGAAAGAGAAGGAAACAGAGAAGACGATCTGCCAGAGAAGAAAAATTTCACGCGTGTGTCTCGTTCGATCGCTCCAAGAGACACAGAAGATAGAATATCAAGAGTATGTTGGAGTAAAAAATGATTTTGTTTCGATAAAGAGTGTTGACGTACTTTATACTGGATTTATCGCGGATTGGCAGATTTCATAGGTGAGAGGAACCTGGCGGGTGAGTGCCAATGGGAGCCACCACGGAATGGACACGTGATAATGCCAACAGGGAGTGTAGGTAAACGCACGTGCGACACGTAAAGACGAGCGGCGAGAACTCGGGATCCAAAGTAGTGAGACGCGTTATAAACGCGTCCGAGTACAGTTATTTTGCGACTGGCCTAATTCTGACGTGGGAGACTGTTTGCCGACGGATTTTCGTCGAATTAAATTCGGATAAATGTCTATCTATCTACATAATATATACAGTCGTAAAAGAATTCCACGTTACATTTACAATTTCAGTTCCGTCACTTTTGTATCTATCTACAAATACAACAACTTACTAACTAATATTTGAAAGGCTAGTACGAGATAGATTGTAGACCTTACGTCAAAGAAGAGAAATGTCTAATTAACATGATTACAGAAGAACTTTTACGACCTTACGTCAAAGAAGAGAAATGTCTAGTTAACATGATTACATTTTTTAAAATTTTGTACAGAACTTGACTTGTTGTATTATCAAACTTTTCCCTATTACGTACGACAATTTCTTACCGCAGCTAACTCGTATAATTACTAACTTACAAAATTGCCTGAAAATATTTATTCAATAGAAGTAGATCCATTAAGTAGTTTGTAAACAACAACCAGTCCAAGCTAATGGTAGTAACACAAACAATCTTAAATTTCAATGTTTGAACAAAATAAATAACGTAGTAAAAGCATCCACCTGAACAACCAAGAACTGGCTGCCAACAAGCTTGAAAACAGTCGAGTAACTCAGGGGACGGTAATAAATTCGCAAGATGTCTACTTTTGAGGACAGCTCGCGAATTCACCCGCAAGATTTAACCACGGGGCTGAATGATTCGTGGAATCTTCGGTATTTGTTTTAAATAGAACGCAGCCTGAAAATAGTCGATATGTTATTCGAATAAGTCTGTATAGTGCCCGGTCACTAACGTAACGAGGGCTTTCCGTTCCGTGATCCTGTTGGATGGACTCCATTGTCGCGTATATTCGGCCCTTGCCGTCTGAGAAATTGTGCTGCTGAAATATTGCACGGCACGTTTCCAAAACTCGAATACGCGCGTATTCGCGTATACTCTCAAAAAGCATCGCGTCACACGCATACGTGACTACCGACAGCGAGCAAAACACGCTGCGTAATAATAGAACCGAGGAAGATTGATTAATTTTCGACTCGTTTAGAGACCTGTCGGTGCCATAAATCGATATACAGTAACTCACGAAAGTATTTCAACAAGTATTTACCAAGACTTTTTCTGAACCTATATATTATATTATATGAAATATATGTAATATATTATATGTAATTTATTATAATTATTATAGGTAATTTATTATATGTAATATATTACATGTAATATATTATACTACATATTATATATCTATATATTATATTACACGAGCTTCTCTAAAGTCAAACAGGTACACAAATAATGTTCAATTCTCAAAGAGCAAGTTACTTGCTTCTAAAATGTTGCGGTTATTAGATGTATGTGAACACAAAGGAACGCGTGGATAAAGTGTAAGGTAGAAAATATATTTTTTAAGTACTGAAGTGTAAATACAAGTCGGAATATAATATGAGCTGATCCAGATCCGCACGCTAGCAGTGTTACCCTATGACTGAAAACCTTGAAGCCAACGTTGCCTGTGTACTGTTTATGGTGTACCTTCGACGCAGTCTTTTGTCTATACGCTGTCGGTGGTTTCAGTGCTTGAGAAAACTAAAAGACCAGATGTAGAGTTTTCTTAGAAGTGGTGACTACTTTAACAAAAAATTATTTTGTTCATTATATAATAGCAAATTTAGAAAATTGCGTTTGCGGAATCATCACTTTTTCTTGCTTTTCAATTTATGAAATTGCTCGATCGTCTTCTGAATGGCTCGTATATTCACAAAAACTTCCTACGCTGACCAAAAGATACTCTTGCATAGATTCAACATTGCTGCACATTCGAAAAGGTACTGCACGTGGTCGAAAATTCGATTAGTCATAATGCAGCAGCGTATGAATCATAGTTGCGGTTGTTTCACGCTCTTCTAATCGCGACTATAAAACGAAACATGTCGAAAAAAAAAAAAAAATGAAAAATAAAAGATTCACAGAGGAAAGAAGGAGGAGCGGTACTCGGTTGGTTACCAGCGACCGAGTGACTCATCGGCAACAACTCTTCTTCGCGCAATGTTATTTCAGCGTCGACCGAGCGAAATGATAGGAGTGAAAGTGCTATTAACGCGATGCGTATCGCTCGATGCAATTGTTAATTAACCACGCCAGCGTCGACCGGCCGCGCTTCGTGTGCGGCTGCAAAAAAACTCCATCTGAGTCACTTTTAATTGGGAAAAGCCGGTCGACGAATCGATCTCTCCACGGTCCTTCATTGCCATTCTTCACGCGAGTTTTTCTGCCACGTTGAAGAAATTTTACGCGAATCTCACGAACGATCGAAACACTATAGAAATTCGATCGTTAAGTCGATATGACATTGATAAAAGTTTTTCGGAAGTTCAAATACTTCCGTGTAAGTCACTGTATGTACGATTCTTAATCTTAAGACAATCGTTAAAAACGTACAAACACAAAATTACACAAGTATACATACAACTGTTACAATATGCGATGTTCTACTTATTTTGAGCAATTTAATCGATCAAGAAGCGTCGCGTTGCTTAAATGCTCTTTTAGAAACAAGTTGTTAATATGCGATACATCACGACTTGTGTTTACTTCGATTTTGTTGGCAATCTAAAGCGAACTGTTGGCTAAGATAGTTCGAGTACTCAGAAATTAGCACTATTTTAACCGTAATTGTTCGATTTCGCCGATGCAACTCGTTGTGTACGTTGTTGTTTTCGTATAGCGTGTGTTTGACGTCAAGAGACTGTTTGAAAATACGACCCATTTAAGCGCTTCAAAATACATTCCACTTGACTCAAGATTTCAAACATAATATCTATACTTTCGAACGCCTCGTAAAGTTTAGAAGATTTATAGATTATTATTCTGGTACAATAGCCAATATGTGCTGTAATATTTCCTTTTTTGTTTCATAATTACAGCCAGTCTTTTTTATCATCGATTCATGTAAACAAGATAAAAAAATTACCATAACATGTTTCGTTCGTAATTACAAATCACGTAATAAGGTCTCAAGTTTTTTTTACGATTTTATTAAATCAGAATCTTTGCTGTGTATCTCTGAATAAAACACGTTAAAAGCTTCTTTGCATTGTTTCGCTATTTTATACATTTTCATTATTTTTTCGACGGTGCGAATAATTTCTGTGTATGTAAATGTATGTGATTATATATCTCTATGATTTATATCGTATCCATATGGATGCAACCTTTTTTTAACTTGACATGGAATTTGAAATGCAATAAGAACGCCTACGTATATCAATAAGACGATATATCGATAAAAAAATATAATAAAAATTAGAAAACACGTAACTTTCGAGTTACAGCATTATAGAAGCGTCATGGAACAAAATATCAGGAGACAGATGAAAAATGTGCAGAGAATCACGCGAGATCCTAAACTCGGGCAGTGGGTAATTATAATTTGCCGTCATCCTGACGAATCTAATGATTCTCGAAATTGTTTCGCAACACGTGGGCATAAACAAGCCAAAGATATCGTCCGACGTTAGCTCATACACGAAGGTAAAGATAGAACCTCCTCGTTTCGCGTTTGCATCGTTCGCGACTGTGTAATAAGTGGCAAAGGTGTTTTATTTTGGAACACCGGGTGGATGCCGCGAAGAGAAACCAACCAAAGCAATTCGATGCAGCCGATCATCGACTGTTTCTCGTAAAATCTCGACATCATCGACATCGTCGATAAACAGTCGCGTCGCGTCGATCGAAACGGGCCATCGCGGATCTCTCCTGTTTATTGGAACAATTCCAAAGACATTTCCGTTTTGGCCGAGTGCAGTAAATCTTCATGCTGTAATATTCGTATAACTTTGCGACTCGTGCAACTTTGTTTACAGCTGTGTTCCATCTGGATCTGTTCTCCGCGAAATATTTGGAATTTTTAATGCGAAACACCACTTTTCGTAATCGTTACATTACTGTTTAGATTGCAATAATACTGATACTGCTAACATTGCGAATTGATCATATTTTATAAGAACTTATAGACTGATAATCGTTGATAGACATTTAAAGCACGTACAATTTCTAACCACTAATATATACAAAACAGTGTTCATTGTTCCAATAAAGAATCGTACGTGTTAACAATAGAAAGGAAGTCTTAGCTTTTATAATAGAAGCGAAGTAAAGTATAGAAGGAGCATAGTTCGAGTAATTAAGAGTGGTACTGTATAATAATAGACAAAGGTATATTTTTTCCTCGCATTATGTATCCTTTCGTGTATTTTCCATGTGGCTTCCTATGATGCAAATTTCACGCATTGGTCGTCGATAACTCGAGCGTTAATTTATTCGTTTGTTACGTTTATTTATTTTTTTTTTTTTTCCTTTTTCTTTTTCGAAGCGAAGGGAAATTATTATTGGAGCAGAAAGGCGTGCGCGTATACAGAATAATATTTGACAGAGGAGTGTTCTGCAATCGCTGTACAAACTTTACGACACGCCAAACAGGAGACGAGTACACCATGTTTTGTTTCCAAGTGCTAAGACAAATACACTCGTTCCTTCTTATTTAATTTTTGATACGAAGAAAGAAAGAAGGAATAGCCGAACCAACCAACCTTTACACGACGACGATGACAAAGAGACGCCAACGTTGACTGAAATTCAAATTTTCATCACAAATTTTTCATGCAACGTTTTGCGTTTTATATGCCACGATTTGGAAACAATAACGATTCGAATGTTGAACCTGACAAATTTGCATGCTGGAAATCGGACAGTTTTAATACGATGCCTATATAAAGCGAACAATCCTTCATTGTATCGATCGGCTCGTTTAAAATGACACATCGTTTATCCGGCGAGAAACGCGCTATCTATCCCTTTGATCTGATGCCAGTGACGTTCAACAGATGTACGTGTTCCGTTACTAAATCATCGTTAAGGGGATACAAATTGCGCGCAATTTTCCAAACCAGCTCGTATATTAATCAGTGTAGAAATGAAAAGTGAAATAAAGGGAGGAACGTACAGGAGAGGAATAGCGATCGATGCGTTGATAAACAGAGTAATTGTTAACGTTCGCGTAAAAGGCCGATTCGCGTTCGATATCGTCGTTACGTATCGAAAGCCGGTAACCGTCGCGTGAAGAACAAAAATTAAAGAGGAGAACAAAAGCAAATTACTCTATAATTATCCGTAATCTGATGTCGTTGATTCTCGTTACAATCTGAACAGAATAGAAGGGATTGTCGCAATAAAGAGGCAGCTCCAATTTCCAGTAAATTGAGTAAACCAACAAAGATCAATTAAAAATTGATCAAAATCAAATCGTTGTTTTCAAACGTGCTTTAAAGTCATAGTCGATTGATATTTCTAATAATAACAAATTTTTCTACTTTTCGATACCTATATCCTTATTTTCACTCCCAATAAATCAAATTCAGATATTGCCGTAAATATTTCAACTATCGACAAACACGCCGAATTGCTCGATCGAATAGAGTAACACGAAGGGGTGCTGAGGTTTATCGACACGCTACTGAGAAAAGGCAGTGTACTCGCGGATATTATGCAATCGAGAGAATCTCTGGCGTCTCGCTTGATGCAACAAGTGTCTTGCGGAGCGGCAAACGTGTCGTTCCTTCCGCGAAAGACTTCACCGGTTTCGAAGACCGCTCCTTGTTTTTCTAGAACGTATCTTATCGATGACAGATTGCAAACCGCCGTGGTACGCTTTGCACGTGTTTTCTAATCCACTCTAGTCGATACCAGACTACCTATATCATATATTACAACGTATATCGGAACACATTTTAATCTCAAATTCTTAAATCCTTTCCAAGTCTAAAGTCTTAAATTCTTTCCAGGGAATCCTTAATTTCGTAGCTCTTCCAAATATTCTTCTATCATTATCTAAATATCATGGTCGTTCCAAAGGTATCAGCGTTTCTTTTTCTCGGTCGAAAATCAAGGAGACCGCGCCTAGATCTAGCAAACAGTATCGTCACGCTGTGTCGTCAAGAACAACGGCGTCTTTGAGAAGATTCGACGCGTTCGATCGACAGGATCCGACGAGTATATGCCCTTCGCGCGAACGTAAGGTAAATACAGCGATAAAGCGAAATGAAACGCACCGTGCGATGGAATTTAATTTCCCGCGATACAGAAACGCTGCTAGAGACGTTATTACATAAAAGATAACGGGTGCGAGCAACCTACTTTGCTCGTTAAAGATTATCTTTTTACGTAACCCGTGGCCAAGCCGAAGATATTTAAAGGACTTTGTACTATTGCCACTGGTTACGGTCGTGTTTTACGAGGCGAGAGGGATGATTTGAGCGAACGAGAACGGCCAACTCGTGAATGTTTAAATTTCATGCAAAACGTTTCCTGGTACGTTTGACCGATCGTTCACCGTTCTGAGAATTTCTTCGTTAACCGATGATATACACCTGACTTCCTTGGTTCGAAAATCGTAAAAAAATTCTTCAGCGAGATAGCGACGATAACCGTGTGGTTTATAGTAATTCGTGAAGTAATTACGACTTGGCTAAGCTGCCGCGAATGTGATGGGAAATAGTGATTCGTTCTTTGACTTTGACATTCCGTACTAATCATTTATCAATGTAAGTATATATATATATACACGATACTTATCATCATTGTGTAATAAGAATTTATTTTTTACTCGTGAAGATTTCCATTTCTGAGTCTATTGGGAAGAAGAAGAATTAGTAATTGTTAGAAACAGATTGGCAGATAACGACGTAACAGCATAATAATAAAAGTTATCGAAGTAGTAAGTGTATGAAGTAATAATTAAAAATATAGATATATAAATACGTAGATTTTAAATCACAGAATGTCTAGGATCGATTTTAAACATCCAAACAAGTTATATCAGTCGAGTTGGAAGCGATGGAATTTTGCGCTAGAATTCAGTACCACCCACTCACTATACCGGGTTGAAAGAAACCACAAATCGTTCGGTCCGATAACTGTTGTATTAAACCTGCGAGCAAACAAACAGATAAACGAATCGTCGACTCGTTGACCCAGTTACTATACTTTGTGGTAGACACTCGTGTGCGCAGTTCGACTAACCCGCGAGAAAACCAGTCGCATTTCTATCTGAACGACTCGACATTCCGATCCCTTGTCAGATTAAGGGTAATCGAACGAATGACAGTCGATCGCGGATCCTCTCGGTTATCTTCATCGAACAGTAGAAGCATGTCGAGCAATTTCAATTTTACAGCAGAACGACGAATTGATCAAACCACACGCAGACATTCGACTTACGTAACTGGAATAACGTGCAGAACGGATTAGACCAATTAAATGTAGCTATTTGTAATATCGCGCCTTTTATTATGCCACGCGTTATCGTTAAGCGTATCACGTAAAAGATGCGTTAGAAAGTTGTGGCGTCGAGTCGAGACGTAAACACGCATGTACTTGACAACATACCGATTAATTTCTAATGTGATTTCTAATGATCGTTTCGAGTTTGTGTCAATGTAGAATTTGTAGGTACAAATATTTCTTCGATGTTACGATAATACTTGAAAGATAGGCCATTATTCAGATAGTAGGTAGATTTATGGTCTGCAAAGTTTCCTTCCTCCATTCTATTGTCTTCGTGCTTTCTGTACTTACATATTATACCTTAATAAATAATAAAAAATAAATAAATAAAATCCAAGATGTCAAGAAGGAAGCTAATCCGTCCTTTAACTGTTAAAAATAGTGACGAGATTACGTTTTAAAGGACAAACACTATATAAATCATAAACGATTGAGATATACAATAAAAATAAAACTGTCGTCGTTTTTTATTGCTTTTCATTATAGAAGAATTACCTACCTATAAGATACCTACAGACAAGCACACGGATCACATAGAAAAATCGGACAAATCTTCATGGAAGAATCGTTTTTACGATTTTCTAAACTCTTCGATTTCTATCAAGGAAACGATTACTCGAATAAACTGCTAGCTCTATTCGAATGAAAATGGAAGCGATAGAAACGGGCGAACCTATTAATAAAAATCACTCGTTCCCGTCTCCTTGAGGTCTACGTGTATGCATTTCCTACGTGTGTTCAGCATGCGAACGATAAGCCGATCGTTAGTTTGCACGTGTTCCCTGGTGCACACGCGTAAGTACTTTTGATACGTGACATCACTCAGCGGCGGATTGCTCCGTCAATCGTGGCTTCCACGCTCGCCAGAACAGCGTCGGGGCTCTTCAAGGCCTGCTATAAAATTCATCAGACAACCATAAAGCTCTGTAAATTCAGCGTGTGGACGAGCGCGTGTATCGCGACGGAGGAAGCAAGTTTCGAGGCGATCGCCGTGCCGGGTACAAATCCATCGTGAAACGGTAAACAACGGCCATCCACGCGCATTCTGATCATCGTAGGCGTAACATTACGCGAACAAGCTGACGATCACGACAGGGAGTGGTAAAAGGTCGAAGGAAACGATTTGTATGCATTGAAATTTCATTATTTATGCTGTATCAAATATTTTCTTCGTCTCTATAAAATGTATAACTTCAATACATGTCTTGTAATTTCTATGTACATATTCAATTTCACTTTGAAACTTTCAAATCTTCATTTTTTGAATTTTCGTCCGATGGTTTTATTATTGTCGGGGACATCTAATCGAACGTACGAGAAGATCTATAACAGACCTGTAACACGAACACTCAAATTCCACGATGGTTGTTATGAGCGTTCGTAGAGGAGAGCGTTCCAAGAATACACTGTTTGAACGCATTGTAACCAGTTTCTCGGATCTGCCTGTACGAACGACGTCCCGAAGATCCGAAATTTATTTCCCTTCGTAAACACGCTGACCACTATCACGTTTTCAACGTCCGATCTTTGCATCTACCAATCTCTTTTCGCAGCCATAAATTCTTTGTCAATTCCGCGAACTGTGATCTTCGAGAGAGAAAATAAAATACTGATGAATTTTTCGGAAAGTAGCCAAGGATCGACCGTTCGATTTTCGTCGATTTTTTCCGGTTTTCGCCTGGCAATTTCCCCGTTAGGACGAAGCATAGCGGGCATCGGGATGCAATAAAGTATAAAACGAGCACAGATAATTAGTCGGAACGCGAACATGGCGTAATCGTGAGGAAGGGAAGCGAAACGGCTTTGATAAAACGCATAAAACTCGTGGTAACCGGTCGTAAGATAAAACTGTACAGTGCTGCAGCATGATAAACAATGCAAAAAGAACAGGCTTTTTGTCGGTCGAGCCGATAAAAAGAGCAAGACGATGTTGGGGAACGCGCCGCCAGCAGAATCGCCACGATTCGCTAGCTGCAGATAAACCGCTAACGATACGATTACAATTTTTGTGTTAAACAGATAATTGAAGAGTTGAAATGGTACGTAAAGTAAACGCCACGAGTAGAGGATTCTTGGTATGGATTGCTGGTTTAAAGTCGAATTATTCTAATACTTCTAACGTTTACGCGAAGTCTGTGCTCAGCAAGTTGAAATTCCTGGAATTTAGATCCTCTTAGTAAAAAGAAGATCGTTCTTTATTTTTCGAAGAATCTCGTGATCCATATATAAAAAACCCAATTTCTCTCTGATCTAACTTTATATTTTCTCGTCGTAAGATAATCGTTGACAAACAACGTCGTACGTTAGAAAGACAAATATTATCACTAATAAGACAAAATTACAGAGGACGTTGAGGATTGCTAGAGCGTCACGCTGGCTATTTATCGATTCGTACAGACTTCTTCTGTTTGGACACTAAATAGTTGGCCAAAGATCGTATGCAGATTTATTCGATGAAAAATAAACACACACGGTGGATAGCAACGGCCTGACGGCTGACTATTTTCGAGTCACGTTTATCCCTGGTTCGACCACTAATTTCGCGACCGGAATTTTACCGATTCGATCGAGACAACGTAAGTACATACTATACGATATATCACGTCTAAAACATAAGAGCACTAACAACAAAAAATAAATCTGTGAGACTTTGGTGAGATCCTACCATTTACCATAATTCTCATCTAAGAATTCCGCTATTGTTTATGACGCATCAATTGTTTACGAATCATAGAATACAATGTGCGTGTATACAGGACATGTTCCACGTGGAGGAGACGCGATATGCGACGGTCGAGGTAAGTTAGATTCGCATTTGGCGGAATGCCCGGCTAGTTTATCGCAGCGGTTCGTATGATGTTATATCTTACGTTGTTACGCGTTCTCTCTCGTTTTATTCGACGCATACGCGCGTGCCTGTTGTCGCGAAGGATTACGCGGAGGACCGCGTGGGTGAAACAAAGTCTCTGACAACGGGCAAGAATTCCGTAAAACAAGATTACGTAATCGACTCTTCGTATTGCAAAATGGTTATCGTAACCGGTCATTGTGAACGAACTGCAATCTCCTTTACACATTTCTGCAACAATGTCGGTGACTCGATCGCAAAACAAAATTTTGTCGAGACTCGAACTACAAAGTACAGAATATTGTAACAAAATTATCATTATTATTATTATTATTATTCACGGTTATATAATCCTTTAACATACAAATTCGATCGCAAATTTTTTGTAGGTGACAATACTCTATTGATATTATATTTGGAGGAGAATTGCAAACAGAAAAAGTTAATCGAATCACAAAATTTATTGGCGTTAATTATACGATTGACATAGTTAAGTTGGCGAAAACTCGTACGGGGAACTCTTTCATGCAGTAAATTAGGAGTTCTTCTGAATACGTTCTTGACGTATTTAACTTAAAAAGAGATAATATTTCAGAGTATAAGATAGTATCATTTAATATTTTATGCGCCATTAGCGAGTCAAATATAATTCAAGAGGCCAAAAATTTAACTGACTACGCATGTCCAAGAAATCAGAATGATATGTGAACGACATTGAACGGCCAATTAAGGATCTAAATTTTATGAGCTTGCAATACTCAATAAGAAGATAAAGAAATGTTTAGTCAATACAGATTCTAAGATCAAACTTTTTGTCCAATTATCGTGAGATAATGTTTAAACGAAGCTTTTGAAACAGAGGTGAGCGAGAAAGTTTGATACTATGGCCTAAGTCTAATCAATTACTTAACTTGAATCCGCTAGTACTCATCATCGATAAATAACGTGGTAGACGTACAACGAATAGGAAACACGTCGATAAATAACATAGTGGACTTACAACGAACAGAAAACATACCGATAAATAACGTAATGCATTTACAACGAATGAAGAATGTGTAATGTATAACACGAGACACAGTAAGAATACATGAAAAAGTAACATCGATTCAGGATATGCAAATAACACTCTTACATCGAAATGAGAATACATTGAACATTTTTTTCAAACATGAAAATAAATTATTGTTGATTTCACGTGTTCGTGAAACGAAAGAAGTCATTTTTAAATTTATTAAGTTGTAACATATATTTGTCCTGCTTTTTCCATTTGCATATAAAAATAGAAAGAGGATGCATTTACGTTACAACATAATATATCGATTAGAAATATTTCCTTCTCTCGATGAGCACTGTCAGCTCGCAAAATTATACAGCGAGCGTTCACTCGCGCATGATTTCAAATCACCAATACATCACGCGAATTACCTTAAAAATATAAGCATCTTGGATGAGTGCTAATCGATGTAATAATTTTGTAGCGGTGGGGAACGGCGCAATATCTCGACACGTGCAACGTTGTTCGCCGAATGCGAACAAGATCAGAATACGGATCTATCATACATACGCCGCGTGTACACTACCGTACACCCGTCCCCACACTTGGCGTAGTTTATTTGTTGATAGATTTCAATTTCGGTCGGTGTATTTGCTAGTCGAGTCGTTAACGAGATCCTAAAGATATCTGAAGTTGTTTGGCGCTGACCTAGAAATAAACAATCCTTGTTCTATGTAGATACGTGGCGTATGTTTGTAGATATGTATGCGCCTACGTTCGATACAATGTGAGAGAAAGGAGATCTAAAAAGGTAACCGGTACGAGACACTATAATTTTATAAAAGAAAATTATGTACGTTTAACAAGAACAAGGAATAAGATCAATTAAATCGGAGATATTTATTCAGTTTGGGAAATCTAGACGAACAAAATTGTACTAAATGCACACAACATTATCCGACAATATTTAGAGAATCTAGATTCTAACTCTTCATTTGAATTTATAATAATTTAAATTAGCATACACATCCGCGGTACAGATATAATACATATCCCGGAATAGATAACCATTACTCTCATAAAAAGTAACTATATTATTCATGCACACAAGTATCTATTAAATCTGAACCTTCTTCTATCCACCACTACACTTACAAACTATAATACAAACACAAGAATCTCTTTTTGCAAACTCGGCGATTTATCTCCTTCTTATCCAACTTATTTGTGATCCACGTGATTTCTGACAAGCGACTATTAATCGTTTATATTCATTATCGATAAAAAAAAAAAAAAAAACAAGCAGTGTCGATTAACAACAGAAAAAGGAACGAAATGTTCGAACGGCGAGCACGCATAATTAATTATTACGTAAACTTGCAACCTGTATATTCTCCACGTGAGTCACTGAAAGAGAGAGAGATCCCATGAATTTGAATACATTTGGACGACCGAATGAGCAGAAAATCGCGTAAACGATTATTGTTATCGTTCGCTATCGGTAGCACTATCGTGGTACTCACCGAGCGCGTGCGTGGCCGCGTGCACGCGGAAAAATGCGAGACGAGCTGCGATTTGATTAGCAGCAATCGCGATGTAACGCATATAAAACCGGAACGTACTATACTTTCGACTGACCTACTTCTCTTGTTTTTGTACGATACGCCCAGTTAAAGACCTAGGGGCACAGATAGAACGTACGACGATAAGTAAACGATGTCTATGCGAACATGATGAGCTTATCGTAACTCGAAGAGCTTTATTGCACCTCCTAATCAATTTTGCGAGTTGATTGGCTTTTTCTAGTTCAACTGCAGCAGGTATTTTTCTTATAGTTTGCCCGTTTATCATTGACTTCAAGGTTTCTGACTGAAAGGTTATCTAACCTGTTAAAACTTAATAACGTAGCGCATTGAAACAACAATAGAAAAAATCAAAACTGACACACCGATTTATGTAGAAGCTTATATTATTAGAAATGTACGATAGAATAGCTAAATTTCTAAACCCAGCCCCATGATCAGTAAATGTCCCATTCTACCTGATTTAACGTTAGTAATAGTCAAACTCAGAGGGTGAACCGGTTTACCCCTCCAGGGAAGGTACGACAAATGAAACGACAGGTTAGACCAAACAGGTATAACTAAATGAAAGCTGTACAGAAATATACGGGTGCATTTTAGAAAGAGTCGTTCGATTCTTCAAAAATGCACTTCAATTAGCCTGCAAAATCTCAATTAAAAATCACGAATTGATCATTTTGACCACCGTAATAGTTTCAGTGTTAAGCTGGATATTTAATTAAAGTAGAATAAATATCAGGATCATTGCAGAGAAATTTGAATACCAACGGTATCGTTCGATAACCAGTAATATCGTACAATAGTATTGTTTCATCGGATGAATCCTCGCTTAGCCCGGAATCTATCCCTCGATCGAGGTGACCACTCGCCACGTCAACACAATTAAGCGGATCACAATAATCCTAAGGAACTGTCATAAAACGAGGCTTTTCGATTTACCATTAAAACCGCCAATTGGCATAAAGGATCTTCGAATCAAGAGGTTCCTAATGGTTATTGCTCCATCAGTTAAAAATTGGGAAAACGTGGCTTTTCCCATGTTTCTCAGGATTCCACCCGCAAGCGACCAGTGATGTGGCGATCACCACCGAACAAGAACTTTCCTTTGCAACAGTATCGTCACCGAACTTAACTGGTTCATCATCTTTAGAACAGTCAACATCTCTTTATCGACTTTACATCCTTAGATCATTTACCTACTTCACTTATACCTTACGTACCAGCGTAACTATGTTTTCTACAAAGTTGTTGGAAATATGTTTTCTCCTGTGAAAAATATTCAATCGCCATGAAGATTATTAAATCTATCCAATCTTCAGCTTAAGAACGAAGAAATTTGAACTCAACGTAAGATGATCGATAGGCAAGCTCGAGAAGCATCTTTCACGAAGATACTTTGATCTTCGTACGAATAATCGGTTGGTGAACGTCAATTAGCAAAAATCGATTAAAGTTACGATGTATTTACGCGTTCACGTATTCTCATGCGAAGAAATTGCGATAACAGGGCGTTTGACCCCGGTGTATCGCGGCTGGACTATAATCCACTGTGTGACGTAGTTTGGTATTACAGTAAAACGCTGGTCGTGCAACGAGTATTGTGTGCGGAGCGGATTTACGCGCATACCGTACACACTCAGCGAGTGCAGCCTGTACCCGGCGTCTAAAAAAAATCTCGACGCTTGATAACGAATAGGGGACACAGTTGAACATGTGACGATGACTGGCATGGGTAATTGGTGATATCCGACCATCGTTTCAGCCGGACTTCACGAAGATCAATGCAATTATGCGCGCAGTGTCGTCGCCTGGATTCCATCCACGAACAAATCACCGAATATCGTTCGCTTCTAATCGCGAGATCGTTGAATCATCGAGAACGATCGTCGAACATTTAAAATCCATAGTTCTTGATTTGTTGCATTAATAACGCGAGATTTCAACAAAATATAAACGACTTGAGATATTAATATAGATAAAAATGTTCAAATATTTAAATATTCAATCTTTTGAATATGTAATTGGCAGTATGATAATCATAGTGGTTCAAGATAGGACTTTTTAAATTTGCATTTAGTCGCGTATTTCAACTTCTGATTAATTATAATTTTATTCTTTAAGATTTCGATAAAATGTGTATTTCTGAATTTTATGATTTTGTATTTTAAGATAAGATACTCGAGATGCTCTCGATAAAATTACCAGTCACGAACGTTTTAATAACAAGATAAACAAAAGAGGAATTTAAGTGAATTAGTTTCTATCATAAACGATACTTCCACTCCAAAAATAAACTTGTGTTCTCCATGAGTAGATTAAGAAACGTTGACGCGACACGAACTAAAGAGTATCTTGGAAAGTCAAGCGACAATATTCGACGATTCTCGTGGGATGTACGCTGACATCGAGAACTGTCAACAAGGGCAGCCGGTTGTCTGACACAATTACTGATTGCCAGTTTAGCCGAGCCGTCAGAGCAGAGGGTCAATCGAACGATTAAGTGCCCCTTTCACGAGGTCTTATCGAATTTTTCCTACATACGTCGATGAAACGACCCTCTTTCCCGTCTCTCTTCCCCTAGAATTCGCGATACTTTCTTTTTCCTGCATCGATACGCTCGCGGTACCATTCTGCACGCAGCTCGTAACGCTTTTATCAACACGCTCGTCAATAAATCGTCGAACCCTCTTCCAATGATAAACAACTCGATGAAAAAATCGCTGGCATGCGACTGCATCTTTGCAAATATACAATATCTGGCAAAAGTTTCGAATTATATCGACAGTCAATGGACTATCTTTCTTTTAAAGTACCAAAACGAAGGATTTGATTAGAGTGGATTAGATTACGGCTAAATTTAAGTTTGGATTAGATTCGGGAAGTTTCTTAAATTTAAGATTGCTATTTTTACAGATCGATAAAAGAATTCCAAAATAAAGTTTAACTGTTAATTTTATTATTAATTTAAAATTCCAGATATCAATGAAATCCTCTTTTAGTTTGATAGATCTTTGTCTGAAGATAATCTTGAAGGTAGCAAAAATTCCAGGATTGCAGATATATACAGAAATTTTCTTTAATTTTATAAATCCTTGTCGAAAGATTTTACCAAAAACTACAAACTTCTAAGACTCGTACATGTTAATCGAAATTTCCCTTACATTGATTAATCTATATTCAAAGACTTTACGAAAACAGCGGAATACTAAATAGACATTTCCTTTTGAATTGTATAATTGTATGCAATGAATCTAAACTTTTGGCGGCTAGTGTAACATAATTGAGGCGGGTTCGACGGTCATGCGACAACGAGGGAAAGACGCATTTTCTTCAAGTTACATACCACTACATCCAAAGATAGCTAGAGTGCAGAGTTTGTCACAATGTGATGATATGTGTATGAGACATTACGAAACGACGTTTGACTCGAGGTTTTTGCTTCGTGTGTCGTTTCGAATCTGAACGCGCAATTGTTTATTCTAAGTAGCGCGACAACGATGAGACATGTCTTGCTCTGATAGAGGCCACTTAATAAATCCAATCAACCGACTGTCCTTTATTCGAACGACACATCATGGTGGAGGTTTCAGTAAATGCGATCACAAAAGTCACTCGTGACCTGCGCAGAAAATAACGCAGCAATATTATCATAATACGAGATAAAACGATGTAACACGTTGCATCTTAAACCTTGTCTAGATTACTACTCGAGTCAGTTGAGTTAACGTGTATAGAGGATTCCACAGAAGAAAATAATGTAAAACTTAGAATAACTCTGAAGGTTTTTATTCGTATCACATAAAATCAATGCTCTATCTGTGTATTCTAAAAAATATATATAAAAATATATATATATATATATGTCATAGAATATTAGAAGAAAAGATTGAGAACTGAAAGAAAGTTCTCCTTTTCCTAGAAAGAAAAGAGAGTTGTGTATCCAAAAAGAATAGGAAAAATATTCAATGATTTCTGACGAAATCAAATGTATCATCCACGAATATTCTGTTGCACCGTATGTTTTCCATTGTCAAATACAATAAAGACACAAGTCAGCAGAGACATTAGTCTACTGTGAAATTCTTCAAGCCGAGAGTATTTTGGTGAATGTTAGGAGTCCATTTACTTGAAAACAAAACCCCGGGTTGTATTCCATATTTTCTTCAAAACTGCTTTCTTCTCGTGTAAAATCATCTATCCGTTGATTGTATCATTAGCTACAGGATACTCTATATAACGGAATGTGATCGTCGAAAAACGGTATGATCGAGATCACAGACAGCATGGATGGATGGCCGACCAAGCTTTGCATAACAATCGACACGTGAACAACCTCACGTTCAAGGAAAGATATGCCGTTTCGTTTGCTCGTGTGCGTCGTCCTCGCGTGGCTAATTATAAATAAAATGAAGATAAACCTCGCAGTTCAAAGGGTAGATGCGGAGAAGAAGGAAGGAAGAGATGGAGCGGAAAAGAGATAGCGTGCGACAAAACGCATTGCGTGGGCGGCGTTACGCGTAAATACGCGAGGAGCTAAGAGACGCGAATGGCGACGAGACGACGTGATGAAATCGATTAATCGCCAACTAATTAAGAAATCAAACGCTGTACGCGAGAAATAAGAAACTCTTGAAGTTCGATGTTTCTATCTTCGAAGATAATCGGAAATGGAGGTGGCACGCGACGATCGTCACCTTGAAATTTGCATATCGATATTTGCATTCGTTGTATATCGAATATTAAGGTTGTCATACGAATGTAAATTACATTTTCACCGAGCAAACCAGGAAGCAAAAGAATAAAAGAACTCGAAAAGCGTTCGAGCCGATGCATACGTCACTGGCTATTATCCTGCGCTATTTTTGTTCGCAATCGGTTAGTAATTAGGCGATAACGTATGCGAAAGATGAGATTGATGCAATTATAGATTATCGAGGCCGCGATTAATATGTCGCGTAACGTCTCGATACGCGCACCGAACTCAATCGAAACTCGGATGCTTCCTTGACTCTGATATCAACCGACGAAGAATCGTAAAATTAAATTAACGTGGCCATCTATGAAATCCTTGAAAGCCTAATAACAATTCTACGCTCTATCACTGCGAGCTTAACACCTCAACGTACGATAAACGTACGTACGTTGTAGCCTAAACCCACACAGTTTATCATCAGCAAGATAAATGTGAAAAATAAAAAAAAAAAGGATATTCTTGGTTAATTGCTAATTTCTTGCACCAACACTTATCAACATAAATATACATAACCAACGTGTAAATGGAAATTGTCGCGCTGTCAGAAACCAGTTATGTTTATCGATCCCCACGAAATTGCGTTTCAACGAAATCCACCATCGAATGCATCGCTCGAGTGGCGTATTATCTTCCGAACGACGTGAAACGATGTCGACAATCGGCACAGAAAGTCACCCCATCGTGAAACCAAAATCGAAAATACAACGCACCACCTGCGTATCGCGTGGCGTCTGATGATATCATTGTTTTGCAATGTTGCATCATGTGGCTGCCTCGCATAATTCAATGCAAACAACATAATGCTAAGACGAAAAAAAAAAAGATATCTCTTCGAGAGCTTCGGTGAACGATAGATAAATTATAGACTTGAAAGGCAAGCGGAAGAAGAGGTCGAGGATCCTGATGTTGTGCGTTATTCAGATTAAACCAGTTCCTTGGATGATTTTTGCATCAATTTGTTTAATTTATTCTACTTATTAGCCAACACGGATGATCTCGAAATAAATGGGATTTAATATGAAGCAATTAATAAAATGTTACGAAATGTTCGAAGAAACTTTTCATTTCGATCGAGAGAGGACATGAAAAATGACACGAAACCAGCAATAATATTAGATTAGCAACTACTGTTCCTTTCAATCTTAATTAATACATCGTCTGCAACCTTATTTTTACTGGCGTCGTCTATATGCTGATTTAGGTTCATGCACCTTCTTTCAGGTTTTTGTGTTTTCATAAATTCCAAAAAATTCTTCGAAACTCTTCCAACTTTCTAGAATATCATCGAATAATTTGTTAAATTGGTATATGTCATTTTGACCTTTTTAAGACGAAATTTATATAAAATACGAAAGATGCTGAAAAATTACTTAAAATTACTGGTCGAAAACGACTTAGTATCCAGATGAAGCGTTAAATAAAAGTCCACGGTAGTAAACTTCGACGATGCTTAAATTTAAATAATTTGACTAATTTCAGCCAGGATTTAGCGTCGTTTTTCTCTCTTATAAAAAAACGGATCCTCCTCAAAAGAGAATATTGTGTCCTTCGCACGACTCGCGAAACCGGCTATTAAAAGTTCCACATTCGTTTTCTCGAACGGTGGTGGCCCTCTTCCTCGTACCCACGCATATGTATATAGCAGTATATACACAGAAGAACGTGAACGGGCCGTGGCCGATTGCGTGATCTCGACAAATAGAATAACTCGATCTGGGACGCAGAGAGTCCTACTGTCATGCCGGTTTGGCGCCACTCGTTACAAACAGAAGCACGCGCCACGAGCAGAACAAGGCGTCCAAGAAAAAGGCAGGCGAACGGGTGGGGACTCAACAAGAGGCTCTTTATCGAATTTCGACGCGGAACACGAAAAACGCGGCGAGATTTCAAAATTTCTCTTGCCTGGGTGCCGGCGTTCATACCTTCGATCGCGACATTTCGTGTTTTCACGGGTGTCGATTGGACGAGAACGAGAATGTTTCATTGCAAAACTCATTTACTTGAATCCATCGGACATAAACAATTCGTTTAACTGAAATTCGACGAGTTTTCTCTATGTCTTCTGTTCAAACTATATTTCTCTTCCTCATGTTTCTCTCATTCATGGGAAAAAATTTTACATTTAGACAAGCGAATTCAATCAACGTCTTTATAATAAATATCTCGCCATACTCGTGGTAATGATTCAGAACCAAACACAAAGTTTAATCTTAGCTTTGAGTTTAATTCCAGTTACAAGTGTTACGGATCACTGAGATAGCAAGTTTATGGATACAATATTTCAATACTTTTCCTCAAACATTGTAACGAAGCCGTAAATAACGTTGACGTGTATATTCAAAAAACAAAGTCACGAGACAGGAGGTTAATTGGTTACTAACTAAAATTTCGTTCAAACAAATGAAGTTTCGATAAATAAATAATATTTCGCTTTATGTACTTGTTTGTTTCATACATGTGTATATGCTCGTTTGACGTCAGAATGAGTTTTGATTCTTTACTATTATACTCACTCCCAGGTATTTTGAAATATAATTCATTCGATCAAAATGAAATGGTTTGGTGTCCTCGTCAATGCCATTAACACACTTTTCTTATCTCAATTTCTGGTAAACAAGAGAAAGCAGAAAGCAGTTGGAGTGAGAGATGGCTTATTTTTGTAATAAAGCAGACACGTGTCTCTCGAGGCAGGGAAGAAGAGGATCGAAAGTAGATTTAGCTCGAGCATCGAACGAACAGGTTTCGGAATAACAAAATATCAAAGTTATTAACAGAGCTATGCGGCAACATTGGCAATGTATTTCGAGTTTGATGAATTATATTGATACCACGTGTTCCTTTTGTAAATAAATCGAGTTACGAGTGCTCGAGTAAATAAATTATCGAACAACGAATGTTGCAAAACGTATTCCTAACCGTACGATGACCAAAATTAACGTGAGAGTCAGTTGCATTGTAAAATGCTTCTCCAAGTATAATGTAGTCGCGTGTAACGAGATTGCACGGCAACGAAATCATTTTCGATAGATGCGTCAGCTAGAATTCGAAAACGAATTCGCTTCGCGAATTTTCGAGAACCATGGAACCTGAAGTCACGCGTATAACTTTAACTTTTTCATTTAGAACTTGATGATAACAAACGTGCCGTGAAAATCCCTACTTATGGTACATCTGCGAAAGAATGCACGGTTAACTTGTCTCGATTCTAATACGACCTATGCAACGGAAGAGGAATTACTTAACCTCTTCAGGGTCGAATTTATTAAGATCAGAAGATAAATGTTTTTCTTATTTCTCTGAGAAATATCGCGTATTCTACATGAACATCGCCATAAAGCATCGAGGTTAATTATTCGTGAAACGACTCGGTATACATTATTTACGATAATTTTCATTATTTTTCGTCATATCATGCTTAAACCAGGTATTAACATATCCATTGTTCTGCACATCAGATATTCGCTCTAATTATTCTTTCATATCATATGATTCTGTTACAGACTACTCATAACTAGCATGAATTTGATATGTCTAGTAATTATAACAAATTTCTATATATTTCCGTCTGTTACAAACCTCTCGTTAATTTTGTGTAAATTCTAGTGAATTCGTGAAATTCTACTTAGACGAAGGAAAACAT
The DNA here is from genome assembly GCF_041682495.2 of Bombus fervidus. Taxonomy (NCBI): domain Eukaryota; kingdom Metazoa; phylum Arthropoda; class Insecta; order Hymenoptera; family Apidae; genus Bombus; species Bombus fervidus. The sequence goes on from NC_091524.1 coordinate 4,758,220, forward strand.
CACTCATAAACAAGCGATACGGCGCACAACACGTTAATAAATTATCCAGCCATACTTGTAGCCAAGAAATGAGACTTAGTTACAATTTTCTAAACCACCCACTTCCTCGTCGGATTTTCTCACTCATCCTATCATACTTTATTCTTATGCTATCCTTAACCTAGTTACTACGTAGCGTATCAACGCTAGAAATTCTTCCTATTCTACAATTATTATTTCTGCCAACCACCCCTGCTGTTAACCGTCTGCTTATTGCATCTTTTAATCTCTGCTATTTCCTTCTACCACTTCTTTCTCCATCTTTTTCCTTACTTACTCTTTCTATTTTCCCCAACCTGTTCCTCTATCTTATCCTTCGAAATCTTCTTCACGCTCTTTTTTATTCTTTCTGCTCCTGTGCAATCCTCCACCAAATGTTTCAACTTGCCGCTATTCCTCTCGTAGATTCTTTCCTTTTCCGGCCTCCAATACCTATTCCCCTCTTCTACGTTCCCACATCTCGCACTAGCTATAATGCTTTGCTTGCCCCCGCTCTTTTCTTCTTTAAATAGCGCGACATTCTGACGTCTTGTATGTACAGAGCATGATATAAACAGAGTATTTGAAGGATATTTAAATCGACGTGTTTACCAGTATCGTTCAAGAGGTTAATAGAACAGGTAAATTATTCGATATATCAACGATGGAATATTATTCGACGCCTATATTGCGCGTGTAATAAGCACTAAAGCGAGCCGCAATAATCTGATAGTTTCAATCTGAATCCAACCACGAGTAATTATCATGCGTGTGCTACACGGTATACATACATACATAGCGAGAATACGCAGAGATAGAACGATCGACTTTATTAGCGTCTCCTTGCACCAACTTCCAGTGCGCTCGTCACAGTGTATCGTTGCAAGCAATCTGGACGTAAGGCGATCGAATATCGTTCCAGATGTGCAACACCGTATCATAATCGTACTCGAAAAATTTCCCCTGCCACAATTTATAGAACGACACCCTTCAACGACGCTCGTTCATACGTTCACACGTATACACACATTGTACATATTCGTGTATGTACAATGTATGTATGTACATATGTATGTTAGAAATTTCAGAAAGTTCGGATAAAATGGATTCGATAAAATTCCATTTAATCGGATGCTAATTGTAAATACGATTTTGTCCCAATAAATAGAATTCGAATAAATGGGCTTCTACTATTATTCATTTCATCCGTGGATCTTAGTATATTTATTCATCTAGCGATCATTGAAGAAAGATCGTTCGAATACGATCTACAGGAAGTGTTGGCAAAACCTGATCATCGAATTGAAAAAGTCTATTGACTATGCCCACATTTTGAGACATCTTCAAACACGATTTTCGTAAGAACGAGGCCTTCAACCAACAAATTTTACTCCACACTTATAGACTGCAATATTGCGCATAGTATTGTTATTGATAAACAATAAAATCTAACATTGTATATACTCTTATTTTCTCACATTTTCATCCTTGGTCGCCCAGAAACTCGGCCGATTGTTCCTTGAGCGAGCAAAGACGCGAGACACGATAATAAAACGACGCAGAAGTGGTTCATTGAACACAAGTGTCCCGTATAGCTTGTGTTACATTTATCGGCTGTTCAATTAGTGTTGTGTTCACCTAATAGACCCGCATAGTGTTTACCATTTTGCCTCTAGTCCGAGGTCAGTTTTCCTCGAGGTGCACCTAATAATCGTCTATATTTATCGCCGGCTAAAAGACACGTGGGCAACCTGAGAAAACCGCAAACAAGTGAACACCGTCTGCATCCGAGCAAACATTCGTTTTGCGTAAGCACGAAACGGCTAACCGTGAACAAGTACTAAGAGAAACGATCTATATACCAGGCCATCGCGTCATTCAATAATAATCGGCAGAGGTATCTGATCGATCGTAGGTAGCGATATTAAAGCAGTAGACTGCTACAAGTAACCAACAAACATCTATTTATAACCGCTTAATTCGATCACATCAATGAGACGCTTGTCATACATGATTCACGATCATTCTATAATTATATAATGATATATCGACCGTACAAACGATAGAGTACATTACAATGCCCTTTATGAACAACCTACGATTTTTTTTTTTTTTTTAACTTTTCAGACTACGATTGACGATCGCTTGAACAGATATTGCTTGGCGCTTGGGTAAACCACGTGTGACCAATTTACTATGATTTTCCAGAAAAAAAAACACTGTATCTGATGAATGATAAAAATCGCTACTTTTTTATAATTCTATCCTTCGATCGTCATCATCCTTTCGGGCCATCAATTTTTAACAAAACTACTAAATATTTCTCCTGATCAAAGACCAAAGACCGATTGATCGTGAAAATTCGCGACCATCGTTACGCAAATGATTATCTTACATACTTATTAATAGCAATCGCGATTTGGCAACCACTGTTACCTATCAAGACCAACCATATACGGGTCGCTCGTGTGTGTGTCGTGTTATTACACGATTAATAGGTGAGCACCGCGTGGGGTTGTTTATGCCGATCTTTAGTCGCGTTTGTGCGTACACGCGTTCTTCTTCAATTTGCACACAATGCGCAAAATCGAGGCGTCGCGACCAACCGCTCCGATTTGAACGGAGCCACAGGATCCAGGTCAAAGAATCGTTGGAAATAAGGGAGAATTATAAAAGACGGATGTTTCGTTTCGCGTGATAATTATTCAGAGGAATTAATTAGGAATTTCGAGGATCAAGCTTAAGGACTGTAGACGATTAGGAAAACAAGGAGTGAAGTTACATAAACTTTCTAAGGAGCATGTTTATAATTTGAAGAGATACTTGCTAACTCTACGAGAATTTCGAAGAGGACTTAAGCGTACTTAATAGAATATAAATAGAGCATGCTTTGCGCGTATCTTTATTAAGAATCGGTTGCTAAGAAATATCTCTTGAGTAAGTGATATTGACACCCTTGCGTTTATCTCTTCTTTTATCGAATATTTAAGTTTCATCTGTTCACTGGTATGACATAATTCGCGTCAAATGAAAATTATATGTAATTTCTACTAATTCTTAAACTCTTTCTTTGTACCTGTTCTATCTAACTCTGACCGAAAAATTGTAGCTAAAGTTGAAGTTGAAACTCTAAACTTCGTCGCAAACGTATTCTTCTCGCGTCCTAACCATAACCCGTTTCGCTAAATATTGTGATTTAATATTATTATACGCGTAAGACCAGGATTTAATCATCGATGAAACCTATCAAAACCGATCTCTCTATCTCGAAGATACGAAACTTCCTTACAAAGCCGACGAAAAGGAAAGAAGAAATGTACGTAACAACTTCTTTCGATCGTTCAGTTCAGACATTTACTTTCACCGAAAAGTGGTCGTTCCTCTCTCAGACTTTGACGCAGAGTAGAAGTTCGAGCTCCTCGATCGAACCACGACCTCGATGCTTCGCTGCAGCAGGCGCCGTCAGTCGCTTGAATATGCATGCAAATTCCATCCTGTATATAACGACTATCTGGCAACCGGTCGGCCAATCGGTACGGGTGACACAGATATTTTCTTAACCTCTAAAGGCACCTACGGCCGGTTCTGAGCGTAGCCAGTCGCGCGCAACACCGCTCGCGTACATATGCAAACGCGGCTGTTCTCCGCGACGGATCTCTCGCTAGCGTGAAACGATTATGCAAGAACGCGCGCGCGATTTAACTTTCAAGGGACACGCATAGTATCTTCGGTGTCTTTGTATCGCTGCGTACACTTTGGCCGATAAATAATAAAAAATATTAGATGACAAAAAATTGTATAAGTTAGAATCGATGTATTTCGATGATTGAAATAAATAGCCTGAAATATTTCGGAGGCTGTGAGAACTTACATATACAATACATATATGTAGTTCAAGGCTTTCTTCCTAATGCGAGCATTCTAATCTTTAGATCGAATATAGAATAGAAGATTTATTTTTCGTATCTACGATCTTAATTTTGCGATTCTATTGTTAAATATGAAAATATATAGAGGCAGGTTTTAAGCGGCTCCAACTTGATTCGATTTTTAGTTAGTTTTTATAGGTTTGCTCAAATTACTCAAAGCAAGTGGAAAAAAGTGATTTCTTATTGCAAAAAGCCCTTCGATTATAAAGTTGAAAGGGCTGTATACCACGTATAACCCTAAATACGATTGCAAAACTGGGTATCACCACTGAATGCTTGAATTTACGTCCTAACTATATCTGTTCCACCAACCACTGCGTATTATGACTTCGTAGTTATGACCGTTTCACGCGTCGAGGTTGATTCCCGTCTAGCGATTCGGAGCGGGGTCATCGAGCTATTTCGTACGTTTTCTACGCGTGGGTTTAAATTGCGGATAATCCGTGGGAAGGGAGGTTCGTCCAACGTTGGATCCAAAAAGAACGAAGAAAACATCGAATTGACAAATTCTGGATGATCGTTCAAGCCTACGGCGTAGCTTGCCGAGGCGAGCAACTGTCGCGTCCGTTGGCACGAAAACTAGGGCTACTTCTAAATTCGATATAATTAGCGACAATATTTGCTGATTTCTGTCTGGTTTACTTTACTAAGTGCCAGCTTATCATGACGGCTATTGTTGTTTACGAGAAATTGTCCGTCTCGGAAATGAGCGTAAACACCAAGAAAAATTCTTTCCTGGCGCCTACGTTATGTTTATCTGAAAATTTCGAAATATTTTCGCGAAACCGCAAAAATTGAAAATAATTAATCGCAAGTACTAAAGATTTTCCATAACTTGGTAGGTGAATGCTTAACCCATTAACGGTAAAACTAGAACACATCGAAACGCCTGGTATTAAAATTGTAATTACTTTTCTGTTTGCAATTACTTTGCAATTACTAGGTGGTAAGGGTAAGTGTTTTTGCCAGTACCGATGTTTACTTCCATCGAGATAGAAATACGATTGCATATACTTATTTATTTTTATCATATTGATTTGCCAATTAATTATATATAGCACACCTAGATACATAATATTAAGGTACTAATGTTAATCGGATCTAATCGGAAGATAATCTAATAATAAGTGACGAGCTAATTTACCTTCCTCGACGAACGAGTTAAATTTGAAATCTTGCCTCAGAATTATAAATTGATGAAAGGAAACACGGTTTCCTTCCGTGATTCCTTCGCTATTTACATCGTACGAAGGCGCCCTGTTTCGAAACACCGTTGCAAAACCGAAATTTTGGAATAAATTTCATCATTTCTTCTAAATTTCCTCGAGCTCAACGACCGATTCTCGGCTGCCAAAACGCATTAACCCGAATACCGGGAAACTTGCTACGCGAAAATCGCGTGAAAATCGCGTGAAGTTCGCAATCAAGCGATCGTTACGCGAAACAGCTGGCGAACGTGGATCTTGTTTTTCTTTCTATTTTTCCTTCCTGTAATTTCGAAGAAAACGCAGCGCAGAAGAAACGCGGGAACAGCGATAAAAAGCTGCGGAGAGTTCGATGACCGAGTTAAGTAGATAATGAGTAAAGTCGCCGTGGAATTGGAGGGAATTATTCCGCGAGCTGAATTGCATAACGCGGTGAGGACGATTACGCGTGGTGTTGCGCAGGCTAGGTAAACGCACGCAACCGCGAGGACGTTAATCATTTAGGAAGATTACGATCGATGTGGTAAACTGTTCTTAAGTTTTCAGCTTAATACGAATCAGTTTATTACAACGATCTTCATAAATTTCGACCTTAACTCTTAATCAGTTACAGCGCTATACGTCAACTTTCACAGTCGATTGAAATCTTCAGATTAAAAATTTTAATCTGAACTTGCGAATTATAATCGAAGATTCTTGAGACTTTTATTTCTCTTCAATTTCTCGTAAAAATATGAAATTGCATAAAGATCTACGGTCCAGGATTCCTTCGCACGTTACCTGAAAGCGATATAGTATTACAATAATGTCTATAACGTTCGAGATATTCCAGAATCCCATAGTAACAGTATGAATAAAATATCGCTCGAATAACTTGATGGTGCAGTTGGAAAAATGAAAACTGAATTATACTTTTACTATATATACATATGATATATATATATGTGTATATGTATATGTATGCGGATGAAAATATTCCTACCAAATGCAAGGTTCGAACAATTCACGGAACAGCGGAAGAATTTGTCACGTTCACGTCACAGTCCAATTTCTCCAGGCTCTCGAAACATGTATAATTGGAAACGTTCGTAGAACTCGTTTCCGGAGGAAGAACGGTGGTCTCGTTGTTCTACGAAACTAATTCGGTTTCCGTCAAACGGTGTTTTCCAAGTAATCGAACACCAACGATGCTTGGAAACGACGACACGGAAAACAAACAAGAGATAATGTATGTACGTACGTTTCTCGATCGAGAACGTTATTTCATTTTAATAGAACTTCGATCGAATTCGTTTCGATTAACCGAAGAACATATACATAACAGGTAAGTATGGAAATCACCGAGAAGATCGTGATGCATATTCATATAAAAGAAAAAAGAAATAACTGTCATAGCAGAATCATTTACACCTTTTGTATGGCATCTCATTAATGGTATTAACGTGACAATAGTCACGTAGCTATTTTATCGAAATACTCGTTTTTTGTTTAAACTGCTCTCTGCTTTCATCAATGTAATTGCATTTCGAACGATAAAACACGAAATATCGATGATGTAACAGGTATAGTATAGAAGATAGGAACAACGCTTAAATCAAATAATAAACCGTGTTTTTTCTCACGTGCAGCTCGCCGATCGAAGGAGCGCACATAGTTTCACAATCAATTATCTTAATGATTCGTTTCCGCATGGTTCCACCTATATTCTGTCGATTTGGCGCGCACGACGCCAGGCTAGTTTCCTCGGTAATCGGTCAATTTTAAAACACTTCTGGAAACTGTAGCCTTTGTGAGAGAATTATCCGAACGAATGGCAAGCTGTATCTACTAAACAATCAAATTGATGAAAGATAGCTTGATCGTTGTAATAAAATATTAGGCCATTGACCTTCTAACAAATCGTGGAATGTTACGATCACATGTAGATAAATTAGATTACGAATGATTCAAGTAAAATTTCACTCTTGAATTTCTCCCCACCGAACTCTTACTTTTGTTAAAAAAAAAAATTGTCTTCCCTAACATTTGACTGAACGGAGGATTATATAATACGCAAGAGACGTTGATAAATTTCTCCGAATATTTTTAGATTTGTTGGAAGCGTATAACAGTAAAAAATTACGCTTGAATATAAACAGCCATCAACTAGATATAAAAGAATATGTGTGCGTATGGAAGGTCAATTCTATTTGAACGCACTATATTTGCAACTGTTCGCTATAAATATTGTCAACAATAAACTACGTATTAATAAATGGAACGTATCGACTAAGGATTAATGTATTAATGAAAAAACACCTGCGCACTTTACCAAAGTTGATGGACGATTGAAAAGACAAAGCAGGTGCGATTACAAGTCCAAATAAGTAGCCCCGATAAGAAAAGGCTTTCAGTTTCATTCCTGTTTTTAAGTTCATAAACGCGTCGTAAACAAATTAATGAGTCCATGTCAATAAATCGAAATTATAAGATCGATCTTATCGATTGCTTGATGACTAGAATTACTGTGCGTTCGAGGATGCTTAAGAACGGGGTTCGGTGTTCTGTGTAATAGCCGATTAAATGACTCGAGAAGCGGTGCATCGAGATAGGCTACATTCCATGCTCTAACTCGCGAATGATGAAACGGGTATTAAGTTCGTACACAGGAAGACGAGGCAGAAGCGATTGGCTCTCGTGCAAGTTTGCATTAGAGTAATTGCTCCTAATACCATCCTTTCGCTCTAATACTGTCGGAACAAAACTCAGCAAAACCGAACAAAACGATGCTATGGAGATTCAATGGACCTATTTAAATCCTGTGATTGCTACGTCTCAAATGCAAGCAACCTTCACTCCATAATGGATGATTATTAGGGTGAAAAAAATGTTAGAACGGAACCTGTATGTCGATGATTTTCCAGAATTATTCTTCGATTAAGGTTAATTACAAATTTTACAATAAGATATATTCGTGGATTAAAAACCTAAATATTGAATAACTAAAAATTCAAATATAATATGCACTATCTTAAGAAAAAGAAAGCTATAAACTGTACTACTATCTAACACAATAATTCTTAATCTCTTGTACGGTAATATAAGTACCAGTGTATCATTTTGGTACAAAAAATACAATCCCATTTCTAATAGCGCGCCGAAAATAATCCACGAAACAAATTCAGGGGCATGCGCGCGCAGGTCAAGAGGCGCGAGAATAGCTTTCAAAGATGTTTACCAGCATTAACGACGATCGTAAGTCGCATACTTCTACCTCGAGACGTTCTTAATGGTTCCACGTGTATCTTTTTCACAGAGATTACATAAGTCTCTTTGCGTGAGCTTAATTCATTCACGAACAGCTTATTCGTGATTCCAGTCACGTAGCACTTTAATTCTGCCTCGAATATTTAAGCCACCATAAAATCTTGTATCTAACAATTAACACGGTCTCCCCTCGAACGTGATATCGCTAGATTTATACACGATATTATACGATATTAAAAGGAACCGACGAATTTTGAGGCGAGATGAATATCCAGGTTCGATAGTTAGCACGATATGAAATTACTCAAAAACGTTCGAGCAATTACAGAGATATTCATCGCATTAAAAACGAAAAGATCTCAGATTTCACTTACCCTGAAGATATCGCGATTAATGTGAGATAGGTGAACGGGAATTCGTTGGTAGCACTCACCTTTTCATCGAGGTTGTTCAGATCCGGTAACTGAAACAAAAACAATCGAGTCGAGTTAGTCCTACAATCGACACCATTTTGCAATGGCTATTACGAAAGAGGGTTAACGTTCCATCGTTTGAAATTCTTATACAATAATAATATTAAGGGTCGTAGAGTAGACGAGCGGGAGAGAAGCGTTACCTTAGTAGGTGATATGAATGTTATGGGTTCACATGTTGATTAAGAAACATTAACGAATTATGTATGTACATATTAATTAATCTTAATCGCGATGCGAGCACAACAACAAGCTGACACACATATGACCGTGAACTGGAGAACGAATTGAAATTCACACGAGCAAGCGTCATCCTGCCATCTATCGACGAATTCGGTACTAACGTTTCCGTGAAAAACGAGACGAAAGGCTACGTTACCTACGTAAGTGCCTACTTTATCTACGCACGAGTTTGGTCGGTCGGCAGATGCCGCCCACGGTACATGAATTTTTTTCTTTTTTTTTTTTTAGTCGCTTGCAAATTGAAGGAAATTGAAGCCAATTTGTAGCAATCAGCTGTCATGCTTGAATATATTCTGCAAGAGACTGTAGATAACGTGCAAGGATTAATTTAACGCTTGATACGTCAACCCATCTAATTAACCTTCATTATTCTCGTACGTGTCCCGAACAGAACGAAATAACGTGAAAGCGAAGAAGAAGGAAAAATTTCCTTCCGTGAGACATTTAAATAAATTGTTTTACAGCGATGACTAGCTCAAAGAAACTTCATGCAAATTTCAACAGTATTGAAACGAATAAAACATTCTCTCTACATTTGAAATTCATGAATTCCTTCGTCATGCAGCAACGGTTATAGTCTCACGACTTGTTTTCTAATTCGAAAATAAATTATCGTAATATCGCTGAAAAGCGAGACTGCAGCGAAGACCCGACTTAATTATGAGATCGTTGCTGAATCCCGTCGGGACACTGTTTAAATGTCAAGATACACGCGCTAAGAGACCGATCGCGGCTATCATATTATTTCGTGCGTTCAAATTTCTCGTTCACCTCGATCCAGATTATCCGTAGCCGACCAAACCAGTGATTCACTTCGATATGGAAATAACTGACATTAAATAATATATTTAATAACCTTGCCTGCCGTTGAAACATGATAACTCTCTTCGAACTAGGGAAAGACGTTACGTAAGTGAGACGAGAACGTCTTTAAATTATACTTATACTTCGACTTTGTCTTTCAGCTCGCACCTCCGATATTCGAGAATTGTTAACTCTGTCGTAATTATTTGATTGTAATAATATTTGATAACAAGAAGAAAAATCACAAAACAAAAGTCGTATTAGAACGTCAGAAATGAAAATCGATGAGTTGAGACTTGAAAGATATTTCGGAGGTCTCTGAAGGTCATTTCAAGGACAAGTATATATTTCCACGATGATATTTTAACTGAAACCGAGAAAGAATATCAAGTGCATATTTCGCCTTGAAGATGGCTTTAGCTATTCGAGTTTTATAAATGGTAGGAAGGAATGCATATCAGTGAAATCTGTTCAAACATTTACACTACAATCGATGCGTTATTTACCCGTCTTTGTCTGATACTACTTTCAACGTGTACCGAGAAAATAACACGACGTTTACAGCTGTGTATCGAGCGATACTCTACATAGTACATCATCAAACAATGGCATCTAGTTCTACGAAATCGAAGTTGACCATTGTCAACGATCTTTACAGAATGATAATTCTACTTTTGATAATTCTACCGAAACGTTTCTTTTTTTAACTTGTCTCCTGTACAGTCAATGTTAAAGAAACATTTATCGTTATTATCATCACTGATTGTTTCCATAAAATAGAGATAACGTGGCCGCCTTCCGGAAATTGCTGGCTAAAAGTACGGTCACCGAAATCTGCCCTGATCTCGCGCGTATTCACGAACGAATAAAAGAGAAGCAGCGAGAACCGCGATGTATATTTATGCGATCACGTTAACTGGGAAATTAAATTCTCGCGCATTTCATCGAGGTTTACGAGGTGGTGCGAGAATTTCACGGTCAGACGTCAAAGAGCAAGCAGGGTTTGGACAAAATTTACACGACCTCTTTTCTTTTCACTTCGGTGACTTTGTCCTCGTTCCAAGTGACGTTTATTGGTTTTTTGCGGCAATATCCCTGGAAATGATTAAAATACCGATGTATCGATAGGATGCGATCCATTAAAAGCAAAGGCACTTCTTTTCACTTACGAACCCAGCGAAGATAATGCGTAAAGTCCTAACGGTGATTTATCAACGTGTGTATTTATCATGTCCTACGTCTATAGTCTCTTTGATCTTTCAAAAGATTTCAAGAGAAATTTTCAACAAAAGGGAACAGAAAGTGGGAAAAGAAACGAATATTCGAGGCATCGCATCGACACAAACGGACACTCTTTACCTTGACAACGCGGCTGTTATCACCGGCAACGTATTAAAACCATTATCCAAGTTATTTCGCTTGGAAAGAAAATCTAAACGTGGAATTTTCACCCTGCAAATTGGCTCCGGCTACGCTACAATTGCAAAGCAATCGAAATCGATCGGTGATGGCATTAAAGAACGATGGAAGCATTGCCTGTTCTCATTCCGAAAACTATGCGTGTTATATATATGAAATACGAAATGCATGCTCGTCGACGTAGAAATAGGATGTACAAATGCAATAAGAGTAACAATGATTAATATCCGCAAAGAGTAAGGTTAAAGGTGTAATATACACAAATCACCAACATACAACTCGTTCAGGGTTTTATTAGAAATATAAACAAATAGTATTTTACATTGATTGATTGGAATCGTTCGATAGAACCTCACACGTTATCCCAGACGTTCGTATCTTCGTGTTCTCTCCGAATACACCTCTTTCATACACGTTCGATCAATCATCGGTTTATATTTAGAAATCTCTTGCTCTCTTTCTCACTCTCAAATTTCCGCACCCGTACGCACAGATGATTTATCGAAGACGCTCTGCGTGATAATCTGGGTATTACCAGATTCAGAGTTCGTGTAAATTGTTCATGTAAATTGTTCGCGAGAACACCGCCACAGTCTGCGTTTAACTTAATCGAAAACACTAGTGGTTCCAACGATCTCCGAAACATTTAAAGATCCTTGCAAGTACAAATTCACAATTTCAAATTCAGCTATAGATACTTTAATATTTACAACGTGTCATTTAAAATCGCATTATTATCGTAACAAAAATCTTTCCAGATCCAAGGATCCAATATGACGTCCAGCCGAAATTTATTCGACGTACCGTTGATTCTCTGGTTTCTCGAAATTTGTTCGGCAGGCAACGGACTGTACCGTTATCGATAGTCGACGGGTTCGAAACTTCGCTCGATTTCTCAATCCAACGCCGGTTCGTCGTTCTCCAACTTTTCCATTTGCTGACTTGGCACTGTGCAGAACTTTGTAAGTTTTACCAAGTCTTCGGACTGTGCCCGCGAAAAATATGTAATTGATCGGGAGAATCGAACGCGGACGTCGGAATAGAACCGGAATCCGCTCAACGCAACGGTAAGATTATTGTTTCGAAACGATATCGAAGGAGGAGAACAAGGCCGATATGTATCCTGCATTATATTTTCCCGTTCGAATGAGATGTAACGACTCGATTATTACACGGAACATCGATAGAAAAAGAAAAGGAAGATATACGTGTACACGAATGCACGCGCGTTCAGGCCGCGATGCAGCTAGTATTGAGAAAAGAACGTGTGTTTGCGTGTGCAAAAGTAAGCGGACTGCGAATCACGAAAGGTTTCAACGAATATCTCGAGTATTCTACTCTCGTTTGGCACAAGATCGCCTTCGTTTCAGAGACTACATGGAGGATTTGTCGATACCATCAAACGAGTAAGGAGGTTTAATGTACGCTCGGATACACCCTTCTCCCTTTGATGTGTGTTTTTTTTTTTCATCTCGTTTTCCGCATCTATGCAGAACGTCCATATCGAACAGTTTTCCTTCTCTCGACTTGCACAAAATCTACTTGAACCACGAGTCCATCTAAAGGCCGCGTTTCTGTCGTGGCATCGTGTTTCTCGCTACGGAACGGAAACTTAAAGCAAACGACAAAAATCAACGAATAAACATAAAGTCGTAGAGTGTTTTAGAGACGAGGTTTAGTCGCTCTCGTTCAAAAACACTTTTTTATTTCAGAGAAAGAAACACCAAAGACATTTCACGATTCAGAAATTCCTTCGTGTTTCTTTCGTTTCAAGGAAGTCATACCCATCGTATAAATAATTACACACATCGTCAATGTATAAACTGGGAACTCTCATTTTAACGAAACTACCACGTTTAGGAACTTTATCCATTTCCATGTCGAGTCTCTCGATGAGAATCTCTTCAACGAATGCTAAAATCCACCTGATCCTCTTCGTCTTCCATCTATCAGCGACTCCAACAGACCTTTCGTAGTCAACGATCTCTCTGTGTTCGACCTACGCGTCAAGCAATTGTTCGATCCTCTTTGAGGAATCCTTGGACGACTTCCGTTGCCAGAGGTTATACGATCGCCCCCCCCCCCCCAAAATCGTCAGTTCGCTGAGGCGTGTTTAACCACCGATCAACAGCCACGGTAGAATCACGGTCACGCAAATAGCCGCCAAGCAACTGGCACACATTGCCAGCGGACTGGCAGCTGCCTCCGGTTCCGCCTCGATCGTGTAATCCTCGTCACGCTCGAATTCATGGACTTCGACGTCGCACCGGAAATAAACTCGACCGCTCTTTAGATGCGAGCTGTCCCTTCGAAGCAACAACGCTGAACCTTTACGCTCGATCTTCCATCCAGGTTCTTGCAGCAGCATACGAGTCATCATGTTTGATCCTTCGTTCTTCACCGTATACTTTGACAGAATTCTTTGTTTCTATTCGTTTGCTATCGTTTTGACGTTTTCCAGGCGAACTGGAGCATCCGGTTTCTTTCGAAAAAGTCACTGCTTGTTCACCGGTGTCTTATTTGTAGAGTCGGGTTGCGTGTTTGGACGTTCTCAAGGCTGAGACCACCGAAGTGTTCCGCTACCTGCAAGACAATACAGAATTAATCAAGAGGACACTGGTATAGATTGTTTGGACGTCAATTACGCGAACAATAGTCGAGTTGATAGGTGAGACGTTGCTTAATCTTATCTTCCACCGTTCTAATTTTCATAAAAGATACAAATAATCTAATCTGATTGACTCAAGGCAGTGATTCATCGCAAAACATGCAACACTTATCAGCTCATCGACGACGATAGAATATCTTCTCTATAAGCATTATATCTTTTCACCGAGGAAGAATATGTTGACCGACGCTAATTGCTTCCGAACGGAGTGAAAATACGAGAAAGAGAAGTATAGAAGGTACACCGTATATAAACCGAGTTCCAGATATTTTTATTCACGTGCTAGTGAACTGCAAACTTGATTAGCAGACGGCGGTCCATAAAAACCGACCTAAGATCGATAAACAAAAAAAAAAAACAATTCTCGAAGAATTATGTACTAAATTGTATTGTCTCTTCATTACTGAGAATATGTAATGAAATATTGTTTTTTCGTTCAGTTGCGGGAAGACGCGTTCGCGTTGAAGCGCGTCAACAGGAGTCGTAAATTCCCATTACGATTATAATAATCGACACCACTAATAGGACGATCCCCTTATTTCTTGTGGGATAATAGGGGTGTTTGTTTTGTAATACAACTGTAGTATACAGTTATATAATATATATTTACAATAACTTAAAATACTTGTTGCGTAAACAGGAATTGATTGACTTCGTCGTGCCGGAAAGTACAATAGTTGATTATTCGAATGTTTAGAGAATAGCACCGTATTTGACTCGCTTTGATTTGTTGAAGAACAAGGTTTGACTCGACTACCCGAAGATAGGAAGAACAGTTTTCTTGAGTTAACTTGAATACCTGACGATTTGAAGATCTGAAGATTTGAAGATCAAGTAGTCTTAACAGCTCCGAGGATTGATAGTAACAGACCCGTCTTGTACTATATAGAAGGAAAGCTCGGTGTGGATGTACCCTTTTTGAACTAAGAACGCGAATTCCTTGGCGGCCTGACCGTGAGAGACGTCGCACGGACCATCTCACGCGACGTAACAAATATTGCAGGAACTTACTACTATTAGTTAGGTGTTAGTTAAACAGGAAACGATGGTTGTTTAACGTGAACTAAATACAACAACGTACTATAATTAAGACAACTAAATAGTTAATTTACAATTCCCGTCACCACGGTTCCAACGCTCTGGCTCACGCGAACCACACTCTCTCGACAACTCGCACTCTCTGACTTCTCAACTAACACTGCCTGTTAACTCGTCCTTGTCCCTTAACATCCTTTTGTCTTTTGTCTTAGCCCCACCACGTACGTGTTCAGCAACCGCTCATGGCCAAGATCAGGCAGGCCTTTTCCGCCTAACTATTCGATTGAAGGACCGACGGTACATTATTGGGCCTGTCGGCACTTAGGCTTTCTCATGACATTATGATTCGCCTGATATCTCTTAGGCCCTTTGTCCACGATACTGCAATAGTAATTACAGCGAGAATTTAAAACTTCTCCGGTAGAAATTCATTGAAAATGTTAAGCTCTCGTTACACGTGGAAAATAGGAAAACACAATATGCCAGCTTTCGCCAGGCTTAATGCGGCCATTAAGCGGGAAACGAAGCTACGAAATTCAACTCGCGACTGGAGATTTAGCTAGCAGGTGCTTCGGATTTATGAGCATTTAATACGCAGACACTGATGCCGTGGGCGCTCCATCAACTTCCCGCGCGGCCAGAAACGAGAATTAATCGAAGCAACTTCAGCTATTCCACCATAGCTTCAGCGAACATCGAGCCAAGTTGACTGCTAAACCAACCGAAACTCGCAGGCTTGGTCCACGAAACTTTAGCCGCGATTCACTGCAAGTGATACCATACGACTACAACGCAAACAACATTCGGTTCAAAGATATCGTTAACCTGTTAATAAGAAATTCGGTAGATCAGCGTCGACGATGTTCATGTGACAACGACCATACCCAAATCCACACCCTTCCATACTACCTGACAGCGAACCGTTAGGTTTTGACCTGACCTTTGCACATGACCCAACATTACACTTTCTCCATTATGTAGGGCAATCAGGATCCTTACCCCTCAACATCTACAAACGCAATATATAAAAACTGCAAGCATTCAACCACGAGACTAGTCTTGTGTACAGTTTGACCGTAATTTTAATTTCCCTACTGCATTGTAATATTATACTTAATCATTTTCGTGAATAAAAGCCTACAAAATTATATGTTGAAGCGGTCACCATTTCTAAGAAAATTCTACACCTGGTCTTTTAGTTTTCTCAAACACTGAAACCATCGACAGCCTATAGACAAAAGACTGGGTCGAAGGCAAACCATAAACAGCAGATAGGCGACGTTGGCTTTAGGGTTTTCAGTCATAGGGTAACACTGCTAGTGTCATGGATCGAAGTTCTGTTTAGCACGTGTTACGCTAGATGAGATGGTCCTTGCGAGATTCCTCATAGTCTGAGCGTCAAGACCTACCCATTGTTACACTAACCGCAACAGGCCTAAGGAGATACCATAAACCGAACCTGTTCAATTTCATTTCTATTCACATAAACATTTTCGGTTTACAGATGGTCCTTATGTTTGTTGCACGCTCTTACTTATTACGGAGAAAGCGGGTGTCTGGCTTTTAGATAACAGACTTTTCCCATGAACAACGATGCCCATATCTGGTTTTCTTTGTCTTTACAACTTCATTTATTAACCAATGGGCATCGCGGATCATTACCCTCACTTTTCTACCGAAAAGTGTGGACGATGAATCCGCGTTCTGAGTTCAAAAGGGCATACCCAGACGGAGCTTTCTTCCTTGATGGTACGAGACAGGTCCGAACAGTTCTTCTTGTGATCTTTTGTAATAAAAAACCTAACTGTGACAAATAAACTCGATTTTATACTGAATCTTTTGTAATCACTTAAAAATTACGCGACACTAGCGTGCGGATCTGGATCAGCTCAATTATATTCCGAAATTTTATTTACACTTCGGTATTTAAAATATATATTTTCTACCTTACAATTTATCCACGCGTTCCTTGGTATTCACATACAACTGATAACATCAACATTATAAAAGCACAGTCAAGATAAGTTATTGCTCAGCTACTCCTTTTTTATCATTAATTTTACGTGACATTCACAAACGTTTTTATTCGTCGTTTTATCTTACGTAGCCTCTTACCGCCTGAATCGGGAAAATAAAATTTTACGATACAGTTCTCAGTAAACACGATACAAGAAACATTTGCGTGATAAGAAATATTCGATTCACGTTAGGGCACATAGTTTAGGGCACATGTGAAAACATCACAAGAAAAAGACAGTCAGATCTGCGTTTTATCGAGGTTTTATAATCTTCATATAAATCCAATTATGAAATTTTGTTTCACCATAAATAAGTTACCGCGAGCAAATCGTTACAATATTTCTACAATGTAAACAATTATGTAATACGACGAACATTTTGTACAGAGATATTGAAATCTAGTAACGCGGAAGTTAAAGATGTTAAATTGCTTTTTCCTCTCGAGAAAAATGGTACAAAGTGACAAGATTCGTAGCATTTAAATAGCATTTTAATTACTCGAGTGACAAGATTCGCAGCATTTAAATAGCATTTTAATTACTCGAGCTTATAATGCTATATTATACATAATTACGATGTGTACGTGTGCTATAAGTAGAGTAAATAACTAATCAGAATTACAAATCTCTTGAGGAAGCAAGTATTTAGTACGTAACACGTTAAGAAGCTAATCGAACGATAGATAGTACGCAATTGAGAAATTCCTACATGAAGATGAGTAAGACGGTTGAAAGGAAGAATCTTAAGAGTCTGACAGATTCGAGCAAGTAATAAATCTTTCAGCGAAAAAATAAAACCGTTCAGAGTACGTGATCGAGCGAGTCGGCCGTTTCTCAGGAGAAACGAATCATCAATAATAAGCTGTGAAAACTGGTCAAGAGGCATTAAGTTCGGAAACGGAGAACTTTCATCGGTACGGCCTTTCTGCCACGTTCTGCATCGGGCTTTGCCCTAGTTTCGCTTCTTCGACGACTATTAGTACTGATTAGACCAAGTTTAAAGCATTATCAAGTAGGAAACTAGGCAAGAGGGAAGTGTTTCTTTCTTCTTTTTGCTTTTCTTGCCGATAAATTAAACGAATGTAGCCACTTAATTAAATCTAGTGCGATACCTAATCAACGTCGCTTGTAATAAATCTCTGCCGAGAACGCTACGCAACGATCACATGCCACATAACACAATGGGCTGCTGACTTAACAACGACGGCGATTCAGATTCCGGTCGACTTTAATAATAGACGTAGCAGTGAACTTTGCTCGGTAAATCGGTCGGCTCATATCGTTATAAATTGTTGCCCTATCTTTAATAAATACAGGTCGATAATTGTGCAAAATTTTTGGCCGAATCGAAAATCATCTTATTTAGTACAAAATTGTAAAAATGCTTCCTTGTAAAAATTAGGGATTGTGACTTATCATGTTATTCTGTAATCTTCGTTCCTAGCGATGCGACGCAAATATAAAGCTGCATCACGGAAGCCCCATGAGGTTTGGCAAAAGCGTAACGAAACGTTATCGCATCGGTGGAAAAATCGAAAAACGAACAAGCATAGGGAAAAGATATAAAAAATTCCATTACACGCGACTATCACCAGACCGAGCTAGAGCAAATGCTCGAAGGGATGCAGTTCGCGGTACTTTATCTCAGTCTGCTTTTGTTCATTGCTCGCTGAAGGATGTAATGAGATTCAGGAACAACAACACGCTTGACCGTACCCAAGTGGGCATACGCGGCCAGTTACATCACCTTGCCAGCTCTCGATGCAGCTCCATGGAGGAAAGAAAGAAATGAGAAAAAGGAGAGTACACGCGGGCTGATTACAAACGTGAGCGGTAATTATTCGAAAACACAATACAGGAACGCCTCTCTGCTGGTGCACGCGTGCATTTCAAGCTTTAATCCGATTAGATTATCGAATATCGGTTTTAAAATCGAACCACCGCGATACGAGAGTTATTAACAGCTACGCAAAATTCATAATTCGATGCATCGTTGCGAATTCATATAACGCGAAAATTGCTGAATCGTAAAGGTACTTTGTAACATCGATAGATCTTTTCGGAAGCTGCTTCAACCTCTTAACGCGGAAAGTTATATATATATAACTAAATATATTTGAATAGAGAATAATTAATGACGAAACTGGATGCGCATCTTTCATAAATAGCGTGCGGATATTTATGTATTTTATTTAAGGAATTAAAAAATGCAAGAATGTAAAGAATGCACGAAGCATTCAAAATTATATGAAATATTCAACGTAGATATTGTAATATTTAATAAGTGAAAGAAACTTCTAGTTAGGTTCTATTTCTCGTGTTATATTCATAAAAATATAAATTTCCATAAATACCTGTAATCAGTTTATCAAATGGTAGATATTTTAGTATGGAAGCTGTCGTAGCTTGAATCCACGAAGATCAATGGACGAAATAATCGACTAAGCTAAAACAATCTATACTCCGTGCACATATATGCGTGTTAAGTGATTCATCTTATCTCGGCAAATGTTTGAACGATAAAACTGAGATAATAAAAACGAGGAACGTGAATCGAAAATCAGTACAACCGAATGAAGTAGAAACGGGCGTTCGGTGGTCAGACACTTTTCGGCCGGCTGTCCCTTTAGAGTATTTTAATCCGTCGGAGAATAAATGGAACAACGGTTCTTCTCATTTATACAGCAAACTAAGGCAACGAACGAGTCGTGCCAACTTGCATAGTACTACGACACTAGTCAAACTTTAAGACTCTAGGAACGCTTACAATCTGCAGTGGAAACTTGCAAATGTCATAATTACATTACAGATCTTTGTGCGACTTCTATTTTTATGAGAATACGTTAAACGAAATAAAAATTGAAAAATCATTTACTTCGCCTCGTAAATATTCCAACGAATGTTTTACAACTTTGAATATATTGCACAGGTTTGCATATTTAAATTTCTCAGAACTGCATAAACATCTGTAATTCAATCACGAAGTTTCAATGATGTAATCAGAGTTTTTTCAGTAGTATACTCTGACGTTAAATCCTACAGCCATATACATAACGTTTGAACCACTTAAATATACGAGACTTACTTTTCCTTCAAAGAGCGACTCGAGAAATGTGTCGTTCCATTAATTGTGGTAATTTCGGGTTAAACACTTTGCAAACGGTTCCACCGCTCTCTCGTTAGAGAATATTGCGATAAAAATGTGTTGCGCGAAAGAGGACGTTCTAGAAAGTACAAGCGAGAGTCGCGCGTTCTTTTTTTCTTTTTTTAGGTCGTAGTTTTCTTTTTCATCACTAAAATGGATGTTCTGTTTTTGTCTGGAGCATACAACAATTTCCTAAAAATTTATAGCTACTTTCGATTTGCTCGAGAAATCGTCGTAAATATATAAAATCGGTAAAGTGTTTTCCAAATTGAGTTAATACCTGGAGCTTCCAACGATTTCACCACGATGATCGTTGAACTAGTTCACGGCTAAAACAGGAAACCGAGTTCCGAACTAAACTGTCTACAAATATCCAAATGAATCTCATCTCATACATTTCGAACACAAAAATCATGATACCAACGAAACGAAAAAAAAAGAATTTAATTTTCAAACGAAAGAAACATAAGCGAGAAAATGAAATGTTTGGAAAGTCCACTGTAAGAACTCGGCCATTATATTCGACACGTCTTAATTCCCCAAGTCTTTAATGGCAATTCTCTGTCAAATTAACCCAAATTGGCGGTTCAGTGACAGTAGTTTCGCAAGCTTTTATCCAGTCAACTAATGGTTTCCTGTTAAAAGAAACAAGATTCTTGAAACGAGTTTCTATCACCGTATCACTCGATGCAACCAAAAGAAGAAGAAGAAGAAAAAAAAGAAAATAGAACGAGGAAGCACACGATTATAAGAAAAACGTGCGTTTTCACGATAAACAACTTATAATTACATTGTTCGGCTTTTCGAGCGTCGAACAAATGCACGACAGGTGCAAGAAATTGCTTTTCGCTGTGTTTGAATATACAATCAGCACATTATTAGATCGGAGAAACGGAATGGCAATCGTTACCGGGTGCATCGAGTTAATTTCATTGGAGATTCGTAGCAGGAGGATGCAACGAAGCTGATTCAGCTTTAAAGACGTCCTAATAAGAAGGCAACGATATTCAGTCGTGTCCGAGTCATGGCAAACCTTTCCACTTGAATATTCGCGCGAAAACATTCAGGTAAAACGTTGCAATTTAGCGAATTAGGAAAGAGATGACACTGTTTGCTTATGTTAGTTCCACGTCGTAACCTTCCTAACTCGTCGTATCCGTCGAATCTTCCGAGTCAGTTATTCCATTTCAGTTATACGCTCGAGTTCTTCGAGAATACGTCGAATCGAGATACACGAAAGATGAGACCGGAAGATGGATGCTAATTAATTGGATTGTTCCGATGGTGAAATCGGCGAAGATTTCATTTTAAAATCGTTTCGACGAGCTTGGGAAGACGGTATTATTTAAGTTGTGAAGAGCGACGTGAGCAAATTGCTCGGGTGCGATGGGACTTTTTAGCATGTTTTAGAACGAGGAAATTTGCACATCATTTGCATATCAGTGCGCGCGTCGTAAAAGAAACGTGAAACCGCCAGACCCGTATGCACCTAAAGTTTCCTTTCTGCAAGCTGCTCGAGAGGTTTTTAAGCGTGACATTATTTTAAAATGTCATTTAAGGACGACCCGAGAATGACCATTTACGGCTATAAAAAAAAAAAGAACTGGAAGAAGAGAGAAAGAAACTGAATTTACATCAGCGTATCACGCGAACATTTCATAAAAGTATATAATACAGCTTTGCCGTGGCAGCAGGCTTTCAGATTACGCGCTTTAATACGAACTTTGGCTTTTCCTTTTTATCGCTGACGAATATTCGTCGAATGGGTACGTATGGAATTTGAATCTAGCGGGGTTTTCGAGGACGCGCGCGGATTGTGTATCGCTCTCGCAAAAGCTTTGAAACGAACGCCCGGAGGTCTTTTGTTCGTTCCGCCAGCGAACGTCTACACCGGACGTTTCAGCGATGGCGACACAATTTTCCTAGTAAACGAGTGCATAAAACGTATTTACGCGCGTTTAAATGCACGCGGCTCAAGTCTGACGTGGCCAACAATGTGAAACTTCGCATTCGAGAATTTCGCCAAGATGCAGAGAGAAAAAGAGCACGAGAAAAGTTGACGCGTCGAATTGACGAGATCGGAGAAAATTATCGCGACTCTTTTCTTTGCACAATAAACGCACGATTACGATGCCAGAAAAAGTGAGCAAACGTTGAGCGGAATTGCATTACGTGACGATAACGAACGAAATATTACAGAAATAAATGTCTCAAAAAGAAGTACTGTCTTGCGATAAATAATATCGATATCGTTGAAGTACACGCTGATAGAGTAACTTTGAACGAAACCGAGCAACTTTCAATTCATACGTAAAATTCGTATCCAGCAGAAATATTTCAGCTTCGTGTCATAATTCGCATACATAAGATATTTTACGTTGGCTCGTCACTTTGACGGGATAAATCTGAAAGCCTTGAACCACAACAGCAAATAATCCTATTACAGGTATCATGGCAGTGGCATTAGTAATTTGGCACGAATCACCTTGCTTACGCTCACTGGTAAATTCGTCACGTGTTATCAATTCACGTTCATCCTCGCCACTGTTTTCGTTCACCATTACTCACGTGACATACGAAACTGCCTTTGCGAATAATTTACGGCCGCGTAAAACAAATGTAAAATTTGACAACGTTTAAACAACGTTTTCGTCTACGCTTCGATAATTCCATGCGCACAAACTAACCAATTTTATTATTGGCAAATCCTTGAGAATTCGAAATGCTCCTGTATAATACAAACAAAACGTTGGTCATATCTGAACGATAGCTTTTTTTCGTCGAATCTTCATGGCGATATGACGCATGCTAACGATAATTCACAGGAATACGAACAGAGAGAGGACTGAATATACGATCGACCAAACTCGTAATGAGTTCTACGTCTTACTCCGAATGGTTCACAGTCAGATACGCTTGCACGCTTTGTAATACCGCGCAAGCAGAACGTTTTTCTCATTCAGTCGGTCCCATTATCGGAAAATTTGCAGCAGACATTTTGCGTGGAATTGTGGAATTCGCTCGATTGTCTGGGTGGTATGTTCGTAGTTAAGGGATCAGATCCTAGTGTAAATTCGCCAGAACTTGGGGCATAAAGACCGGATACGCTTCCGTGGGAAAACATTGTCGCAACGAGATTCACGCTTGCGTGCGACTTATACAATACACTCTTAGCATACGATATTAGCATCGCAAATTTATGAAACGACTGCCCAGACGACTTTTACGGCATGCGCGACGCGATATCGTCGCCAAGAGGAAGTAAACAACTAGAGTCATTCTCAACGTCGAACAAAAAGGTAAAAGTCCAAGCGGATGTTACACGAAACGATTATTCGAGTAGCGAACATCTAACGAGCGAAGAGAAAATTAATTTTGATCGAATAATAACGATCAACAATATATCATACGATTAACCTGATCATTGCCGCGATGACAAATAGCGACTGTCATACTATGGCACACGTGTACACATCGTTCTGAATTTACGACATTGCGGAAGTCACGCCAACTCGTGGCTGGTGGCACGCGCGAATCTACAAGGTCTCACGTTTGACCCGTAAAAACAATGCGCCATTGCGTACTATTCAAACCTACGCATTCCAAGCTAAATGTGGTATCATGAAAGAACAGAGCATACAAATTTCCCGATCGTGACATAAACGTCATACGAATATCGATCATAACAACAAAACTATACAAAACGTTGTCTGTTTAATTAACCTCTTCAAGAACGAAACAGATACTTATATTTCACTGATTTCAAAAAAAAATGTACGATGATCATTGAGCTTTTAAGGTTTGTTGAAGGTATTTTGCACACTGAGAAATATTTATTTGATACTATATTTATTAAATCTTTCGTTACTGAAGAATTTAAACAGTAAACGATATAAGTGACGAATAATTTCGTGCCGAATGCTGTAAATGTAAATGTAAAAAACAATTTATAAGCGTCAACTTCGCCCCAACGTCCTTCTGTTTACCTAAACATCTCTACTTGTCACTTACATCATTCCTATTTCAATTTCTCAACTATCCTCGCGGACCAAAGAAAAACAAATCCTGCGAACGTAAACGAATCCCTGAAGAGGTTAAAAACGAGCACGTATGTTTCATACACGGTCCTGTTGACACGTACCTGTGATGCAAGGCAGCAAAGTGAACGAGATAGACGCGATCGTCACACGTGAGTCTTCGCTAACGCGGAAACGGGCTGAAGAAGCGAAGGCGCGTCGTGTCGATGCGTCGCGCACGTGGAACGGACACGTTGGCCTTCTTCAACCTCGATAAAGAGGGAAAGAGAGAGAAGATTGTACGAGGTGGAACGTAGAGACGCGCGTCCTACCTCAAGCACGTCTGACACGCGAATGAACACCCGCGAAGAGCGATGTCGCGACGGGAGCCAGCAAGGGGAGGAAGCTAGTGAACGCGCAACAGACGCGAGAACCGGGGACCCTACACCGTTTGCTATCCCCGCCGCCTATACGACCCTCGTGATTCGTCGTTTCTCCTCGAGGCGAGGCTCGATTGGTCCACGAGTACGGCGACGTGTACGAAACGGGTGGCCGGTTTTGCCTCTACAGCCTCTCGCTAATCGAACCATCGGCGAATTTCACGACAGCTGACGGTGTTTCTCGATGGAACGCAGGCTACGATAACGGTATCGAAGAAAGCTAGTTTCCAACAGTAGACCAGGCTAACCATGATTGATGCCTTGGTCCAGGCAATCGCGATTTTGTATTGCGTAAATCGAAGATCACTTGCAGCAGGTGTGTTGGAAATTTAATACGATGGCTATATTTTGTAGTATTGGGGAAAAGTACTAAGTAGCGCGATAAATTTGTATTATGATGTAGTCATATTCTTCGTAATATATTTTATGGGCACGAATTGGCGATCGAAATGTCTAATCTTATCTTATCTAGTTTGATATAGAAAAATGTACATAAAATAAGGCAGTTTGTGTTAAAGTATGTGTTTTAATTTCTACGTTGATGAATATTGAGGAATCGTAAGCAACACGAAGCCTGGTATCGTATGAGTTTCATAAAACAAACACGACGATAATTATAAAGGTGTTTTATTGTTCTATATTTAAATGAAATGGTTTTTGTCTCTTTCAAGAAGATACTTCCAATTTGAAAGTCAACCATATCGTTTTACATCCATCGTATCGTTAGGTAAATAATTAACCACATTCGTGATCCACTGAATGAAACAAGGTGTCTGACGCATTATGGTCATATTATCGATTTCGAAGTTTCGAATGGAACAAATATCACACTTCCTAGTTATCTCTCTTTCTTCTATTTCTCTCGTTTGAAGATAAGCTGCCTCCTGCAAACAACCAACACACATTCGGGGAGTCTTAAGCGTAGACCAGATGAACGATACAGCGGGAAGTTTCTTCATACTGTAAGCCGTGGATTTGCGAACTCGAGAAACCACTCGCGTGCCATGGAGAACCTTAGCAATCGTGTGAACCTGATTTCCGGTAACCTAAATTCTCGTGTTTTCACGACAATCAGAGAAACCACGACACATCATTCTGTATCCATCATAATCTCTATCGATTGTTTAAAAACAGATAGAGAAGCGTTCAGAGTATAAAACATTTGAACTACACATACGCAGATTATTTTATTCGATGGAAAAATAAAACTTGGCTGGATATAATCGATAAAACTTTCTTTCGCGTTTAACTCATTAAACAATGGTTCGTCATATATCACAAATGATAATTCGTTGGTGGATAAAGATCTACGAAGGTGCAGTGTAAGCTGAGGTGGAAATAGCCCTTACCGTGACCGCAGATCGTAATTAGCTGCGAGTATGTCAAGCTGATACCCAGTAAGACCAACCTAGGCATCTTGTTATAGATTAGGAGGAACTAATGCGTGTACAGTGGAAGGCGTGTCAGCCATAACGACCAATGGCTATGAAACGCAAGCTACCGAGAAGCTCTGCGATGATAATGTCAAAGAAAATCGAAGATACAATCCTCGTGGAATTAGCTCACCCTGCGCACAAAACTAATAACAGCGAGAGACCGAGTACGATAAAAGCAACGAATAGAAAATGCTAGAAGAAATGAAAAACTAATTCGTCAGAAATAATTGACATAAATCTAAGTTCACTAAGGATATCTAATGACCTAAGCGAAAAATGGATTTTATTTATGACAACTTGCCGAGAAAGCATACGTACATATAACGATTCGTCGCGACCACTGATTACCAGTTTTTCTTCGACCCTTCCCAAGGATAAGAGATCTCCCAATTTCTCTCTCTGACCCTTCCATCTATTTTCACCTCGTCTCTGTCCTTTTTTTCTTATTTAAGCTACCGCATTCGTTCATTTAATCTACCTCTGTCTTAATCTAATTCTTACACAGTGTATGTATATTTATGCCACGTGTTTATACATTAGACAACTTCCTAGTGTAATATCTTTATGCTTGTTACGCGGTATTATCTAATAAGTGGAGATAACTCAAGGTTATATCGATATCCAGAGTGGAACGTGTGGTAACTAAATGAAAAATTCCTTATCACGGAACAACGTCGATATCGCGGTCGTTTGTTGCCACCGGCGATATCGACTCTAATATCGAATTATTGGCGTAACAATTAGAGTACAATGAGCAATATTTGGGAAATGTTTTATCTACGTCGACGAAAAATATAAACAGAGTAAGAGGGGAAATATAACGAATGTTTTATCTGACGAGAATACGTTCGATAAATAACTTGATACTGTTAAACAAAACGAAGTGACATGGAGTACACCATAAAATACGTGAAAATTAGTGCCACGTTTATTATGTCAGAATTTATATGCGAGTTTGACACGAGCCCAACGACAGCGAACAATAAACATTTAACGCGCAACCAGTTAGAAACTGGAAATCGAACAAAATTCGGAACGTTCTGTCGAAAAGACAGATTGGATCAAATATCGCACCCATTTTCAATTCGTCTCTGAAAATATTTCTGGAATAATATTCCCATAGGTATTTCAGAGGCAGCAGCTGGTTATTTACGCGAAGGCTTACAAACCGAGCGTGGACTACGTGGGTGGCAGAGGATTTACATGAGAAATTTCGCTATTTCTATCCCTATCCACCGTTTTATGGCTTTCTCTCGCGTCGGATCTATATTTTACGATCGTCCACCCGTTCGCTTCACAATTGAACTTTCACAATGGCCTTTTTCTTAATGATCTACATCATACGCACTAATGCACTCATGTTGCAGCGCAGCGATGCGGTTATAAAGTCATCGAGTCATTTAAGAATAGCGTAGTATCGCGGAAGTATTATTTAGGAAAACCCCGATGAACTACAGTACAGGGAAAAGTGGAAATGCTGACGGATCGGAAAAGATGAGAAATCCTAATGGGCCATATGGCCAAGCAATATGCCCGTGGCCCCTTAAGACAATAGGTAATTGAAACAGGTGCACGTGATCATCTTGGATCATCAACAGCTGTGAAACACGTGTGCGTGGTAGAAGTATTAAAATTGGTATAAAAGGACGTTTTGATGGAGAAAGTTAGTTAGTCGTTAGTCACCGGTTGGAGTTAGTTCGAGTAGATCATGAGTTGTGAGTTGTCATTCAAAAGTTGTACCAATTTAGTTGTTTTAGTTGTATCATATTAATATATTAAGAAATAGCTCTAGTTAAATAATCCTGTTTCTTCATTATAAATAAATTTATCATTATAAATAAATTTATCAAATAAATAAATCACTATAATAGTTTAAGGAAATAACTATTCTGTATAACCAAGAACAACCCAACGACGTGGAATTTTTTAGAATTAGCGTACTTCTATTCCTTTCTTTAAACTCAGCGCAATAATTAGTCGAACACTCTAACGTTGCGCACGGTCATCTTAGGGCCTGTTGCTACTTGATGTGAACTCTTTGAAACACGCACTCATCAATTACTTCTTTCCCAAATCAAAAAATTCCTGTATCCACCCCCCAGCAATTTGCCTAACATTAAACATCATTTCTATCGTTCTATACGTTTTTCTTTTTCTTTTTCTTTTTTTTTTTAGTACATGCGCATTTTCTACGCGCTTATGCTGAGTCTTTCCGAACTATCCGTACGCTTTAAAGAGACTCGATCGCATTAAGTTGCAATTCGAAGTAATCGAGTAGAAGTTCGCCTGAACGATCTCTCGCACTACAGTAACTCGCGTGACGTAAGAGTGCAACATTAATTATTGAAGTTTGTTTTTAATAAAGCTAAGAGGATAAATGGCCAATGCGTCAATGTGGCAATGATTACGTATTTAAAAAGGAGGAAGGAAAATTCCGAGTAATCAGAGTAAATCAACTAAATATCACAATCCCCTCCGTTTCTTTGAAACGTATAAATGAATATGTAAGCGAAATACTGTGCAAATGCTAAGATCAACTAAACATGCTTTTAAGATATACTCCCCTTATAGTATTGCTTATTTATGGTTTCTCTTAGCTCATAAATTTTTGAAGATGCTGCAATAAATAGAGCTCTGATTTAATAATAAATGTTGTAGAATATGTATAAGGTTATATAGAGAACTGGAGATGAGAAACGGGAATCAGTTTTACGAAATGAATAAAGAATAGCGGCGAATATACGAACAGGATATGTCAAACAATTTTCGCTAACATTTCCAAATATACTATTGCTATTCTCGAAATATCAATTATTTGTAATCACGCGACACTGATTCAAGCTGTTACGTCGTATGAGATGGTGCAACGTCCTTCAGTGTCTGGCCGCCAAGGCCCACGCACCGTTATACAGACCCTCAATAAACCTAAGGAACCACCATAAACAGAATCTTTTTAACGAAATCTTTAATCCTGCAAGTACTTTCGGTTTGTGACTAGTCCTTAGAGCAGTCCTTAGGTTTATCATTCGCTCTTAAAAATCACGGAGGAAGCGGGTAGTTATCTAACGGGAGAAGCTGGTTTTTCCCATGAACAATGTCACCCATGAGCCACGTTGGTAGGAGGCTTCCTCCTCCTATTTTTATTCATTAAAGTTGGTCATAACCAATGGGCATCGCGGATCGTTACCCTCACTTTCCTAACGAAAAGTGTGAGCAACGAATACAACAAATATACCCACCCCGAACTTTCCTCCGTAATAACACGAGAACGAACTTCTCTTGTTCTCTAGGCTACAACTATAGAACAGTCATCACATCTCTAGACTGGTTTCACAGTTAAAAAACAGTTCGAGTAACAGAAGGATTAAGAAGTCAAGTCATCAGAATCGCCAAGTCGAAGACAGTCAATCGACAGAATAACAAACAGTCAATCGAGTCAAAATCATCATCACAATCGCCAACACGAAACGAGTTTCAGGCCGTACTCAGTCGTAGTTTGGCAGACAACATACGCACAATTGTATCAAATATTGAAGTTATTGGATTGTTGCAGGTATATATTATAATCTGTTAATATCAGCGTTATACTCATTCAACCACCCCTATTATTTTAATCGAAATAGGGGATCGAACGATTTGTAGCGTCGATTATTCGAATCGTAATGGGAATTTACGCCTCCCGTTGACGCGCTTCTTCGAGATCGCGTCTCTCCGCGAACGGTCGAAACACAAGCAATCGCTTATTCTTGGACAACAAATAGTATTGACATCAGATATTATTTTACAAAAGTGACAAATTTTCATTTAACAGAGTTATAAGTTTTAAGATTTTTACACAGCGGTGTATACGTAACATATCATAGCTGTAACACGCATCATTTGCAATAGACATATATCAGATCGTCAATGATGAATAGTGGTCAGACAATTGAAAGACGTATACGAAGAAGTCAGTGACCCCGATCGTTTATACGCGACCCCAGATGTCGAGTGAAAAAGCGGTGTTAATGCAATTACACAAATTCGAAGATTCTAGTTTCGCGTGATCGTAATACGATTTCCGGTAGAGAAAAGGGGGTAGACGGGAGCGCAAACATCGGTTTTCAATAGGAATACCGTTCAGAATGGTGAATTCAAGCGAGCAGATAGCAGAGTGAGCGGAGAGAAGGCCGAAAAATAAAACGACAAGAAAGAGATTCAATTAGATCCTTAATGGAGCTTGTATACGAGACACTTGCAGCCACTTGCGGTTGCTGGACCGAGTTACGACTTGCAATGACCTGACCAGGATTCCTCTGAGCCCCCATCGCTCTTTTCCTCTCTATCCTACCTTCCGACACCCGTTCGTTGCCTCTTTCTCTTACCAAACTTTGGGCATCTCTCCAAGATACCGCAGAAATCGCATACCATGTTAGAAATTCAGGGCGGTTTGAACTTGGCTCGATGCACCACTAGCTGAATTCCGCTGCACAAGCACGTGAGATTGGCTAACTCCGAGGGAGCGATCCGGAATTCGTGTGCACGCTTTTCCTCCAGAATTTTTCGATCCGAGGAACTCGATCGGTGAACGAAGCTGTGGAGTCGTGCGAACCGGAAGGCGTGTTATCGATTACCACGTGATAAGAAACGTATAAAGCTGCGTGTCTCACCTTTTACCGCTTGTCTTACGATATCGAATCAACCAGGTGACAAAGTGTAGAAGATCCGGTACGAATAAGGACCATGTTCGAATTGAATATTGCGATTAATTTCATTAATTAATTATGTATGATATTGGTGTGAATGAATCCTACGTTATACGGTATGTAATCAAAATGTTTGAAGAGCGACTGTTAAGTTTGATGAATGTAGCCATAAAAGAAACCATAAAGTAAGGATTAACGTTTATGGCTGTAATTACAGTAAGTGCAAATATAGCGATGAAAAGCAAAGCAAATAGAAAGAAACGTCTGACTTTTCGATTTGAGCCAATGTCTGCAGAATACAGCTTATATATTCGTTTCAACGCACTGAATAATGAGAGCTGCGTTACCACGCGAATATCGGAAAGGTTTATACACGTAGCCTAGAGGTAGATTTACGTAAAACATTAATGATTTCAAAGTTGCAAATATCATGCCTATACATATGTATAATACAGTATGTAAAAAAGCAATGATGCCTTTGTATATTAGCATATTCGAAAACGTTAAAAAAACAGAGAACTTTGTAATACCGGAAATTTACATTTTCGAATATCGAAAGATAAAAAAGATGGAAAATAACATTAACATTAAGTTGGAACTTATGGTATTCGTAAAGATTGTAAGATACTTTATTTTACACTTACCTGCTTTATATTTTTTATTTCTCTTCAGTGACAAACGCACAAAACATAGGTAACAAAAATATTAAATGACGCGAAGTAAAAATTCACTTTCATGCGAAATACCGTAAGAAAGGGATTTGAATCGTGACACGACATCGAAGAACGTACATTCGATGCAATTGGCGAAAATAAATTGTATAATAATAACAACGTACGTAATAACATGTTATGATGTTTCATCCAGGCGCAAAATTATTTGATACGTTATGATAAACATGATTTATCAGATGTATAGATCGTAAGATTCGTCATTGGAAACACCTGCAAAGCTACGATTCCATTCGTGTATTCTCCCTTTACAAATTCACGCGCATATTTCTATTATTCAAACAAATGGTTCTTATCAGAACTACATACCGAAAACATTATTCTTTCTATTATCTAATCACGTATTAGTTATGTACACGGTGATTTTAGCAATACACATATAAGAAGATTAATTCAGATCCACTTTCAGATAGATAAGAATAAAAATATTTGAAAACAACCTGGATCGTTTAAAGCGTATTCAATTTTGTAATTTATCCCGCTAAATGAATGTAATTGTCTCGACAATTTGCACGCAATGAACACCCGCGCATAACGCCATCTATCGGTTACCGCAGGAAACAGTTTGTACAGCCTTTAAATAAGTAATTTAAACAATCGTTAATACATTGGTCAACATGCAAAATATGTTCGAACAATAAAATGAATTCGTATTATGAAAACGAAAAGTTAAATAGATTATCGACGTACATTTAATTACCAATGTAAAAAATACGGAAATTTGATAATTACGTTAATGTAAAGATCTTGATATAAATGTCAATAATTCCATGTTATTTTCATAAAAATAATTGAATTAAATACTTATAGATTGGTTGATAAAGAAGGTTCCTTTAACTGACATGTTGCAGAGAATTGCAATTTAAGCACCGAGACTAAGTACCTAATTGCTCTTAATTAGACTAAATTGAAGGTTACCAGGGGACAAGTAAACGTGAACCAGCCCGTGGCATCGTCTTCCTCTCAACCAATCGTGAGACTCGTTTTTACCGACAACTACCAATCATAAGGCAAAACTTATCGGCGCTACGAGCGCCAATTCGATGTCCCAGATTAAACTGACTATAATGGTTTTGTTTTTCTTGCCCTAATATTTCATATGTAAATTTCATTAAAAAACCGCATAGCTACGTATCAATCGTTTTTTAAATTCTCAACGAACCTCTTGCATATTTCATAAGTTCGAACCTTCGAACATTTCATACATCTGATACCATCGTTGATCGATCAATTTCGTTGCAATGTTATGAAAATAAAAATAGTTGACAAAATATTGAAAGAACGAAACGATGCAAAGAACACTTTATAAAAGTACTTACCTCGGACGTAGGGACGAAGGCACTGGGTCCATCGAAAGCCGGCACCGGAACTGGAAGTCCTCTATCCTGCAATAAATATTTCAAATATTTGAAATTTCATAAAAACGACTAAACTTGCAGTAAATCAAAACTGTTTCTTGAACGCCCGGCTAGCTCAGTCGGTAGAGCATGAGACTCTTAATCTCAGGGTCGTGGGTTCGAGCCCCACGTTGGGCGAAACTTTTTTTTCTGTTTTCGCATTTAAAAAATAAAAAGATATTTAACCACGATACGCTTGATTGCATTTTATAGAAAATATATTAAACAATATATTCATAGAAAAAAAAAAATTATCGTACATCTTGGAATTCGACTGAAGAGTATGTTTCACGTCGCTAAACTTTGTTTTATGATCTGCATGTATTTTATATAAGTCATACGAAACTATCGATCAGGCTTTACACAGTAGGCTTGCTATATCGATTGTAAAAAGGACTTCCAAAAAGCCGTGACTACAAATAGCATAGCCGACTTACACATGTTTAGCCCCATGCAACGAGCAAGTCAAAATGGCTGACATATTTTTAGGCCACGGTTCGACGCTGTTCCATAAATAGACAGTTAAAATAACTCCATTAACGCAACGTATCAGTTCTTGCCGATTCGCGGTCCAAGGAGTATAACATTGGCAAAATTTGCGCGAAAGCGAACATACATACTATTTTCGACGTTCGAGAAAATAAAAATAACCCTTTCTCAAAATGAAGTGACCATACCGGACGTTTATTTACAAGAGACTCTAAGAAACGTAATACATACTGTTCCACGTATACCGTTTCTAAATAATTATAGCGAGACGTTCGGATGGGTACTCATAAAACGAATGACTCATCGTTTAGTTTGGAGAAAGAAAGAATATCCTAAATCCAACTTATCCTAAATAAGTTTCCATCTTTAATTTTATCTCGGCTTTATTTAACTTCATCGTTTCGAAAGTTCGTAAGCTTGGCGAAATTATTATCGCTATACAGAATACCGATCATACTCGATTACTAGAGGCTACGTGATTAAAGATTTAATATACGCTCACCTTAACCATCTCCAGGATCTCGGCGCATTTGATCCTAACATTCTGGAAGGGGCAGTTCACGCTGAGCCTCAATATTACCGGTAGATGTAGCGTCACCAGGCTCAAGTACTTATTCGCCTGAGCTTGCCTCGGACCATCCAGAGCATTTCCCAGATTAAGCATCCTGCCAACGTCCCCGGGAGTGACGTCGGGACTCTCCAGCACCCTGCCGCTCTTCGAAGAGACATCTTCGTCCTGCGAGAGCGGTCTTTTGATCTGACCCGCGCTAAACTTCCGTTCTTCGTTCTTACGCAAGTATTCCTGCGGTAATTCGGCACGCGTGCAACGATGTCGACCATCGTCCAAAGATTCGTCTGCGTAAATTTCGAAATTCTTCAACTTCGTATCCTCCGTACGATTATCGTCTTGTCTGTGATAAATTTCATTGGCATTCTCATTCTCGAAACCATCCAGAGTATTGAAAACTACTCCGTCGCGATTCCTGATCGTCATCTCCGTCTCGTCGAAAGAAACGTCGTCCACGCTGTCATAACACCGGCGATCGCGCGGCAGAATGTCACCCTTCGGGCGGAAGTTTAAATTCCTGCGGTCGAAATTCGCGCCCAAGTTCTCGTCGAATTTCGGGCTCTTCCCGTAAATCCTGATGTCGGAATCCAACTCGTCATCCTCCAATTGCTTTTGTTTCGCGCCTTTCACCTTCACGTAGTTCTTCGTTCTTGGTCTATCCTCTAGACTCACTTCGTTCAACCTCTCGTTCGACGACGAGCCAAGGTATTTTCTCTCGCTCTCGCTGCTCGATCCGAATCGGGTCTCTGAATTATCCTTAAACCTTAGAAATCTGTCGTGAGGCTCGATCTTGAAACCCTTCCCCTCGTCGGACGATGTCGAATGCCCGGACCTGTAACTCTCCACGTCACCCCCGTATCTTCTCCTCTCGTTTGGCGTACCGTAGCCCGTTTCGTTCCCAAGTCGGCCGTCGACGCAATCGAAGGAACCCGATGGATATCTCTCGGAGCATTCGAGACTGTTGTCCTCCAGGAAAGCGGGATTCTCCGTGACGCTCTGAGGGAAGAAACCCTCCGTCCTGAAGGAATCTTGAAGCAGCGGCTGCTGCAGAGAGGGCTGGACATTCTTTGGAGCCGATTTGGTCGGGGAGCGCTCGATGTTCATGTCGTATCTTCGCGTGAAAGGTTATGAAGTTTCTATTAGCGCGCCACGAAGCTTAGATACAGCGGAGAAAAATTCGCGCGGAAGTGAATGGGTGAGCCTCGGGTGACTCGTGAGTTTTCTCTGGCCGTTTAATGAATCCTGACTCGTTATATTATATTGGATAATAAATCTTTCTTACCATGTAGACGTTCGAAACTTATGAACACGCTATGTACTATAATATTATCGTTTGATTTCTATTTTCCTAGAGCTGCCTCGAGTATAAGATTCTATTTAAAAGAACTGAATTATATTATATGTAATTCATACACTGTTTTATTACAGTATCTAAAATTTATGGACGACGTTATATCGTTCTATTCGATACGATGATATATTATTACTGTATATCACACGGAACACACGTACGTAGAAATCAGAGATATTCTGAATATCGACACGCAAAGTTTTATCAAGGCATATCGGTGCAAAATACATATGTATATATGTAACATGCGGGCTCACCTTCCATCTTGGCTCTTGAACTTTCCCCCTACGTTCTCCGGATCCTCCATCTCACCGGTGTCGTCCCAGTGATTTGGACTACCAACCCCTCCAAGCCATCCCTCGACCGTGTTCCTAGCCGCCGCCAGAGCGATGTTTCTGGCAGTTTCATCTCTCGCACACAAAGGCGCTAAAAATCTGCTAACGATCTCGACCTCGTCGTCCTTTGTGGAGGTGCCGCTTCCCGAAGAACTGTTCGGATCTCTGTACATCTCGTCTTACTTTCTTTCGTCGATTCTACTCCTATATGTGTATATATATTTGTATATATATGTACTTCCCTCTGTCTACTCGAATTCTCTCACTTTATACGCGGCTGTTAACGCACGTATCTCAGGCTATACCACGTATGCACGATATAGGTAAAAGTACGTTCGCCTTGATCCCGACGACAAATCAAAAGCGTTCGATATTTAATTTAATCTAATCTAATCTGCTTATGATACAAGCGTGAACCCGTCTAGCTTCCCTCAGATCACCGCCGTGTCCTTGTTCACTCTCGATATTATCCTCTTGTTACGAGCTTTCACGATAAAGACTGTGTAATAAAGCTGAAAACAAGAAAACTCGTTTTGTAACGAGCTTTGAAACGAGATTCGCATAAGTTCGCCACACGAGCTCGTTGTTTAGAGTCACTGACTGACTGTTCCGTCCGAATTTCTTTTGCCTCGGTTACCAATCCGATCGATCCGTTTACGGTTAATCGATTATCAACCGTATTCCAGTTCTTTCGTAGAATCGACTACGGTTGAACAAAGGAAACGAAGAAACAAGGAAAAAAGAAAAAAGGAAAAAGAGTGGAAAGAAGTCGATGGAGAGACTCACTGTACTATCCTCGGGTAATTACGGTCGTTTCGTCGCGTTTCGCTGTGAGAATCGGCCGTAAAACTCGTTTCTCGAGGATTTTACTAGCGGTGCACCTCGGGAGTCGTTCCAGGGCGATAGAAAGTAGGCGGTGTCGACTGTCGAGCGATCGTGTGGCGATCTAGCACGATTGAGGTTCGTTTCCAGGGAGAAGAAAGAAAAAGAAAGCCGGGTGATCCCAGCGAGCGCACCTTCGAAAGGAAACGATCGATCGGGCGCCTTGTTTTCGAGGAACCAAAACTTCCCAATTCGTTCCCAATCTTTTTTCTCCCTTGTTTTTCTCGTTCCACACGTGTGTCGCGGTTAGCTGAACGGCAACGGTGTTACATTGTTCTTTACATCGTTGCAAACGATCTCTAGCCGTTGAAACGTCTTCGAAATTCCAATTGGAATGGACTGTCCTCGATTCCACCTCTGTTCACCGACGTAGTGACACTAATCCATTGGACGTCTGAAAAAAGATCAACGAAAATTACGTTACATTAACATAGTCTCTGCTGCACCAATTACGTAATTTATTCTTCAATTCGCGTAGATCACAAGTGGCATAACTTGCTATGACATCGCGGATGTTCGTACTTTTAGGAAAAATTTCAACGCGCAAATATGCATAGAAGGCGCATAACGTGTAAATCGTTCAAACTACTTGTTATAATATTTAGAGCACAAATTACCTTATGAACCTTTATTTAATCAACCAATAAATCAATAAATCTTTATTTATGTTGCAATTTTTTAATCGTGTTTAGAGTAATATAAATTGGTACAAACGCAGTGCAATTATTGCAAAGAAAAACGTTAATGTACAAAATATCGCAATAATTAACGTAATTTAGTTTCGTCTCACAAGCAAATGATCAAAGAACTTGGAAACAAGATCATGGATCACGAGTGACCCACGAAACACAGAACGTGTTAATGGATATTTAAATAGGAACGGCAAAGGAGTTGAACAAAATGCAAATGAATCGGAACAACGAAAGCTTCCCATTCCACTATTGATTTGACGGTGGCCGCTTATTGAATTTCAATTTACCCGGCAGCTTAATCGTCATCGATCGACTTAATATCCATCGGAGGCAAAGGTAACGCGCTCGCAACGTAACCGAAAGCTAATAGGGAAGCACTTCTCCTCGCGGCCGCGGAGCTGCGAGTAGATTATCGTCGATCGAATCATTACGTAACGAACAATTGAAAGCCGGTAACCCTACCGAGAAGAACTAAACTTCAACCGCGTAATCAGCGTCGCATTGTATCGGTTAATTTCTGCTCGAATCGTTTGTTACCGTTTAGATGTCGATGCTACTCGTTCGTCGTAGCTCTCGTTTCAACGCTACGAATCGATCGTCATTTACACGTCGATTTACATCGTCGTTGTAAATGTCGATGGAACATCGCTGTTGCAAACGTTGATCGATCCAACCGTTCTGATCGTGACTTCGCCAACGTAAAAATTTCATGAGGCAAAACAGTTTCATAGACCTGCACGATTCAGCTTGAAAATACTTGGAACAAACATTGCTATCGGACCATTTACGCAATTAGTCGATGTCAGGCTGCGCCAGTCTTCTCATTGATTGATCGACCCCCGCGAGAGAAGGTCTAGGTCAAGGCTACCGGGGTCAGGAAATAAGAGAGGTCGCGTGAACGTTGCAACTTATCGAGAAGGGGAGAGAACGAGCCCATTGGTGTCGTGGAGAGGATAAAAAGGGGTGCATTCGCTGTTCTCGACGGAAGAAAGTCGACGTCGATTTCACCGCATTACAGCTGTGATTGGAACACGTCAATGTGGAATAGCCCGATATCGAAAAAACACTGATTCAACAATAAAACCTGTTCTTCTACCGTGTAATCACCTGTCAGATAATTTCTTTAATATCTAATAAAGATAATAGTTTGAACACACCCCTGGTAATCGGGAACGTGTATATTACTGTATATTGTATATAATGTCAGGATGGATTGAAAATCCCAATAATTACGGATCTTCATTACAGTGACTTAAATAAAATACGTCGTGAAAAAGTAGCGAAGTAAGACGAAATGATTATAGCGTAAGGTCGAGGTATGGCTGTAACTTGTCGTTAATCGATATACGGTGGATGAATAACAAATAAATGGAAAAACAAAAGCAAAGAAGAGCGAAAGGATCAGTCGCAACATCTTAAGGATAATATAACGAAACAAGAAAAGATAGTATTTTAAAATTCGCGACTTACACGACAAATTACATAGCGCGACTTAAATATCCTACCTCGAATAACTTTACTCTACCCTAAACATGTGTTCAGGCACGATACAACTATATAGTAGTAGTTTCTAAGCAGATAAGATGCGTTCCACTTTGTACAAAGCGGAATTGCGTAAATCGCCGGGTTCTAGTCGCGGCATTAGTCGAGTAATAAAAAGCTCCCACAGCAAAGAATTCGATCCCACGCACCGAAACGCGCCAGTAACGCGCGTTTTCCTATTGCGTAAAGTGCGGAGAACGCCTGTGGCGGATCATTTCCCGGTACACGACTCGGTAATTCTGTCCCGCTGAAATCCCCCGCACAATGCCCATTTTTTCCTTTTTTTTTTCACTTCCTGGTCCCCTCTTTTCCGAAATCCACTCGAAGGCCTTTTCCCCCGAACCATCGATCGTTGGTACTCGATACGCCAAACAACGGCCGCGTTCATCGTTTCCGATTTTTAATATGCGCGCGTCCTTTCTCGATTCTCGGTAGGCCGATGCCATTTCGAGAGATCGTTCGCGGGACAAAATTCATGAACAGAACTGCGTAACGAAAAATAGATTATAATACGACTATAATTTAAAAACCAAATGTAAAAACAATATTCATGGCATGTGATCGACGGACGTCACACTTACTGAATTTTCAATAAACTTTCTTGCAAAAGATAAGAAATATGACCTATCGTGTTCTTCCTGCGTAATCTCCGGGCATTTTATATCATTTTACATTTAACGAGTAAAAATCCGACTGCAGCTCGACGTTCTTACAAGAGGAAGAAGAAGATCGATAATCAGGATATAAGAGAGTAAGAAGGAGTATAGTCACGCACGCACAATGTATCCACGGCATAACGGCGAGGTTTATCGGGCATGGAAACGAAAGAAGCAAGGAGAGAGAGAAAAGGAAAGCACGGAAGAAAGGGCAGAAAACGGCGTTTCAGCATTTCTTCGCGGCGATCTCCAGAACGATCTAAATATTTATAATTCCCCAAAGCCTAACTCTACCCCGTTCGCACCGCTATGAATTATTAATGTCGTGCCGTGCTACCGTATGCCGGTGCACGTTGCTATGCATTTCTGATACGTGTACTTTGTCTTCGAGATATAAGGATGGTCAGGGCCTCGCGGATATAAGGGGCGATAAAATGATCGTCTCACGTGCCAGCGGCCATTAGAATTTAATGAAATCAGGATAAATCAAAACGATCGGGTTCGCCACGGGACTCACGATTGAAATACATGCACCGTTTTGTCTACCGACACCTGAGAGTTATTCGTGATGTAAGAGCTGAGTGCCGATGTCCAACTACCTCTTCTTCTTATTTTCGAAATGTTTTCATACGAAGAATCCAAGATAATATTTTTTATTAACCGTACTTATTATCATCTTCGTCACATGTAATTATCATGCACCGTAAAGAATTATCGCGGATCACTGTGGCGGCTCGTTAAGACGCTCGCTTGATGCATCGTGACGCAACGAAGAAAATGCAATTTCTCTGATCGCATATTTATAAACTGCCGCCCGGTATCACAGGTTTCGACATTCGATCGCGTTGCACTCAATCGTCCGTTTTAACCAGCATATCGTAGCTACGTATGTATCTGGCCTTCGATAATGCGATAAACAAAATTCACGGATAATTCGCCTGCATTAAAACAGATTGAAAAAGAAAGGAAAGAAGGACAAGAAAAAGAGATGGGATTTTGAGCAAATTATGGATCGCGTGATCCACCTTGACGCGTTCGACGATCCTCGACACCGAAATGTATCGTGCAGTTGGATCGGACAGCAGGGGCCCTCGTCGGATTGTGGGAAAACATTATACATCGCTGGTCGCGGCGTTTCACGTGGAATATTCCTCCAACCAGGCCTCGTTGTTCAGGTAAATAAGTTACAGCGTAATGGGTTTCTCGTATTAACGAGACCCGTTTCGCTTCTCGAAACCAATAAGCGAACCAGCACACGGCGGCTGTATCTTGTCGATGTGCTATCTAATTTCCTTGTTACGTAATTCTATGTGGATTCTGGATAGAATCGTAGCATGTAGTAGCCTGAACACGGCCAAAGGAACAGCGAGAGTCCTTTCCAGTGGTAATTTCTTGCGGTATAACAAACATATATCCAACCGAGAGAAGCCGAAGCCGATTAACTGATGCATCGCTAAATTTACAACAACCAAGCCGGTTTACGGTCGCTTTTGAAACCGAGATCAGAAGAAATCGTTATTATACATATAAATATATGTATTATATAAGTGGAACTGTGTTTCTAAAATCGCCCGATATATGTATTGCCAATTCAGAGCCCGAAGCAGAGTTCACCTGTGGATACTTGAACGAAACTAATCACAATGTGTCCGACGGATCGATCCAGCCGATAATGGTTCACGACAAAAAGCTTGCTAAATGCGAGGCGTTGTTACGCTCGCTCGCCATCGTGCTTAACGCAAATTGCAAAACTGCCGAGTCGGCGTTACGACCTTGCGACACGCGAGACACCCGCGATAACACCCGGTTACCAACGCTAAACCGAGAATCACACTCACGACGAGCCCCTTTCCTCACCAAATTAATCACTCTCGTTTCGATGATTCATAAATACACCATTAATCAGACGGCCTGAATGATCGTTATCGGATAATTCGATTACTGTGATAGAATTGATAAAATTGTAGATTAATATAAACGAATGTTGTCGTCCTTTATGGATGATAATTACGAGATAAAGTTTGATAGTTTCTTTTGCGATAAATATAATAACCGTATTAAAACATAGCTACGACGGTACAGAGATTTAATTTAATTAAACAAATTAAGTTTCATATAACTTAATTACGATACTTAAACTTTAATTATCCAGTAGGCGATTTACGAGGTATTGCAAACGACGTTGTTGATTTAAAGACGTTGAGTCAAACGAACCTTCCATCTTACCAGATTGCGCAATACAAATAAGTCTTTCTGAACATCACGAAACAACACGCGGTTCGAATCGATCGAAATGTTCGTTCACAAACGCCGTAAAACATACCAACCATGCAACACTTATGTTAATCAACGCGCATCGCGGATCGTTCAAGATGACCCGAAACGTTGTACAGTTGTTGCAATATAACATAAAACTTGCTTACTACACCATTTGAAAATAACATGGCTGGTGTTACACGTAGATCAGGTATCGAGTAATTTCTATCAGTGGCTACAATGTTTCTCATTCGCGTTGTATCGTTGCTACATGCTACACAAGATTCTCATAATGAAGAGTCGATAAGAAACCTCACAGCAGGATTCCTAATAATTTGCCTAACGATTTCACCCAACGTTTTCCTTTGCTAGATGCTTTCCACTATCAACGATCGGAGAAACTCGATAATTCATTGCTATTTCGATTACTCTTTGAGATTTTCACGAGAACGTAATGCTTGTACGATTTGATAGATTTAACATTAAGAATCGTATTTAATATCCGGGCTACCAGACTCGTAATTTATCGTAAAAATTTTATAGATATACATACAGGGGTTTAGAATCTTGCGGAATGTTTGTTACAGTATATGGCTTAGCTTGAATCATATATTTTTCCATACACCTTGCATTTGAATTCCTTTGATGCAAGTTTTATACTTTTAGTGTTGAACCTCTCGCGAATAATTAAAACGTCGACTTTCACTTTGATCTTTTTTGGTATAAGTTCCATACTCCAGAAACTGCTAGCTCTGATGTTAAGCTTATCATAAATTAAAACACTAACTTTCCTTTTGATCTTTTCGATACGAGTTTCGTACTTCAATAATCGATAGCTCTGTTATTAATGTTATTATTAAAATAGTTGCAATAAATTATGGCAAATTAAAACGCCAAACTTCATTTTGATTTCTTTCGTACAAGTTTCATAGTTTTAATAGCCATAGTATTCAATGTCTTGTAAATTAAATACTAATGTTCCTGTGCGTAACACACAGATATGGCAAACGAGGCAACGCGAACGAGACTCGAAATAATGTCCTTAATATAACCACCTATTCCCACTTTTCATTAACCTAAAATTACATCCGCGTCGCGATGCTGAACGTACGATATTCTTGCACGCGATACTTGTTGAACGTTATTCCCGAATCAGAGGGGGAGGTAAATTGAATTTTATGGATTTAACGCCATGTGGATGACCATGGGTGTTTCGAGCGTGTTCGTAGTAAATGCAACTGAAGTATACATATACCGAGTGTCGGTCGCACGGCACCGGCATAACAAGTAAGAGAAACGGGACCTAAAATAATGTACTTAATATCGCTGCCTTCCATTTCCCGGCTATACGCCCTCCATTCGGAACAGAACAGATGTACGGGATACTAATGGGCCGCGTACCATTGTAACGTATGCTTTCCAAGCTATGTATGCAACACTTGTTGAACATTAGTCTCATTCTGCTTGAGAATTTTGTAGACTCGACGTCGTTGATCCTCTCAAGTACGCCACAAATGTCGCATTGAATCTTTAAACTTTCGCGAAAGGGACAAAAATACTCCAAAACTTCTAATCGATATTTATA
Source organism: Bombus fervidus (assembly GCF_041682495.2). Lineage (NCBI taxonomy): Eukaryota > Metazoa > Arthropoda > Insecta > Hymenoptera > Apidae > Bombus > Bombus fervidus. The sequence continues at coordinate 4,801,487 of NC_091524.1, forward strand.
CCTTAACAATGACAGAAATTTCTTGCAGACTCCTACGCTGCTGTTCCAATTAATCGTGTCACAATCGATGTATTAAAGTTTATATTAATAAACGATTTAATTATAATTAATTTAATTATAATTTAATTATAATAATTATGATTTAAATATAATAATGATTTCCATTATGAACGAACTTGCAAATTAACAAAGAAAGATGTCCAGGGTTAGAAGTCTAATGAAAATCTCCAAGATGTCGAGATCTAATTTACAGTCTGGAACTTTTCACAAAACGAATTAGAATATTCGGAAAATTTACGGACCTCGTTTTCTTCTCCGTACATATACAACCTAGGTTAAGCGAAGGTTACATCGTTAGATAAAACAGTTTGACTAAATTTGCTCTCTCTCTCTCTCTCCTTCTCTCTCTCTCTCTCTCTCTCTCTCTCTCTCTCTCTATCCGAAAGGCAAGGCCAGATCTCGTCTGGCGTTCGAAACATCGAGTAATCCGTGCAACGACATTGCTCCGTAACAATATGACATGCCGTGCTCCATTCCTTGCGTGCAACACTTGTTGAACGCTTCTCCTTTGAGTCGGCGGACGAAATTTCACGGATCGAACACGCCACTGACCAGTCTAACGTCGAGTCTGCATAACAGCTAGCGAGATAGGTAATAGTATAATACGCGGCGAGAGGGACGAGGCGGAAACAAGGCTACTTCGCTCGAGATAGTCACGTAGAAGGAGGCGGAATACGACCCTGATTGCCAAGGAGAAATCTGCAGCGTGATCTCGCACGAGCTACAACCGTGGAATAACGTGTTGTCTTCGTTTCATGCCGCACGCGAGAAGAAGAAAAGGAGAACGACGAGACTCGAGTTCGAATATAAAAGTTGTTACATATTAAGAACGATCTTGATACATCCTTATCGGTGGATATATTCGTCGTTACCAACCAGCCGAAAGGAGTCGCCATTCGTTTGCTTAATCCACTCGTTCGCAATAAAGAGATCACCTCAGCAACAAGAATAGGATATTCCTTAAGTAGCAGTCGCTTTACACGACGAATCTCTGCGTTATCATAGAACTAACGCTGTCGCAGATAAACCTGAGAAAATATTTGCTTACGAAACTAACGAACCCTTTGTCGAAATGAGCGTAGCTAAGAGTACATGGTTACGCCATTGTTGTCCCAAGGAAAGATTACTATACCGATCCGTTCTTTGTGCAAGGTTGTAGCTAGTTTACGAAGTCAGCCAGCTAACGCTGCGGCAATGTGGGTTAGAGATTAAAAAAGGAATATAAAAAACAGGAAGAAACCTTGCTGCTGGTAATGCTGATGGTCTACGCGTATTCAAAAGGTGTACCGAAACGTTTAAACCTGGCTAATATGATTTTACATGGCTCGAAACACGAGCAAAGTTCCGAAGGAATAAAAGAAGGCGTTAAGTGGAACGCTTGCACGATCAGCAAGAATATACTGCGGATCTCGATAAACACGTTGCACGTTCCAATAAAAACGAAACCATTCGGAACGAAATTACAGGCATCTGGCTGTGGCCATTGATGGACGGGCAAATGGATTCGAAATAAATTCACCGATCCAGCGCGGGCTACGTCATTTAATTATAGATAATTATTCGTGACAGCGGTACTGACGCGTCTCGACCAGCCTGGTTATATAACATTCGTAAATCGTGCCAGAACTGGCCGCGATCTTACGACTCGCGAACGTCACTGACCAGTAAGTGGGCGAATAGAGTCATAACACGTACGGTCGAGCTGGCGAACGTGCACGGGGACGAAGGTTTAGTCACGCATTCGACCGGGCTATCGGATCCGTATGGAATCCTTGCCTCGCACACAGGAACACCTGGCCGTAAGCGTCACGGTTAATTTGCACTTTCTATGAATTTTAATCAGCCTGTGAGCAGAGAAGGATCCGGAGACAATGGCACGTAGGGACCGGCTACGATTATCGACCGTATGGGTTCCGATGTTCGACCGTATATCTCGTCCAACACCGCGACCCCAAGGAACAATCCCAAACCACAAACCCAATGAACAGTCCTTATATTCCTTATACGCAAAAAATTCAAAGTCCTCTTTGGTTTACAAATTACGACTACAAGGTTACATTTTCGTTTCACCTAACAACAAAGAGAGCAATGGGAAGGAAGAAACGGCGGAGATCACAGGAGAGAGGGAAAGGAACGCGCTTAATGATCGCGTGTTCCGCACAGGTGATCGCGAGGTCAAACGTTGCTTCTCCAAAGTCCGATAACCACCGACTACGAACGAAATGATTAACGATAGCCTGAGAAAACCAGACGTAGAGCCAAAGAAGAAAAAAAGAACGATGCGAGGGAAGAAAGGTGTGCCATATGGAATTCGGTATATAGCAACGGTAAAATCTGCGATGGGATTAATAGAAATCGCAGAGTGTTACGGCACCTCAGGCGCGGACAATCTGCACTTGAAATCTAGACAGGGAACGATGAAGACTAGAAGCGAAGAGGAACAACATTTGCCGGCAGCAAACCGTGTAAACAGCAATTCCTTTTTCGTGTTGGTGCAGTAACGTTGCTAAAAAAGAAAATGGCACAATGACCTGGGACACGCGGTGTTACACGCGGGTCACCTACGCGAAAGCGAGCGAGCAAGCAAAGACGATGCGGAACGTTTGGTGCATGGTGCAACTCGCGTACCACGCGGGCGTGCACGCGTGCATATCAATTCCGCGGGCGCGGAGGAGTCGCCAAGATCTCATGTAAATCATCGAGACAAGATGGCTCCTCCCTATTTTCTTGGCGCAATGTGCACGCAACGACGGAGTGGTAATGCTCGAAGCATGTTTGAAAAGCGAAAACGTGGTTCATCGGGGGACCAGAGATCGAGCAAAGAGGAGAGACGGAAGGAGAGAAAGAGAGTGGAGGAGTGTCGAGTGTTACACGCGTGAATAGTGCGTTTCGTTGTATAACGCGCGCAAGGAACACACCGAGCCAATGCACTCGCACAACGGTCGACCAAACCGAAGTATACTTCATCGTAAATCATGACGAACAACTATTTACTTATCGTAGAATCGTAAATAACGAGACAAAAAGACACGCTTCATACCATCGAAAATTCACTTTACAATGCTAATGAAATTCTGAAAAGTTCTGTACAAAGGATGTAAATAAGTTCATAAAAATTTATTATGGTAAATGTTCAAATTGTTTCGCGAGTCATCGTACATAAGATAAGAAAGCATACTTTTGATTTGATGTTATTATCTCTAAAGCACTTTTTGAAAGAAATTTATGTTTTTTTTTGTGCAGCGCCACTTAAGAGAGGTAGTCCATTACTTTTATTGCCCGACCATCTGTGCGTTACCTGAATTACCGTAAACTATTTGTCCTCGTTCGCGATACAGCACCGGTATTTTCCCGAAACAGAATTATTTTCCTCTCTAATTTCCTCGAATCAGCCCGGAAAGTATCTCGGTTAAAAGAAACTCACCTATTTCACTCTCAACGATCAAGGAACACCAAGAATCCGATCGAATGCAATTCGTAATCAACCCAATGAATGATCGAATTACGGTGATGTTCGACGAGCCTGCTGACATCCAACCATCGAAAGGAACCACCGAGAGTAGACGAACCGTCTGTCGATGTCTAATTATGCACTGATTTTGTCCCTTCTCATTTTCGTTCGGTCTTCACAACGTTAAGTAACTAACGGTCCTGCGGGACGAACCTGCGCAACTTTCGTGGTAGACAGAGAGGATCAAACCGCATCGAAAACCTCCCCTACCTAAGCTTCGGCCAGACTCCTCGAGACACCCCTTTTTCGCCTCGCTAAGTCAAATCGACCGAACGTGCTCATCGGCCCCTGTAATCGAGACGCGAATCTTTCTATCCCTGCGCAGGTAAAACGTGTGTGTACGTTGCAAAACGGCCTGGTAAACGCAAACTACACAGGGTGTTAAAATATCAATCTCTCGACGTTTTAAATTACACGCGAGAGAGATCTCGAACGCACGTGTTGCACGGGGACCGGTATCGTTAGACTGTGAATCAACGACGGAAAGAAACAGGCGCAGGCCGTAGTTCTGTAGCCAGTTACGATGACTAGGGAGAACGAGGGAAAAATGTAAACGGAAGAAGCGAGCTAAAAGTGCAAATAAGTAAACCGCTAACGACTCTGCCTAGTCGCTTCTCTCGGCAGATTTGCAAGACGTATTTGCAGACTCCACCTTAAACCGAGCCACATGGCTACGCGTATACTTTCTAATTATATAGTATCTTCCCGCCATCAGCTGTGCTCGTTGGCTGACCGAGAAACTCGCCGGGATAAAAAAGAAGGCGGGGGCAAAGTCGAAGAAAACTCGGCACTCAACGGATAGCTCTCGACGAAAAGGTGGGAGATGCGCAACCATTATAAACCTGCGACACGTTGCGCGATTCGCGCTATTGCAAAACGAGAAAATAGAAAGGTCAATGCGCGCGATCGCGACGTTATCCCCGGAGAGGAAAAAGAGGATTTCAAATGCGATCTTTCGACCATGGTCAGAGGAGCGCAAAAAAGAAACTCGTAAGAAGAGTTAACATCCCGTACGGTTTCGAAATGATAAATAAAACGAACGAACAAAATTTAAAATAAGAAAGCGTGCTGCATAGTGCGCAAAGGGGATATAATAACGCGAAAGTTAGTACGCGCGGCCCCGAAGAAAACAAACGATCGGTGATATGTTTGCAAAAAGGGTGCTAGGTAACAGTGTGTGATACCACTGTGTAGAGTACGATACAGAGGTTGGCCGTGCAACAACCTCGTAGTTCACCGACTACGCCTGCAGCTTCTGTACGCCACGCGAACATACACCATCCACTTTCCTATTTTGCGTTCAGTAGCGACCGCTTCATTTCGATAACGGTAACGCAGCTCGATCGTTCTGCCAATTTTGTTGCCAATTCAACCGGACCGATCGTAAAGACGATCAAAGTTGAAGGCACAGTAAATTGGCTACGAAGCGATCAGACGGTCAGACCGACTTTTTCTACTTCCGCGCTCTCCGGAATATGACTCACCTTCTAGTCTCGTTCGGATTAGACAAGTCGCTTTCGAATTCAAGACGTTTGAGTTCAATAACTCTACTTCAAGTTTCTGTACATATAAGTCAAGTTGCTTTGAAGTCGTTTCAATGTAAATGAAATACTTCAACTTCGCTTAAGGCTTTAGAAATTAGGTATTCCAAAACAATTGAAAGAACAGATTCACGTTTGTAAAACGGTTTCAGATAACTCGAAGTCGAGTGACTTGACTAATAAGAACGAGCTTATGACGAAGATGAAAACCTGCAACACAAGCAAGTAACAGGTTCGTATTTCGTACATAACAAAACGATACATCCGTTACTATAGTAATTTCAAGACGCTTCAATTCAACCAACTTGATTAATTTGAACGAAGCGTTAGAAATTCTTACAAACAATCTCGTTTCCCGATACATACATCAAAGTTTGGGAAACGTCGAGTAAAACTTGAGGCACACGAGTAACGTGCTCTAATAGGTTAAAGCACGAAGCAATTACTCAAGCTACAGCATCGAAAACAAGCAGTCATCTTTCGAAACGTCTTTCGAGACTAGACGCCTACGCTAAAAACCACTTGCAGAACAAACTCCATCCAAGTTGTAGCGAACGAAGGAAGTACATGTTATACGAGTATCAAGAAGTAACAGGATGGTTATTCGCAAAACGGTCCCGTTGCTAATGGATAGACGCGTCGCAGGAGAAGGTCAGTTTGGCGTTAGTAAAGGGTCAACCATATAAAAACGTAGATCGACTCGAGCTTTCGAGGAGAACAGGTTTTTCACAGTTCACCATTTCTTCGTTCGTGTAACATCGCTCCCGTTCCGCGCATAATACTCGCATAGAAACCTGCGGTGCACCTATTCTCGCCGCGAACCCGTGAGAAAGGACACGGAAGATCGACGATCGCTTGTAAACATCGAGAAGAGTTGCGGAAATTTTCGCACGACCCTGATATTTTACGAGCCGACTGTGCACGTGATCCGTACCGCGCCCACGTACCATCCATACGTACGATTCTTTTTTCTTAACCGTTGTTCCGTTTCTATACGTCGAGCTCGCGAATTCTACGCTAGAGAGAAACCTGTACGCTAATATAGGGTGTTCCAGCTTTTTCCGACTGAACTTTGTCGGGACATTTTAGGAGTATATGAACGAGAAAAGAATATTAGACGGACGTAGGTCGTTTAAGGCTTTATCAAGAAATTATAGTAAAAATAAAACCTTAGTCTTCGTTATTGCGATGAGTTAATACGGAGAATCCATTGATCATTTGAGATGAAGTTGAATCCATCTTCGTCGAATAATAAATATTATTTCTTACCACTATCAATCTTCTGTCAATGAAGGTCTAACTAATGATTAGTAATTACGTCGATTGTGAACCTATCAAAGGATTTTACCGTAACATAAAAACTACAGCTTTGTTAACACGTCCTTCATTTTTATATTACAATATTAATGTATTACAACTTGGTAATGAAGCTTCGAATCTGCCATCTTCATAGAATATTTTTATATCATTCGTACCTATAAAATATAGTTTGACTAGAAAAAGTGTGAAACACCCTATATTCGTTGAACATAGAAAAAAAGGTGCTGCAGCAGCAGCAGAAGAGCAGCGAAGTTGAACGAAGTTTAACTTCGTTAAAGGCTTAGAGGGAAACTTTGAGCGACGGTATTTTCAGGCTGTCGCGAGCACGAATAGGGTAACAAGCCCTATTCCAAGTTCTTGCCACGGCTAAACGTGTCGTGGTAAGATTGCGTACCAACCGGGAATGATTCGAATCTCGCAAAAGTCGCGGCGTAAGTTCACGACGCTTGGTACATACGCGTCTAGTAATCAGAAACTCGCGTGCTCGACTTTGTGTACGCGGTCAACGTCTCGAACGTCATAAATTATATCATGACCCTGCGGTAGTTCGTGATCAAGATGATCTATAGGTACTAGAATATTCACATGGGGATAGGTCATGAGCGTAGACGGAAGAAGAGGAACGAGGAAATATTCCAGTTGTTTACGAGATGGTTTCTCCGCGGAAGAAGAGGAACGAGGAAATATTCTAGCTGTTTACGAGATGGTTTCTCCACAGTTGATCTAGGATAGATTCAACTTAGCTAAATCCCGTAGTTGGAGTATCGCCAGAGAGCAGAGAGAGAAAGAGAGCACTTAAGAGCGCAATCTCTTCATCTAAATGAACCCGTGGCACGAAAATTACCCATTGTAACTGAGGCTATTTTTCTTGCACTTCAAAAGCCCGCGTACCTATAGTAGAAAGAAATTCACACGAGCTCTTATATGATCGCGGTCTTCATACAATAGTTCATAAAAATATTCCAACATTTGTAGAAATCTCTTATGAATATATTATGCGTTTGCGAAACATTTTGCAATTTAATTAGCATTGTAATAAGACTCGATTATCACTTTGAAGCTACAAAATATTTAGTGAAAATATCCGTAACACACTATACATAAGATAGCTATTTATATTATCGTATAACAAATATCTTGTAACTTCTATATAGTTTCTCAACAAAATAGTATCTCATTATAGCGCCAATGAAATTTAAAAATGTTTTATATGACAAGTATACGATGAAGTATATACGGTAAAGTTTCCTACGTTCGAATATTTTCGTGAACCACTGTATGTGTACGCGAGTGTGTATCCTGAATTTTAGAAAAAGGAAGAAAAAAGAAAAGTACGTGTATTTGAGCGAACAATCATACACTGCTGCACAAAGAGAAGCCGGCGTCGTATACGAGGAATTAAACAATCGACCGATTGTTATCGGGCGTGACGTCTAATAAATATGCAACGGGAATGCATCTACCCGGCGGTCTGTAGAACAAAAAACATCGGAGGTACCCCGGAAATCGTTTAATGGCGCCGGTCGCTCGGACACGCCGACAGCCTCCGAAAATTTCTACCTTGCGAGCATGCGATTTAAAAGCAAGTCTAATTTTAACGCAAACAAAGAGTTAACATTTATTACGGCCGCTCCTCTCTGCCATCAACCAGTTCAATTGGCTACAATTGTAAACTCATTATGACGAGGCAGACTAAACAAAAAAATATGGAAAAACGTCAATGTCAAGGCTTGTGCGATCTTTCCTAGTTTTCCTCTCTCTTTTTTTCGTTTTTTGCTCGTTAAAACGAGAAACAACAAGCGAACAGCGTTTCTTTTAACGACCTTTCCATGCGCATACGTAGAGGACGCGTGATTAAAAAGATGTGCGCGTTTTGGAAAAGGTACGCGTCGCTCGATTCTCTCTTTCCCTTGTCGTTCCTACTAATTTAAATCTCGCATCGTTATCCAAGAACATCGTTACCCAATTATACTTATACGGTAAATGACAAAGTGATGGTCGTTTTTCGGATGAAGTCACCGATGTCATCTCAAGGTCGGCCTTTTTTACACGGTAATAAAACGCACATGACGATGCAATTTTTCAAGTAACCGATAATATTTTTCTTCCTTATTTCTTTTTTTATTTTTGCGTAATATGTTGACCGTCATGAGTAATCGTCATTCGTGATCGATATTGGATTTACCAGAAACGCTGTATGATGAAACATTTAAATTACATAAACGCTGTTGTGCGTTCATTCTATGTATAAAACAAGGCCCTGTAATTAAAAAAGAATTCTTGTCGCAGCCCACGCGTTAAGTAATATAAACTGGAACAAATAAAAAAGTTGAACGCACGACAATAAAGGGGCGCGTATCAGATAACAATTTTTAATCCACCCTAGGCCTGAGTTAGGTAATTTCGCGAGCCTCAATTTAACCGGGCTACCTCGGTCCCGATTAAGCCAGTCAATCGAGACCCCGCTGTAATTCGTATCCACGTGTTTCTAGCGAGAGAGGGGAGAGAATGAAATGACCCGAACGACCGGCGAAGGTCCTCCGACTTTCCGAAGCACCGAACGGAACGCGTTTTCGCGTTCAAAGACGCGAGACCGATCGTCGTTCGAACGGAACGAAATTTCCAAGGGGCGGATGAGACAGGAATCGGAAACGACGAGCAAACCGAGCTCCCGACTAGCGAAAAATAGTCTTTCCAGGCAACTCGAACGAAACGAATTCGAATGGAACGGGCGTGTTATTCGTATTTCAAGCGAAAATAATCGGCCCAACCATCGCGATATCCTGCCGTATGCATTGTCAATGTTCTACGGTCATGCCGCGTTAACTGACCATCAGTATTACGAGAATTTTATCCGGTCAATTGTAGAAGATGTAATTCTAGGTAGATAGGAAAACCTGACGCATTTACGACCATTTATTTTACACACAATAGTGTCATATAAATTTCATAGATCACCTGTCAAACAAAACTGTTTTACTTTAAGAAATGCTTAGAAGGATAACAAGTATCACGTATCTATTTAAATTTTGCAGTTATATCTTAAAGAGTATTAAACGCGAGAAACAGTAATTGCTTCAATAAATTTCATTAATTAAGCATACGATCTTTGTTTGCTATCTTGTGCTATTTACAAGAATAGTATTATACATTATACATACATAACGCTAATGGTTAGTTCTAAGAAGTGATGGGGATATAAACGGGCAGTTAACGAAGCAAAATGCTAGTCGGCTAACGTAACACTGTTATACCTGTTCGTCGATCAAGTTCAACGACCGTAAATTTTATTTACGAAAATCCAAGTACCTCGAAGCCTAACTCCTATAACCGAGTGAGTGTAGACCCGATCTACACTTGACATGACTTTAACACGCGTATCGACGAGCCACCGGGGACCGTATAAAGGGACCGTGATTTGCTTAAGCAAACCTAACGGGTCTGACTCTAGATACGAGTCAATGAAAAGAAACATACTTGCACGATATCGATCGAACGAATTCCATTTGATTGATTCGTACGCTAGATCTTTTATAAGATCCACAGATTCTTAGCCTCTTTATCGGCATTACTCGTTATCTTGCCGCGATGCTTCTACTTTGAGCTTCATGTAATTTCATCATACTGTAAGTCCCGAAATTCTATAGTATTGTAATTTATTTACTTTTTTGTCTAATTTAGGATATCATCGTTTTTCAATAAGTCACAAGATTTTAGGCAATTAATTTAATTTTATTAATCGTATTATTATTAATAAATGTGAGTGAATAAATTCTACGAGTTGATTTTCAGTTCTAATGCTATCTCCAGGCAGTATCCGTTTTTGTGTATATTTCTAAGTTTTATGTACACTAAAGGTTTAGGTGCTCCAAAGCTTCAACTCATTAAATAAATAAATAAATTCAATATCGTTATATAAAAAAGTATTCACAAATAACCGAAGGCTCACGATCCGATCGAAGGATAAATGAAAGTGGTCCCGAAGCTACCTACCTATGGTCACCAGCGTAAATCAATCTCGTTGCCGGCTGTATGTGATATCGAATCTCAACTATGTATATTGAGAATGGTGGAAGCCCAAAGGCTCGAGTGGACCGTAATAATTTACCACCGAGGAACTTGCCAATGTGAACGTCCCCTCCAATTGAGAAACACTGGGGTTACTACGGCCACTCGCAGACAGCGAGGCGCACAAGAGACGTTCGCGCAATAGTGTGTCATTTGAGATTGAATAATCGCGTTTCACGACTCGAAAAGCGCAATCGATATCGCTGCGTGAGTCCGCGAACTTGATAACCGATAACGCGATCGATAGCGAGTCTCCGATGAACCTGAACTTTCATCTATCGTTAAAATCGGAGCTAAAATCGATTCATGACCAATGATAAAATCTTTAACTCTGAGAAAACTGAATGTAAAGTTAAATCTGTATATTTCGAAGCATTAAAATATGTTACTATACCCGATCGTAAAGATTTGTAAATTCGTAACAAAATTCACTAGATAAATGAGGATATTATGTATCACTTTTTGTGTTTATCTTATTCTTATAAAAGTACACTTATACTACTTTTCCATTGAGGTCTTAATTTATTATAGTAGAACTAATGGATTCGAGTTTAACCGATCGGAAAACTATGAAGCCTAAAAGTCTGTGGTAGGATGAATCTGTTGTGTTAATTGATGAAAAATTGCACTAGTTCTTCCGATTAGTTCCCCATTTTTAATTTTACTAGCTAACTTGAATTGGTCCAACTTAATTCTATTTGAATATAGTTCTCTGATCGACATAGTAGAATTCGTCGATTCGGTTTCTATTCGCTAAGAGATAGGGAAACTTGCAATCATCCTGTATATGCATCTGTATCAATTCTCCACGAGATGAAGATAGAAATAAAGGCGATTGCGTTCGACAAAAACTTTGTCGCGAATAGGTCCCTCGTGAATAAAATGCAATCGACTCTCCTGGACGAGCTTATTGTTCCAGACCAGCGTTCAGCCCAGAGAACAATTCAATCCCGTTCTCTGCAGCCCACTTTTTTCCACGATTTCCTGCGTTACTAAATACCGGCAGCGTGACTATCCGCGTCGAATCGATGAATTCGATCGATTGAATTTCGACAAATATCCATTATACACCGAAAGCACTATTTCCAAAAGAATAGTGTACCGGTAGCGCTAGAAGCGACGGGAACACGACAAATCGCATTTCTACCGTTCGTAGTTCTCGATACTTTCACGAACGTAACAATGTAATCACAAACGTAAACAACAATCAACGTAAACATTACAATTATCTAGAGTCCTAGCAATAGTCTCTTGTTACTTTTTAGTAAAGCTTTAAATTACCCATATTTAATAGTGTAATAAAATTGTTTTCTTATTTATATTTATATCCCACGATAAATTTATTTAGAAAAAAGTGGAATACCCTACGGAACGAATTAAATATGACAAAGCTAGATGAATTACGTATATTCATTATTGGACACTATTTGAACAGGTGATCCTTTAATTATTTTGAGCGGTGTGCAGCAGCTTCGTGTAATTACATTACAGTTTACCACCAATTATCGTCGCATTGTTCTACGGGTTCCGTATTATCGGACGTACTACAACGTTTGCAATTAACCGGCTCGTCGTACAATCGGTTTAAAACGATAAACGCGGTGCCATGTCGGTGCGATCTCCGCAACCCCGCCACGCTGTATAAACATGAATTTTATTACAACGGGACAGGGATTCGTCGATAAAAAAGGGAAAAAAAAAGAAAAGCGGTAACAGCCGCGTGTCGCTCTTGCTTCATTAGCCAATCGTGCACAATAAGAAATAGCAAGCCTGTAACCAGGAGTCCGTAGCCAGGTGACTCACGCTGCGTACCGAGCACGCGAGACCCGATTGCTTTTAAATAGCGATGCATATTATATGCGAGGAAGGTCCACGCTCGCCGACCGATAAATTATAGCCTTCTATATGCTTGCATGCTAAACGCAAGTGAACATTTGTAAATTGCAAACGAGGAACTTTTTTTCTCCTTTTTTACCTCCTCTTGTTTTTCTTTTCTCACTGTATTCTATTCTAAACAGTTCCGGTATCGAGCTTGCGTGAAACTTTCTTCACGAATAATTCATCGTGACCATGGTACGGTAGTACTTGGCTAACTTGCCACGGGTCACGACCTTATCTGGCCAATTATCGAAACAGGTAAATTTCTAGGGAATCCTGAGTATCTCTATTCTTCATCAAACGGAGGTAAACTATAGATACCTGACACATTTGTTTATTTTACATACGTGACACAAGAGGTACACTTCTCGAAGTCGATTCCAAGAACCGATGAGGATAGCAATCACTTAACGAAGTAAAATCCAGTCATTTAACGTGCTATTACTGTCGGTAATGTCACATAATAGGAAAGCAACTTGTAACTTTTGATACACGGCTCAAACGAAATTTAAAATGATATAGAAATACATAAATAACACTACCTACTCATTATTATTTCAGAAACGAGTAATGAATCACTATTGTCAAGTGACTAACGTCGACCTCTGAATAACATTGAATTCCCCGAATCGAGTTGATTCTCGTGAACAACATCGGCTGACCGTATCGCTATATACCGCGTAGCGACACTGTCCCTCGAAATCCGACTAATTTCCGAAGTAACACGTTACACCCTCGAAATATCGCGCGCGTTGCACCGTGACGTGTCACCTTGAGACACAGAGAGACCGACTAGTAGAGTATAGTTGACTCGGAGAAGAGCGCACGGTGTTGAACGTGCCGCGAAGAAGAAACACATAAAAGAAAAGGTTCGGAACTGGTTCGGCGAAGTCGAGCGTTCTCGGGTGCGCACGGCGTACACTACGAACAATACGATTTTCTAGGAGGAAACGGTGCAGAAGAAGCGGCCGAGAGGTGGTGGTGTTATACACGGGAGGAGAAGGAGAAGGAGGAGGAAGAGGGAAAAAGAGAAACAGGCACGGAGGGTCGCGGAGCACGTGAAAGGCGATTTAAAGGGAAAAAGAAGGAGGTGGCCTTTAAAAAAAACAACGAAGGAACATGGCGAACCGGTCGCAGCCTCCATTCGTCAGCTGGGAGCTCAGCTGCAGCCGGGCGCGGTGACCTCGACGGAGCTTCACGGAAAACCGAGTCAATTTGCAAGCAATAACGGTGTCATACCGCGCGTACTTTTCATCGGTGATTTAACGAGCTTTTGTATCTTTTATACACACGAAAATACCATTACACATTCGTGTTCCTCCACTTTCTTCTTTCTCTCAATTTCTTTTTTCTTTTGTTTTTGTTTTCTTTTTTTTTTTTTTTAATTTGTTACTTTTGAATAATACATATACATATATCGATAGATCGGCGAGTTCCTTTCGATCGAGTGACCCGCCGACATTCCGCGGAAACACGGTCATCGGTCGCTTTACAGGTGATCGACAGTATCCCCGACCGACTGACAGTTCAACGACATTCGTCTTTACCACTGTACGGAAAAACGCGTTTCCCTTTACATACTTTGTGTAAACGCTCCTATCGATATCGATCACGCCTTAAATCCAAGACATCTCGACTTTAACGAATCGCGAAATCATTCGGGTTTCCCGAAACGATCCACGTTACTTAATTAATCGGATATTCAATTCGGCTATGTTTAACAAAGCTTTTATCCATCACTCCCGATTTTGATCTACACTTAAAAAAGATGTATAGAAACATGTATGATTTTATCCTTAACTAAACATGTCCATGATATAAACAGTTAAGAATTTTCAGTTCACTCACAATTTGTATAACGAACGTAAGATCCACTAACGTTTCTGTTTACTAAGCGTCGTAAGTCGTTCATCACATTTGATCTTAATATACACTTGAAAAAAAATGTACAGAAACATAATATATAATTCTATCTATAATGTATAACATCGAACTGACAAGATACTCGTCACGAACGTATATCACATATACCGATTTAACCGATTTGACAACTGATTTCCAATTCACTCACAATCTATATATTAAAGTTCAAATCGATGAAACAATCGGAAGAAATAAAAGGCTCTCGCGGACTGTTACAATTAAAGGTGAAAGAGGTTACAAGATAGGGATCGGAGCACCTCTCGGTATCGTAAGAAAACTACATGTATTTACACGAAACGAGACTCTTGAAGAGTTATCGCGATGGCTACACATAATTTGAACGTGAAACGAAAGCAAAGGAAAGGAATTACAGTTTTTAAAAGAAAGACGGTGAACCGGTCGGTGCGTCCGTTCATCAGCTGAGAGCTCAGCTGAACCCAGCGGCCGCTGTAACCTCAACCTTTCTAATAGGCTGTATCGCATGAAAAACGATTAACCCTCAATGTCTGCGAGTCCTCTAAATACAGATTAAGCTAAAATACCTGTCATTCGAGTTTCATCTACGGGCGAACGACGGAATGCACGAAAACACTGGATTTTCAGAGATAAAACTTTTTGAAAGCCCACTCACAATGGAATCTTCCAGTAGACTAGCCGAGCCGGCAAGCCGTTCTCTTTTGCGTGCTCACCCACCGTTTCACGCACTGTCTCACGTTTTACACCGTTAATCCTTCTTTCGTGAACCGTTTCGACTTTTAAAACAGCGGAAGGCTCAATGATAAGGTTTAGCCCTCGTTTCGATCAGTTATAAAGTGCTTATTTGCAGCAGAAACGCGGCGGTATGCATACCGCTGACAGTTCGAGCTGTCACTTTTTGACGACCGCGTACGTGCCGCCATCTGATGACGCTGCCATTAGACATTGATGCGTTTGAAAGAACCGCGCTCAGATCACCTAGCAACAAGATCAATAGACTAAGCTACAGCAAGTCGAGCAATAACCAATGTATCTATTAATGATTTAATTAATTATTTAACTAAGGGTAAATTAGTGAACGTAGAACTTCGTTTACTTTTTGTATTGCTGTTTTAATCGAACACTTCCCACGGTGTTGAATAACAATCGATTAAAATATTTCATTCGATTGATTGATTAATTTTTAATCCTCAAAAATCGCAACTGATAATTATGTACTTATCCTGATCGGTAAATCCAACTGTACTTCAATTGAAATAAACTCTAATCATTAATTGTGACTGATAATCAGCCACTTATAATTGTAGTCATCAATAATTGTAATCGTTGATCATTAACTGCTACAACATAGCGCAGCACTGACTTCCGGTACTGTTTTAAATCTTACGCCTGACCTCCAAGGGTTCACAGGTACAAAGTTCCATATCTTTTTAAAACTGAAGAATTGTAATGAGGTAGAATAACTGGATAATCGCTCGATTTTCATTTGTGGATTTATTATAACAATCTCGTTCCGCTAGTACAAAAATCCGGACGTCCCCGCAATCATTTACAAGATATAACATTTTATACAAACATTTGTGTTCTAGAATGTTTACGCGACTTTTTTCTTACTTTGTACTTAACTCTCCTATCACTTTGTTCCAATACCTTTGTTCAGTGGTTCATATCACAATTGTCTGATATTCTTAAGATGGGAGTACAAACTGCTCACAATACTCAAGAAATATTCGCAATATCAATCGTGAGTGTACCATTTTCTTCATGATACACAATTACACCTCACACATACCACGTATTTTCATTTTTTAAATTGCGAGAAAAATCTTCAACAAGTAAGATCGAATTAACCTTACGTAACGATGATAAAACGAAACCCAATTAACAACAAATAACAAATAACATCACGAATATTTTGAACAATATAAGAAAAATAAAGTATTTAAACATAAGTATTTAGGAAGATACGTAGTTCCCAAAAACGCTGTAAAATGTAAATTCTAAGCGAAGTACACAAACATTCGATGACGCGTGATAAAACGGCGTTACATTCTTTTTATGAGTAACGTGCTTTTTAAATCTTTTTCTGGTAAAAATATACAATGCATAAATCTAACTTTTTCCTTCGAATATCACTCTGTGATACAAAATAAGTAACGACAGAATGCTTTCTATTACAACAGTACAATAATTTGTATATACTATCGCTTCAAAGGTATGAACAAAAATATATATAAAACCTTTGAACGTGGAAGATCAGAAATGTAAATGGTGATTATTAACATAGGGAATGTGACTGTACATTATTGTTAAAATTATTCTATACTCTGAACAATTTGTTTAACTAGAGATCCGATGCAATTTACTTACACCACTAACAAGAAACTTATACGCCAGCATTCTTAAAACTTTTAGCTAGTACTAATCTAATCTTTTCTGAAGTCTTTGTGCGATTGCAGCAATCAATGCAGCTCCCTTTCCGCTTCCGTCCTCGGCATGGATCATCTTGAACTATATATACACGATTAATCAATTAATTTCGTAGACCAAAATAAAACAATAAAAAATATTATATGAAAGCATACTTTATGATCAGGAGCTAACAGTGGAATGTATCGTTTTATCCATGTCTCTAGTCTAGGATGATGTTTGTAAAGAGATCCATCTACAGCAATTGTGACGCACTTCTTATCGATTCGTTTTAACAAGACTGCTAAACCTAAAGAAATAAATTTGGTTAACAAACTAATATTATTTAGTACTACTAGTTCTATTACATACTTCAACTTACATATCGAAACGAGAAGAGCTGCACGATTAGATACCACTTCGCAAACGTATTGTACTATTTTCACGTCCTCGTCGTCCGGAACGATACCAAACTTCATTAAAATTTCCTTCGTACTGCTATCACCACCGTCCACAGAGTCTCTACATTTTAATATTTACGTATAGTATTGTAAATGTATAGAATAAAGATATACTATAAAGTTTTTTAGTTGAGAACAACATACTGTTCGATATCAGATACCAAATCGCTTGTGAGATTGCCCGGGACTAAAAGGGATCCGGGCGTGTGATCCCCTATAAATAGAAGGCCTTCTTTGGTTAACTTTGCGAGCACTACCCGCACAATCTCGCCTAAGTATTTTCCACTAATATACTTCTCGAATCTGGTAATTTAAAAAATCGTAGTGTAGTAAATTTACTAGAAGTAGAGCTTTTATGTTCCACATTTTTCAAGGGAATTGATACTCACGTAAATGAATTTACAATGAGCGAATTCGCATCATTTTCACGATCGTAATCTGTTTTAATGAAGTCTAGGACACCATTATCTCCAAATGCACCCCATTCAATGTCGATAATAACCTGCAAAAACAATGAGCAACTTAATATTCAAGGACAAATGTTCGCCCTGTATCAAAACAAAATATTTAAAAAAGGTACTTCGCGTTCTCCGTGTCTCTCAGTTTCCCAATGTTCAACTCTGTCAGCTCGTTCAAGATAACAGGCATTGCTACCGGTTCCTAGTATAAGTCCAATTGCAGTATTATGATCTAACGTCGATCCTTGCACCAATGTTCCTGTAGTGTCGTTCAGAATCGCTACCACTTTCACTTTAGTATCTCCTCGACGATCCAAAGCTTCGTGAAGCAATTTCACGGCATCTTCGTTAACAACGTCGGGACAATTGAAGGTTTTAGTCCAAGTCACCAGTACTCCAATATCCAACGAATGTTGAATTATCGGGAAGGAGAATGTAAATCCTGAAATATATACTCAAATGTATACTCGATGCATATATTCATGTTGTACATTAATCATCCCATTTAGAGAATCATCGATCACGTATGAAATCAGGATAATCTATGTCTAATCGACAACAAGTATCATCCACTTGGATTCGTAAAATCAATGTAAGACACAATACTTAAGAGCTGATAGTAAGAAGTGCTTGAAAACATAATATTGACACTCTCAGATAGAATTCTTGCTCGAATCACAAAAAGTTATTTCTGAGAAACTACGGACCACAGACAGAGCAATTAAAAACCTCACACGTGATTCTCCCGATGCCTCAAACGTGATGTATATTGATTCCAATTTACCAAGAGGAAGCTCTACATCCTGAAGACCCTGTGAAATGACGAAATCACTGACGCATTCTGCTAGGTAATCAAACAGACGAATCCCCGAGCCTACTCTCAAATCAGAGCTAATGTGATATTTCTTCACTTCTTCGCGTATAGGTGTACCATGAAGCAATTCTAAAAGAAGCACTCGGAAATTCGTGCCTCCAAGATCCAGCGCCAAATACAAGCCCTCCTCTGAAAATATTTTGCATCGATCCTTCAACATTGTGACTAACTAGACAAAACTAAGAAAGTTAGAAGCTACAATTATTCCACTCGTATTATTAGATTACAACATATATACACCAGATATCGTAATAACTATTGTATAATCGCATAAAATTCCTGCCGATCACATGTCGGAAAATAATACTTATCAAACTGGGAAAAAATCGTATCAAAAATTTGAATTATAAGAACCTGTGCCATCGAGAAGTTCCGGGACATAGGTATTCTCCATCTGCAGTGACGACGACTGCTGGTGAATTCCTTTATTCATTTCTGACACAAAAACATCCTGGATCTTCCTTACAGTGGCGGCCGAAAATCGTAGCCGTGCCAGTCTTGTTTCGATCTATAAATAAAATCTTTTAAGCTATCGTTATATGATCCGCGTGATCGTAATTGAAATTGTTTGATCGGGACAATATCGTCGGGAAATTTTCCGCGAGTTATAAATCTTCATAATCTTTTGATAAAGATTATGAGGAATTTTCGTATTTACCTTGCTCTCTGTTACGTGATCTGTAATGGGATTCTAATAGACACACTAGAGATAGAATCTACATTCATACTAATCAGATGGCAAATCGCGATGATAAAATGGTTAAATTTTGCGACAATAGAGCATTTGCTACTTGACGGAAGTTCTAATCGAACAATAGAATACTTAACACATGCGATAAAATAGTCTTTACGTTCGAGTTTATGTAAGAAATGTAGTGCTATCGCAACAAATGAACACTATTTGTACATTGTATATTTCCGTTGGATATTTTCGCCTGTACATTGTACACGGATCAAACCAACAAATTCTTAATATCGTATCTCGATTATTTTCTATTTCGGAGTTCAACGTACGTATGCAAGTAGAATATCGAAAGCAGACTTCTCATAACCAGGATAATACTAATATTTCACTTCCTCAAAGGCAAACCAGTTGCATTCACGCAAACAGCACTACCAAGGCAGAACATACAAATTCTGAAAATCGACATTAAACCGACGAATGAAAGACAAGAAAATGTCTTGATCAAATAATGCCATCTTGTTGTGGAAATTACGAGCTCGTCGCTAGGAAAGAAAATATCCGCGTACTGTTCTATATTCGTACGTAAACAATCTCCGGTAATGCACGAGACAAAAGGTATCAAGCGACATGACAGTTTAAGTGGAAAGAAATTTATTGCTTGTTTCATGGATTGAATTGTCAACGCGATATACAGTGATAGTGGTAAATGAAATTATTACCATGTCTTGTTCTCGTGACGCTTATCTGCTTTATATCGATTCGAAAAAGATCAAGGAAGGAACTCAAGTCATGGAGAAATAAGAATAAACAGAGATTAACCATGACATTGCTGGGTCTACTTTAATCAAATACAAAAAGAACGCGTGGGTAACTTGTTTTCAGTTGCGTAACATTCTCTATGAAAACATTTATAGTACGAGCCCACACGGACGTTTGCATTGTCGATTGTTACGAAATTCTATTCAATTAAAGGAAACACGAAAGCTTTGTTATTTTTTGATCTTCAACCGATTGTTACAGCGGATCAATAGAACTATTAATTATTCTCTTTCTATCCGTTTTATCATCGCATGAAGCAACGTATCTTCGTCGATAACTTATTTGAAAATCTTGAACTCTTTGTAGTAAAAATTCCCTATGATAACTCTATGCCCCGACTCATGATAAGCAAATGACTTACGACTGGTTTGAGGCTAAACGAACGATAACTGGTCCAATTCAGTTTAATCCGTCTTAATTGTAGTATCTTATAGCAAAATATTAATCACATCGTATATCGGTAATTGCTCATTTTGTGCTGAATTTTTTTATTATCGAGCTACAAGATATTTACTTCGCAGAAGAAAAATTCCCTTGAATTCTCGTTAAGACACAGCACGCATATTGTCACGAATTAAACGGTTTCTATATAAACGACAAACGGTTACATAAGTAATCATACACGTTCAAGAAAGGTGCATATACCAGACGGAATAAATTGCTCTTAGTGGGCATTGCTACAGAGATCAACGGGAACAAAAGTGAAAGTATGTGTGCAGAATCGATCGGTGCCAGTAAACTCTTAACGAGAATGTCGTAAGGTTAAGGACTCGGTGTTCGCCATTTCTTACATCGGAAATGATTCAATCTAGTTGACATTGATCGGTCAGATATCGATCAATTATGCAAGAAGCGTATAGACTAGCTGGGAAAAAAACATATAAATACATAGATACAACATCGGAGCACGGATGTTTTTTAGCGATCCGATGACGTATCGCTCGACAAATTCTTGAAATAGCAGGGCGCGATCAAATAACATTCGTAAGCAGTAAGTATGATGGATGTTTGAATCCATGATTTTCATAACTTCGTCTTGTTTCTTTCAATGACATCCTTATCGAGCATACGCACCCGCTCGATTACGACAGAACTACGAGTTTCCTCTGATTCGTGTAAGTCCAAAGGATAAAAGTTCAAAGCAGACAAAAAATTTTCTAAATAACAATATGGAGTGTAAAATGCAAACGCATTATATCTACTCACTTTATGTCTCTTTACATCGTCCGAAAGTACCAACGGCGCTACTTGTATCGCCTCGTTAAGAGCATGTTCCGTAGGGACGACCATGTTTGAAAGTTTTTATTTATCTGGAAAATAAGAAAATCATCAGCCAATATAGAATATTTATAGAACTTGACTAGTGAAACACGAAAAGAACGAACAACGCATAATAAGAGTTCTGATACAATCTTTGGTCTAATGTACAACAAGCTTTAGGAGATCAGTAACAATAGAGTCATTAGAAAAAAAATAAAAATAAAAAACATGTACATACATATCCCGTGCTCACCTGATTGTCACAAACGTTATCTTTAGATAGAAGCTTCTTGAATAAGAGAAGCGATGCTACAACGTGAATGAATTTTCTGTGACAGCTGACAAGGTAGGTGTGCGCGACGAAACGAGTTGTCGCGTGGTTCTTCACGAGCACGAGAGACTTTCTGATGTCGAGTTAAAGAGATCACTGCGTTTACTATTACGCTTATTTATTTTCCCTACTTCCACTCTTTTCCTTGACTTTCGGCTAGATGATAACACGAGAGAGTTGCTGTTAAACGAAAAGTTGAAAGTCCATGATGTTTTATAACATTTGATAACACCGTAATCGAGTCACGTGAATTATAACATCGCGTTCTCAAGAAACAGCAATCAGACGTTACGTTTAGCATTTCCTTTGAACTAGTCCGCTATTAGCTATGACGCAAATAACGATTAATTCTACACCGTTCGATTACATTGCTTAAATTAATTAATACCGGATATAATGATAATTCTACAAGCCAAGAAAATGAGGCACAGCATAAGTTTTTCGGATGTGAATGTGTGTTGGCGGTTCATCTATTTGGTAAGCCTAAAGAAAATTTAACAAACAATCATATATCGTGCACTTGCAACTATATCGACCACAATGGGAAGGAAAAGACCATTTTATCTAAAACTTATAGGAAGACATAATTGCTTGACCGATATCATTACCAGACAGGCACTCTTTGCTCTACAGGTCATCAACCATCGTAACATTATCTCGTCACTAATTGATAAAAAGGAAATATACGGTTGCTTGATGTAACTCGTACGAATATTCCTTCTGACAATTTCGCGATAGCCATGATACATTGGCCAAAATATTTTCCTCTTACAAACAGTCTTATCGACCAAATAGAAAACCTTAATGATAATGAGGAGTCAATCATGTGAACTCGTAAATATATTGCAACAGTGGCAGACAAGTGATAATACTGATCACAAAATTTAAAGGAGATCCATCAAGCAAGAAATTCACCGTTCACTAATCACACCCTGTCGAGGTTGCGACATTCTTCAAATTCGATGCGAAAGAAGTACAACGTATAGAATCACTCGCCGCAATTTATGGACGCGATTCTTTATCCGAACTTCTAGTGTGTTGAATGTCTCTGTAGATGCAATACACGCGTATGCGAGAATCAGAATACACGCGTCGCGCTTGCGCGTACTTACATATTACAAGTGCATACAGTCTTATGCATAAACTGACCATTTGAATCGATCGAGTAGTTCACCGAACTTAAAAGCTTAATTGAATTTTAAAATATTATCTGCTCCGTTATCGAGTTGTTTAAATACTGAAATGAAATGGAGAATATTCATCTCTCGAGAATAAAGCGTTCGGTGCACTAAAAAAGAAGATCAATTCCAGTTTTGACGTCGATATTAAGGACATAAAAGTTGAAGAACCCGTTCGGTGAGCAAGATTGTTCGAGCTACATGTCGTGTTCCTCGCATATCAATGACATACATATTTCTTTTATTATCTCTTTACCCGTTTCTTAGTTACTTCCCCTCTACGGCTTCTCCCTGATATTTCCATTGTTAATGTTAATTAATTTGCAATTATTTATGGGCAGATAAAAAAAAATTGAACGTAAAAGAATGAAATGAGAGAAAAGACGCTGACTAACTTCCGAATTAACAGTCCACAAGCAAGAAAAAACGTACTTATAAAATCCGAACGAAAGAATTGCTATGTACTCGTCGTAAATTGTACCTAAACGTTAGAATCCGCACTATAACCGTATAGAAGCAAGCTCGATTACTGTGTTCTTAGCTTCGAACCGCAACGGTCTCTGTCTGATGAGTCGGTTAATTTGATCGATGATCATTTAAGTTGGTCAATTCGCGATAGATTTTTCACGGTCGATTACCAATGGGAGAAGAAATCGAGAAATGTCACCAGAACGTTCTTCGAGGCAGCAAAGTCGCTTCTGAACGAAGCTCCATTAAAATCAATTGGAAGGTGCAAAGCATCAACCAGGATAATTTAGCCACTTGACTTGACGTGATGATTCTAATCCATAGTGCAATACGCACACTCGTCACAGGGACCATGTCAATCGTCACAGCACCTTCTGCGAATGACAGTCCCATTGAGAAATACGAACTCCGTTAAAAAGTTCTTTACCTATCGCGATTAAAAATCTCCACTGTATCTTTTTTTTTCTTTTATCGTTAATTTATCGTTAATTTATCGTTACCACGTTCGATTTATCAGATTAACAAATATGACGTAAGTAGAATGACACGAGAGTTCGACGTACGAACAGCGTGCAAAACGTACGTTGAGCGCAGTGTTTATTCAATCAACTTGTTGTAAAATTGAACTCATGAGCAGCTTTTGACGAAACGCACTTTACATTCACGATAACGTACTGCCCTTTCGTTAAGAGCGTGCCCAGTTATTATGTATGATCTTTACCGCTTGAATTATAGAGCTTCCGTGAATTACGGGACCATTATTACCAAGGTCTCGAATAAATCTTAATCGAATAGAATTCCCTTGATAATGCAGCGGCTCGTTTTACGTTCCGAAATATTGGATTTCTTCTTTTCTTTCTTTTTCCATAAACTTAAGCAAAGTATCGGGCGACGAATTTAAACCTCGAAATTATTTATCTGCTACTAAAGAAAAAGTCGTTATCTATTTTAGCGATACCGTATCGTAGTAATACATAAGTAATAGATGACATAATTAATGTATTAAAATTTTGCAATTAGACAGTAAATTCGTGATAATGTCTTATGGTTTACGCCATCAACGCATTATTTTTAGAGGCATTTTAGTTATTGGTGAAATCACTAAATCCAAAACACGTTCATAAACACGTGTTGCTTAGATAGCTGTCAATATTTCGTGTTAGTTGGTCGCGTTTATGCGCCAAGGAAAATGTAACAGTGACGACTATTTAGATATATATAATACATTTAGAATATCACGGCGAAGATAAAGTACATGACTTTAATTTCAAAAGGTATTAAAAATCATGCGATAAGCTCATATGTCTCTCGACACATTGTATTTTACAAAATTAATTTCATCGATAACGATCGGACCAGAAGATAAGATATTTATTAGAAATAGTCGATGTTTGACAAACGGTAATACCCACAACATAATACATGAATCGTCAATGACAAAGTCTAATAAAGTGCAAAGAAAATGCAGCGTGAATATGTACGAGACGTGACGATGATAACGTTTGAATTTTGAACAGTTCGATGAGCATAAAGTTAAAATTGTACTCGAGTAAAATCATAGGAATACGTTAAAGTGCGATGACAACACCTGCAGTGTAA
This sequence comes from Bombus fervidus, assembly GCF_041682495.2. Taxonomy (NCBI): domain Eukaryota; kingdom Metazoa; phylum Arthropoda; class Insecta; order Hymenoptera; family Apidae; genus Bombus; species Bombus fervidus. The sequence continues at coordinate 4,826,306 of NC_091524.1, forward strand.
CATTTCAAGGACCCACGTGGTCTCGTCAACAAAGTAAACACTAGAAATAGATGCCTTCACATTGAATTTCTCATGCCGCGACAATAACATCAACGTTTGAAACCGGTTAGAGAAATAATAAGTCTCCGTTAATCGAGGACTCGGAAGCAATACATGATATTACGATGACATAGACGTCGTTTGAATAAATCAAACATACTCCTGTTGTCAAGGATCAACGAGTCTGATGGTGTTGACTAGCGCGTGCGCTCCATTCTAGGAAAACGAAATACAAACTCACCCTAATACTTTCTACGTATGACTGTCGACTCGCGCGATTGCCCCAGCTTCTTGATCCTTCTCTATCCTTCGCTGGGTCCAGTTACCGGTCAGTGACTGTAAGCTTCTCGAGACGTGACAGAGCTCACTCACACGTACAAGCACGTGGGTGGGATACCGTGAAATGTACTCCGCCTCAAAGTAGCAACTAGTCGAGCCTCCAGATCGTCGCTTTCCCCACTGCTCGAACTTTAAAACCATATCGGCGCGTATTACGTGCGCGCGCCTTCATGCCCATACACGCGCTTACGCGTTTCATACACGCGACCACTACATCTGTCCTACGCTTGTCTCTTTTCGTGCACAGACAGTCTTAACTCGTGACAGTCTCTCTGATGTATCGCGTCAATGCGGATGCACACACGCGTTCTAGGATATCGCACGCATTGAGACCACGTGATATTGTACTCGCGATGCAAAACCACGTAACACGCGCATAAACGTAAAGATTTCTCAAGCGTCATGCATCTGATACCTCTCGCCTTTTTCCCACAATCTTTTCGATAGATCCATCGATCCTCAATTCCTTCGATAGTCTCGTGGTGAACTTGATAAAAGATAAGAGGAATCGAGACTACGTAAAATATGTATATATATATAACTACTATACATAACAATAGGAATTTATTTAACGTAAATGTGATAAAGGTATAGAAGTTTAGAACAGCATGTTCTCAATGTCCTTACAGGTTTGCATTATGTCAGTTGAATGGAGTTTGAACATAGCTGCAATAACATCCGTCTCCTAAGCTACATAGGCTGAATGGAGTTTGATTAAAGTGGTCAGTGTGTTTAAATTTAGATCGTTACAATTGCTCGACCCTCGTGGTTTCGTAATGTATAGTATCATTCTATAGACAAGCAACTTGCACTTCGAAATGATAATTAATAAAACCACGATATTAAGACTCCAGTATATTCAGATTTGACTTTGAAAACCTGATGAGAACGTGTAAAGGAGCGGTAATAACTCCATTTCTGAAGTTAAACTTTACGACATTGATGAAGTAGATAAACGCGCACGTGAGGTTTTTCATGTAAGCCTAATGACTGATATCAAACGAGATTAACTCAAGTGAAAAAGATGTATAAACTTATATCTCTATTTTCATTTATTCGTTGCCATAAAATTAAAACACGTGAGATATTTTGCTTTGTACTTTTAACTAGCATTACGTTTATAAAAACAATAAGATAAAATATAAAAATGATAAATATAACAAATTCATACTATTCCGGTAATAGATCATCCCCGAGTTCTTCATCACCAAAATCATCATCTCTTTTTCCGGCAGACGTCATAGGACGAACAGGTAAAGGGCCAATGGGATCAACATAAGGAATACCTACAGAAAATACTTTACATGCACCTTGTAACACCTCTTTGTATAGTATTTTCTTTTAAATTGTTTAAAAAGTCGATAATAAACAATAGGATGCCGTACAAATTTGGGATTCATTATTGTATACAAGAATCAAAAATAGGCTGTTCAAAATAGCTAGACTCATCTATCATCTATTCAATCCATTAGCGTAGTTCAACTATCATCGGTAAATCATCCTTGTTAATGTTCATTTCAAATAAAGCTACGTATTCCCGATACTTTGATAACTGTACTAAGCATTCGTATATCTACTATTTTGCAAATTATACCAATCATAAAATTTATTCTTTTTTTGTAACGATTTCAGAGTGCGTACCTGTTTGATCAGTCGCGTCGTTTGCTACGTCCGTAATATTTTCAGTTGCAGAAACTCGATTAGGTCGCGTGATACCAGCACTGCTTAAACCTTGATTTTCTCTTCTATTAAATGTGGGACTTGACCTCTGGTCTGATAATACGCTCATTCCAGAACCAGTTCGTGATGATGTCCCACTATTACTCCTTCTTGAGCCTACATATAGGTATTAAATATAGTAATAATACCATGTTTCATACAGTTAAAGATATGCACCATCTGTACCTGGTCTTGCTGATCCTTGTCTATCCTTCAATTCTTTCGCTTTCTCGGCGCGTTTTAATTCTGTTGCATATAATTGTGCTTCTTTTAAGCCGAGATCACTACATAAACGAACCAAAAATTTCAAGCATTCAATATTCTCAGGAAACTTATTATGAATATCTTGATACTCCAAAACAGCTTTGTGAAATTGACCAATTCGTCTTAAACATGCAGCGACAAGTAATCGCCATCTTGGCTCATCAGGAGCAAGTTCTACTGCTTTCTTAAAATAAACTAGCGCTTTCTCGGCAAGTTGCATCGATACGAAATATGATCCAAGCCAATCAATTACCTCAAAATTGGCGGGAAAAAATCTATAAGACTGGACAGATATAAACTTTAATAATAAAATATAGCAGAATGAAATAAAACATGTGTACAGTAAAGAAGTTTACATCGCTATAAAATTGATAGGCTTGTTGTTTATCTCCACCAGCATCATACATTTCGCCCACTTTTTGCAAAACTCCAGGATCACATGGTATTATACCAAGTAATTGATTGTACCTAATATAAATTCAAATGTTAATTACTCAAATTAAAATCAATTTCAAGATGCATATAAAATCATAATACCATTCTATTGCTTGGTCTGTATCGTTCATAAGTTGATATAATTGACCAATTTGATATACTGTTTGTGGATCATGTCTAACAATGTTACGAACTTTCCAAAAACATTCCAATGCTTCTTCATACATATTTTGCTTTTTATATACTAACCCTATTAAATGAGATTTCATAAAATATTTGATATTTATACTTCCGCGTTAGTAGTAATAATTACCTAAATTATAAAGAGCTTGCACGTGACTAGCATCCGTATCTAATGAGCATAAGAGAAGTTCTCTAGCAATATTTAATTCACCCTTTCTGATTGCACAAGCTGATAAATTAACATAAGCTGCTGCATTGTAATTGTCCGCATTTCGAGCAATTTCTCCGCATCTTTCCGCTTGTTCGTAATCTCCTTGCTGAAAGTGATATAAAAATTATTTTATCGATATTTTATTCATAATCAACGAAAACAAATATCATTTCTTACAAGAAAGTAAATAAATGAAAGCATTGTCGCAGCGGAACTATTAGCTTTACTTTCACGATTTTCAAACATTTTTAAGGTATCAATAGCCAACTGCGTTTCTCGATTATGTAAAAATACCATAGCTTTACTTATTTCCAAATCAGCAGCTAATGGTCCATAAGCTGAAGACTTTATAGTATCCACACACCTATAAAAAATTTGATTGTAATTAATACACAAAAAAATTTAGCAGTGTTTAATTTAAGTAGTATTTTAATCTTACCAAGCAAAACCAGCTGTGAGTGTATCTTCAATTACAGGTGCAATGAGTTTTGCAGCACAAAGAATAGTTTTCTCTGCTTCCAATTTTAACTCTTTCTCTAACTTAGACAAGTCGTCATTTTTTAAAATTTCATTCAATATGTTAAAAGCAACATCATCCTACAAAATAAAATACAAAAATTTAAAAATAGAACTAGAACAAATATTTTATTGGGAACTAGCAATGTATTTACATTGTGCTTAGTGGGTACAATATTATCAATAAACTTAAAATTGCTACACAAACACATTAGTGCATAAAATCATAATCATTTTTCAAAAATGTGTTTCCCAATATGATTTAAAGCACAAGACTAAATACTTATATAGCTATTGAGTGTGGGCAGTGCTCAGAAAAACACTTTGCATAGTGATATTTAGAAACGTGCCCAACTCACTGTACTTATATTATATCTGTCCTCCTGATCTATGTTAAGTTGAACCTCTAATAACTCTAAAAATGACCTTTTCATTTTATCCCTATGAGATAATGCAAAATGGCATAAAACAGCATGCAAGCCTGCTTTAAATTCAGCTCTTTCTTTCATGACCCATTCAAAACTATTAGCTGCTTCTTCCAAACGACCCATTTGTACAAATAACATTCCAATGTTATGCATTATTTTTATTCTGCGAATTATTTAGTAAGTTAATATAAAAATGGCGGACATAAAAATTTAATATTAATAGCCCAACAAGTTCTTATAATAACTCTCAATCATCTCATTACCTTAAATCTTTATGAGCTGCTGGAGCCTGATCAAATGCCATTCTGTACATTTTAATTGCTTGAGACAATTGTCCCATTTTGACATATATATTTCCCATATTCACTTTTAATCTGGCACTATTGCTGAACATCCTATTTCTTGTTATAGCTTGGTAAGTTGCTATAGCTTCAGTAAACATATTATTGTTAGTATATTGAGTTGCCAAATTAAAAATGACCTGAAAAATGATAAAACATTAACAATCTTCAATACTTTTGGTAAAACATATCTCAAAGACAAAATTTAATTCTTACAGCAAATGTTAAGTCTACATTATGATTGTCACTAAGCCCAGCTTGTTCTTGTAGTCTAATAAGAGCTCTTTCCCTCGAAGAAGCTTCTCTGGCTCTTTCTAAAGCAACTCTTGTATTGTTTTCATATGATGCTTGTACTGAACTTTCTATTAGTTCCATAATTTTTCTTTCAGTCACTTTTATTTTTTCTTCGGGCCTTTATAAAGTATTAAAATAATGCTCTTCAAAAACTTAATACAATTTAATTTTATTTTATTATCAATCACTATGATCTTACGTGTCTTCCTTTCCACTTTCTAAAGGTGGTGCAGGCCCTTTGATAGAACTATTCATATTCAATGGATCAAATGGTTGACGATTACTACTAGTATAACCAGCTCCTCTGACTGCAGTCATTGGTCTTAGTCCACTAGTATTAGGACGCACTGGTATACCAGTACCGCTTCTGTGAAACTAAAAATATTAAATTGCATATTAAAACAATATTATGAAATACAATACAAGATAATATATTCATTTACCCCAGTTGAAGTACCCAAACGCATAGCACTTCCTGGTACTTTTGGTGTAAACTGCATAATTAAAGAGTCAAAATATTTTATTATTCAGCCAATTATTCTGTTTTATTGTACATGTATTCATTATCACTTACAATTGATCTTTTTGCATAACTTGTATGTAGTGTTTCTTGAATTAATTCATCTTGTTCAAGATCTTTGATACTATATATTGATGGATAATCATTATATCCATCATAAATATCATCTTCAATTTGTACATTAGACATTGCGGATATTTTTATAAATTATATTTTTTAAGCGTATTTTACTCTTCTACAAAGCAAATTTATAAAAATGTATTTTAGGCAAAATAGTTGAATAGATTTATTAATTCTCACGATACAATTAATATTTTGTGATAGTTTTTATCATTTTTCCTTTATAAAAAGTACTTTGAAAAACGAACAATAAGTGTCATAAGAGACGCTATAATTGATTCATGCCTGATTCTTGCGCTGCAGTACAAACAAACCTTATCTAGTTACATCTATGTTGGAAATGTCAATAGATTTAGGTTGCTCTTATATTATTATAGATTATAGTTTTATTGTAATTAATTGAGTAAACATAACTTTTAATAACAATGATCATTAATAGATATCAGATTGTACGGTTTTTCTTGTAAATAAAAATAGACTGCACTGTAATTACATTCAATTGCATTCTACAACGGTACCTAACATTTATTGGTTGGCAATGTAGGCCTTCATACACTTTTTGGACGACAGATCTATAAAACCATGAACGTAATGAAGTCTCATATAAGCTTTACGTAAAAAGAATATTTTAACAGCGTATAACATTTTTTATAAAAGAAGCCAAATTTTGCAATATAGTTGATTTACAAGTATTAAATCTAATAACTTTATCTTGGCAATTTGACAGTACGTTCTGTATTTGTTTCCCAAAAAGGTGGGGTTGCTTTATGCAGAGTGCCAAATAACCTGTTTTGTTCATCCAATAATGTTGATAAATAGCCAAATTTGACATGTGTTACATGATAACAGATAAGTTTCAATTCTTGAAATCATGTGGAAATATTTTAATCGTTGACTCGAATACAATACAGTTCGAGGCTGTATCAGTAATGTGATTTCGAAAAGTAATTTTAAGAAATTTTAAGAAAATGACAACTGAGCAAAGTGCGCACGATCATTCCCTTGCAATTAGACAAGAAATACAACGTTTTGAAAGTGTTCATCCATCAATTTACGCTATTTATGACTTAATAGATCTGATATCTGATACACACATTGCAAAACAAATCCGCGAACATGTTGTTGCAATTGAAGGTATGATACTTATTGCGAAAAAAAGTAATATATATTTTTTTTATTTTAATATTTCTAAATATATTTTTTTATATAACAATAAGCAAGTTATTATTTTTTTAATTACTATGAATTAAAATCTTTTGTTAATAGATTCATTTGTCAATAGTCATGAGTGGACATTGGCTAGAGATGTTCCAGAATTACATTTGGGAATTATTGGTTCATCTGACTCAGGGAAATCTGCTTTAGTTCATAGATATTTAACTGGTTCATTTATGCATGAAGAATCTCCAGAAGGTGGTCGCTTTAAAAAGGAAGTCTTTATCAATGATCAGAGTTATCTCTTGCTAATTAGAGATGAGGGTGGTGTACCAGAGTCACAAGTATACAACAATATATTATATATATAATTATCATATAGATGTACATATGTGTATTTATGTATACATATGTTAAAAGACATATTATGCATATTGTTGTGATAATCTTTACTTAATAACATTTAACATAGGCATCACTTATTTCAGTTTTCTGCTTGGATAGATGCTTTATTACTTGTATTTAGTTTAGAAAGTGAGGAAAGTTTCTCAATAGTTTGCAGTTTTTATAATAGAATGTGTTCATTTCGAAATATGTCAGAAGTACCAAAAATACTAGTAGGAGTTCAAGGTAATACTTACACATAATTATAAAAATATTTCTTGTTACATGAATTTCTTACATATTACAATGTACACTAATGTATTTTGTATTAAATCATGTTTATTACATTATTTAGATTCAATTAATGATTCTAATCCCCGGGTTATAAAGGATGGTAGACCACGAAAATTGGCATGTGACTTGAGGTGTCCTTATTATGAAACATGTGCTATTTATGGTTTGAATGTTGAAAGGGTATTTCAAGATGGTAAATAGTTTAGAACAATTCCCAATGTTGCATGCAAATTTAGTTTCATTACAGAATTGTTTATAATGTAATAGTTTGTTTGTACTAAATTCACAATATGTATAAATATCATTCATTTTTATTGTATTCTTTCTTACATCATTACTATTATACTGCAGTGACTTTGATAAATATTTTGAGGGTATTCTGAATATTACAGTGTGTCAAAAAATTATACAACATATATCTGCAAAACATTATCGATGTAATGGACAACAAGCAATAGATAATGAAACAAAGTATCCTGTTCCAATGATTGCCAAAAATACGCAACTTCTGACCAAAGAAATGGAAGCAACAAATTCGTCAAAATTAAACGTGAGTTATTCTCTTCTTTCAAAGTACTTAATTTAAAAATTTGTGTAACAATTTATATTTGTCCAGGTATCTGATAAAGATGAAGATTCTAGTAGATCATTTCATCATAGTTCTACCCAAAATGATTCTGCAATAATGGGTGACAATTTTCATAATGCACAGAATCAACATGGAGATTTTAGATCCTCAATATTAACACCAACCACTATCAGGTTTAATTTTTGTAATATATAATTTTTTTAATTACGGAAAAGATTTGTCTTACTCAAGTTTTATGATATAGGAAATTTAGAAGAAAGTCTAATATATTTACTCCATCAAAAAAGGAAAAATATAACATGGGTGAGATGGGTGTTGGTAGGGAAATACCTGTTAAACAAGGATACTTATTTAAACGCAGTAGTAAATCTTTAAAAGAATGGAAAAAGAAATACGTAACATTATTGGAAGATGGTCGTTTAACTTATCATTCCAGCTTACATGTAATTGTATCGTAATTTAATATTTTTATAAACATTATGCATTATGTTTAAGAGATTTACATATGTTTCCAGGATTATATGAATGATACTAATGGTAAAGAAATATTATTACAATATGTGACTGTAAAAGTGCCTGGAAAAACGCCTAAAGGTTCTAAATCATCCAATGCTCAAGGTGCTTAAATATTTATTTAAATTATCCTACATTTTATATTGTAAATAAATTGATTTCATTTTATGTGCATTTTAATTTACAGAAGATAGTTTTGAATTTTCTATCATTTCACTAGAAAATAAGACATGGCATTTTGAAGCAAATAATGCTGAAGACAGAGATAGTTGGATTTCTGCTATAGAACAACAGATATTATCGAGTTTACAAAATAGCGATGGTGATAAAAAAAACGAAACTGATGCTTTCAAAATGCATTGTATAAAGAACAAAGTATCAGGAAATGATGCTTGTGTAGATTGTGGTGTACCTAGTAAGTAGTTCACTTCTGAATTTATTAAAGAAGTCATTTGATTTTATTTCTTATATTCAATTTATAATCGTATTTTAGATCCGGACTGGGCTAGTTTAAACTTAGGTGTATTAATGTGCATTGAATGCTCAGGAATACACAGAAATTTGGGTTCACACATATCAAAAGTTAGATCCTTAGACTTGGATGATTGGTCGTAAGTGCGATAGCTACTTATTTTATCGTTTTAATTTTTCGATCTATGTAATAATAAATACAGCAAAAATAATAATTTTATTAATAAATGATTTGTTCTTGAACATATAATCATATAAGTGTATATTATTAATATTGCATGTGAACTATGCATGTATATACAGCATAAAATAGCCTTGACATTAATTTTAGCGCAGGTCAGTTAAGTGTAATGTTAGCCCTTGGTAATGATATAGCAAATAATGTTTGGGAATATTGTCTAAATGGGAAACAGAAACCAAATTCAGATTCTCCTAGAGAAGAGAAGGAACAATGGATCAGATGGAAATATGAAGACAAACTCTTTTTACCACCGATTAATCCGAACATTTCTTTAGGGAAGCTGCTTATTGATTCGGTTTGCCGGTAAATATTTTTAGACTTTCGGACGAATTGTATTGTTATAAATTATTGTTGGATGATTTGTTGTATTAAATGTAATGTAGGGGTGATATGAGAGCATTTACATTATGCTTAGCCAGATGTAGTTATGAAGATATCAATATGCCTGTCAGTATGGAAGATTTAAGAACGCCTTTGCATTTGGCTTGTGCCACAGGAAATTTAGCTATGGCACAACTTTTAATATGGGTGTGTATTTACTCTTGACCAATTAAAGTATATATACATATGTTATAAGAATCATATAAGTACTTGCATATTATTGAATAATTACAGCATAAAGCAAATCCACAAAACTTAGACCACGAAGGGCGTACGTGTATGTCGTATGTACGAGCACTCGAAAGAACGCTTGACAATTCATCGGATTCTATGGAAATGCAGAAGCTTCTTGAAGTACTTGAACAAGCTAGTATTTCTGGAGTAGATGATGTAGAAACTTCTCAGTATTAAAATTGTTTATGTTATGTACTTATTGCATGGAAGGTCATGCTTTAATTAATGGCTTAGAGTTGATATAATTTTTATCATTAATAGTACTGATACTCATAAAGACAACCAAAGTATGTTAAATGGATTCAAAGCATAAAACGGTCTATTTCTATAATATAGAAGATTTACATTATATGTAACAGTATATATCTTTTTAATGATGGCTATAAAGTTCATAAAAAATTTGACCAGATATTTTAACGAATATAACATACTTTGCATATATATTTGTACATTGAAGAGTAGTTTGAATTAAAAGTATAATTCATACTATATATATATATATATTTAACAAGGTTTAGGTCAGTGAAAGTATTGTCTAATAGTAAATTGGAGTGTACATTATCAATGACTGAGAGTACAAACACTCATAAATCTAGTTATATTTATACACTGAATACATTTAATGTATTTGAAAAATGCTTTTATAACTTTTATTTTATTAATTATAAATTAAACATATAATTACCTCGCAATATAATTGGATTACTTTTAATACCTGACCAAATAAAGCTCTGAATCTTGCTTGTTTTATTTTGTTAAAGTATGTTGACATCATTATTTTATTTAATTTTATTAGATGAAAACATTGTTTTGAGCACATAATATCCTTCACCTATTATACTTGAATCGTCTAAAAAAATGTTAGGAACAATTTCATGCATGTAAATATTATCTTAAATATTATATTATTTATAAGAATTTTACCTAATGGATATATACTTGTTGGAAAAATCGGTAACTGACTATAGTATTTAATTGTCTTTAGTTTTCTCAATTTAGATTGAGATGAAAGTGAAATTCTTCTCACACTCGGAATTCTGAAAGCAACATATAATATATATTTATATGAAATTTATATTTATATAAAATTTAAATTTATAGTATGTATTATTATATTAATATAAATATATATTAAATTCGTTATATGAGAACGATATGATTTACTAAATTATTACTAAACTTACTCATCTAAATGATGCACTGCTGATATGGGAAGGGGAGCTGTTAAAGTATAAATTTTGTTTTGGTGTAAATCACAACTTTGTATTGGCGATTTTTCACTGACATACTGTTTGAATACACAACTAAATAAAATTCTTAAATCATCACTTGAACATTCTAAATTATCTTGTATTAGTAATATAAATTCCAAGGATATGTGAAGTTGTACCAAATATAATAATCTTTTTCTAAAAACACACATAACACATATTTGTGTTGGTCAACTACATAGAGTGTTCAAGCTGTTTTCTTGGAAACCTTAACAGATATTGACAATTTCTTTTTTTGATTTCAATAGTACAAGAGGATTTTTTCTTTAATTATGCAGAATAGTGCAAAATACTTCAAGTAAATGCTATTTAGTTTCATAAGAGGTATGTAAATGGAAAAAATATTAATATGGCATGCCACCTTAAAAAAAAATCTATTGTTCCTCAAATAATCAGTCCTCGTGTAATTTAAAAAAAAGTATTAGTCAATATCTGCTATGGTTTCTGAGAAAACAGATTGTAATATATATAATGTAATGCAATATAAATAATTTCATTATACATACCTATAGGTATCAATTGTAAACTCATTACAAGATATCTTTTTTAATTTTTGTTGAATATCATGCAATTCACCAAATCTTGCATTTGCTAAAATGCATATGTAATCTCTGCACAACTTTTCAAAGCCCATGTCTATAACATATTCTAATGGTAAACTACCTGATAATAAATGTGAAATTACTTTCTCCTGATGTGGATTGGTAATAATCTTCGCTAGCCTTGTTGAATTTGTATAATTAACCTAATATATATATATATATATATATATATATATATTCTTGATCATATTTAATACAAAAAGTAAAATTAATTTTCTTTTTAAATATTAGTATTACCTGTGGCAAACAATCATTTACTAGAATTTTATCAAGCACTATATGAATGCATTTTATCATTTCAAAGTAACTTGAATTCTCTGTAAGCATTAATATTATTTTAAATACACAGGTACAAATTTACTTTTATATTACTACAAAGATAACATATACTCACTTATTAATAGTTCCCATAAAAAGTCTGTAAAATCCAAATTGTGTCTAAATGGAAGACTCTGAATATATTGATGAATTTTTGTATCATTTTCTAAATTTTCTTCATTTGAAAAATTAATTTTGTGTTTCTCAATATCACTAGAATGTCTAAAGCTGTGATCTCCATTTAGCAAAAGATTTAAATTTTTCAATATATTATCATGCTCCTATTTTAAATAATCATCAAAATGACATTACTAAATCTTTTGGAATAGTACATAAATATCTCAGATACAAAAATTTTTTGATACCTCTTTATATGGATTTATAAAATTATGTGGAAATTCCAAGGGAATTGAATTATAATGAGAATCTATATTCTTTGTATGACCTTCTATCATACACAAATATTGATTTAACAATAATAATTGTTTCCATAATTCTTTTAAAGGAGTATTATTTGAATTTGTAGTAACTTGAACAATCTAAATAAAACATGAACTAATTAAAAAAGAAATATGTTCAATTCATTATAATTAATTAATGTTACCAAATTATTTTTGGATGTTCTTGTAGGTGTACATGATAAACTACAAGTATGTATTTCTGCACTTAGACTCCCTTCGAAGTTACTTCTTATGTTATTATGTTTGTCAATCATTTCCTCTTTTGTTCCAAATAAATCAAAAGTACTAAATGCAGAGACAGCAATCTAAATACATGAATAAAATTATGCTATAAATATTATGTATAATTATTAAAAAGGACAATAATACTAACATCTTGTTTAGATGCATCTGATAGTTCCAAATGATTCTGAAACATTTTAGAAGAAGAGTTTTTAACAGTTTCAAAAGTTTCAATACCATCAAAACAAGCTTCTATGGTGGTAAACCATTCTCCTTCGATTGTTGTACCTAACAACCTGCTTTTCTTACGATCTTTGCCATCACAAAGTGCAAATATTGGTGGAAAAGAATCGTTTATAAATTCAATACATATATTCAATGCAATACTAAAATAAAATCATGCTGTTACTATTACTAATTATATTTACCATGAGAAATATCTTTTATGCTATTCTTATAAGTTTACCATGCTTCTGTTCTACTTAGTGGTAGGTATTTTTCTTCCTCTTTATACCAATTTTGCTTTATCAAAATTGTGCTATCCTCAAAATCATCTTCTCCTCCAAATGAATACTTCAAAGGTGATCCAGTAAGGTCAAATTCTAAAATAATCAAGTAGCTTCTATAACACGAATAAAAAAATTTTATTGTATAAATAACTTACGTGTTTCATCAATATCGGTACATTCTGAATGATTATTGGTAGATTCAGAAGCCTGATAAAATAACAGAGAATATATTTACTAAAATAATCCTTTTTCTAAAATGGTAACAATTGTGCAACATACTTCTTTATACAGAATAAAATACGGCATATCTTTAAACTCTGGAAAAATACGATTTACATATGACAAACAAATTTTATCTACTTTTATAAGAGGATCTAATTTTTTTCGCAATAATTCAAGTTCAAACATTGTGATAATTATTTGTAATTCAGACTTGAACTACAGTTTATTCAACTTCGTCTCATAAAATCGTTCCAAAAATATTTGAATTGCAATTTTAAACGTTTGAAATATTGTGTCCAAGAAGACATCATGATTTAATATCATTTAAGCTATATTTCTATGTGTTATTGTACATTGGATACTAAAAATCCCAAATTTCAATTTGTAAAACTTGATATTCGAATAATTTTAAATATGTGATGTCTATCTATTATAAATATAATTATTATTCAGAACATAATGCATTTGAGAAAAATATGTATAACACATATGACATATCGAAAGATAATGTTTAGCTGATTTTTGGAACGGTGTTCAGGTATTCGTTCGTCTAATCCTCGGACAGCCGTTTCGCGTTTGCGCTACTTGCAGTGGATGACATCGATATGTCAATACTTGTAAAGTACGAAATCTTGAAAAAGAGTATGATGTCGTAAAAATAGGAAATACTCAGAAAATAATTATAGTTACGTATAGTGATTAGGTTATGAAAAAGTCGAACAAATATTGGACAGGTGTGGGTAACATTTCAACAGTGTGTTTGTCCGAGGTGAAGAGGGACCGTGAGGACCTCGAAGACAGTGTTCCGAACTTTTACATGAAGGAACAAGATATTCCTGAATATTTGGAAGGCTGTGGTTTAACCACCTGTACAGCCGGCGACATGCCTGAGGATGTGGATGTCCTACGGGATAATAAAGAGCAAACGAAAGAAAAAAAATTATCGTCCGCGTCCATAGCAGGACCAGATACTAAAAAAACAGTAACTGTCAAACACCCGGAATCGAATAAACCGAAGCCAACTACAAAGAAAGGGAAACCGATACAAGCCGATTTAGATGTTTCTAAAGAATTTACCAGATGTAAAGAAGAATGCTTAGAGCGGCTGGATTTAAGTAAATCAAATATTACTCATCTACCTAGTACGGTACGGGACTTGACGCATTTAGTCGAATTTTATCTCTACGGTAATAAACTCGTTACATTGCCGCCAGAAATTGGTTGCCTTGGAAATTTGGAAACATTAGCTTTGAGTGAAAATTCTTTGACAAGTTTACCAAATACGTTAGAGAATTTGAAGTCTTTAAGAGTCCTTGATTTAAGGCACAACAAACTGAGCGAAATACCCGATGTCGTATATAAACTGACGAATCTCACAACATTATTTTTACGTTTCAATCGAGTCCGATATGTAAGTGATAATATACGGAATTTGACAAATTTGACGATGCTGAGCCTGAGAGAAAATAAGATCAGAGAACTTCCTGCTGGTATCGGTAAATTAGTCAATTTGATAACATTTGATGTTTCCCATAATCATTTGGAGCATTTACCTGAAGAAATTGGAAACTGTGTCCAGTTGTCTACACTTGATTTGCAACACAATGAGCTTTTGGATATTCCAGATACAATCGGAAGATTAGTCTCATTAACAAGATTAGGACTTAGATATAATAGATTAAATAGTATTCCAAAGTCCTTGGCAAATTGTAAATTAATGGATGAATTTAGTGTAGAAGGAAACCAAGTATCTCAATTACCAGATGGACTGCTTGCAAGTCTTTCAGACTTGACAACAATCACATTGTCCAGGAATGCTTTTACTGCATATCCATCAGGAGGACCAGCTCAGTTTACAAATGTTTATTCCATCAATCTGGAACACAACAAAATAGATAAAATACCATATGGTATTTTTTCTAGAGCAAAGAACCTTGCAAAGTTAAACATGAAAGAAAATCAACTGACTGCTTTGCCATTAGATATTGGGACATGGGTCAATATGGTTGAATTAAATTTGGGTACAAATCAACTTACAAAAATTCCTGATGATATCCAATGCCTTCAAAATTTAGAAGTCTTAATACTTTCTAATAACTTATTAAAACGTATTCCTGCCAGCATAGCGAACTTGCGTAAACTCAGGGTGTTAGATCTTGAAGAAAATAAAATTGAATCTTTACCTAATGAAATTGGTTTCCTAAGGGACTTGCAGAAGCTAATCTTACAATCTAATCAGGTAACTTCTTTGCCAAGAGCAATTGGTCATTTAACAAATTTAACATATTTAAGCGTTGGAGAAAACAATCTAAATTATTTACCTGAAGAAATTGGTACACTAGAAAATTTAGATTCACTTTATGTAAATGATAACGCTAACTTACACAATTTACCATTTGAATTAGCTTTATGCACAAATCTCAGTATTATGTCAATTGAAAATTGTCCACTTTCTCAAATACCACCAGAAATAGTAGCAGGGGGACCTTCTTTAGTTATTCAGTTTTTAAAAATGCAAGGACCTTATAGATCCATGTAACAAAATTAAAAAAATTATTTCTGATATGATTTAGATGTCGATTCTTAATAAGAATGATACAAATGATATTTGATACTAATATCTATTAATACTACATTCTCACTGTAATGATCTCACATCAATAAAAATTATATAAATTATGGATATATAATATATGAAAATGTGCATATATTTGTATTCTCATAAGATGAATAATAACTAATCACATGTCTGCAATTATGGATATATAATATATGAAAATGTGCATATATTTGTATTCTCATAACATGATTAATAACTAATCACATGTCTGCGATACATTCTTAATATGAAAAAAAGAAATATATATAAATAAATTATGAAATTGGTGCTGACTTGGAAATATGCACAACCACTAATAAAGCTATAAAAAAATAAATTCATGATGAAATATTTTAGATATAGTAATGACATAAATTGTACTCATACTTTATTAATATATATAGTTTATATTTCATTCATTTATTTTGTTTATTTTATGTATATTATTTATCAATATTATAAAATATAATGTATTTTAATTTGCATGCAATATATTGTTTTACATTATATTATGCATTACAGTTATCTTGTAACTTCAAAGATACATTAAGTTAACAGTTTCTTATAGACAGATACATGAATATCATTTTTGGAGACATAATTATTATTTTCAAGATTTACTATATAGTAAACTATAATCGAGTGAGATAATATTATTCAATTGAAGAAATGCAATTAAGAATCGGCATCAATGATTTTATATTTCAGTTACTGCTATCCATTGCCATACAAACAAGATATTTTGATGACAGAATTAAAATTATTTTTAATGATAAGTTTACTTTGTATTATAGCGTGAAAGTAGATATTGTATTAATTATTTTATGTTATACCACAGGAGCTTCAGTTTTGAGACGTTTCATAAGAAAACACTCTTCCAAAAGGCAAAAAAATCTATTTATATATCATTTAACATACTGTAATGAATAACGGATTATTTTTTTATTTCTAAGACTAAATGTAAACAATCTCATATTTAAATATTCTAAATAATTATAAAAAAATAATTTTTTCACATTTGTTAAATAAGTTGCAATATTCAGTGGCAATTATAATATACATTTACTTATACTTGTATATGTTTACAGAAAAGTTAAAAATTGCTACGTTTTAAATTAATTAACTGTAATAATTAGTGCAATTATGATTTTTAATTGAGTCATTAGTATGCTCTCATCAGATGAAGGAGCTGCCAAACAAGCATACTATTATGTAGTTTTAATATTATATTATTGTAAGATCATTTTTTGCTAAGTTCCATATGTGCTTCTGATGTCATTTAAAAAGGCAAGTATTTTTATTATTAGTAAAATTTTCGTATTTTTTCTGCACTGAAATATAGTGCCAATATCAATTACAAATAATTATATCATAATTGATCGCATTATTGAATATGGTCAATTGTATACAAACTTATATGTATATGTATATATGTATGTTTTATATTGGATTCATAACTGTAACAGTTGATTGGATTTTATTTATAGCCAACAATATATTGATTTTTAAAACATGTTACAGATTCTTACACTCATACACCTGATACTACCTGTTTTTCTTAGAAACTAATAAATGCAATCATAAAAATTTGATTTATAATCCATTTTACTATGCAATGGCTGTGCAATAAGAAATTAAATAATTAGCACAATTTTACTTGTATTAATTGTATAACTCAAAATAATATTATATTAATATATTGTAAGTTATATATATAGCAAACAGATATTTTTTATTCTTTAGTTAGTGTTATTTCAATATATCGAAAACATTGACTATATGCTTGTTAGTAAACAAAGATTATAGGTATTGAAACATTGTTGTGTATGATGTAAGTGAACAGTAGTATTCATAGATTCTACTTCAATTTTTTTAAGTTATAATATTTTGTAAATGAAAATGTAAAATTATTAATTTTGGGAATTATGGAAACATATAAAACATAAAATGGAACTTAGCAAACTTTTAATTATAATTAAGAGAAAGTATGTCTATTCTGTAACTACTCGTTGACATAAATGTATGATTTGTTATGTGTCTATTTACACAATTTTTCTACACTAGTTATGTTTCAACTATAATATAATGTAATGTATTTGCATTAAACTTTGTCTTTCAAACTTCTACAATTTGTCCATAAAATAAAGACCGATAATAATATTGTATAAATAAGACTTTACCTAACTTCATGTTAAAAAATTTTTCTTTATGCAATAACAAATTTTGTAGATTATATCAACAATAAGTTTTATGCTATGAATAACTTTCAAATTAATTGAAATTAATTAAATATTAATGTCAATTTATAAATTTCATGTCAAATTGCTTATCTTTGTGTTATAAACAATAATAGTTATGTATATAATTTACAAAATATATATATTCATCTTCCTTACTAAAAAAACATAAAATGTTGCAATTGAAATATCATTTTCTTTTAACAGTATATACTTGTGTATGTTTAACACACAGTGAAATATTAAATGAGTATCAGAGTATATCTAAGAGTTGCCAAAAAGAGTGCTATAATACAAATTGTTGTGATAAACTGTTCAACAGTTTTAAAATACATAAGTAATACTATAGTATGATTGAAAAATGATTAAATTTGTATGAAAATGAAATAAATTACTTCTCAAATTATAATCTTGTTGAATAGTCTATCAAGTGCGACATTACGTATATATAATTTTAAAATGATATTAATGTAATTCAATGTATATGAATATATAGGATGCTGTATATTTCTAAATATATAAATATAACATGAACATTTTGGGATTCTGATTTTATTCAAATTATTGTTTAATACTGAAATTAACTTATAAAATACTTTATTATATATATTAGTAACTTCCGCAATATTGCAATTACACTACATTATTTTTACGAAATGAAGTACTTCTACGAATACGTTAATTCATTTCTATCATCCTGAATTTCTTACATTTTTTTTTTTCATATTTAAGAGAAATAAGACTTCGTGTTTTCATAATAAATCTTCCGAACTTTACATTATGTTTAATGTTATGACACTGCAATTTTAAATATGATACAATAAAAAATATAATTCCATATAATAAGTAATAACTATATTATATACTTCTTTAGATTCTTCAATAATTTTAGGTGGAGAAACAATATTTTCAGTTAAAGCACTACCACAAAAATTAGATTTTTGGAACAATTTTCTTGCACTCGTAAATTCTTCCATCATACTTGTACTTAAATTCCGATTTATCATTGTGTTGTATACATTTTTTCCTGAAGTAATTATTAATCTAAAATTAATATACATCAATATAAGTCACTTTTTTTACTGAACATAGTAAAAGTAATATCTATAAATATTAATAATAATACCTTATAAGTTGTAATATCTCTTCTGAAAAAGATTTTAGATCATCTAAAGTAGATTCACAATATTTTAAATCGGTTTCTGTATTTTTGTTACGAATGAGTATTATTTCCTTATTGGTAATATCAATTTCATTTTTTAATTTTAATACTTTATTATACATATCAACTTTATTTAAATTTTCACCAATTGCTGTGTTATATTTACATTTGTGAAGTTCATCTACTTTTGTAATATGAGAATTTTGATTAAAAATAGAATTAAAATTATGCCTTAAAGAAAAATTCCAAATTTCGTTACAAAATTCATCTTCTGTAACCCATACTTTGCAATTTATATTATCCTTTAAAGTGAAACAATGTTAAAATAAATGTAGAAGATGTATGATGTATATATACATATTTAACAAACAGTTCTAAATTTATTAATAATTTACCAAGTCTTTATATTTTTCTTTGAGTATTTCTTTTTTAAGTCGTAGCGTATTAGTTTTTGTATTTAAAGTAGCTCTAACAATCTTTAGTTCTGTACTCTTATTAACATATTTCATTAAATGTAAATCGTGTTTTTCATTATTTGGAGACATCATGATTTTCATGAATATGTATATATACATATACATATTAATTCATAAGACAAATACATTAACAGTCATTAAATTTTTTTATATAATTTCCTTTAAAATATTGTCCATATTCTTCTAAGGATTTACAACCATCGATTAAGAATATTATTTTTCTTAAAAGATATATTTCAAAATACTTGCTTACTATAATTTATTTATTAAATCTATAAGAAGTCAATGACTAATATTAAATATATAAAATTAAAAAGTTTTATATATATTTTTTTTTTCACTTTATGATACTTACTATATATGACTCGTGATTGGTAATTTCCGTTAAAACATTTCCAAATAACCTACCAAAAGCAATTACATTTTGTGTTATGGCGTGTTGGAAGCTTATTCTGTAAAGTAACCTATTTTGCATGTAAACAAACTTCGTTAAAAATTGTATTGGTCATCGAATATAAGTTATTAACGGATTAAATATAACAAAGTATGAATATAAATATAATATGAGTTCAAGCGGTTTGAAAGTGTTAAAGAAAAAGTTAGTATAAAATTAAAATATTTTTATGATTTCTATACTCCTCAATTATTTTAGTAATATGTTTCTCATGAAAATGTTATAATGAAAGAATAAAGGATGCATAACAGTATATAATTATAATTGATTTAAACCACTTTATAACATTTACAGTAATTCTTGCCCACAAAAGGTACGATGCCAAAAATGTCTGGAAATGGGACATTGGAGTTATGAATGTAAGGGAAAACGAAAATATTTACATAGATCTTCACGTACATCGCAATTGAAGAGAGCCTTACAGAAACAGCAAGAATCTAATGGGTAAATTTGTAAAAACATGATTAAATTATTAAATTTCAAGACAAAAAATCTTAATGCTAATGGGAATCGTATGTTATATTTACAGTGAAGAGCAGAAAAAAGAAGTGAAGAAAAGTCGTTTACAAAAAAAAATGAAAGAAGAACCTAGTAGTTCTAGTAATACAAATTCTAGTGCTGATAGCAGTAGTTCCAGTAGTAGTAACGACAGCAGCAGTAGTAGTTCATCTTCAGACAGTGAATCAGATTCTAGTGATAGCGTTTCCAGTAGCAGTGGCAGCAGCAGCAGTAGTAGTAGCAGCAGCAATAGTAGCAGTAGTAAAAATAGCAATCATTCTAATAATTTTCTATTTTCAAAAAGACGTTCTAAATAAACAATTTTAGATAAAAAATAAAAAACCTTATGATAAATATATTCATTTTTGTAATATTTATGAAGTACTCTCTTTTTCTTTGTTGATTCACATATAATAAATATATGTACAATAATTTCATTGTAAAAAATTGAGATATTTAAGGTACTTATATGTAACATATATTTTAAATAATAATTTATATATCGCGCCTTGTAATAGAATTTTATTATTTATATTATAATACCAATACCCTTCTAATTATATCAGATACTTGTAAGTAAAAAACATTATAATTTTGTACTAATGACTTTTTCATAAATTAAGAAATATTTATTATAAAATTAAAAGCGCGAAATATAAATGTTAAGAAATTAAAAAAAAAAATTTTTTTATTGAACTATTACATCAAATTATAATTCACTGTAAAAGTTTATGTTTGTATAACAAATATTATCATACTGTAAATAAAATTATGATTTTATTCTGACAATTTTTGTGTTTCATTAGTCATCAATTTCTTCAGGAAGTGTTTGTATTATTACTTTTCTCTTTGCATCATAAAGGAAATTATTTGATTTGAAAATCTCACTTTCATAGAATGGATGAAGATTGCATATATCAATTTGTCTAGCCTAAAATAAAATAGCGATTTTAGTACGAGGTTTGTGGATTTATAGGAGAAGAAATGAAATAATCCATACCCGATCCAATAAGTCTTTTTCTGAAACTTCAATCGTTGTAATACGATTTCCGTGTATCGCTTTTTGAAACGCTAAAGTATCTAATGTAAGCTGCCTAAGTATATAATACAGAAGTTCACTGTGATCTTTGTTATATGACAGATATTTCTGGAATGTCTAGAAAATAATAGAACATTTATTATAATTTCAATAGAATCATTGTGTACACATATGTATTCATAATTATATTCACGATCATACCTGGCGCATACTTTTCATTACCGAATATTTCTGTGTATCAACAAAACTATCAAGCATCATTCTGATAGCAAGATTAATATCACCTTCTTGAACGTGATCACGTAAATGCATTTTAGCACTTGCTTCGGCCATACGTATAATACTTTCTATATGTCGTACGGTAATTGGTAAACTTCCAGTGGCCTATTAAAATGAAGTATATATTATTATACTTAGAAAATTTTTGTAAAAATTTATGAATGTTTCTAACTTACCAAACTTTCTTGTCTTAATTGGCTGTATAATTTTGCTACCTTATCTTGATCAATGTTTGTTAATTTAGGATGAATGTTTTGTCGCACATAAACTATGTATTTTTTTAAAAGATCTTGTGGAATAGATATATCATTTGTCTTTTCTTGTGTTGATGTTACTTTTCCTGTATTTGATGGATGATGTCTGATATGAGAATTCACAACAAATTTAGCCAAATGCCGGTCTTGCATAGGATCTATTTCATCTTTTACTACGCAGAGAATATCGAAACGAGACAAAATCGGTTCTGATAAATCCACCTATGTAAAAAAATTATATAAATATAACTTATGATATATAATACATAAAATAAAATAAAAATATACTTCCTCATCCTATATTATATCTTACATTTTCTGAAAATGTCATACTAGCATCATATCTGCCTCCAATGGGATTGGATGCAGCTATTACTGAACATCTAGCATTAAGTGATGTAACAATTCCCACTTTTGAAATAGAAATACTTTGTTGTTCCATAGCTTCGTGAATAGATGTTCTATCTTGATCATTCATCTAGAAATACAATAATAATTATATTTTATCACAAGCATTTCATATAAAATGTACCTTATCGAATTCATCAATAAGACAGATTCCATTGTCGGCAAGGACTAAGGCACCAGCTTCTAATGTCCATTCTCGAGTAGTTGGCGACCTTCTTACAAAAGCAGTCAATCCCACAGCTGAAGCTCCTTGACCTGTTGCAAATACTGATCTTGGTGCAATTTTTTCAACATACTTCAAAAATTGAGATTTAGCTGTTCCTGGATCTCCACATAATAACACATTAATATCTCCTCTTACTTTATGTTTGTTACCTATGTAAATATAAGACTTTTATTGAATAGTCTTGAATACTCTTCAAATACATCCAAAATGATGTTAGAAATGAAAATACCAGGATTTTTTGATTCGCCTCCAAATATTGCTAAAGCTAAAGCTCTTTTTATATATTCGTGACCATAAATTGAAGGCGCAATACTTGCGACAATGCGATCAAAAATTCGATGATCTTTACTTAAATTAATGATACTAGAAATATCTTCTTCGGTTAAGGATTCTACAATTTCTTTCGAATCTTTTACTTGTAAATGATTAGCAAGAAGGACCGTTGCAAATACAGGAAAACCCTTAAATACAAAATTAATAATAATTAATTAATATAAAATTTTTAAATAATCATATGCAAATATCTTTTACCTGTTCTGTGTTCAAGGAACCATCGTAATTATTCGTATAAATAGCGGTAACGTCTACTTCATCTCCAGGTTTACAGCGATCGCAGAGATCTGATAGAAGAATACATTCTTTGCTTCTGGGTATTCTTCCTGCAGAAATTTTGCCTGGTGATTCTTGAATTGTAATTTTTTGATAGTTTCTGTATATTGTTTGTTCCATGTTAATCTGTAATTAGTATTACTATATTTATAGAATAAATATATTGTTTATATATAAATAAGATTATATTTAATATTTGAACTTACCATAAAAGGTCCAATGCTTTGACATTCAGGGCATGAGCCAGGCTTAACTTCAGTGTTTTGATGTTGTACAAAAGGTCCAAGTACATATCCACACTTTGTACAGTCATATTTTACAACAGACAATTGTGGTAATACTCCTGTGGTTGCAGTAACAACTCCTAGAGTACGTACTAATTGATTCAAATGTAATTTCCTAATTTTCACCATAAATATTATGTTATATTTTTGAAGAGTGAAACATTTTTGTTGATATGTAATTTCGTTTTACCTAAATGTACGAATTTCTTCTATTAATGGCAGTTCTGATATTCTGACATGAATTTCACCAGTAACTCTTTCATAGCTGGGAAATATATTTAGTACTAGTTCCTTTGCAACTTCATCAAATATTTCTAACATTTGAAATGGAGCTTCTGGTAGAAAATAAGCCAAAACATGTTCTTTACTGGCAAGGATAGGGAACTCCACAACAAAGCTAGACTATTAAAAAATAATATAAATATCTTTTATGTCTTATATGAGCATTATTACAATTAATAATACAAAAATATTACTTGATTACTCTCGCACATGTGACGAATTCGTTCTTTGTACATATATTGTCCTTTCGAATTAGTATGTGTACGAAGAAAGCTTTTAAAACGATTGGAGATTTCTGTTTTTGGTCCTAACATAGACACCCACTCTTTAACTGAATGACCTTTTGTATCTTCCAAATTCTCAATAGATTCAATCATCTAGAATGAAAATACATATAGTTATATAACATAATAAAATAAATTGTGCAATAGAATAAAAAGCAAGCAAGATACTTACATCTGTGTCTTCTATATCACCAACTGCTGCTTTTTCAGCCATACGCCTTTTACGGGCATGTGTTTCTTCTTCATCACTCTCATCTTGAATATTTAAAATCTATGTTGTATGATATATTTGCAAAGTATATATTAATTAAATTATTACAATACTAAAATATACCATAAAGTAAATATCTATCATCTCTGATAATTCCTGCGGCTCTGTCTCTTTTAAGCATAATGGCTTCAGCAACTGCACGTTCTCCTTGAGACATTTCTGAGTACTCTTCATCATCCACTACATCTGGATCATATCTATCTAATGCTGGCATTGGACGATAATCACTGAAATAAAAATATATCGTCCAAAAGCCAATATCACATATATCTTATCTAGTATATGAAAAAATGAAAAAAACTTTACGCTTCCATATTATCTCCAAATAATTCTTCTCCTTCTTCTTCTTCTTCTTCCTGATTAACATCATTGTCGTTACCAAGTAAATCTGCTTCATCTTCAAATGGTTCATCTATTTCTGGTGCAGGAGATGTCATTGCCTCTGTATGTCTATCAGAGCGTGCTGGGCTACTAGAATCCTAAAAAATATATAAAACAGAATAAAAAATAAATTAATTCAAAGATTTAGGAAAATGATACCAAAAGTAATAGAATATAATGAAAACAATATATTAGAAAGGAATTTAATTTTTTTTATAGGATTTTTAGTCCTAATATTTTACCATTACGCTTGTATTAAAAAAATCGAGATGACAGTAAAATAAATTTCTGAATAAAAATGTAAGGTAGATTTGAAGTATCACTTTTTCGGTTGTAAGACTCAAACCAAAAGGTAGGAATTGGCGGGAATTTCATTTAGGGATACTGTTTTGTCGTGCCAACAATTCTTCACAAATAACTATGATGAATCAATAGTAAAAGTTCTTCGTAGGTAATAAATGAAATTTTTAAATCGTATTATCGTATTGGTATTATCACATGTACTTTTATTAATTACAATTGTTTTGATATAAATTTTATTCATATAAAGAAATATTTACAATTACAAACATAAAATTTTTTTGTAAAAACTAGTTAATAAGATAATATAATAAGACAAAATGACAAAACTTATGTAATTTTTATATTTTAGTGTCATTTGTTGAACAAGAAGTATGTTTTAAAAAATATAAAGATTGTAATTTATCTACTACAGAAGCAATTTCTGCTTGTATATTTGCTGCTCTCACAATAAGATAAAGAGATTCTTGAAAACGTTTTTGTGCAATTCGTAAACTCTGTGGGACCAATACTCCAAACCATTTTATAGGATCTTGTATTTCATCTTCACTTTTATCCAATCTCCTTAAGCTTATGTCAAAATTTGGAATTATTTTGCCAGTTTCCTCAGTCAACTTTGTCTCCAATTCAAATAGTGTGACTACTCTCTCATTGTCAACAGGAACCTGCAAAACACTTATACTTTCTTTGCCTCGTATGTATTTAGCCTTAGCTAATTCAATGTAACCATCACGTAATATTTTCTCCATTTGGACATCAATATCAATCTTTTCTTGCATTAACTCCAAATTACGCAATAAATTTTCATCAATAGCTTTACATATGTCATCTATGCTTTCATGCATATTGTGTACTATCAGATACTATTAACACAAAATAGTAATACCTGATTACAATGTATAATATCCTGGAATAGCCCCTAAAATATACAAATAAAAATATAATGCATATTTATGTATATTATAATGTATAATATACATTATAATGTAATGTTATATGCTCTTCGTTATCATTTTGTTAATGACAATAATATTTATCCATTAGATTCATACATTTTTTTATTTAGTACATACCAAATATGAAAATTATTTCTTTTTATAGATGATAACTTGATAACAAATTGATATTTTTTTCATAAGTAATTGTTCCTAATTTTATGAAATCTATTATTTCGATAATTTTATATGTAATTACGATTCATATATATTAGATTTTTAAAACAGTAATATGGTACACAATTTTTTAAAGCTAACAAGGTTATAGCATTTGGCTACACTGTTTGCATCACCATTGATGAAGAATGTAACCGTTATAAAATTGGCGTATTGTAATTTTATAAAAATTAACAATGGCAGTTAAAGAGAAACAAACAGACGCTTCTACTGACGAAATAGAATGGAATGTTGAAAATGAAATTCAATTATTCTTTGCTATGAATGGACATAAGCCTGTTGGTAAGATTTCAATTCACACAATGACATTTCTTAGGTTATGTTTACATTAATAATAAAAATAGTATTCATAATTTTATGTGATATGTGATAAGTTTATGCAAAAGATATATAGCTAGCTAATAAGATTTTATTAAATATTTGTTTTCTAAGGTATTAATAAATATTTTCATATGGTCTGCATATGGGAAAAATTTCGTGCTGCCATTCACAAAGATGTGTCATTAAAAATAATTTGGGAACATTTAGAGTCGATGTATGATCTAATGGCTTTGGTACTTACTATTATGTTGTAAAAAATTACTTATAATTGTTTAAAATAATGTTGATAATGTGTTCAAAATATATTAGGATGATATGGAGGATTTACCATTTCCTAGTCAAGAGATAGATTTCTCTTTACCAGAAGAATTTTTGGGACCTCATAAATCTCGAAAAAGAGAGGAACCAGAATTAAAGCTAAAAGATCAACGGGAAAAATTTAAGGAGCTTAAGAAAGATAAAGAAATTAAAGATCCTACAAAAAAAGAAACTATTCTTCGCGATCTTAAAGGAGGTAAAGACATTGATAAAAAAAAAGAAGAATTTAAGAAATATGTTAAAGATATAGAATTAAAAAAGGATAAGCTTAGAGAAATAAAAGATGTTAGGAAAGAATACAAATCTTCTAAGGGCCGGTCAAAGGGAAAGGATGATCTTGAAGAAACAGGTATATATATATTTGTCTTTAATATTTTTAAGTGTATTTAAAACTATATATCTTTTTCTAGCTTCAAATGGCAAAAAGGAACGTAAGGATTCTGATTCTGGCCGTGAAAGTTTAAAAAGAGGTCCAAAACGACCAACTAGGCAAAGTATGGATAGTACATCTAAAGCATCTTCCAGTCCACGTGATACACCTCCACCAAAACGAAGGAGGATATAACAATTTATATAAAATTATTTTTCTTGTACCTTATATTGTGTATAAATATTGCGTTTTAATGTATGAAGAAAATATAAATCATGCATTTTTCTATATATGAATCACATTAGGTCTTATATGAAAGACTATCTTGAAATTCAATTTTATTAAAAGAATGTACACTAGATCACTGTAAATATAACATATTCTGTAATCAATACAAGAGAAGAAAGTATTAAATGTATGAAAACTTATGTACATATAATTTTTTCATAAAAGATACGAGCATATTAATTAGAACCAATATGATTTATTAAGTAACTTGCTCTTTACAATATCATATTTGTAGAATCACATGTGTGGGAATATGAAAAATAAAACAAAATTAAATGTTCAATCAAATATTAGCCAGTATTTATTACAAAAGTTGTAAACATCTTCATTGACATGGATATTTTGAACCAAGGAGGCTCGTGCTATTGGAATAGTTGGATAGTACCCATTTTTGTTGACGGAATGAATTGTAGAGTCCAGACATTATTGGTAATTTTCATGTGCTGGCAATTAATTCTCCTTATCTATTTATCGAAGTCTTCTTGCTTCACGTTCAGATTCCAGTAAGGTTAGAAGATCACCTTCTCGTACCGGGCCTTTTACATTCCTGATGATCTGTCTGTTTTGTTCGCCCAGAAATTCAACTTTTACTTGGGTGCACTGTCCTTGTGATCCAGTTCTTCCTAGAACTTTTATAACACGAGCCAAAACTACTGGTTTATCCATTATTGTTTCACGTGTTTGATGTAATAGCAAAGAGACGTTGTAGGCAAAAGAAGGAACTTTTCTCGCTACGCAGTCCAGGAAAGGACTTCAACTTGACAATTTCCGGCGAGCTTCTCCAGTAGTATCATTGAATTTAATTTAGAAAATTTTAAATGATAATGGTTAATGTAAAAAATATAACTATATAGTTAGTGATATAGAACGTATATTTTGTAAAGATAAGAATTATTTGATTGTCGTAAACATAAATTATTAATGTAATCTATCTACTAATATATAATACGTAGATGGCGTTTTGAATTTAAACGTGTTTTCAATGTTTCCACATGTAATTTAAAAGTAATAACGGAAATGTTATAACTATTCCTTAATATTATTATTTCATTTAGTTATCATAGGATTGAAAACATTTAAAGATTGATTGATTGCTCAATTGTTATTGAAGTTTTATAAATTATACATTATACATTTTTTTTAATATTTTGACAACGTGTATTTGTACTTATATCAGTTTTACAATATGTTAATTTTTCTCGACGCAACAGCAAGTCACAAGTCCTAATTAATTTAGATTGTATGATAGTTCATAATTATTTATAAAATTACATAAAAAAATCTTTTTACATTTGTATCATGCATCTTTTCTTCAACTACATGATCAAGTACATATTACTTGATAAGATAAAAATTCAATTCAATAAAACATGACTGTGACGGATAATATGTTTAGAACTTATTGTCAAGTTTCAATATTTATCATATTGTACGGTAATAAATTACATAATTTTTCAACAGGCAAACATCCAAACCTGTTTTACATAGAATTTTAATTCTCATCAAACAATCAATCGTAATTAAAATTTAGTTCTAAATGCATAAAATTTAAAATCATAAATTTTTGTAGTATTTAATGTATGCTATAAGAATCAAAGTATAGATAATATGTTTAGTTTGTTAAGTCTCTGCCATTAGATATTAACAAAAACACTAAATACATTTTGACAAGATGTATTAATAATACTTGCTCAAGAATATTAAGGTCTAAAATGTTCTTTAATCTACAATCAACGTTGCAGTTTAGCGCTCCAAGCAACACACTACTGAAACAGTAACAATATCACTAACTCTTTAAAACACAAGACATAGTTTTTCCAGTTTTTACATAAATCAGTATTAATAGGAGATAAAGGTAGCAAATAAACTTTAAAACATTCAATACATTTTGAGTACATACAAACATTGCAACGTTATGCTAGAAAATAAAGTTGCTTTTGAAACAAGAAAGGTCACTGTTTAAGTAAATTAGCTTTTGATATATAATTTATCAAAGAACTTTAATTGTCCGTGAAAACTGTTATATACCTGATTTTCTTTTATGTTTTGGGGTAAAAATGAACTATGTCGCAAACTATGCTTATTGTACTAAAGATGCTTGTACTTGTTTAAGTATAATGAAATCGTTTGCTATAATGAAAGTGGACCCTGACATACATTCATCGTGAATACAAAAGCACCCATTTTTTGCAAATAATACAATTACATTGTCAAATACATATATACTGTACGTCATGAACAACTCTTTATAATCAGTCAAAAATTCGTTTTTATTTGTAGTTCCCACTTTTCCAACAATAACGTTGAAAGCTAGCAAAGCTTTAGAAGAAAAACCTTTTAGGCTCAAAATACTGTATGCATTCACGAATTACTTTTCAAAAATGACAGTATTCGAGTACTCTTCATTTGTGTCTTTCTTGTGTTATATCCCAGAGATTTCCAAACTAATATGGAAATTTAATCATGTTGGATAACAAACATTCGACACTAGTGTACAACACTGAATGGAATAATCAATCAACTAATAATATCCATAAGACTTTTACTGCCATAAATTGGTGGAAAGCGTTTGTCCAGGAAGTGCAGTTGTAGCAGTAGATTTCCCTGGGGTACTTGAAAAATTCGTGCCACCTAAGGAAAGTTGTGCCATTTGTTGTGGTAACTGAAATGTAAATATAGTCATCATTGTCATTACAAGAATATATATTATATATAAGTAACAAATTTATATACCTGTGGGCCAAATGTAACAGATTGTTGCTGTTGTTGAGACGTTAAATTGAAAAAAGGATTGCTACCAGGAGCTGGTTGAAGATTTTGTGTTAACATTCCACTCCAACCATTATTACTATTAATATTAGACTGTCCTAATTGCATCACCTAGTAATATACAAAACAATTAGTTTATCGACAAATAACTCCAATATGTGTAGCTTGCCACACACAAATTTATGTACCATCTGGGATTGCATTGTAATGGCAGGGTTAGGTACACCATTCATCTGATTTATCTGGCCTACATGTAAACAGTTTCCTAAAGTATTTGATGCCACTGGTCCTAATGAAGTAGAATTCACTGTAATTTGATTCTGAGTGATAGGTAGTTGATTAGGTGTAACAGATATCTGGGTGGGAAGTTGAGTCAAGGAACTTTGTTGATTTGGAAAATTAGTTTGTTGACCAAATGGTACTACAGTTGGTATTTGATTATACTGAACAGTAGATTGTTGAGCATACATTCCACCTAAAACGTGAAGTGCAATTACAAAAAATACAAAATAAAAATTGTATCCATATTTCAAACTTAGCAGTGTATTTAAATTAGCAAATGTATGTATACCAGGAACTGCAAACATTGCTGATTGTTGATTACTTGGTGTACCATACAAGGCTAAAATACTGTCTTTGGACATTTTATTTTTTTCTTGAGGTGATGGTGCTGGTTGATCGAAAAAGCTTTCTTCTTCATTTTTACTGATTGTTGTTGATGCATTTGTAGTTGTATTAGAAGTACTATTACTTGTTGAAGCTACTGAAGCTGGAGGTGCAGATAAAAAAGAGGAAAATATATCATCTCCAGCACCATTTACACTTGTTTGATTTTGTGCTGGAGCATCTATTAAAAATTTGTGTATCTTTAGAAATATAAGTTACATTTAATATTATTATTGAAATCTAAAGGAAGAAATATATACCTAAGCCCAATAGGTCTAGGGTTGCAGAATTATTTGCTCTATTAGGTTTAGGACTAACAGAACTTTTAGGTTTTGGCAACTGAGGCACTACTTCTGGTTTTTTTACAGGTGGAAGTATAGCTTGATTATTTGAGGTTTTAGAATTTTCCTTTTTCCTCCTACGTTGTCTTTCTGCTTCTTCGTCAAGCTCTTTATCCCAATTGACCTACACATTTATTAATGAATTTATTTGTATTTGAATTTTTATTATACTTTAAGAGCAGTTGATTTTTTTTAAGTGTGATAGTGTTACCTTTGGTAAAGGAGGTGGTACCCATTCCCTGGCTATATATTTTTTATGTTCATACTTTGCACGAATAAAACTTTCAAGACTACAAACTGTTTGAGGTCTCCGAAAACTATCTGGAAGATTTGCTTCATAAACTGCTCTTGCACGGGAGTTACCCATCTGTTGTAAACTCTAAAAATAAAAATGTGTTACATTTATCATATGTTACACTTGCGTTATAAATAA
Organism: Bombus fervidus; assembly: GCF_041682495.2. Lineage (NCBI taxonomy): Eukaryota > Metazoa > Arthropoda > Insecta > Hymenoptera > Apidae > Bombus > Bombus fervidus. The sequence goes on from NC_091524.1 coordinate 4,858,303, forward strand.
TATTCATAATTAGAAATTTTGAAATAAAGATATAGCTATAAACATACCACTACTTGTTCTGGTGTCCATGTATCTAAGTTAACAGATTTTACTTTACTTATATGAACTCCAAGATTTCTGTGTATTCCAGCACAACGAATACACAAGAATATACCTAGATTCCAGCTAGCCCATCTTGGTCCTATGAAACATACATAAATGTGGAACTAGTGCATACAATAAAAGAACATATTTGTACTTAATTTTTAAACAATATTTAACAATATAGATAAAGAAATACAGTGCTATAAAATTTTATTTGTACAGAGCGTATATACCATAAGAAGAGTACAATTTAACAGAAATTTTACATAAAATGAAGCAATTAAAGATTCAGGTTATTTAAAGGTTTATTGACATATAAAATACACGAAATAAGGAAATGATAAGGAATGGTAAGTGTCACTTGTCTGAAAAGTTCTTTATTAGAGATTCACAGAAAAAAGGAGAACAAGTAAGTATACGAATAGAGAACGAACAACGAGGAAACCACGGTGACGTTCACTCGTAATCGCTGTCATCTAAGGTTTTGTCACAGAGGAATTAAAAATCTATAATGTCTTACTAGGTCGTTTTCAAATCAATATCGATGACTTAGATGAACCGTTACATATAAAAATACAATTTTGTAATATTTGCAGGGAGTGGATAGAATAATGGGGGTTCATCGGTCGAACAGAAACAAGACATCGCTAGAAAATATATAATTGACGCACGAACCTTTCGCATCGCAGTCGACACAATACTTATTATCCTCATCACGTAGCATTTGTATCAAAAGATTTTGACATTTCTCTTGTATTTGCTTGGAACGTTCTTTTTCCAGGCGGGACGTCATTTCTATACAGTGACGAGGTTTTCCTGCACACAGATCCAAAACAATGTTTTCTTCTTACAATACTGGACACATACCACATACGAGATCCGTCAAGTAGTATGCAGTAATGGTCAGCGAACGCCCCCGATAGTTCAATTCATTACTCACAGAAACGTCATGTAGTTGAAAGAATTCTATTCGATTGTACTTACACTCTCGTTCCAATATCTGAGACGAAATAATGAGTAGATCGTCAACGATAACGACTCTAACATCTATCTTGTGTTTCTATCTATCGATACCTTTTTGAATCGTGTAGTCACTATAATTCAAGTAAGCAAGTATATACTCTACTGCTCTACCGATAAGCCACGTAATCAATTCGTATGTATGTGAATTCAACATGTGCTTCATTATAACACAGACGATGTATATACGATAGATCTAATATTCAATGTATTTTGTATCATACAATTTAGGGGATTTCCAATTCTTTTATTAGTAGTTAGTGGTTTAGTTTCACTTTCAATGATTCTTTCCATGTTACCGATAGAATATCGTTATAAAATCGTTAAACAATTGTAGGATAGCTCTTAATTTTAATTCCAATCGCTACTAACGTCATAATCTTATTCTATATCGAATAGGTAATATCACGCATCTGACACAAAAATGAGAAAATGATTTCTCTATTTATCGACTGTTGGAATTTTTTTACCGGCCGTCAAGATTACAGCTCAGCTGCTGCTATCTAGTGGAGAAAATGTGTCTAAGCTGGGGCGTACTCGCTTGATTGCGTCATAAGAGAAACTGATTTTCCTACGTAGTCAGCCATATTGACTCGCGCGTAAGGACATTGAAAGCAGTTCCATATTCGTTGTGTTCACGGTTTGAATTAAATAGTGTGTTGTTATCACGGAAATTTTCTAATCCAGTTGCATTTTCTATGAACTGTGATTGCTCGCTGTGCGAAGAATTGGAAAATATCAAGGTACGTAAGCAATAAATATTTGTACTCGTGAGGGGACTATTTGAAAATGGTGCGAGTATGGGCCGTGGCCGCATCCAGCGTCGCCCCGCGATTCGACGGACCTGTTTCGTATTCGTAGCCGTCGGTGGAATTGGAACAAGAGTTGTTTATGTGCTTATGGTAGGAAGTAATCCGTTATCTGCTGGGGAAAAAAACAATTAGTGCTTCAACCCTGTGTACATTTTTTCTTATTATATCTTTATCTCCGATTTTCTCATCGTGGTGCATTATTTAAGAAAAGATCGCGTCTATATCCTATAGGTAAGTTTATTAGTTTTCAGATTTCACTTATTACTTTCGTGACACACTGTAACAAGGTTTTCTTCGACAGTATTAAATCATTTTAAGATATTAGACATGAAATTAGTAACAAATTTATATAGTTTTCAACTTAATGCCGATGAACTAGAATGCATGTTTTTAAATACCAATGTTTACTATCATTTTACAGAAGTACATATGTATATACCGACTGTTACATAGTGATTAAATTTCTGTCATTTTATTACGAATGTCTCATTGAATTTTTGTATAAAAGTTGATATTGTAAAAAGAATATGTATTATTCACATAATCTCCAGTGATGTCAAAGTATATATTGGAAAGAATAACATCTATCCACTGTTATACATGTTACTAAAAATGTCGAGGATATTGATACGTAAATATTTCGTACTCTACATATATATATATGTTTCAATCAACAGTATACGGAAACATCTGCTTGGTCCGGTTGGTAGAAATTTCCGATACAACGTTTATATCTACTATCGTAGTGTTTTTCTTAAATTGCATGAATATTATTACATCGTGCAGCATGTGAAGCAGTGTTTAAAAACTAAACTAAAACTATTGATCTGTATACTACAAAAGATATACTATACAGATACAATTTAGATCGAGACGATTTAATGAAAATAAATAAGCATATAGTCACAATTCTGTTTCTATCTTAGTAAAATTCAATATGTATACCTTACCAAATACATCTGTATATTTTTAGTAATTGCAAAGACCATAGTCTTACCATTTCAACAAGTTTGTTACATCTAGTGCTAAATTTGTAACAAAATTTGTTAGGTTGTATAATAATATATCGCTGTTTACCAGAAATTATTCGATTAAAGTAATTTAAGAATTCTGACAGACAAATGGAATCGATAGAGTCAAAATTGAATACATTCTTTGTGTGCCATGTATCGTATTTCGTCAGAAAGACTATCTATCATCCATTCTTTTGTGAGTCGTGATACGAGACGCGCAGAATCCGTTGGAAATCGGTGTTGAGCGAAAATTAAGAAAATTACGCTGTCACTAAACCGAGAATAATTGACAAATTTTAAATAACACCGTGCAATTTATTTCCATTATCGTATCATTCCCGCTTTCATGTGCGACCCTGAGGCTAAAGTGCTTTCCCGAAGTGTGCCACACGCTTGGTACTTTGCCATGCACACTCTCTCTTTCTCTCTCTTACTTTATACTGTAGATTCAATCAAACAAGGAAATTTCCAGTGATTTGTCGAACTTGATAAATTTTTTAATTATCTGCTGGTTCTTTTATCGAAAATCTATAGTCTTTGGAATCTATGATTTAAAATTATATGTTAGATGTACATAGATTGTCACTCAAATTATTCTAAAACTATGAATAGTTTCAACAAATGATTTTATTACTATTAGAGCTACATACTGTAGAATAGTATGGTATGATAGAATTAATTTCTAAAAATTGATACAAATAACAAAATTAATATCTACATATAAATCGTCAGATAGTACGGAAGAATTTTGTTGTTTTAGATGATATCGATGACTCATATGATTTTACCTTCTACGAGACCTTTTGTTCGAGGTTTGGGATTTCGTCATTTTGCCGGCGAACGCTTGTTACGATCAATTAGGTCAATTATGTACTTTGTCACAGAAATGCTAGCTTTTCGAAACATCCATTAGCCCGGTTTCTAGCTCTTGCCAATGATCGATCAGAGCTTTCTTTTCTGCATTTCAATCTACATACATACATATATGCATACGTTCTTAAAACTCTCTGCAACGGCAACTATTCTTCGCGTTATAAAATTTTCATCGTATGTGATACAGATTATTCCATTTTATGTGACAACATGAAATCAAAGAAATATTTCAATCATTTTAATCGGTTCAAATTATACATAGTAGCAGAGACTAGCTAACACGTAGATTAACCAATGTAAGTATAGATTCCAGCGTGTATTTAGGATTATTGCCTCAAACGATGCATACCCGTTAACCAGAGCAAGGAAGTATATTCACGAGCGATGCGTGTAGGGAGGTGTGACGTTGATAGGAGGTGATACACGACACGACCAAAGTTACAATGAACTTGGGGGAACTGAGCTTACACACCGGTGAAATACACCGTATAACGTGGCTTTCTCCCATACACATGGAGCTGCGTGCACGTGAACTATGACACAAATCCCGTTCAAATGTCTTGACTATTCAAATTCTCAAATTGATAGCAAATAGACAGACAGATTTTTAGTTATATACATTGAAAAACACTATTAAAATGAGACGCATTGCGTTTTGTACAGCTTGTTCAAAATAAAATGTTTGTTAAAGAAATGTAAATATAAGAAGAATGATCTACTTTGTAACTGTGTAAAAGGATTAGATAGTTCAGGTGTAGAAAGTACACGAAATTTAGTTCAGATTAGTCAAGTTATTCGAATCGAAAGTGTTTGATGAACTTAAATAACCAAGTTTATGGTTATATAAGTTCAGTTAATTAAATCATTCGAATTTAAAACACGATTAGTTCGAAAGATTCAGTATGAACACAAGAAAAAACCACTCAGAAAAGACCTACGTACTTATAAAAATCCATATATCAATTTGCTGTTATATCAAGTAAATAAATAACACGCGATACGTTGGTCGACCGGTACATGAGAGAATGAGTAGCATTCATCGCGAACGATAATCGGTGCTATTATCAGACACTTTTATCAGTCTATTGACACTCAGTCGGTATTCTTATCAAGAATTTCCATATTCAATAAAAATTGAAACGCGTGGATCCATATTAGTTCGTATGATATAATAATAGTATCTAACAGTTTCAGGCGTATCACACCTGTTAGCATAGTAGCGTATATACTCCGCGTGGTTGGCCGATTCACGTAAAATTTAATTGTACGGCTGGCTGGCACTCGCGTACTATGTATATATCTATCTTCCGTAAAGCAATCGCCGGAAGTATTGGCGTTCCCCGCGCGAAAGAAACACGAAAGATAAATGCGAACAAGGCGTGGCTACGATCTACGATCGTCACGTGCTCCGCTGTACTATGATTGGCACTGTAATTTGTGATCAACTTAAATAGTCGCTCGTGTAATCCTTCGCGTACGACATTCAAAGCAACATATAGAGCAACAACGTACTCTTAAATCACATTGTATTCTTAGTTTGTATATTCACCACCGATTTATATTTTTATATATATATATTCTGTCAGGCATTTTATGGGTTACACCATGTTCACAGAATATATCTACCATACGTTTTACCAACGCTTGTATCCCTCGATTAAATCGCGCATGTAATAATCAACGAGATACGTGCTTTCTTTCTTTCGCTTTTTCCATTTCCGTCATGGCCGCTTGGCGCATCTAATCGTTGAGAATATTTTCTCTTTGGCGAATCCCCGTGGCACGCAAAGCCTCGTTCAGTTAGTCAAGTTACTTGAATTGAAGATGCTCGGTGAATTTAATAAGTTCACTTCAAGTTTATGACCATACGAGTTCAGATAGTCGAGTTGGAATCGTTCGCATTCAAGCAACTTTACTTACGATATCTAAAGCCTTTGGATCAGTCTAAGTTATAAGAACTTAAGCAATGTAATAAGCAATTTAGAATAGCTTTTGCCTCGTCGTATCTTGCGTATAGATTATCGTACTTTTCTAACTTTACAATATAATATGAAACAAAAAACTGGCTCTAGAAGCCTAATTAAATGAAGAAATTAATAAAAATTGATTAGAATTGATTAGAAAAATTGAATGGGATCGATTGGATTAGCTTCCGGAAGATTCACATGTATGATTTAAGTAATAAATTTAAGTAATATAAAGATAAGATTATTATACGTATGTATGTCGAATTTTATTAAAACTGAAAAATTTCTAGCACGCGAGATGTGCACAGTTTTACAAGGATGGAACAGTTTTGTGTTTCCACGAAGAAAGGGCATGGAATTAGGGTCGTGAGAGATTTGGAGATCGGAAAACTTTTCACTAACGGGGAACTTGGAATAAATATTCCGCGAGTGAAGGCGCGCACTGGGAACAGGGAACGATTTAACCATGAAAAAGCAGAGCACAATAACGATGCAGAGTAACAGCATCGTAGCGTTATGGTAGGACACGGCCAATTATCTCAGTTTACGCGGGGAAAAAGTGGTCGTAAAAAAAGGCCATTGCCATTGTTGGCACCAAATCACTGTGAATCCAGAGAAACAAAACGGAAAGACTGCTTGTTTATGATTGCGTTTATGTTTGTACAAAGAAATTTTATTGTCCTCGTGAAAATTCAACGAATTCAGCAAAAACTGGTTGTTCTTTACACATACTGAAACATTAGTGGCATACTGACATATATAATATTTGTACTAATGTTCTTGAAATTCTTCTAAAATTGTAGAATGATCAAAATTAAAGATGACTCATGCGGCATGGTGTGCAACACGCGATCGAGGCTGTATTATATGTTTTCGTCGTGAACGAGCTCTCGAGCTTTTAATTCTACGCACACGTAACAGGCTCCTCTTTGAACACTTGTGAACGAATCCTCGTGTAAAAATACACGAGGGAGTCGTAGCGCGATGTTTAATTAAAGTTCGAACCTTTCACTCATTCTCCAATCTAACACACACGAGGTCGCTTATTCTTTAGCTCGAGAACGTAATTGCTGGTTAATTTCGCCAGTTGAAATTACGAGGCGAGGCGTTTGCTTGCTCTTTCGACTGAATAAATCTACGTGCAACCAGCGGAAAAGAGCGTAGGGTAAAATTCGTAGGTCTGATTTGAACGAACGAGAGAAGCAGAGAAGAATCGGTATATCCTGGTTGGTAAAATTTTCGACGACGTTTTTACAGCTTTCAGACCTTTAATTTCACGCATCAAAGAATCTTCCTCGCCCTCTGTGTCTGTTTCCCCTGCTCTTGTCTTCTCACCCCTGCAATTCCTACCATTGAAACTCGCGACAGAGGAAGACCTACGATGAATGCCGCTGCGAACGCGATGAAAGAAAGGGTTGAACGAGAGAAGGAGATAAACGCACGGGGAACCCCGTTGTTTTCGATCGGTGAAGCGGGACGCGTCTGCACGACACCGATAAAAATTCTCTTAAATTGTGTACGCACCCTCGCGAATGAATCGACTCTACGGTTAAATCTGCGCCTGTCTCTATCACTATGAAAAGTCACCGTCACTCCATCGTTTCTCGCGAAAACGAGCTCTGATTCTTTCTTCCCCTTCACCATAATTTTCACGCGTGAGAGATTCGTTCTACTCGTTAATCTCCCTCGACGTCAGATTCTCCTGAGGCGAGCAGCAGGTCTGCCTTCTGGTTGAGATCTAAATTTCTTAGAGATGTCGTAAAAAATCTTCCTAAAAACTTTCTTGGAAGAGAATCGTAGCTGACGAAGGGTAATAGAATGCGAACGTTTATGTAAATTTACATTTTTATGAACAAAATGAAAGAGGTGGTACCTAAGCAGAGATTTGTTTCGCGTTACATATTTTATATCTATATGTTTGTGTATTAAGAGCAGTTTAAAATATTCGCAGTGTAGTAACAAGTGGTGTATTTTCGTAATGCATCGAATCTTTTTACCTCCTGGAAGATCAGGTGGTTGGCGGAAGAACAAGCAGAGTTCCCTTTTCTCTTTCTAGTCGTACCAGTTGCATGGTTAGTAGCCATAAGTTTGGCCATACTTCAGCAGTCGTATGTTACCACCTACCGACCGGAAAATTGTGAGCTGGCAAATGAACTACTCCCAAGTCGCAATGATCAACTCGACGCCTTTCATCATAAACTTCTGAATTTTATCAGAGCATTAAGATTAAAATATAAATTTACAGGAACCAAGCGATTTGTCATGATAGAGATAATCAGAGATTCGGTTTCTATATGATTTAAATATCGCTCGTTGAAACGTCGATCGATCAAACATCCCCTAACGGAGGTTGATATTCGCCTCTCGTGTCTCTGGAAGAACCACGTGCATTTTTATCGATTCGCCGAGGACACAATGTCTCACACGTGAACCGGAGACTCGTATTAGGTAGAAGTCGACGTCGACACAAGGGATTTAAATGCCGGCATTCGAAACGATCGGGTCCACTTGTGCTCGAGTTGGAGCACCGTGTATTCATTCACGTACAGTTGCAAAGTACCACCACCATTGGGTTAATAAACCCTGTGGTGCATGCATATGCAAAGCTGACGTGTTTTCTAATGACATCCTCTGCGCTTCGTGCTCTTCCGTGAGTACGGTTTGCGGTATGACTTCGTCGATTCGTTAACTGCGTGCCTGGGTATTCGATGTGGTACACCTTGATAGTTAAATTACTAAAACGATGTATTGCCTTCCGCTAAAGTTTCGTTAATTGGGAATTATGATACAATGCATATGGTTACCCTTTTATTTCTCGTAACTCGAGTTTTATTAACCTTAGAACCTTAATTATGGACAATTCGTTTCTGAGAGGAGTTTGAATTTTTATTTCATTAGTGCAATTCAACGGAGAATTTTGATAGCTTTAGCACTTAAGTATCTTCGATTGTAAAAAAACTTCAATAAATAAATCCATGAGAAGTTTAGAGCAAAAGTGAGAAAAATTTGCAAAGGCAAATTTAAACATACTAGTGATTTAATGAAATAGCAAAGTAGTGGCTAGTAAAATAGTGACAAGGCTGCGAACATCTATAGGTAAAGGTGAAGGTCGCGACCGAGGATTAAAAAGCTATTTCTTGACTCTAATTTCATAGAAGAGTTTTTGCATGTTTACTTGTCGTTTGAATAGTAATTTATTTTTTCAATCAGATATACTAACTTTCTTTCTCGTATTTTCTTCCATTACTGCATCATTTAGGAATTTGCGCAAACTTTAATAAATTTCAGTCTCGGAGATGGAATAAATAATTCCGTGCAACCAGTCGGAACTTCGATCTCATCTATTTTTATCAAGGTGGAGCAACGCGCCTCGAAAGTAATTCTGCGCCGCCGTATCTCGAGAGGTATGAATTCATTCATTAAAGACGATAGCTCTTTAATACTTATGAAGGATGAGACGGTTGTCCACTCAGTCTCACTGAACGTGTGTACACGATAGTTGTGGGCGTGTGTCGTGGATCACGCGACCCTCGTTTACAATAAAACTCTTTGACACACACGGCCAAATGAAACCCACGCGTTTCTTGAAAGGATCTCTTCGCGACGTCGACGAAAAAACCGAATTCTTTCAAACCGGCTCGCTTCATTCAACAGGCCTTTAAACTTTCAGCTGACCCGTTAGCAAAACGAGACGATCGACCGGTTTCTTCTACGTGTCTCGTGAATCCATGCTGCCCGTTTTAAGTTTCCAATGTTTCTTTGGTATCTATCACGGCCTGGAACATGGTCTGCGCAGACGGTTGAAAACCATGTCTCTTACCTAGCATTTCTGGAATATCGTTGATTCACTTAGTCAAGGCTTTAATCTGGTCGATCGTATTAGAGTATATATGTATACGTGTATACGTATAATATTGGTCAACGCGTCATTGTGCCTGTTAACCGAGATATTACTTCATCGTGCAGTAAAGAGTGAAGAGTACTGTAAAGGACGTCTGCTTCCAGCGATGACGACATCAGGCTTGTCGAACTTGCACCGCCACGTATCTTTATTTCTATGAATTCCAGCACGATTTCTGTGATCTCTATGTGTTGTATTTAAAAGTTGAATACCGTTGAATCATAGATATTCAATGCATCGCACCTGTCTCTATACCACACGACTAATTTTATCATTTGTCTAATAAAATCTGTGATGCAGGAAGTTTATTCTATTTTATGTCAGAGTATAGTTACCAAAGGAGTTTACTCTTTCTTTCTTTCATTTTTTTCCTCTTTTTTTTTGCTCGCTTGTAACGTTACGCAACAACGTAACAGAGTTCAAATTTATGTAATTACTCTTTTGTTGGGATCGATGGTTGCGTGTCTGTGTAACGAGATATTCGGACAGAATTGAACGTTAAACCGTGATTTCCGTTTTAATGATAATGCACGCGGGTCTCTCCCTTTGTGTATTTGCTCGTGCGTGACTCATGGGCCGCTCTCGGCTCCTCAAACTATCGCGAAAACTTCGGGGAATCACTGCGAGTGCATTTTTCCGCTCGCTCTCTTGCAGCAAGGCTGCACTAATGGTATTTGCAACGACAAACGGCGTCCTAGTATGTCTCTGATTCCATGTAATTGAGGTTGAATTACTATTTGCTCTCCGGCATTGCATAAGGGACTATGCTCAGAGCTACAGACCTGTACTCGTCGATTTCAATACTATGTACATGGTCTCAGCAGACCGTGTCGGTCAGGGTCGTGTTGCACATTATTTTCATGGCTACTTTTTACTTGGAAAAGATCAATTCTGGATTTCGAAGGATTTTTACGTTCGATGCTTTTTTATTCGAAACCCTTTACCATTGATTCCACGTTCGAAACGGTTGATTGTTGAACAGACGCGGTATTTTTATGGCAGCTTTATCACGTCTAACAATACCTGGCTTGTGTATTTTCGTAGGCTTGGTGTTATAAATATCGCCGGCTTATTGGCTTTGTATCGAGATATCTTGCGTGGACGTGTATTACCTTCTATCTATCTCACTCAGAAGGCGAACGACCTGTGACAAATGCGCACACGTGTCTCTGTTGCACGTAACTGCAACTTGTTCTCAAACTTTTTACGAAATCATTTGTCTAGTAGTATTTTTCTTTAGCGTATGTCGATATTGGCGGATCCTAGATGTTGTAGAAACTCGTACACCAATGGGATCTAGGTACTCGATGTAACAGTACATTCTATCTACAATGTTTTCCTCTTACTGTCTGGAGACCTCGAAGATAGAAGCGAGCATGTTGCGTATATGCATTAGATGATAAAATGAGCAAACGTTCAGATCGTTACAAGAAAGAAATGAGTTTTTATTGCGGAAGATTTCATTCATATGATACGCTTGTATAAAATAGTAAATAATTTCAAAGTACATATTTCGTTGTCTTTAATGTTATTTTTTTTTTTTCCTGATATTTTCTTTATAGTTAACGAGATAGGAGTTGGGTTGTTTTATAGACCGGGGTATGTGTAACTGGAAGAGCTCCGGCAAATATTGATTATTTCTCTACATGGCACCCTCTGGTCTAGACGGGATCTATACTCGAATACACTGAACCGGCACGCAATATTATTTCTTTAATGTAGTTGATGATTAAGAATGCAGATCTATTTAGAGGATTAATTCATGCGTCGTTGGTAGCAAAGTAAGGAACCTGCTATATAACATGGATTAACACGCACAAATCTTTTTAGCACAGGATTGAAATATGCCGGAGGAACAGAAGTCCGCTGGTAGTCAACCAGAGGTAACGGCAGAAAATGGGACTGGAACAAACTCGCCGACCAAAAGTCCTGTGAGCAAAGGCAAAACAGCTCTTGCAAGAATCACTTTGCTAGATGGAACCGTGAAAGACTTCCACATAGATGTAAGCTATCAAATTTTTCTTTCATTCTTCCAGAAGGATCAGTTTTCTCGACGTTGACGAAAACCGTATGAGAAATTGATTTTGTTCCAGAGGAAGGCGAAAGGCCAAGAATTACTTGACATGATATGTCAGAGTATGAACTTGATGGAGAAGGATTATTTTGGCCTTATTTACGAGGACAGACACGATTTGCGAAACTGGTTAGATCTGGATAAAAGAATCGCAAAATTTGTGAAAAGTACGTAGTCTTCTTTTCTCTCTTTTTTTTTTTTTTTTTTTTTTTCGTATATTATGTGATATCATTGTTGGAAGCAATTGGTTTTATTCTGCAGACGAACCGTGGAAATTTAATTTCGAGGTGAAGTTTTATCCTCCGGACCCAGCCCAATTACAAGAAGACATAACTCGTTATCAACTATGCCTTCAAATCAGAAACGATATTATCACAGGCCGATTGCCGTGTTCGTTTGTAACTCATGCTCTTCTAGGTTCATATTTAGTTCAGTCAGAAGTCGGAGATTACGACCCAGACGAGCATGGCCGTACATATTTAAAGGATTTCAAATTTGCCCCTAATCAAACTCCAGAGTTAGTGGAGAAAGTAATGGACCTTCATAAAACGCATAAGTTAGTCTCGTTTAATGATTAGCCATTTATCCAAATGATGGTACAGTTAATAATAAAGAAAATTTTACCAATTTTTAGAGGTCAAACACCCGCGGAAGCAGAACTCCATTATCTTGAAAATGCAAAAAAGTTAGCGATGTATGGAGTTGATCTTCATCCTGCTAAAGATTCTGAGGGCGTGGATATAATGTTAGGTGTATGTTCATCGGGTCTTCTCGTCTATAGGGATCGATTAAGAATCAATAGGTTTGCTTGGCCAAAGATACTAAAAATCTCGTACAAAAGGCATAACTTCTATATAAAGATTAGGCCGGGTGAATTTGAGCAATTTGAATCGACGATTGGTTTCAAATTAGCTAATCACAGAGCTGCGAAAAAGTTATGGAAAGTATGTGTAGAACACCATACTTTCTTCAGGTGAATAATTATCTAATAATGATTTTAAGTAGCATAAAATATATGAATAAAGGTAAAGCATAAGATAAAGTAATATTCACATTTTTTAGGCTCATGAGTCCTGAGCCTGTAAAGAAAGTCGGTTTGATACCACATCTGGGTTCTCGTTTCCGATATTCAGGAAGAACTCACTACGAGACAAAGAAGACTCCCATTGATAGACAACCTCCACAATTCGAAAGATCTTTAAGTGGTCGTCGTCCTACATCTCGTAGTATGGATGGTAAAAAGACTTCTGATACTTATTAACTTTAGACGCAATATGCAGCCAGTGCCGTTTTGACACTTTTGTCGCAAAGTTATCACTTTAAGATTTTGAAAGGTATGTGTGCATTATACAGCGTTAGGGGGTCCTAAACAAGTTGAATCTTATGGTTCAGAACCAAGTAAGAGGCATACAATGAGCTATGAACCTGAAATGATTCCTGACATGGAGCATATAGATCAACGGCCTAGTCCAATAAAAAAACAGAAAGAAAAGGTAAAAAAGAATACACTTAAATATATTGAACATAGTAATAGTTAGTAGAGGATGCATGGAATCGTCATGCAAATTGAAAATTATTCCATGAGAAATTCTTTTAAAGGCAATATTTCTGCGGTCTACGCTTTCAAACAAAGCTTTTTCTAAAGAGTTTGATGGTATAATAATAAATTTAACTAATTAATTACCTTTATTGTTATCATATATAATCATTCTTTTTAAATACTATTGAAATCCTAATTACATTATACAACGGAGAAATTGTAGAACATCAATTGGTTCACGTATACGCAAGAGATAACATATTTCATAAAAAGTTGGAATTAATCATTATGCACTATTGTTTTTAAGTCAAACGGATAATATCTGTAGACATGGCATGTTGATAAGTTTTTGTATGCCATGTATTAGAGATAGTTGAATGCATTAGATATCTAATACGTTTACTCCAAAATTATCAAAACAAGTTGAATAATGCACATGCAAGTTAATTAACTTGAATTAAAAATTGCACATGTTAAGTTAAAAACTTGATGGGAAAGTCAAACTTAATATTGTTTCTATCCATTCTACATAATATTAAGTTAATTAACTTGTATATATTCATACGGACTTGAAATACTTTTATGCAAGAAACTTAGAAATGTGTAGATTTTATAAAGTTTTATCTTACAATTATTATCGGAAATTGAACACATGGCATTTGTATGTAATAATTTAATTTCACAAATTTGAATTCAATATTCACATCCTAGTGCTTCAACCATAAAAACTAACTGACACCTAACTAACACCGGTAGCTCTCACGCAAAACAAGTGCTGGAACAACATCAGCTAGCAGTACCAGTAGTCTGGAAGGAGAATATGATGCAGATCGTGGCAAAAAGGTATAGAATTTCACCTGGAACATACTGTCATGCATTAACCAACATACTTTTATCTATATTAATGTATGTGACCATTTGGTGTTTTCCTTTTTTTTCGGTGCATGTTGCTATCTTTTATTTATTTTTTGCAAACATTATACGGCCATCGCCTCAAAGTTGAATTTCTCAAATTTTTTCAAATTTCTTTTATCATACATCACATGAGCAAATATTTTAATAAATTATTAAACTGCGCTAATGCTTATGTTAGCATGCACTTAACGATCATTTTATATAATGATTTATGTCAAGAAACATTCAAGCAAAGAAATGTACCATAGATACAAGTAAATTCTTCAGGAAAGTATATTCATCTAAAAAAATTAAGAACTGATATTTTTTTGAGAGCGCAGACCGTAATTAGTTATCCAGCATGAAATATATGCTAAGAGAATGTGAAACACGTAGTTTATAATAGCTTATCGATAGAATTGAATCGTGCTTATTGCATGAAGCGATGTGTGACTATAAATTTACTTATAGAAACCGGTCGGAGGAATTGCGGTCCTACCGCCCGGTGGTCTATTTAAGAAGAAGAAGGATAAGAAAAACGAAAACGAAAAGGAAAATCATAATGATCTCAACAATTCTGATTTAATAAATGAAAGTGCTATTATTGATAACAACGACGTGAAGTCACCCAATAAAAAAGAATCGAAAAAGAAAGATAAGGAAATACTAGAAAAAAGTGACAAGAACGAAATAAAGTCACCTAGTAAAAAAGAATTGAAAAAGAAAGAAAAGGAAACACCAGAAAGAAGCGCTTTTATTGATGAATTAAAGTCACTCACTAAGAGAGATTTAAAAAAGAAAGATAAGGAAATGCTGGAAAAAAGTGCTGCTCTTGACAACAACGAAATAAAGCCACTCAGTAAAAAGGAATTGAAAAAAAAAGAGAAGGAAATGTTAGAAAAAAAGGACAAGGAAATGTCAGAAAAGAAAGACAAGGAAATTTTAGGAAAGAAAGACAAGGAAATTTCAGAAAAGAACGACAAAGAAATGTCAGAAAAGAAAGACAAGGATATGTCTGAAAAGAAAGATAAGGAACTGTTGGAAAAGAAAGACAAGGATATGTCTGAAAAGAAAGATAAGGAACTGTTGGAAAAGAAAGACAAGGATATGTCTGAAAAAAAAGACAGTGAAACCCCAGAAAAGAAAAGCAAGGAAATGTCAGAAAAGAAAGGCAAGGAAACGCCAGAAAAAAGAGATAAAGAAATGCTAGAAAAAAAAGATAAGGAATCGTTAGAAAAGAAAGACAAGGAAACGTCAGAAAAGAAAGATAAAGAAAAGAAAGACAAAATGAAGGTAAGTACAGTAGAATTTCATTTATCTGAACATGTTGGGGGATAAACTTCATATAATAGGAATAATAAGATTCTTTTTTATTGATTATTTTCACTACTTATGATTTTTCATTCAAATAACCGAATTGTTATAGATGTTTATATAATTGGAGTAGTACTCGGAAGTAGTCTAGATAATTAATTGTAGATAATTAACATGATGTTCTATTAATGATAAATGTAAAATAATGTAAGATAATTAATGTTGAATACTATAAAGATTATCTGATACGCAACTGATATACAAAGTATTAAATACACCATAAAGTACTTAAATAATTTTATTTTCTAATAAAGTATGTCATAATATTTTGAACAAAACATACAAAATTTACTTAGTATTCAATGTGTTCATTGGACATTATCTAAAATTTTTTTCCAATAAATGAAATTTCAAAATGTTATAATGAACAATCCAATTATGTGAACTTTTGGTCCCCTTTAATGGGTTCAGATGAATGAATTTCACTATAGGTTCTATTTGCACTGTATGATATTTGCATAAACAATTTAGAGTATTTAATTTGCCACATTGTATTGCTGTTCCATTTTTCCCTAAAATTTGTCCTTCCTTTATTAGTATGTATTTTGACTAAATGTTGATTGAGTATTAGAACTATATTATATATCTCATCTTCAATGAATTCCTTTTTATGCCCCTAATTTCTTGATTTACGAGTTTGTCAATTTTAGTTCTAATATATCCCTATTGATTTTCTAATCTGAGGTTATTTTGATCTAATGGTTTATCATTCTTGGTATGAATAACATTTACTTTCAAACCATCTGAAGGCAATAAAATGTCAAAGTTCCTTCATAAAATTTAAAGTATTAATAAACACCATACTTGGTTGGTAATTAACACTTTCTTATTAGTGTGCAACAGACATAATGTGCAATAGACATTACTGGTGCGTTCTTATCAATGTTTGGTATTTGCTGTTCGCTCAATTCTATAGATTCCACATAATTGAGATTAGATCTGAAAGAGGAGTTTCAGATTCTTTGGATTTTCTTTTTTCTGTTAATACTACTTAGTACTTTTTTCTCTTCATCAGGCACATAATTAAAGCCAAATCTTCCCCACCTGCAGTAGTTAGTAGTTGCTAATTGCAAACTTCAGATACAACTCTGTTTCTTTCATACGAAAGTTTAAGTAAACGATCTTCTAATTGAAGAAATTTCGATTTCTTTGTAATTGTGGCAACTCTGAGGTATTTTTCGTCTCTTCCATACTAGATTTTTGACTCAAGAAGTGTCCTATTTACTTTTCTGACATAGATTCTTCTGTGTCATCTTCGTCCTTTGACTCTTCTAGTTGTACATTATACTATACTATTTTAAAGGATATACGGGATGTAATAAAACCATTTTCTTCAAAAACGAAGAAAATTTTAACTTCAAGCACTACCCCAACAATAGTGAAAACCACAACTAAACAATCTGTAGTGAAGGATCAAGAAGGTGTGACACAAAACATAGAAGAAAAAGTAGAAGATCTTACACCTGGAGGCACAGGCCAAGTAACTGTTTCTACACAAATTAATAAGGTGATGAAACTTTTAAAACTATCCATGATATTAAGATATATAAAGTAAAGGGAAAGATATTGTCAAAGAATTAGATCTTTTTATTTTTTTCTTTCTTTTTCTTAGTACCTTTTATTTAGCTTCTTCTTATGATTTAAAAACAATTTATAGTATCCATATCCCTTGATTAAATTTCTATTGATCCCAGCTTATTGAACTGTTTGAATGATATTTATTGAATGATATATTATGGTATATTGTGAGTAGTCTTATGATATAGATAGACTGTAGACATTGTTATATGATTCTTAGATATTAAGTATTTAAGTACTGCATGTAAGAAATATATGTCATTAATATAAGTAGCAAATGTGATTTTTGAACAAAGAAATTTTTTATTATCTTGAAAACACATATAAAGATGTAACTTATTAATATTCTTCTATTTACTATAATTTTATATGTACATACATATTGCTGCTTTATTATAAGACATTAGTTACCTTGTAGTTGTATTTAGGCAGAGACATCAGATGATGGTAGGGCTCCATACATGACAGCAACTGCTGTTACTACACGCACTGCTACAATGCATGAAGATCTTGAAAAAAATCAGAAAACCAGTCAGGTTTGTAATGTTATTATTCACGTTCTTAAAAAGTTTTAAATAATCTGCTTATTTAATTGCAATTTTACTCTACTTGTTCATATGCAAATATTTTTAACTCTTTTATATATATTTCATGATATATTTTTCTATAAAGCTAGAATTATTTTTTTATATTTTTTTTATATTAGGTAGAGGAAAAAACTGTAGCACATACAACAGCAACCAGTGCAACAAGACAAGAACAGAGAGTAGTAACTCAAGAAGTTCGAACAACAAGTCATGTACTTTCTGGTGAACAGGTAATGATTCATTAACAGCTTAAAATGCTAAATATATCAAGCTCACCACTAATGGATGAAGCATGTAAGCATTTATGTAAGTGATAATAATCACATACCGTGTTTTGATTGATCCTAACATTAAATCATTTAGATATGTTCCATGTTAGTAATATGGTCATTGCACATATATATTTAAATAATTTTGTTTAATATTTACGGAAATTCGGGTAATATCATGAAGCTTTTTGGTTTTTATAACATATACTTAATTTTAAGTGTATAATATTAATTTTTTGTGTAATATACATATTGATAAATAAGAATCATGCACATTCAGTAAGCATATCACGGTATCATATGTTTAAACAAAGGGATCATAAGTTTAGTATATCAATAATACTTAATCCATTCAGGATATTGGTTGACTAATAAAGTTTAATCAGTGCTATTTTTTATTTAATTATTTTTTTATTTTTGTAATTAATTTTGCCGGCTTGGTTAACACATTGCATGGTGTAGCTGTTCTCACGAAGGCTCAGTACATCCAGTTCAAGCAGTGATGATTCAGGTACTCCAATTGACCTTGAAGATGATCAACAGGCTTTCTACAACCAATATTATCAGGTAAATTTTTAGGATTGAAAATCACTAAAAAATTATATTCTTTTAGAAACAAGATTTTTTGAGAATTTAGAAAATTTAGTTCTGAGGATGAATCTTCACAAAGGTACATACTTAAATATGTTTACTGTACAAGAAATATGTCCTGTAATGGATAAAAATTCTTAGAATAATTAGTAAACTGTTAGCGCCAATCTTTTCATATAGATTATATATTATTTAGATTATACACAGATACATCATATACTTTTAATCAATATTCATTTTACACTGATACTCATTTGTTGATATCCATGGAAACATAAAAATGATATTCATAAAATCATAGTAAAATACCTAATCTACTCATTAATTCAAAGGCACTGGTTTTAAGGTATTAATCATTAATCAATAAAAGTAACATAAATTCTATACTTTAATAATGCTTTGGTTCTTTGTATTATTTAATGTATTTATACTTGTAATATATTAATATAATTGTACAGTAATATACTGCAATATAACTGTTCAGTATATTATTTTTGCATTAGATATATTTTTGAACTCTTCTTTCTGAGAAGAAAGAGAGAGAGAGAGAGAAAAAGAAAGAAATATCATTTTATAAATTTAATTCAGGGTGATCCAGCTGGTGTTGTTGAAACAGAAACCCATATTTACAAAGGAGAGCCAGAGAATAATGTAACAACAACTACCACAGTTCCACTAGTAGCAACTGAAACTAGAAAGGTAGCTGTTGAAAGTGAAGATGGTATGTACAGTGCAACTGGGGAAATAGTTAGTTCTCAGACAATATCTAGTAAAACTCGCACTGTTGAAACGATAACGGTAAGATTCAGAATTTTTTAATTTTTAATTGTTAGTATCTGTTAAATACATACGTGATTGCATTTTTAGTATAAAACTGAAAGAGATGGAGTTGTAGAAACTCGTGTAGAACAAAAAATTACGATACAATCAGATGGCGATCCGATTGATCATGATCGAGCTTTGGCAGAAGCAATTCAAGAGGCAACGGCAATGAACCCTGATATGACAGTAGAAAAGATAGAAATTCAACAGCAAACAGCGCAGTAACTTGTAATGCATCAAAAATCACCTTTGTAAGAAGGGCACTCTTTGTCTAAAAAATATAATGCTCGTAATTTTAAAAAAGATAAAATAAAAAATTAAATTGATATATATATATATTATGTATATCTTGGATATACAATGAATGACAAATTATTTGACTCAGTTTTTGCTGTTGCCAACATTTAATTAACTATTTTATCATATAAAAGGCTAATTAAAGCAACATTTATCATTTAACATATAAGAAACATTTCTTATAACAAATGTTGTTCAATGCTACGAGCTTCAACTTGATTAAAAATCAAGTTCTTACAAAAAGATGTCACGGTACGTTGTACCATAAACAGCAGTGTTCATATTCAAAGTATGTATTATTTACATACTCAAAAACATAAATATATATTAAACATATTATGTATACATAGCTATATATATATGTAAACAAAAGCTAATTTGTTTATAACTATAAAAATATGACAGAGTGCCCACAAACTTACATCACTGCTTCACAGCGAACAAAATCATGATATTCACGCGATGTCTCATGTAATAAGCATATTAAGCTACTCATATAAAGTTCGTTTAAATAATGTTCAAATCTTGTTCAACAATATTAGAGGAATATTCAAAAGCTTAATTTTTTAAAATCTTTTGCAGATTTTCTGTTGTAATTTAAATTTCTAATTTTAAGACTTCGTCTATGAGCCTAATATAATAAAAAACATAATAATTAAAAACATCTTATAAACGTTTTGACAAATCAAGAATATGTAACTGTAATATGCGTTTACATTAATATGCGTTTAAACTATATGAACATTATAATATATATATATTATATATATATATATATGTCACTTGGAGAAGAATATATAGAAAGTAACAGTGGAAGACTTATAATATCTAATTAAGAGACTACAAAATTTTTTTATAAGGCTTCGTATGATTTAAATGTAGCTTTTCTGCAATAATTTTTTTGTATATGTTAATTATTTGTGACATATTTTTTTCAAAGTGGATATTACATAATGTTTACCGTATGACAAAGTCAGATTTCTCTATCTATGAAATATTAATATATACATTAAAGTAAATACATATATATATATTATATATATGTACATGTACACAAACATTTATGATTATTTTGAAAAGAAAATAAAAATCTACAAAGTTTCCTGTAACTTATAGTATTATTATCCAGCAATGTAAATTGAAAGGAGATACACATTGTTAACATTGCTATTGTATACATCTTTTATTTAATAATTTAAAAATATGTATTTGGAAACTATGTAGATTTTCAAAATATACTTCAAAGATTATAAGATTTATTAGTAATATTAAGATAAAAAATCATATGTATGTAACTTCATACCAAGAGCTATGATGCATTGGTCAGCGTATATGTCTAAATTTAGCTATAACTTTTGTAGTTTTAAGACTACAAGTTCATATAAGATTTTATTTGTTTAATAGGTTATTTAATTTTTGTATGAACAACACATAGGTATTGCTAAGAAGGAGGAAAGGCTGATAACCTGAATTTACAATAAAATTATTAAGATGCAAGTTATACTTTGCAAAAATAAAGCTATATAAATATATAATGTTATAAATATTAATACATACCGCTGCTTCATATATTTATGTGTGAATAATATATACGTATATATATTGTACATGCGTCAATTATGAAGCAACATTAAAATATGCATGTCACACTGTAGGAGGCTTGTTTATACCTTTGTTCTTTCAAATGTTGATTAAAAAATGTCACTATATATTACGTTTGCATTTTGCACAAAGCATTTATTTTATGGTACTAAACAATATGTTTCACATATTAATAATAAAAAAATCTTTTTTACTTTTCTACTTTTTACATAATACATAATAAAGTGAAAGAAATATTTACATACACATTAGTTTAATAGCTGTTTATATTTATTATATCTTTTCTTAATGATTGTGAACTTTGTCCATGTACAGTACCAGTTAGTATTGTTGTATTGTATTATGTCATTTTATACGTATAAATAAAAAACATTAAAATTTCTATAGAACAAAGGATAATCATAGACCGTCTACGTGCGAGTTGCATTTCGTCTTATGTGTCACATTTTGTTATACGCTGGCAGCTAATGAATTGTTCAAATTTTATAAAATATATTGATCGTAATCTCATTTTACTTTATAGTATTAGTTTATATTTCAAATATGCTCAACAAGTATATTAGTTCTTATCTTTTTATTTATGAGCAGTTTTAGAAATTTCGTAAATCGAGTTTTATATCTCGATATTATAAAAGGCAGTAAAATTATGTTGAAGAAGAAATTGATTTCCTACTTGTACCTTTTACATCATGTAATTCCATAATTTATATATTTGTTCTTATTGTATCTAACATTCCATGCTTATAATGACTAACAAATATGTATCATAAAAGCCTGTGTCATTTAAAACTTATTTATTCGTTTATTCGTATTATTATATTTATCGCAATTTTATATTAGCTCTGCTTGAAGAGGTTTTTCATTACATTCAATTCATGTGCTTCTTGTGTTTCAGTTGTTATTCACAAAGTTAAGCTATAAAGATAAGATACAAATCTTCAAGCAGTGTACAAATGTAGTTAATAGTATTTTGTACTTTAATACTTCTGTGGTTCATTTAGTGATAACACGATGATTATAATATTATATACTTAATATTATAGCTATATAATATAATTATATAATAGTATTTTATGTGTAAGAACGTCATAACTGTTTAACTATGCACGTTTTGTTATTATTAAATTGTATTATTGTTTGACATGCATGAATTTCAATGTACTTTATTTTAGTTATAAAAATGTTATGTTAATGCACATATAATATAAATGTCGCCTTAGTGCTAGAAAGTTGTACAAAATAATTGTAATTAGTTTGCCTCCAGCTTTTTAAGATAATTTGCCATACACTTTTTTTCAGCGCGATTTGATCATAGATTTTATTTTTATCTCATACACGACTTTCCAGCATGCAGGCAATAATTAATGGTTCATATAGAAATTATTTAAAACATAATTATAAAAAAATTTAATGCAAATGAGAAATATACAATGAATTATAAATAATTTTCTAAAAAAAAAATATTAATAAACAAGAAGAATACCTCTCATCCAAAAAGTTTGTTTTCTTATATGCAGTATATTATGTCATTAATATGTTCCTAGATTCAAATAGGTGGCAATTTAACAATTTCACTGTTTAACAAAGGTTGTACACTAGGAAAGTTCTTAGTCTTAATTACATTACTCCAAAATGGTTTTGTGGTAACATGACCATTCCTCACAATATTTATACCTAATGTAATTATAAAAGTTGATTAAATATTGACATTTTTACATGTATTAAAAATTATTTAAATAGCTTTTTATATCAAGTTACCTATTTTCCATGATGGAAATATATATGATTGTGTTTTATTCATCGCAGATGCAGTAGACAATTTTGCATCAGGATGTTGAAATATCGCTCTGGATATTGATTCTTTTAATGAAGGCGGTAAATTTAGTGAACCTATAATATGAAGATATTCATTAAAAGTTTATATTTGTTATGAAAAAATTGTCAATAATCATACTTGTAATATCTTCATCTAGTGTGGTATTCAATAATTTCTTTGTGTGATAAAGATGTTTATTTATCTTAAATCTTTTCATGAAACATTTACATACATCTGTAACCATTTTTCCATCAAGAGTTTCTGTAAGTTAGCATTATTTAGAGAGCAAAATGTAAATGGTAAGAAGAAGAAATCCAAATAAACTAACATACTTATTGTGTCATTATTTGCGATAAGATTTTCTTTGCACCTATAATATTGAGTTACAGGATTGCCTTGTAAAGATAGATCTATTAAAGAAGTCAAAACACCTATACTTTCTGTTAAATCGTTGATATCATCAATAAAATTATTTGTGGCATCTAAAACTTCTAATTTATGCAATTCTTTAATGCTTTTTAAAGATGTCATTTTATTACCCGAAATGTTGAGTACTTTCAGACAAGCCTGAAAAATATTGCATAAGAAAGAATATAATTAAAAGGTAATAATCAATTCAAACTTACAGATAAAGTGAGTACACTCCGTGGATCAAAGCATAATGATTCTCCAACAGATAACTTTTGATTTTCTACTTGCAAAGTAGTTAAATTTTTTAAGCATTCAAGACCCTCTACTACCAGTATTTTATTATATCCTAAATAAAGTGTTTGCAATTTCTCAAGAAAATTTAAATTTTCTATTTTACTTATTGCGTTATGTTGCAAATATAAATGCGTTAAGTTAGATGCAAAGTGCAAATTTTCTATTTTCGAAATATTATTATTTTGTAAATATATTACTTTAAGATTTCTATAATTAACAAAATTACCCTAAAACAATATGATTATATGTATAGATTATACCTCGTTATTATTTTAACAAAATTAACTTACGATGCTACTGATAAACATATTGTTCATGCGTAAATGAGTTAGACTATATAATTCGTCCTTTTTTACTTTCTTGCTAAGAGATTTATTTAATTGCATTTGTGAACATTTTCTCTCGATATATTCGGCGGTTAATCTCACCATGATTGTTAATTTTATCAAATATAATAAGCGTAAATATATAAAAAATTGAGTGGTTTAGTCGTAATTGATCAAACATTTGTTGGAATGACGCGCCTTGTAAACGTGACATCTATATATTTCTTCATGAACTGACTACTCTTTTGGCGACACCTACAATCATTTTCAAACTAAGCTTTAAATGGTAGAAGATGAACTTGAATCTTTGATGAAGACACAGATGCATATGAAAATTACGACTTCTCTGGCCTTAAATGTTTGTATAAGTTGAAAATAATGCGATGATGGATGTGGATTTATTGAGACCAGGCACTGTGCCTATATCTCCTGATACAATTCTTTGGTTTGAATTTTTATTAAATCCATCTTTATTACAACAACATTTATCCAAACCTTCTCCCGGTAAATGACAATCTAACCTCAATTATTTGATGCAAATAGATTAAAGTAATTAATAAAATTATTATGCTAATCACACTGTCATAAAATTATTCTAGATCCTTCAGCGACGGATTTAATAATCAAGTTTATGACAATAAATTCAGAACAAAAGGAAAATGAAGTGAAAATTGTTGATACAGAAATGAATGATACAAAACCTAACACCGCAGTTAAATGGAGTCACAGAAATCTTGCTCTGAAAATTCTTTCTTTAAAAGTAGCAGCTCATTTAAAATGGGATTTGGATATATTAGAAAAAAAATTACCATTACCAATACAGTTAACGCTACTCCAAGACCTTCTTTATATAACATCAGATTTAACAGTTGAAATACCAACTATACCTGAATTTGTAATGCATCCAATTTCTGATCAACTACTATTTACAGTTGTTTTATACCACAGATGGCATATAAGAGCAATTCTTTATAGAGCCTTAAATAACAAACAGTCAAAGCAACAATTTCTTCATATGTAAGACTTTAAATATTCACGTGATTAATTGTAATATCTTGTGCATAACTTCTTTCTTAATTTACTATATATAACAGTCCAGGTATACAAGAATCAACCTATGTACCACCTGGGGTAATAGATGACATAATTAGAAAATTAGAAACTCAAGTATCTAATAGTATAACCGTCCTAAATAATGTTCTTGAAAGTAAAGATATAAATCCAAAAATGTTATCCTTTGATACTTTCCAAATGCTATCTGAAGATAGCACAGAAATTAAACAGAATTGGGAGAATATGTATTCTATAAATTTAGAAGAATTTAAATGTCAGGTATGACATGTTTATATGTTTACTATTGTTATGTAATATTTCTTGTATTTTACTGTTTATTGTAACATGTTTAGATACACTACGATTTGGCAAGATTTCATTTGTTAAAAGAAGAATATCAAGAAGCAAAGCGTCACATTATACAAGCCAAAGAATTATTTTACAATTTCGATAATTCAGAAGGGAAGTTATATTGTAAAGTTCAAAAAGAATATTTAGATGGTTGTTCCTTAGCATGTGAAGTACCTATAGAAGGAGTTACTTCCAGTCTTACCCAACAATTACAAGCATCAATTAAAGATCAATATACTGTATGTATCTGAACATAATATAAGAAATTGAATTCTATATAAGATGTTAATAATGGTTATTTGCTTCAGAATATATTGCAAATTCTACAAGCAGATAACATTACAAGAGAAATTCCTCAAGTTTATAGAGATAATTTGGAACTTGATGTGCAAGGAGGATCTGTTAATAGAAAAATTGTAGTTGCTCGCGATCTTTTGCTCCAAATTCAATGTTTAAATTTAGTTAGAAAAATTGTAGATGGTAGTATAATTCTTGGTGATTATATAACAGAAATACAAGCAGCTGGTAGCAAAGGAATGGATATATTTCTTTCGGTAAGGTAAATTCTCTATTGTTTTAAATTATTTGTTATTTTATTGTTCATATTACATGAAAACTTTTTTAGGCTCTTGGAAATGTTTTAGAACAAGCTACTGATACAGACAAAGAACGTATTTCTCGCTATCTTCTTTATTTCGTACATACCACTAATATTTATAGGTTTGCTTCTAAAATACTCAGTGATCCATTGTATATGACATTATTTAACGAGGAAGAATTAGAAGAAATCAGAAAATCAGCTATTGTTGAAGAACTTGAAATACCGGATTTATTATTGAAAAATGATTGGGGTATTCCGCTAATAACATATACTCGTCAGTATAAATATGTACATAAGTATTAATTATATAGCGTAAAATATTGGTCATTAAGTGTTATTGCAATAATAAATTATTTAAATTACAGAAAGCTCAAGGATAGAAATATTTGAATTAGAACAAAGATTAATACAGTCATATGATACTAATGAAATTCACGAAATATTGATACATTTAGATGGTAAACATCGAATGAAACCATTATGGAATGTAAATAGTTGTTGGGAACTACCTATACCATTACAAAGTGTTGTAATGTCTCTTCCCAGAGGATTCCTTCAAGATTATTCATATGTATTGTTAGCGAAAAGTAGGGAATTAGTAATGTCTAAAGATTTTGAAGGGGCAATTGAGATATTAAATGTATTGGAGAAAGAAGTACAGCAACATTCACAAAGTGGAAACACATTAATATTTAAATTGTGTAAATTAGTAAACTGGGAATGCCTTCTTGTAGAAATTTGGAGATGTCTTCACTTATGGCCGGCAACGGGTATATGTATGTACATTTGATTTCATAATCTATTATGATTTAGATAATTAAACAAAAATTTTGTAGGTGATACGCAAAGTTTAGTCACAAGATGTAAACAATGTCTTGGAGCATTACAAGCAACAGATCAAGTTATACCAAGACAAGAAATTATTGAATATTGCACTGTTTTTCTTTTAAATATGACTGAGTGGGATTATTTAACAAGTTTAGAGAAACGTTGGAGTTACTCAGAGTTTGCAGCAGCCATCAGTAGCGTTTGTCAAGATATTGTTAAATACAAAGGTGGAAGGAAATTTCCAAGAGAAGCGTGGGATATGGGTTAGTTTTCAGAACTCCAAATAAAAATTTCTGCGTTAAAATATAATATGAAATTATATTTTTAGTATTGACTGCCTTTGGACCGAGTAGAGATCAACCACAGAAACGAAGCAACAGTGGTAATAGTGGAACAAGTACTGGTAGTGCTTCAAGAGATGTTATTGCTAGCATTGGAGGTACACTTAATAGATTACGCGAACCTATGGTTCTTACTGTCGTTATTTCATTATTAGCACGTTTGCGAAATGTTTTACGTGATGAATCTGGTCTTGAATTACATACACAATATCTTCCTCTTTGGCCTGCTGGTGTACCGAAGTAAGTTTTCACATAACACAAAATGTATAATGTTCTATAATAATACATAAATGTAATTTTGCAGCGCTAATTCCTATAATATTAGAAGTATTGGAGAATTGCTGTTTCAATTATTAACACAAGCTTTGAAATATTATCCAAGTAATGTTCCTTGGTTGAGATTGATGGGAGACCTTAATTTTGGTATGTATGAAAAAAAAAAAAGATTAATTTCGAAACTAAATAAAACATAATATTTTTAGTTTTAGGATACTATGAAAGTGCAATAAAATATTATTTAGAAGCTATTATGGTAGCCAGTGATTTGTTCAGTCAACCAGTACCAAGATCGCAGATTGATGATCTCGTTTATAGGCGTATGATTAAATGTTGTGCTCATTTACAATGTTATACTCAAGCTGCTGTACTATGTCAATTTTTGGAGGAAGTAGATTATACTTTAGCTTTTAAAATGGCAGCCAGCGATCAAAAAAGTTGCGCACCAGCAGATGCTATGGACGCGTACTATCATTGTATTTGGGATACTACAATACTTGAGTATCTCATTCATTTACATACAAAACGTGGTGAACATCATAGAAAACAATTAGCGGTTAGTAATTATATATAATTCATTTTAAATATGTACATATATTTATATTTAATTATATTTTAAGATTAAGGTAATTGGTTTATTGGAATTGAATTCAAATAATAATGAAGAAATACAAAGGGAAGCAGCGAACATTCGGAAAGCAAAATTTTTAAGAGCATTAGCAAAACAGTATGTCTATTAATAAAAATGTGTATAAAATTTTATATGATTATATAATAACTTTATACAATTTAAATATAACGATTTTTATATTTATAGTCTGAATTGATAATTAAAACAATCAAATCTCCCTCCTTTACCGCGTTCAATTCGTACCAATCACAGCTTTTTGTTTTTTACTCTAATCGATCTAATGAAACACGGGATTGATAGAATTATTTTATTACATGAAATATTTTGTTAAATTAACATCATGAAAAAATATTTTTTAAAATATGAGTGATTTTTTGTTTATTATAATAAAGAGTTTTTAACACTTTATAGCATATCATCTTTTTCATATGAGTCATCTACGATCAGCCCTTATCGTTGAATACATTGTCGTTGCGTAGTGCGATGAGTGCATATTATTGCTGTACGTAAACGTATACATAAATTATGTTTATACGTTGGAAATGAAGTGTGCAAAAAGAGTTAGTTTCGGATGAAAGATTATAATAAATAGAGCAATTTAATAAATTGTAGGTGACGTGCATAACATTGTTAAAACACAATTCTCATAGAACTGCCTTCGTAAACAAGGCGCCATGATGTTCTTGCAACGCCATAATACTGTTATACGACGTTTCGTTCTTTCTATGATAAATATTTATAATTAAAACTGCATATAAGATACGAACGAAATCAGTTACTTTTTGTGTACTTTTCTACATCGTAATAATCTTTGGCTATCTGATTTTGGTGAGTACGTGTAAAAGTTAGTGAGTTCTTTCTAAAATTCTGAAAGTTCTCGGTACTATTGCTTATTGCAAATACCCTCATTCTACCACGAAAAGGAGTGAAAAAGATAGAGATTGGAAGACAGAGAAAAGTCGTAGTGGAAGGGAAAAAGAGAGAGAAATATTATGTACGCTACGAGTGGCTGTACTGTATTACAAGAAAATTTGCTCAGATATTTATCGTGTTCGTAGAATTGTTGTCATTAAGAATACGATAAACTCAAGGTGAAAATCGATAAATTCATAGATATTTTTATTTGATTGTGATGGCGAGAGGTTGGCGTCAAGAATGTAGTAACAGGAGTGGGAGATTGTAGTAAAAACAATGCTGGATCGCTAAGCAAGTTCTGCGTGAGTATATATATATATGTAATTTATTATTAGTTATTTTATATTTTTTTGATGCACATTCTTTATATTTGCGATATTTAATATCATATTATTTCGTTTTATATTTTGTGTGTTCTGTATATCAGATTCCTTACATATCTAACCTCACATCTAACGTAATATTTATTTTTTCATTTAACCAGCGTTAACATTTCTTTAGTATGAATTAAGTGGACCTTAAAAATGCCACAATATCTTCCTGATATACAGAATATTAATTTAAAAAATAAAATGTATTGGAGAAAAATACTTCTATAAACGACATCAGAAAATTTTGAATAAATATGAAAATTAATAAAATGATATTAAATTACAGGTTGCTACAAAACGGAAACTATAGAAAATTCATACATATAGTTTACATATTACAGTATTTTTAACATGGACGATGAAGAAGGATCATCAAGTTCTGGACCTATGTCTTCATTGAACAGTTTGTTTTCATTTACTAGTCCTGCTGTAAAAAAGTTACTTGGCTGGAAACAGGGTGATGAAGAAGAAAAATGGGCAGAAAAAGCAGTTGATTCATTAGTAAAAAAATTAAAAAAACGGAAGGGTGCAATAGAAGAATTAGAACGTGCTTTGAGCTGCCCAGGCACACCTAGTAAATGTGTAACAATTCCAAGAAGTTTAGATGGTAGATTGCAAGTTTCACATCGTAAAGGTTTGCCACATGTAATTTATTGTAGAGTATGGAGATGGCCAGATTTGCAGTCACATCATGAATTAAAACCATTAGAGTTATGTCAGTACCCTTTTTCTGCTAAACAAAAAGAAGTTTGCATCAATCCTTACCACTATAAAAGAGTGGAGAGTCCAGTGCTCCCACCTGTATTAGTTCCTAGACATTCAGAATATGCTCCTGGACATTCATTGTTACCATTTCAACAAATAGCAGAACCAACAATGCCGCATAATGTGTCCTACTCCTCTAGTGGATTTAATGCTGGATCTACTGGTGGTGTAAATCCAACATCGCCTATGTCTTCTGTTGGATCTGTTCCCAGTCCAGGAAGCACAACATCACCAAATCCACAAAGTCCATATGGTACTAATGGGCTACCAGAAACTCCTCCTCCAGCATATTCTCCACCTGAAGATGGTTCACAACCTGGACAATCACCACCACCTGATCCAGTAGCAATGGATACAAGTGGATCAGCTGAAGTAGCTCCAGTATGTTATCAGGAACCACCTTATTGGGCCTCCATTGCATATTACGAATTAAATTGTAGAGTGGGTGAAGTTTTTCATTGTCATTCTCACTCTGTTATTGTGGATGGTTTTACAAATCCAAGCAACAATTCTGATCGTTTTTGCCTTGGTCAATTGTCCAATGTAAATCGTAATTCTACTATTGAAAATACAAGAAGACATATAGGCAAAGGAGTACATTTATATTATGTAGGTGGTGAAGTTTATGCAGAATGTCTCTCTGACTCTGCTATATTTGTACAATCTAGAAATTGTAATCATCATCATGGATTTCATCCTAGTACTGTTTGTAAGATTCCACCAGGATGTTCACTGAAAATATTTAATAATCAAGAGTTTGCCCAGTTACTTTCACAAAGTGTTAATCATGGTTTTGAAGCAGTTTATGAATTAACAAAGATGTGCACTATAAGGTAAAATGTAGGATTTAAAAATTAATGTTAAGTAGCGTAAGTAGCAATATGTAAGTTGCAATAAATATATATTTGTTGCAGAATGTCATTCGTTAAAGGGTGGGGTGCTGAGTATCACAGACAAGATGTTACATCTACTCCTTGTTGGATTGAAGCACATTTACATGGACCCTTACAGTGGTTAGATAAAGTGTTAACACAAATGGGCTCTCCTCATAATGCTATAAGTTCTGTATCATAATTTGTGCATCAAATTTAATAGCAAAGGGAGAAAATAGTGAACTGTAGGAAAATCTGATGATTCAAGAACAGTTTTTAATATTATCATATAATATTTTAACTAGTTATTGTAAGAGATTTATGAAAGTATCCGAGAAAGTGGTAAATGAAAAACTGCCTAATGAGATTTTTCTCATGTGAGTAAACTGAAGCTAATATGATTATGAAAATAAAGGGTTACGAAAGTTCGTAATTATTGAAAATGATCCTTATTAACACGTTGACTGCCACGACACCCGTATTCGGGTGTCAGCAAAGTTTCTGGTCTGGCCGCGTAACACATATTCGGGTGTCGTTTATTTGACTATTTGCGAAGGATCGTCGTAGGTATTTGAGAAGATATTCGATAATAATAAAACTATTGAATTGTTATAAAAGTAATACGAAAATGGTTTATTAAAAAAATTATTTAGAATGTAAAACTTTAAAGTATTCTATACATAGCTGAGGTTGGTCGGGACAATTTGGACAATAAGTTGTTGTTTTCTTTAAATTTTTGTGTCTGTTCTGTCCATTTGATGTCTTTTATTTGCATAACATATTTTATTTGTATGCGCGTCTAATGTTTCTTCCGGAATCATTTTTCCGAACGACGATATTATGCTGATTCCATCGAAGACAAGGATTTTTTGTATTTTCAGACAACCCTAATAATTTTTCAGCTAATAACTCTCTAAATATTCTAATATTTATATCCTTTGTTACAATTTTGTAAACCGTCAAAGCGTTTTCAATAGAAATTCCCAGAAAAAGTTGGACGCCAAGTTTTCTGTACCATTTGATTTCTTTTCTAATTTTGGTGGTATAAGAAACCATTTGGCCGGAATAATCTATACCACACTTTCCTTCATTATATTCAACAACAGCTAGTGGTCTGAATATTGCGAACAAACGAAACGAGAGATCATTCTTGAGACCACCACTTGAGCGACTCGCATTACTAAAATATCGATGGGAGTATCTAGCAGAGAACGCTTGGTACTGCAGCACGCATGGCCTGACGGAGATTTTCTTGAAAACACGCGTGGCAGTCAACGTGTTAAAGAAATTTCGGAGATTACAGTGTACACGTAAAAGCTGTACAATTTTTTGGCTGTTAAATAGGAGAATTATAGCAGAAAAAATATGTGTTATATATGAAGAATCATATTTTTCAAATATATTCAATTACACTTATATATAATACGTTATTTTATATGGAAAATTGTTATGAAAATATGACCTAATGCTATATCACGAATGCTTCATTAAATTGTTTCAAGACTTATACTGAAATCTACATATGCGTAGTTAAAGAGCAAATCAACCGTAATTAAACAAAAGACGATTACTGAATAATAATATACGAGAATGATTCAGAATTACATCAAATAACATTTTAACATTTATAGTTTTGAATACAATATGCATGCTTCTGAAGCATTTGATTTATGCCTAAACAAATCTTAGAATATTTAAATTTATTACTATTAAGATTATAATCTAAGTGTAATTAATTTCAATTCTACTAATTGTAATACAATTAATATTTTAATATAAACATCAGATGCTGATCTCACGTTAACATTTGAAAGTTAACTGTATCTGATGACATATTGGAATATTAACTTTGATAATGCATATAAAAATATTTTTTGCGCAACGTTTCCTAATATTCGAGAAATGTAAGCCTTTGGATGTAGCCTTATAAGAAATTAATGTGACAACTAACATAAAGTCATCTACTTACTTGTCGAATTGAGAGTAATATAAGACTTATGTGTTAGCTTTGCACTTTTCAGAAGTGTTTACAAATTTCAGGCTTTGACAGAAGTTTATGTACATATAAAAAGTATACTATTATATGATGTTATATGCAATTCAAATAATTGGCATTACATTCGATACAAACCATATGAAAATTCTGTGAATTGAATTCTGAAAAGTGCCAAAAGTGTATGTATATAATGCCTTTCATTTAAATCATGTCGAAAACTATTTTTGTTGATCATTAATAGAAAACTTAAGCCAATGGAGAAAGATTTACTTAGAAAATATTTGGTTACAAAAGATATTGCTTGTTTTATATATTTTACTGAATGACATGCAAATTTTATAAGAACATTATAATAGTGAGCATAAGAATTATATATCACAT
Source organism: Bombus fervidus (assembly GCF_041682495.2). Classification (NCBI taxonomy): domain Eukaryota; kingdom Metazoa; phylum Arthropoda; class Insecta; order Hymenoptera; family Apidae; genus Bombus; species Bombus fervidus. Next base: position 4,891,829 of record NC_091524.1, read on the forward strand.
ACACATCCAATAATAAGCTGGGAAGGTCATATGAATACTTAGTTGAGATTAAATAAAATTAAATCAATGGAAAGCGTTATGCATTGAAATTTCATTACAATCAACACTCATGTCTGTGTCTTTACATATTTATAACAGAACATTAGCTTCATGATGTAGACATTTATTGTATACATTGATTTTCATCTTAATTTTACATTAAGGTACGCAAGTATTACTGAAGAAGCACAAATCTCAACTTAATGTTACTATTGGAAATACTTATAATGTATATTCGAATGATCTTCTGGCTTGCTGATAAACTTATGATTATAATTCAAATTATTTTTATGTATATCTTATGAATATTTCAATTGTAAGTGAATGAAGAAAGTATACGGATCATATAACTTTAACGGAGAGTACTTGAGAATTGGAACAGAAGTCACTGCCGCTTGCTGTTACTTATTTGTCGATGTACCTAGCTGTGATTGTTTGCTACCAAATTTAGCAAATTACGTATGGGTGATCAACGATGGTAAAAGTATTTGCTTTATTGAATCAATGAAGATGAAGATATGTATTTGAATTTAAAAGCATAATCGTACAAGGAAATATGACAATAACGCCTTAAAAAAAATACGACGAATAAAAATATTCAATCAAAGGAACATTTATCGTACCACTTACTGTTTTTTCGTGATCACCTGTAATACCTATTTAGTTGAAAAAAAGAAAGATAATAATAATAAGAGAAAAGTATTTTTCATTGAAACGACGCTGTAATTGGTATAGATAATGTCTTAAAATAATGTAAACCTGTAACAGAAAGTGAATTAATGTTTTAGGTATATCGAGCTTGTAGCACTCGTAATGAGCACAATGCTTTATCGCAATATGTATGTATGAATAGCTACATATGTAATAACTATATTTAGAGCTTCTATTCTTTGTTGGTATCGTTTTCAATTTTTTTACTGTTAATTGATGCACCATATATTGCAAATCTCATTTCCAAATCACCTGACATTGCTTTCTAATTCCTAAGTTTTACAAAACTGGATAAGAGCTTAATGAGTATTGCAACAAAATTATCATGCTACAATTTATATACTTAATTATGTGCCGCCCAAGTTGTGCCTTGGATAACTTCTACACAATATATTTCAAATAAATATACAAATATGAAATGAAAATTTGCTACAATGTGTAGTGAAACAAATATATTGTTTGTCAAATAGTGCTTACATATATTTTGATCGTATATTATGTGCAAAGTCCACTGCCTATAATGAGATTCCTAAATGCATAAAGATATACTTAAAGATATAATAGTTTTATAGAAAGAAATGTATATAGATTATCATGATTGGTGATTTGGAAAAGATTTGTGATTATTTTAGATGTCAGTCAGTGTAAATAAATTCTTTTAGCTGTAAAAAAACATTTACAAAATCCATTCCACATTTATCATGTAGATCCGATAGCTACGGGCTTTCTCTTTAATATTTTCTTTACGTCTTTTAGAGTGTCGGTATCATTGTATATTATTCTAGACGATGATCGTGATAATAAAAAATACAGCCATTTATCATAATCGAAAGTACGATATCAAATAAATTCTGTTGCAGAATCATAAAGAGTATCAACAGAAATATCGATCAGATATAGCTAAACATGATTAAAGCTGCATAAATTTCTTTATCCTTGAAACTGATATCATTCGCACATATAGAAATCTTCATACTTTCGATGATGTAACAGCAGATGCTGATTTGTTGTAGCAATCAACATTACGATATCGTACAGCTCTGCTATCGTTATTAAAATTATGAAATTCTTCAAGAGAGACTTCGTACATATTAGAATATTATCAGAAAAAATGTACTCTTGTTTTCTCTGTTAATCTTTCGAAACAAAGTCAGACTTCGTTCGACGATTCAAAAATTTTCATTTGTGCTACTGTATCTGCATTTCTGGTAATTACTGTGTTGTGCAGTTACCGAGTATAAATAAAAGATGTTTCCTATCTGTGTATCTATATGCAACGAAAACACGGTAGTTTTATTAATCTTATAATCGATCAACACAATCCGTAATACCCTGTATTATTCCCCAAATTTTCTTATACGACGCTGTATTTTTGTATATTATAATTTTATAAAGATTGAAACATTTGTAAATGATAACTATTAAATTAAATATATTTCAGATTTGAATAAGAAAAGGAAGAGCAGAACTTTTACACTAGTGACTAGTGTTATTATAGGCCAGTTTGTACGCGAAAGTCATTGGTCTGTTTACAAAGAGCGTGTAATCCGATTCGCTGTTTTTCGTAGGTAGAATAGTTCGAAAGTATTAACGGATATTGTTATGTATTTTCTATTTCAGTGCTCTCGTATTAACCTATTATTTGAATTAAGCCAACCAGTTTAAGCCAAATAACCCAAATGGATGATTTTGATCTGGTAAGCTTGCGAAATACAATTTTACGCTTGTTTGTCGTTAGAAGTATGTATTTTTGAATCATGTGTATGTATAAATATGTAGTATTCATTCTGCAAATGCGAATGGGGTAGCGTATTTGAGAGGAAAGGTCATTAAATCATTGATAATGTTGTTTAGCACGATCTAACTTTGCAACCTCCAATAGGCAACACTTGTAGATTTTTATGAGCTAAACATGAATTTGCAAATCGTTTTTTCAGAATCCACAGTTTTCGAAAACAACAATTTTGAAAAAAAAATTGTACATTTTCGACTTTGGAGATGTTTTGTGCTTTTAAAGTAGCAGATATCGAGTTATTGTTGGGCAAAATAGATTCTGTGGACTCTCTCGAATAAAATTATATGTATTGTTATTACATTATAAATATTTAATTATGTTTAAATAATGATCAAAGTAGAAAAGACACATAAAACGCACTATTTTTACTTATTTTCTTTATTTATTTCAAAAACTGATGATCTAGTAGAAAATCTAATCATAGCACATGATAGAGCAGATATTTCTGCTAAGGAAAACATGAAAAAGAACTATGTACTGTTTCCAATATAAAAGCGAAACAGTTTAACAAAACATGCGGCGGCGATAGTGGTACTCAATGTTAGTAGTTGTCTTACCTGCTGCTCGGCATAATGGAACCGCTAAACGTGTGCGACTGTTACCTGTCGGCATTGAGTACCAGTGCCACCGCTGCATGTTCCGTCAAACTTTTTCATTTTTACATTGGAATCAAAACATGATTCTGTAGTTTTCCTTGCTGTTTCCCTTAACAGAAATGTCAGCTTTATCGTATGCTATGGTTAGATTATCTTCCAGATATTCAATTTTTGAAATAAATTGAAAAACGTAAGTAAAAAATCGTGCGTCTTAAGTATCCTTCTCTTTGATCATTATTTAAACACATTATTGAATGTTTATAATGTAATAACAATACATATCATTTTATTCGGAAAAATGCACAACGATTCGATAGTTGCTACTGTAAAAGCACGAAACATTTCCAAAGCTGAAAATTTGTAATTATTTCTAAAATTAATTATTTTGAAAACTGTGGATTCTAGGGAAAAATGGTTTTCAAATTCATGTTTAGCTCACAAAAATCTACAAGAGTCGTCTATTGAAGGTTGCAAAATTGGAAAAAGGTTAAAATGTGTAATTATCCATTATTTTTTCATCGTTAGCAGTTTTTCTATAATTATCATACATTTCACATTTTTCCCATACATTTCTCTGTTTTACCAAAAATATGCCCAGTCCAGTTTTGGTATGGTAAAGGGAAGGGGGAGGAGGAGAGAATTAAAGGAGTCTGCGACAATCGCAAAATGATTTTCGACGGTGGCGCTTCAGTTGTCATTTCCATCTCCATCGGAGCCACCGTCAACTCGAGTACTATCTCCGTCACCGGTAATTCCATCCCCTTCTCCATTTCGCGGGTAGCGACGCCTCCGCACAGCGCCGATCAATAACGTCGTTCTCGGCGACGCCGGCGTCGGGAGCGTCGCTGCGTGAAGGCACTCGCAAGCAATCGACGTGTCGCTACGAAAACTTGTACACGGGTGCGATCGAAAAGGAGAGTCGTGTGAAAAAAAGAAACGATTAGGAATGCGACCCCTGCATTTACTGCTGTTTTGCATAACAAGACTTATGTCAACGAAAAGTACCAGCCATATCCGAAGCCGGAATCAGATTTTTTCGGATTCGAACAATCTTTAGGACCCACCCACGGCACGATGGCTAAGGTGAGTTTTGGACAAAATAAAGGATTAAAATAATTTATCGTGTCACTCAAGTATGGTGTATTATATATTTCTAGTAATTGTATGTGTTTTACCTAGTTTTAATTGATTTATACTTAAGACATTGCACCAAGAACGTGCTATTGCTAATCTGTCAACAACTGTTGCTGATTCTTAGAGAAGATCGTTTCCGGTAGGATAACCAATTCAATTGGCAATTATACCTCTTCAAGTTAGTGACTTATTGTAATTAATTTCTGAATTAAAATGCTATCGGTACGTTTTGCGATGTATCGACTATGCACAGTAGTCGTGGTCTATCTCGGCAGAAAAAGTAGTTTGGCGCCGTCATGATCAGCCGGACTGCGGGCACATAGTCGACATTGCTGTTGGAGTATGAGGGAAGGGCTACTGATATGACGATAATAATCAAAATATTTGCATGATTACTTTAATGATTATATATATCTTCGTTAACAATTTTTTACTGTTAATTAAATTTTTTATTCATATATAAACATTTGATGTATTATTCGACGCATACTATAAATACAGTATCTACTTCAGATACACGTGGGGCTAATAGGCAGTTAATTTTATTCAATTAACAGTATCCGGATACTGATTTATCAATAGATTCAAGTGTCGCGCTATATATACATGTGTGTTTATATATCCACAATGTATAAAAACAGGTTTAATTGTAAAAAAATGTACTAATTCTAGAAAAAGAGTTTTATTGTTAGTTAAGTACAAAATGGTAAGAACCGTAAACAGTTATTTATTCGCAGTAGTGCGGAAACCGTGACGATCTGATATAAACATTTATTTGTGCATTGAAGAAATTTCTTAGCAGTAACCCATTTACAAACGAATAGAGCAGGATTATCTTGATTCCATAACATCGGCTAATGCTTGAGCTCCGACTATCATTATGTTTTCTTCTTTTTTATTCGATGCCATCAGTTTCGACACAATGCAGAATATATATCTCCATGTTACGTTTATACAATGCACGGACGTTCATATAAGCTATGTCATGAATTTTTGTGATCGATGAACAGTGCATACGTGTCTCGTATAGTCAACACCGAGTTGATTCTTATAGTATGTTGAATTGAAAAACATTGTAAAAAGATCATGCACGTTGTAAGAGAGAAAAAAAAATAAGAGGTTTAAGTGAAATATATGTAAGAAGTTTGGAATAGTATACAATGATTATTTTCGATGATTAGAATACATTTATAAATTCATCGTGAAATATAATATACTTGTACTTAATATTTCGCGATATTCAGGATGATTTATTTCGCATCATCAATCGAACGCCATAATCATTCGCGTCAATCATTGGACGTCATGTAACTATCATCAAACACGTCAGATGCATAGATAGAAGAGAAAAGACACGCGAACTGGTTGTAAAAGCGGTGTTTACTGACTGACCCATTATACGACCAGGTGCTTTCTTCATAAAATTTTCACCGTGTTTAACGGTCCTTTGGAGACGTGCTCGTTTATACGAACCGGTACATGTGCAAATAGACTTTTTCTAACGTGCACCGACTGCAAATTAGGCAGTTATATCGAGATCGCATCCGTACAAAAGTCGCACGAACTAAATCTCGTGAATGTGGGCGATGCATCCACAAATTTGTTAGACAACTGCATTTAGCGCTTTCGAGTGGACCTGTGTGTATATATAATAGTTGGCACGAAAACGCAGTGAATTGCGGTCAACTGTATTATATTTCTGTCTAGAAGAGCGAACGCTCATAGATGATATCGGGGTAGGTGAACCGATAATGATCGTCGAAATGTTTTTTATTTCAACTGTTTCATCGCCGTTGATAATTCCTCCACGTGTCGTAAAGGTAACATACATAAGTAATGCGTAAAATAATTCTTAATGGCACACCAATACTTTTCAAAGGAAATTTACAACGCGAATTATTTTTTAAGCGTAATTGAGAATTATTATGTAAAGGATTATTTGTTAATAGAATCAAAATAGAAATTTGTTTCACTCTCTAAATATTATAACGAGTACCTCACATTGTACATTTCTGCACGTTTAAATTTTCCATAAATGCATGAACTTCCGCAATGTATTTACCAGACATTTCGTTACGATATCGTTTGTGATGTAACCGAAACGAAAGACTGTGCGAAACTGCAAGTATTTTTGTGAAAAAGACAATCATTTAGCTAGACGCAAATTTCTCGCGTATATGCGGCATTGCATGAAAATGTGCCGACTTGGCCAGTCGGCATGTCGAGGTTAGGGAGAGGCCTTTCAAGGTCCTCGGGGATTTTTATACGGCGGGAAGTAGGAACGGATGTATATAAAGGTCGACGAGGACCGGTCGTGTAGCTATAGAACGAATTCGATCCTAAAATCGATAAACATGTCAGATACAAAGGGACCGTTCGCCGGCATGTAAAACATTTGTACTATAGAGCACTGTGAAATTCCAGGCTTGCGAAACGTGTCGTGTTCGGTGTATTCCGGCCGATCGAAGGTTGATTTTCTTCCGGACGTTTAACATAGTGTTGTATCGCGTCAATATGTTTCCCGTAAAATAACTACTACTCATTTATGCTTCCACGTCTGAGCGGTTTTTACATCTTACAATGCCTCTCTGTAACATATGATTATGCATATAACACGTAACTTCACTTGTTAGGCTTATCAAGTATCAGCGACTCGATTTTATCGTGCGTACAGTGTAGATAATCGTCGGTGAAAGTTGTCTCTTACGTTTATCTCGTTCTTTACTTTCCTACGCTATATTCTTCTACACGAGGGAAAAGAAAAGATGAAAAAGAGAACGTAGAAATATTTTCAATAGCGATCTTTGATTTCTACGAATAAGAATTTTTCATTTTCTCTTTTTACACCTGCACTTGCACTTATCGATAGATAGAACAAAGTTTACTTCAACCTCGATAGAATGAATTCTATGAGAACGTACCGCTAATTACGATCGTATGTAGGAAAAAACGTGGAGTCAAGCTCGCAAGTTAAACGTAGCCTTGTTCTTCGGTTGATGACGTTCACTGTACGGACTTCGTGTACATCGGCACCGTGTGTGCTCGTATACGGATTCACGGGCCGGTGAATGCAGAAACCGTGTGTTTCTGAAGAATAGTAATCGTTGTTGCGGAGTGTCAGTCCACGTCGTTCGCGTGGTGAAGGTGTATATGAGGAGGGCACGCGTGTATAGCGTATATCTATCTGTTTGGTTGTATGGTTGTGTATCGGTGTGCGGATGCTCGCGGTGGTGGCATAGGTAGTACCAGGGGATCACCGAGCGAATCCGGAACGTTTCATTGTCGTACACGCGGCGGGCGCATCGCGATCGTGCTGTCGCTATCGATCCGGTCGCTTCTCTTTCGTAGTTGGAAAACTTTCCCGCGTTTCCCTGCGGAGGGAAATTTCGGTTCTCGAGTTGAACTCGTCCGCAACGGGACCCCGTTTTATTGTCTCGCATACGTACGTAATAAAATGCGCGTCGCAAATGCGTCGTATTTACGAATTACTGGAACGGGGTGAATCCTCGTCCCGTGACTCAGTACACGGAAAGTTGGCTTTATTAATAGTCCTCTAGCGAGGACTATCCAACCGAAGTGTTTTTGTGCAGCCAGGGAAAGTGGCGTCGAATCGAATTATGAGGCGACCAAATAACCGTGAAGAGGAACGTTGAGGCGATCGTGAGTTGAGCTTCTCTTTTCGCGTGACTCTTCATGTTCTCGCTTTTATTCCTGTTATATTTCGTATGGATAGGTAAACGAATGGAAATCGGAGAGGGATAGTTTTGTTGTGTGGTTTCGTTCGCGTGTTGAATTCGGTGTTCCAAAGATCGGTGATTACGCAAGCAAAGATGCGCTAAGTAACGGTCATATGCTGATGTGTTTCGATTGTGTTCTGCTTTTACAATGTTTGGTCGTTGTTCGACGATACCTGTGTAAATGTTATTGCGGCAATGAACAAGTATTTTTCCGTGTTTGTTACGTGGCCAGGTCCGATGGACCTTCACTTATAATCTTATCAAAGCTGTTACGTGTACACGGAATATAAACGTGTCGGCGTAGACGATCGCAGTCGAGAGCACAGTGAAGTTCGCACAGGTGCAGTAATTAATTCTATTTAAATTACGACAAGCCGGAATTATGTAGCTATGGAATCATAACACGCGTCACGTGTGCTTGTCACTTACGTGGTCGCGCACAGTGGATCGAGTAAATCGTAGACCAACGTTGCCAAACGCTATTCACAACTTATGCCTGCCGGCTAGTGAAATTATGCAAAACTGCAGCAACTTTGTTATTTCCTCACCCAGTTTCTTTTCCTTCTTTTTTTTTTTTTTTCGCTGTTTAATTTGAATTAATGACGACATCCGGCAAGCAAAAACAACTGAATGCGCAAATGCGTCGCAATTTATAACTCTAAACGCGGCGGCCTTTTAGAAAGTCTTTCTGCTCGTAGAAAGCGTTTCAGGCATTTTTCATCTCGATGCTGATTTCGCTGATCGGAAAAAATGACATTTATGCCAAAGCAAAGTGTAACGATTTCAAATAGCGAATTGGACCGCTAGTTAAATCGTGTGAATATTTCTTTTTCCGCTTCCTATTCTTCTTCTTTTTTCCTTCTTCTTCTCCATTGAATGATAGCATTGTGTTGTCGGTGAGATTTCAAGGATTTGCTGTGATTCCGTTAGATCGACGAAAATCTAAACGAATGTGCTCCTAATTAACACAGTTGCTTCGTCTCGCGTGGCAAGAGATAACGACCGGGTAGGCGGCTCGAATTGACACAAATTAAGCCTTAATGGAATAAAGTTATGCTCAGGGCCTGGCCTTTGCTCGTCATCGGCTTGTCAACGTGTGTACACACGTTGATTCCGATTCTTGCCACGTTTCCTTCGCGCCGTCACAAAGCCAGCGCAATATTTAACATACTATTCGTCTTGTTTGATATCTACTCGTTGCCCTGTCTGGCCTTGACATTTTCCTAGATCGATAACAAGCGTTTTGCGAATATCGATTGATTTAGAAACTACCGAGTTGCAATATTGATGTTGTGTTGTAACCACTAGAAAAAGATGGGTACGTCATATATTGTACGTAGATAGCTATATATGTATACTATGTATATGTATGTATACGTGTGTGTAATGCAATAATGCATGATTCTTGAATAATTTATTGCTTTTCTGTGAAAAGTTATTGGACGAAATATTAGCGTTCGATGTGAATGTGAATAAAATAGCGTTTCAGCAAAAGAATTTGCACGCAGTGTACGGATCGACGAGAACCGATTCGTAGTAAATAAACTCGCGAGCTGTAACCCAGTTCTCAGCCGACGACGTCGTTCAACAGGATCGTCGGTGAACGCACTCTGTTACTCTGGTAGCCGGTTCCTCACTTTCAGCTAGCTATTGGTAATACTATTATTAGTAACAAGCTAACGTAGCTTTTCGTTCTAGACTGTTACAAAGCTGCATAGCTAAATCTTGTTTGTGGTCGATTTTATCAGTCGGATCACGAACAAATACTCCAAGTGTCTGATATTCGAACTTTGATAGAAACGCTTCGGTCAGCTTGATATTTGTACGATACTAGATAGACGGGTACATATTATACGAGCGGATTCGCGGTCGAACGATAAAGCTAATCGACCACCGAGTAATGTTTTCGTTGATCGTTAAACAGGCTAAAGGGGAACGTGTTACGCGTGTTCTTACGTACGAAGATGAGGAGAAACAGGAGGCACTGGGTAAAGGTGGCCACAAGAGAGAAGTAACGTGGTTGACCAGGGCTAAAATTAAATTAGCCAACTGCCAGAGAGACACTTCTGATTCACCTCGGGACGAAGGGTTTTATTTGGAGATGGGCCAAGGGCAACGGACTCTTCGTCTTCATCTTCGGGTCAAGAATTTATCTTAACCTTGAAAAATCAGGCATTTTTTAGATTCTTTTGCCTACCAATAATCTAATTGAATGTCGTCTTAACCTTTGACGCGATCTAAAGACACCAGTGTGAACCTACTACGTCATTGCGACGATCACTACAATGCCATTAAGTCTGTCTATATTCAGTTAACTGAAGCTTCAGGCTATGGAACGATTCAACTAATTAGAGGATAAATGAAGGAATTTGTAACTCTCTCGGTGGAATGTATGTATGTCTGTTGACTGGCTAAACGAATGCGTGAAATAGTTTTATGGTAACCTAGTTTACGCACGCGAATTTATCATTTTGTCTGTGTGATTGCAGAACGTCGGGGAAAGTCGGATACCAGTACCACGCGCGGCACGGCCGTCTTTTTTCCCGAAATCGAGAGTACTTGGTACGCCGACGCTTGTACCTGGACATCGACGTTCATTGGTACTCCCGGGATGTTTATCATTCGTCGATGCCGAGGACGAGACCAGCGCTCCTAAAACAAAGTGCGGGACGCGATCTGTGTCTACACCGTCGATCGAAGGTGACAGTAATTATTTACGTACTTACGACAGGAATAATTAAATGAGAAAATTTAGTTATTACGTATTTTCTTACTTGATCAACAGATTCGGGACATAAGACGTTCACGATATCACCTGTATGGGATATTGACAAAGATGACGTGCAACAGTTGGTTCACTTTGCCGAAGAAAAGAGCAGCTTTTTCAGGTACACCATAACATTTTATTAATTCTATCGCACCTCTTTGATCAAATGCTTATTTGCTTGAGTACAAATTCTATAAATGTCGCTGTTTATTTACGGCGAAAATGTTTGCTTTCAGCATTAATTTAATTTTTCATCTAGTAAAAATGTTAGGACGGTTTTTATGACAATACATTTTGATCTGACTCGACGTTGTAAATCTGTTGTAGAATAATAGAGGGTAAATTTTAAATGTAAAACGCTAGTACCCACGAGGGTCAGGTATTAGAAAAACAGTCGTTACATTTAAATAAACAGTCGTTTATGAACCTCCTCATAAATCTGGTTATTTAAAGAAAAACTTTTGTTCTATCGATCAAAAAAAAAAAGGAAAAAATGTAGCAAAATGGTATTTTTTTGTCAATTATTATTCTTCATTTAATAAAAATTTCTTTATTATCATTTGTACAGTTTGCTCGAAAATTCTCAGTTGAATATGATCGAGGACGCTGGTGAGAGCTGCCTCTTGGAAACGTCCCTAGGCAATTATAATGATAACGCAGTAAATACACCACACTATTTGATGCTCAATAAGCAGAATTCCTTTGAACACGACGAAAGCCTCGGCATATTGACCCCCGACCAAATGACCGACTTCACAGTTGCACTAGAGTGCTCCAGGACACCATCCTGCGAAAATCTTACGGGATCAGCAGGCTCTAGATTGGCGTTAACGCGAGCATCTGCATCGAGGCCGTCAGCGGATGTTGAGCCAACCGAAGAAGCTTCAAGCGAGAGAACACCATCTCCGGAAGAGTTACCGCTCGATCCTAAGCCAACGGAGCCTGTTAGGGGCACTGTTCCTATCAGTTTCGTTACATCGGTAACGAGTATCACTAGTCTCGAGGCTGGTTATCAAGGTGACGGTGAGAACTCGAGGCCAGCGAGTCGTGGGGCTGATCCACCATCCGTCGCACCACCACCAAATCTACCCGCTCCTTGCAGGCAAGATCCGATGACGGATTCGGATTTCTTTACGGAAAGTGATGCTGACGCGTATGAGGAAATCGTACGTGGCGATAGGAAAGCTCAAGTGATCGACGGTACCCTCTTCTGCGCGCCCGGTGGTCGAAGATGTCCGAGTTTTACAGGAGAAGAAATGGATTCGAGTGGGATTTATTCGGATCTCGATAAAAGACAGGACGAACTTCATGTTCCTGAGGAGGCAGTTGTGGAACACGAGGATCACACTCCCGATACAATTGATACGGAGGTCTCACAGAGGAGCCAGCCGACACCGATCAAAGCGGATGTTATTATGGATTATTTACAGGCGAGTCGATAATTTTGTTTATTTGGTATATGCTTGTATATATTTGTTCAAATAGTTCGCCTAACGGATAATATTTAGGCTCCTGTAAATCCTCTGGATGGATCGGCTGACTCCAGCGGCTCGATGAATCCCACTGATATTACGATAATCGAAGTAGAAAGAAGCAATGATAATATGAGATCGAAAACGCAGAACAAAGCTGATTCAGTCCCATTAAAAAAATACAAGATGCCTAAGAGGAACGTTGTTTCGAAAATCAAGGCTATGATCGAGTCTGGACCAAAAGATGAAGCCGAGAAAGAAGCTCGACGTTTACCGAGATCTGCTAGAAAGAGTGGGCGATGGGACGCCGTTATGAGCAAAATCGAGGCTGGAAAAAGCGAACAAAGGACTAGATCGATCAGGAAGGAAGTAAAATCAAGGGTACTCCAGAGCCTTAATCAACCATCTTCTACGGGATCAACTCAAAAGAAATCTGGTGATGCAAATAATAACAATAATAAGGATAAGAGGTGAGATATTAATTGTCGAGATCTTTGTTTCTAAAAGTTTCTATTGATATAGCCTTGATAAGAAGTTACAAATTATCAGGAGAATACGTGGCCGACAAGAAATAAAATCGCCAATCGAAGAAACTGCCAGAAGCTCCGTTCGTAGCTCCTTGAGTGATCTCAGCACCGGACCTAACAAAGACGCACCAAGTAAGTCAAATTAATATATATTTTTAAATGACTGCAAATTAAATTAAAATATAGTATATCTACCACTTCATGTGTGTGTGTTAATGATGCTTGAATTTTTAACAGAATGCCTGTAACACGTGCCGCAATTTAATTTTAATTAGTGTTTTATTTGTAACTGCTTCATTTATATATTTCAATTTATATATTTCAATGTATGATTGATTGTGAGGTAGGTTATGGAATAGTAGTAGTCTGAAGCGAGACCTTGTGTAGATCAGTGGAGCTTGAATAAATATAACACCAGCTGATTTTGCGATATCGAATTATGTTTGACCGCATACCATTTTACAAAAAGAAAGAAAAAAACTCAGAACCGCAAAGGTCAAGAAAACCAGTAATCGTTTTGCATGATATTAAAAACACTTCAGTATGCTATTCTTTTTCTTTATGTCAACATGGAAAGTAGAGCTTGAAATGAGAAACATTTTACCGTTTGAAAAATGTTAACACCCATTTATACAAACTAGTAATTTCGTGCGCATCTTTTCAATAAAAAGATATCGGTAATATCGTCTGACTTATCGAGATTACTCGTTCGTTCTTATGATAGACTAGAAGAATACACTACGAGCAACAAAAGACATAAAAATTCGAGTTTGACGACTAAAGCCTAGAAAGTAGATTTTACATTGAAAAGCACAGGTAGATTTTCAAGTATTTCATTCCCTCTACCGGCTTTAATTCAAAGCCAAAATATCCTTGAAGCTGCCGAGACAGAATGGATCAATTTTGGTGTTTAAATACACATGTGCCGTTGATTCGTCGCTGAAACCTTCCGGTGCAGACATAACGCGTAGGTGGTTCGTTCCGCAAAGAAGGGTGGGAGTAGTCGTAAAAGAGGGCGTAGGAGGGTGTTTTGTATCGACCCGTCCTAGGCGCGCGAAACTTAGATAGGAAAAAGAGCGAGGGCGCCGATGCCCCTCTTCCGGCGCCACTGGACAGTTTCGCTTCCATTGGATCGAGACAGGCCGTGAGCAGTCGCAGCAGCAGCATCCAGTCGGCAGTCCTCGGCGGACCTCGTGCTCGCTCGGACGCTGTTTATGCACGCGTGTTGCATTTCCGGTCTTCCATCTTTCTCGCTCTTTCGCCCCTTTGGTTTTCTGGTGCTGCTGCGTCTTCTGTCCTTCTCTCACTCTCGTTCTCTCTATTCCCCTTTCTCACGATCTCTTACTCTATACTCTACCCCATTCGGGTCAGCAGTTTTATCGGGGGTATACGGTAGAGGCTACGTGTGTGCGACAAAAAGAACAGGAGCGAGCGCAAGAACGAACAGCCGGTGTATCGTCGTCAGTGAATGCCGCAAGGTGACGGTGCAAAGTGCATCAAAGTTGTGCTCGTACAACCTCGAGCTTCGAGCTAAGCACTAATCTCTGTAAATTTCTCCTGGTTTCTGTATTATTTATTTCTCGTGTTAGGGTAGGGTGTTTTCGACACCCTTTAAACGCTGTACTACAACATATATATAATGTGTCAATCGTATTCACGAACGCGCTCGACGTGACCTGATTTTCTACCCATGTCACAAGAGTGTTCGCGTTTTTTCTCACCCGATATAGAAAGAACGATCGAAGACAACGTTGAGTCTGGGCGAATATCAATAAGAATACGGTATCTTGAACCAGCAACCCTGCTGTGTACGCCTACAATATGTTATGGCACATTTCGCATCGATCGCCAGAGGAATCTGAGCCGTAAGACTGAATGCTTTAAGACTGGATTTTACCATCCCCTCTCTGGGACACTCCAATGAAAGTTTCGCAAGATACCGTTACGGAAGGAATCTTTGGCTACGTTCCTGTTTGTACTTGGACAGAGCTATACGCAAGAATAGAAGGATTCAAGGCGATCAGCCTCTCGGTCTAACTCTTCGTTGTACATTAGCAGCTTCACGTCGAGCTTACAGGTCAACGGCACTAGTGGTTTATTTCCGGCATTGCCTTTCTTCAACTGGCCACTTTATACTTGTGCGTACACGTCCTTCGCTCGACGCCGGTGGTTCTCTCGGTATGTCCCCACCCTTTTAGACAGGTGCACCCGGCGACCACGTGCGTTCCCAAGGCCGACGACCACCGGTACGCACCCGGTTCAGATCTACCACTTACGCAATCGCCATCAGAGTCGGATGTTAAACCCACATGGTTGTAGACATCGTCGATCGCGCCGGTGAAAGACAGTCGTTACACTCTGCGATTCAGGTCGCCGAAGGAACGCGCAATCCATGATCGAACCTGTCGATCGTACTTTCGTCCGCGTGATTTCTCACGAAGGAATCGGATTCTTCGAGGGAGCGCGAAAGAACATGCGCGACATTTCGAGAGTAACGTCGATAGAGCGAAAGTGAGGCTGCTTGTGCGAATTGTACTAATTGGTGTCAACCGTAACCGCGACCAGAAAGAAAAAATTTTGCAATTTGAACGTTTTCTGGAATAACATTGAAGGATGCTGCCGGATAATCGTGAACGTTCACGATGTCAGTGTCTAGTTATCGTCACGGAATCCACCCGATTTACAAGCCTCGCCATGGCCTCGGAAGATACGACGGGGTGAAGGCGCACATTTACCTGGCCACAGTTCCACATAATGATTTTATTGAGGATGAAACGACGGTGAAGCGACGGTGAAAGTAGAGGTTTGAAAATGGGACAGCAAGGATCGAAGGGTAGGCCAGCTCTTCGGACGGATTTCGTCAGAGATTCGGCGAAAATGCGACTCGGCAGTTTCAAGCGAGGTATGGTCATATAAATAAAAGGTACTGCCGACGTACACTCACCTCCTAGAACGATTTTCATCGCGTTCAGATTTTAATCTACACGACGGAAATGCGAATAGGCCATCAAGACTCTTCTCCTTTTAGTCAATCGTTTAATCACGTTCCATAAAAAGAAAGGAAAAAGGATGTCCGTGACTATCCACCAGCTGTCTTTTCCTTCGTGGTTCATTTAACGCTAGAAAGTTGAAGCGACGCGAGTACAAGCGAGACTGACTCCCGATGTGTTGCATAGGCATTCGAAAAGGTAGACGGATCGAACGGTTTCTCTTAAACAAGTCTAAAACGTTACGGCCGAGGATCAAAGGTACCCTACTTACACACCTTGTCGCGTGATTTCTCTTTTACCCTGGCCATCGATTACTGTTATTTTGAGGAATCTTTCAGAAAGTAGTTCGCCTCATTATATCACACTCGTTCACCGGTAGCTGGCGAAACGCGAGTGATTTATGATATTTCATAGGCATAAGAAACATGCAAAAATACTACATAATCGTGGCTCGTTTCAATGAACGGCTTATCGTGAAATAATATCGAAAAAATAACAATTAGAGAGGGTAAACTTTCCGATTCTTAAAATAGAATCGTAATGGTTTACTGGATACGCTTAAAGAAAATAAAAATGCATTATTTTGTAGCTGATGCGTTTGATTGTAGTTACAATTAATATCGTCATTAAGGATTGGTGTGGAAATATTACTTAACTACCTGTCGTTGATTATTTTAAACGCGTGTCTTGAATATTTGCGCGGCTAGTTTCTTTCATGTGTAAGATCGGTTCGAGATATTATGCACACGAGAGCTCGTATAGGCCGTTATATGCAGAAGCTCGTAGGCAACGGCTACGTGCAGCCTGGTATACATAATAAACGTTTTCTTTTCCTCGTTGGTTTAATCGACGAGCATGGTTCAAACTTAGCTCTTCGTGTCGGGCTCGTCCCGCTATATTGCCTCGTCAAGCACGAATTCCGATGATGCGCAAAATGTTATTAAAGTAACTACGACTGACGAGCGAAACAAAATTCCACGGTCGATGAACTATCCGACACGTAATCCTACGTGTTATGGAAACTACTTGTTTTCGTAATTCCCTGTTATAAATAGACACGCAAGAACAGAGAAAGATGAAACTATTATTATTCCATCGCCTATATGATAATGAAGAAATTCACTTTTACGTTTGTATTTTCAGAGAGATCACCGACATCGGTAAACCCACCTAGAAGACTGGTAGCAAACGGTCGTGGTAATCAACAGAATCGTGTCAACAGTTTCGACACGAAGAAGAACTGTGTAGAAATTTCGCCTATCAATCTCGGTGAGTTATGGAGGGTCCGGTTTGCGCGCCCTAAATTGTGAGACGAGTTTGCACATATCGTAGTCCAGCATATGTGCGTATATACATATGTATATACATAAATGCCTGCTATTCACTGATTGAACGGAGGAAGCGAAAGGTCGAGGGCACCGCTGCGTGCTTCCGGTTGGAGACGTTAATGCGACGAGAACAATTTTTTTCGGACGCCTGCTTCCATGCAACACTCTCTCACTCTCTAGTCGTTTATATTAACGAACAAAAATATAAAAACGCGTTCAACGTTATGTCGACACTCGGCTATCAGGGTAGATCTATTCTGATCCAGGCGTAGCATTGAAAACATTGGCAAGTGGCCATGTTCGATTCGCTCAATACGTTGTATCATCAATGTTGATGTATTATACATTGATATACTTACGAATTCTTGATAATTTCAAGTCTTCAAATCTTCTAATGTAGTTGCCTTATCTTATAAACCAATGAAAAAAATAATATGTTAGACTTATTTATACGTTATTAACGATCTTTCCCCTAAAGTGAAAAATTAATGATCTTGGGACGTTTATGACAACACTTATGCCAAATCTTTAAATTTCGTGATTTATTTCCATGTTTCACTGTATGCCTTTGGCGACAATTAGTCACAGGTGTAAATCTACGATCGCTTTGTTTATGATATATCAGAATTTTAACGGTATGCATCCCTTGCCTCAACCGTCTAAGCGGTTTAATTCTCCGACCGTACCGAACACTGTTGATGTCCTAGTAGTCCTTCATCAATTTTAAACAGGAAACTTTGGCGTGCCACCCAGTCTGATTGTTTGACGGGTTTTGTGTACACCGCTGAAATATTCCACTAGAGGAACGTGATTTGTGAACAACTTGTTTATGATATAACTTCGTGATCGGCATTCTTAGCGGTAACGCGACTTCCGAATATAGTTTGCTATACATCAACATGCTAGACAACGATTACGAATAGAATAGGTAGTTCAGATGGCGTATAGATTGTGTTATCAGAGAATCATAGCAATCTTGGTCTCCACATACTGCAGTAAATATCATTTTAAAATATTACTTCGTGTCCGAGTTATCTTATATGAGTGAGTGTGTTTCTTGCGCTCTCATGTATGGTATCTGACGCGGACAGTAAAACGGTTTACAGCGTACGGTACTTGCAAACTCGATAACACATCATTTAAGGCACTACCGGTGTGTATGTACCATGCTCTCGTTAACATAGCGAATTTTGTTTCTAGAGAAGAGCCCATCAGCCACGCGAAAGCCGACAATAACCAGGAGATTAACTACTGTCCCAGCGAAGCAGCATAATTCAACGATATCGATAAAAGGTACAATTTCACAAAATATTTGGAAACAATTCTTCATGCTATTTTTGTAACTGTTTTGTTTTTACCAAGTTCTCCATCCATGTAACATATATATATTGAACTTTACAACAGACACCTCAATCATTTTAAACAACTTGTTTTAATAGATTATTGATTTTTATGGAGTAGAAAAGAACGTTGTTCTAAATGTTGTCTTCTGAAAAAGATAACACCGTAAGGAAACATCAGCAGGTCGTGCTTTCTAATTCATTGACCGCGCTACTCCGGCAACAGCTAGTTTCTAAAAAAGTCCCACGGTCATTTTGCGGTGCGTACGACCGTTTCTCCGCATGCACGGTGACGCACACGTGTGTATCACTCTGTACTGTTCGTCGTTTCGAAGAAAGTTATAGCTTTCACTAGTCCTCGGGACTAAATCCTGCTCCCTATCCTCGCTGGAAGATGCTGAAAAACCCGCAGGGCAATAGCAGAGAATAAAGTATCAGAGCAAGTAAGGATCAGGAATAGTCGAGCGAAAGTAATTCTTTAAACCGGCAGTTTCGGTGATAGTTTCGAGAGAGTCGCATTTCTGCTTTCAAGATGATTTTCTTATCAATGTTTCATCCTCGATTTCGCTGACTTCGATTCATTATTAATTGTTACTTCCAGTGGATCAGTTTTTTTACTCGACATGTACGCTTATGTGGAACAAATTGCTAGAATTAGAAATTATTATCAATGACAGTCCATGTCCTAGAAAACATTGAATTACGAGTTGAATTTCTACGAGTCACGGTCTTGTACTTCATTTCATTTTAATTTATTGTTTTATTAATCATTTATGAAGCACTCACAGGAAAATATATCGATAAGTAGTATAAATTAGCGAAATGCTTACCTAAGTAAGACTAAGTAAGTAATCCTAAGATCTCAGTAAATTGTATCGTCCAATCCGCTGTTTTTTTTAAGGGCATTATGAAGTATTATACTTTCAAGAAAGTTTTGTTGTGAATTTATACATAATTTTATTAGCATCTGGTTAATCGAAAATAAGAGTACCGCAGTAGAAGAAAAACGTGTTTCGTTGCCATCAGCCAAAATATAGTTCTAATATATCATTACATTCACGTTACGATGTGACGAAACAGATAATGGTGAGTAGAATTAACAATTGTTTGCAAAGTCTTCTTAGCGGAAGAGAGCTATCGATCGTCGATCATTCGATTCATTATCTTCGAATCACTATATCCATAGACATGAAGGTATCTCCGTTCCATACGAATACGGCCACTTACTACCATGTAAGGGTAACTAATTCCAAATGGAAAAGCGAATTTATTCGGAGCACGACGTTTTGTAATAATTCATCGCCCGTTCACCTACCGATTTTCATCTTCTACAACCTCACCTTTCCTTATTACTAGAACGAGTTATACCGTTGAAACGGAATTTTAAATCGTCCTCGTTTTCATGATCCATAAACTTGAACAACTGAATGATAAATAAACCAATAGGTAGTTGCTACTGATACTCCTCGGCATTCTGTATGTTAATTTCTTAGTAAGGCGGTATGGCGTAAATTACGCTTCTTGGATTCCCTTTTGCAAAGTAGAAAGAAAACGAGCTACATTAAAGCAATTATGGAAACATATTCAGATATTGTGGGTCATATTCAAGTCGTGCGTTCGAAGTGCGTAGAGCGCGTGTCCGGCCAGACACAGCTTTCCGCGTGTCCATCGTCTTCGTATTCTTCGAGGTTGCACCTCATTTCAAGGTGGTAGGAGTGGTCGACAAGAAGGAAGGAGGGATATATCGCTCCGCGAGGCAGCCTGTGGCTCGTGCTAATTCAGTCGAAGTGCGGACTTGGCCAGCAAATCGTTACAAATGACGATCCCGATTAGGTTTCTCTCATGTCTGTTGCTCGATTATTGTTATTCAATGATTCCGACGTGATCGAGTTCACTTGCATTTTTCAGCTGAATCACTGGTGTAAATCGAATAAAAAGAGCTCATTGTGCAAATAGACTTAATTCATATAGATGGAGAACACATACTTTTTTTATTGGAAAAAAAGTGTAACGTAATCTGAGATATTTTTTCAACCAAGAACGTTGATGGATCGCAGAAACGTTAGAAAAATAGATTGAATGGCAATATGTGTAGATTTACAACTATGTATAAACAAATGTGAAAGTGACAAATATTCGATACTCCGTAGTCCTATGCCGAAAATAAGCCGATCAATTTCGGGGAAACTCGGGTAATAAGCGATTTGGATATTACCATTAAGAATGGTCATTAAGTACCATTAACTTCTTGGATTTTCCGTGTTCACAGCACGACTATCGTATAGTTGACCTTAACCCAGTGCGTCTTCATTGACTGGCCCGTGCTCTTGAACGTTTTCCACTGGGGTTGACTGTTGGATTAAATTCGATCGATCTACCAGCTGCACTTTTTTTAGCTTGGTCCAAGGTGCTCAATAGAATCAAAGCTGTGGTGGTGCGGGGCTACGGACGTATCCGCGTGCTTTCACGTACATCAGTAATAATGGGAGGATGAAGCTCAAATGACGTAGCCAGGCCAAATTGTCGTTACGATTTAATGATCTGTGCATGTGAATTTTCCGCGTGTCACAGCGATAATTGCGTTTTCTCCAAAATACCTCCGCATCTGCGGAGTCAGTACGTCAAGCCGAATAGCTGAAATATCCTGAAAAACAGGTAGCTCGACTTTCCAAGACTGGAATATACGGTTTTTTCTCCTAAAACAAGTTTTCCGCACAACTTTCTTCATTCTACCATCTAAATTTATTCGTATAAAATGTCTGGACGTAGTCAATTTTATAAGGTATCGGTATTATATCTACCACGATATCTGCTTCAACTTTCATCGTGATGAGTTGTCCGAAGTCGAAGAATGAGTGTGGTCAAAGCTATTATTCATATAGATAACGACGGAATTACTTAAGAAGCGATAGGAATTGTACGATCAATAGCTCAAAGGAATAAATCTATCAAATCGAAGTGGTGTACCAGTTTGACAGATAACAAATAACTTCTGCTACGATTTTAACAAAGAATCGTAATGGTGATGGGACCGGTGGCATTGGTTGCAGATCGCGAAACTAAGGAGCACAATAATAGCTATGTGGTGACAAGAGCGTCTTTAGAGACGCGAGATCAGGCCGCACAAACCGACATACCTTATGATGCACTTGGCATAAAACCGGCGGAACAAGTTATACAAGCCCTTTCTATCACCATACAATATTTGGCCTATGAGGTACGTAGTTTTCTCTTTCTTTTGATTTTTTATTATGTCTTATTTTACTGTCTAAACATATATCATCCAATTTGACCTTATATTCTCTTTTACAATCTAATGTTCAGTTGGACGCCTTTTCTACCCCAAAACTAAAGAAAGATTATGAGAATATGAAAAAAGAGTGGATATCTTCGTGTACGGAAATCGAAAAATTAACAGCTAGAAACCTCGACATTGAAGATAGATTAGAGTCGGAGAGAGAGAATCATCGAAAAGCCTTGGACCATCTTCGTGAAGATCGTAAGTCTTGCCAAGAATTATTTGTGTTTCTTTTACTTAGAGAAAGTGAGAAGCCAATATAATGCATTGTACGTATATTATATTGTAACGCGCAGTTTCTAAAATTTGATATTCTTATTTTTATTACATTTTAATTCCAATATCTTTATTTCAACGATAACGTCGATTAATTTTGTTTTTTCAAACAGAGCATATATGTGAAGTATATTTTATATTTTACATACTCTGTGCCTGACACAATGCATCATATGATAATGATATTCTCTTGGTAACAAGCATAATGATCCTGACGTCGTGCTGAATAGTAGAGCCTTAAAGTAGAGCAATTGTTAATTAAAATCTGCGAGGCTGATGTGCCTACGCGCACCTCGGGTAGTGTTAAATAATTCACAGATAGAATTTTCAAAAGTGGACACACGCAGGAACTTCACAAACGCTCAATTTAGTGCCCACGTAACGTTCATCGTAGTTAATTATAGGTTGGCACGTTCGACGGACTTAATCCGTTCTCTCGTCTCCTAACTTTGTTTTTCTTCCGTTTTTCAATTTATCTTCTATGACGTCAATCATACTAAGAAAAAAATTTATATCCGATTTTTTTAGTGGAAGCTCGACACGCGGAACAAATTGCCACCTTGGAAGCAGCCCTACAGGAGGAGAGGCGCAGGTGCGAGGTCAGATTGCGAGATTCTTTAAATGAGGTCGCAAAGGAACATCGTGCCGTAATCGTGAAATTGCGAACTGAACAAGAAGCTGAACTTATACGAAGAGAAACGGAGTTTAAGAGGAGATCTGTCGTTCACGATCAGGGGGCTGCGCTGACAGCAGAAGTCGAATCTTTAAGATCGGTGCTAGAAATTAAAAGCCAAGAGAACGCTTCTTTGAGATCGGATCTCGATAATATTAAACGAGAGATCGAGGACAAGGAAGCTTTGCAACAGCGTGTAGACACTCTTGAGGCCAGATGCGAAGATTTAAAAGCACAGCTTCAATGTAAAGAGGCTGTGGAGAGGCAAATATCTCACGATAACGAGGTACTGCATGAATCGATTCATCAAATATCCAAGCAGAACAAGCGTTTGGCACAACGTAACGAGGAACTGCAATGGAGATTGCGTCAAAAAAACGAAGTAGTGACCGTTCTTGCGAACTTGACGCCTAGGCTTTCGCGTTCTTTAGGCCCGGAGCACGTCGAAAATTCTCTCTCACCCGACAAGAACGGTCCGCAATCTTCGCAATCCATGGTAAAGTTTATGGTGGAGAAAGGTGACTCAGTTTCGTGGACGTTGGAAATCGATGATGAATTCAAAGGAGGATGCGACGGGTCGTCATTGGGAACGCCACCCAAAATGGGTAGATCGGAAACAACGACAACAGTGTCGAGACAAGGATCGCTCAGATTGACGCCTAGAAGGGCTTCCGTAGATATGAGAGCGAGATCCAAAAGTATTTCCGTTACGGATTCCACACGAGTCGAGGAATCTGGATGGGCGCCTACGTTTAATTCTACACCGAATGCTCGACGAAGACCCAGAAGCGACCCGTCTTCTTCAGCCTCGTCTACTTCTTCGTCATCCTCTTCTTCTGCGACAGCAGTTACTACGAATTCTGCAGTGGCCGTTGCCGTTGCTGCTGCGGCTGCAGCTGCCGCAGCCGCTGAAGATTGTGGCGCAGGTCAAAGGCCTCAAGAAGCAGGTGGCGAAGCAATGATTTCAGAAGAAACGTCTGCCACGAGCAGTGAAGACGAATCATCCACGAGTAGCGATATTCCTCCATTGCCAATACAATTTGCTTGGGGTAACGTTCAAATCAAGTAACGTTCTCACGGTCCTCTTCAATGTATTAGATCAGGCTAATGTATTAGGTTAAGTAATAAGTTCGCTTTTCTTTACAAAAATATTTATATAAGACACACCTAATTGATGCATGCACTATTTTGTTCCACGATCTTTTGCCATATTTTAAGGATTTGTTTATTTCTTCACTGGAAAACTTCGTTTTTTTTTTTTTTATTAAAAAATTTTGATTGTTTTTGTGTCGTTTCAACAAAGAATCGTATATTCAGATTTATCCTAGTAAATTTTTCTCCGTTAATTCTTGCGATACAAACATCGGCTTATTTGTAATTCCAAGTTTGTTTAAATGTAATGAAACTGATTTCTATGAATATTAAAACTGTTAGTAATGTCTCGAGTTGTGTATCGTGGATTTTGTTCAATTAATAATATTGCTATTTCATCAACATTAATCTTCATTAGTCATTCTGCCCTATTAAATCTTTTAATTCATTTTTGAGCAGTATGTTTATTAACGCTAGTAACATACACATTACAAATATTTTTTTTATTTTTGTTACATTTATTTTCTCGAAATGCGTACGCGATTGAGACGAACGAACTTATTACTCAATCTAATAATTCGATTGGAACAAGTTCATTCGGTGATTCCATAATAATTTTGTGGCAATTACTCCAAGTATTTCCGAGGATAATATGATGTCCTTTTATGCAAATGAACGTTCACATGGTTATTTCAAACACTGTACGCGCACTTTTTCTATTACTTCTGTACCTGTAACTTATACGTTCGATTACAAACAGATGGGAGATATATATTTTACCAAACCAATGAGACAGTTTCGATGATGTTTTGTCACGATTATATATATTGGTAAAATCGGTTGAAGATAAAGAAGTTGATTCTTACTTAGGTATTTAGATTAGAAACGGTGTTTTTATGGTGTTACGATATTTTTTCAAATTATGACTCTTTGTAATATCACGATTACTATACCAACTTCTCTATCTTCAAATCAACTCTGCTCTTTAGTTGTTAGAAACTTTGGTACGCGAGATCGCACAATGAGAAATCGTTCGCTACATATGCGTTATAGTAATTATGTTTTAAATATATACATATATGTATATACATGCATATATATTTTGCGATCTTAGGTACATACTAAGAATTTTGTTATGTTTTTTTGCGTTTGTTTTATGTAAGAGGTGAATAGAGCGAAATCAAAGTATATTTTCATCTTTTGTACGTCATTGTCACTGTATCTTTTAGATAGAAAAATTGCGCGTAGAAGTTCGATTAATTTCGTTTGAAAATTGTTTGTTAGTTTTGATGTAGATGTTGTGGGCTATTGGCAATTATAAGCCATGTATTTTTCAAAACCAAGTCGAATCGGGTCACTATTTGTTTGATTCGCGACACTTTTACACATGTCCATTTTATAAGGTATGATGCGTTTATATTACGTCTGTACATAAATAACAACGATGTTTATAAATTAATTAGTCTTTATCGCAAATATTGTAAATAGACAACGACCGTCAAATCGATCCTGTCCTCGAAAAAAATGTCGATGAGCCATTCGCTGTGTTTACCGAAGAAAGCTATTCTTCATTAATATGCAGCTTACCGAACAGTACGATTATTATGGTTCGTTGCATTAAATCAATTACTTGCCAATCTCTTAAGACATAATACCAATTATCGTTAAAATTGCAACTTTTGTAACATTGAAATTTCATTTTGTTGTAATGCGCTTACGCAAAGGAATGTATTATACATTCATAATACATCTTCGACATAAAAAGAAGAAATTAATAATATTCTTAACGTCACATGTTTTAATTGCCAAATACTGATGAATTGATACATTTATCTGTATTCCCTTTTACGTACAACATCAAATCTACCAGAGACTATGCTGTTTCAGGTGCGACTTGTTAACCAACTACTATATGAAAATATAGTCGGTTGGATAAAAAGTTGATATTTAAAGCAAAAAAAAAAAAAGAGAAAAAAGAAACTCCGTTCCATGGACAAGAAGAAAAGTACATTCGGTTACAGTAGTGTAGGAATATAAGAGCAAGCAAGTATTAGTCGCCGAGAAGTGTGTTTTCTCTCACTTGTGCTGACAAATTCAATGTATTATATACCTATCAAATAAATAATATCTGAATTAAAGCAAATTCTATCAGTGTTATTTCTGTCTCTTATTTGATATTTAACTTCTAAATACTTGGAGAAGATCGTTCTTTGAGTCTCCGTTCAGATTTTTTATTTATATACTAAACAAACTTATTTCTTACCACAAATAGAATATTTTATGTACCAAATATTTCCATATATTACCTTTTACTTAATAATTTCAATTTATATATATATATGTCGGGTTGGCGTTGGGACTTTGGTTTGGGACGTGTAAAGAATCTGCGTCTGGGTCGCTCATCGTCGTGTAATCGATGATATCGTTTATTGTCACAAATACAGGATCAACTACTGGACTCAACAATCGAACGATAACATGCTATGCAATTCCACGTCTTCGTTAGGTAGAACATTCATCCCGTGACCGTGGCTAAGCTCGGCGACCGGTCGTCGCCTCGAATCCAAGCTCATTGTCTCAAGTTTCGAATAACTGTATTTGTTTTATTTCATAATCGCCACAGCCTTAGGGTTTTTTCGAGTGATTCCAACGGGGGTCCCGTTGTCCTTTTATCTCCGACATGTGTGTGTGTGTGTGTGTGTGTGTGTGTGTGCATACTATATCTTTATCTTCATGCCATGATCTGTATAAGTTTGTAGGGACACTCCCCACTTTGCCGCCAGATGGTTGCTGATTCGATGACAAAAGAACTTATTAATGCTCTGGCAACAAGCACCATCTACAAGTACAATTTCTGAACATCTCATCCTATCCTGATGTCTAAAGCGTGAACTTGCTAGATAAAGCCTGATAAGCCCTCTAGTAGACTTTGGACGAAAATACTCTACTATTACATCATCCTTAAAAATTCTATGCATCTATCCCTTTGTGCTGTTCAAAATTTACCGCGAGATGTCGTTTCTATGTGTTTATGTATAGTTTATTTTTATGGGAATCAGAAAATTCAGTCAAGAATTTTGGACAAGTTTCTATATCGCGCGACTCTATTGTTTATTATCTTCCTGCACTTATAGACAATGTAAAGCAAAGCGCTGTAAACAATAAAAAAGCAAATATAATTAAAAAAGCAAATTCATTATTCAATCCTTCTTAATTTGTTTTTTTTTATGAAAGAATAACTTTGGACGATGGAAGGTTCGAAAGTAGGAAAAAGGACAACATTGGATGATTCAGCTGAAAATCTACACGCACCTACTTTAATAAGAATTAATAATCAGAATTATATTCCTCATAGTATTCACATTGATAAAAATGAGGTATTTTGACAAACATGAATCTTAAACTATCTTATTTAATAAATTTCCTTAATCAATTTCTTTTTCTTAATAACATTGATTAAAAATTTTCTTCACAGTTTAGAATAGGTCGTGCAAGAGATAATGATGAAATCATTTTGGATGCAGTAATATCTAGAAAGCATTGTATTTTAAGATGTGAAGAAAACGAGTGGACTATTAAAGATGTAAGTTCTTCTGCTACATTTGTTAATGCTGTTCCGGTAGTATCTGGTCAGAGTCAAAGAATCTATGAGGGGGATGTTATACAATTTAGTGAATCTGAAGAATTTAAATATCTATTTACCTTTGATATTAAATATAAACACATAGTTAAAAAGCCTAAGCTAGATGAACAGGTATTAGACAATGTTCTAGTTAAAAAGCCTAAGCTAGACAAACAGGTATTAGACAATGTTCTTGTAGAACAGAAAACATTTGCAGAAAATCAAGAATGTCAAAAAAAAGTTCTTAAAGACAAATTACAAATAGAACAAAAGCAACAAGATGAACTAAAACAGCAATTAGAGCAACTTTTAAAGCAGCAAAATTTTACGGAAAAGAATGCTGAAGATCTTACAAAACAAATTACAACATTAAAAAAGAAAATAGAATATGGTGATGTTCAAGAACAATATTTAAAATACAGGTATACTGAATTATTAGAAAAATTGGAAAATGAACGTGTTGAATTTGAAAAAAAATTGAATGAAGAGAAACAAAAGTGGCAAAAAGCATTAAGTGTAAGTAAGCTTGAGAAAGGAATGTTGGAAATGAAAATGAAAGAGCAAATGGAAAAGTGGAGAGAAGAACAACAAACTGAATGGAAAAATATGATGGAGAATAGAGTTAAAGAAGAAAAAAGTATACAAGCTCAACTGTTAAATGAAAAGTTAGTTTTAGAGGAGAAATTAAAAATAGCAGAAAAGACTTTAAGAGAACAAGAAGCTAAACTAGGAACAGTAGAAAATGATGGTACATTCTTTTTATAATAAAAATACTAAATACTTTATTAAGTTATAATAAACTCATTGCTTTGTTATGTATAGTTGCAGGGTCTTCCAAAACTTTCAGTGATAGTTGTATATTTTTAGAAGTTATGGATAATCCTTCAGAATATCAAACTATAGATACAATAGATTTAACAAATACTACTCAGCTTACTATAAAGACTGAAGAAGAAGAAAGTGTATTTAATAAAGTTAATGATATAATGGATGAACAACTAACTTGTAGTATATGTTCAGAATTATTTGTGAAAGCAACAACATTAAATTGTATGCATACATTTTGTCACCATTGTATACACCTATGGATCAAAAAGAAAAACGAATGTCCAGTGTGTAGAGCACCAATATCATCAATGAATATATCAATAGCTATAGATAATTTTATTGAAAGTATTTTAGAAAATTTATCTACTCAATTGAAAGAAAGAAGAACAAGAATTATAAATGAAAGACAAGGTATATGTATATAGGTAATGTTTAAATGTATAAAAGAATATTTTTTAAATAATTGAAAATGTTTTAGCATTGGAGCGCAAGAGAAAAGATCATTGCAAAACTGCTGTGAGAAGAAAATAAAATTTAGTTTGATATATTATTTCATTAATACTGTTATGTTAATATATAGTATTTTACAACTAACTTTTACCAAGGAATAATTGTATTAAAAGCCTTTAAATGTTAATATTATAAAAGTGAGGTATAGCAGTGAGGTTGTGTAAAAAATATATGATTTATTTTTGTTATAAATTTTTCTAAAAGCAAAATATCTTATCATTAATAATTTGACTATATTTATGAAAAGAACATTATTAAGAAGAAGTGACACCCTTTAGAGATGTAGTATTAACACGTTGAATGCCACGCTAATTTTACAGGGATTGCACGTGGCGCCACGATGAATTTTTTATTATGTGATACATATAATGTTGAAATATTATCTACAAGAGATATGTTACGGTGTATAATCATGATGAATTTATCTCACTGAGGTCACCGGTAACTCCTGTGGCGCTGAAGTGCAATTTCGCGCGATTCACTTATTTTTTGCGGTTATCAATTCTCATATTGTTTCTTCACGTTGTTAAATAATTGTTCTATGTTGTTACACCTGGGACCTACTATAAATCATAATCCATCCCTCGATAATATTTATTCGGACCCGCAATAATCCTAAAGAACTGTCACAAGATTTAGCATTTTTTACTTTATTATCAAGACCTTTAATTGCCATCAAACATCTTTCAAGTCGAAACGTTCCTTAGAGTTATTGTTCATTAAGGTAATAGGGAAATAGGGATTTTTTCCATGTTCGATAGCCACTGGGGGGGGGGGCATGCATAATAGATGCATATTTTATGTATAAATAAAATTATTTTTATATGTCTTATACTGCATTAATTTCATCACACCATTGTAATAACGATGGTAATAATAAAAAATTTATAACTATTAACATTTGTTTAAATTATGTATTTTTACAAATTTTGGATCGCCGGTCACCGGTGACCACCACGGCGCCACAGTCGAGTTGAGTGTTCAACGTGTTAAGTGCCCATCTATCACCATGTATATACATAGTTGTATGCATATACAACGTGCAGCGTCGGGTACAGTCATACATGTACAGTCATACATGTACAGTCATACATGTACAGTCATAATTGTGCGTGATTTCATGAAAATCTGCCAGTAATCGCTCGTCGACGTACGCACTTCTGAAAACACGACTTTTAGAGAGTTGCGAGTTACTATATACTAACTATACTGAACGTCGCGTAAATGGCGAAATATATACTACGACATTAGGGTAAAGTGAGATCTTTTTGTGCGGAGGAGTGCTTTATTGGTCCGTTAGTGCGATAAACTTTTCGTGTCACTGACGGACCAAGCGCGACGATATTGTTACGTTGTTTTTCGCAGTGAAGAACGACACGTCTTTGGAAGGATGGCGACCTGACCCCTTCCGAATAATGGAATACTGTGCACAACGGTACGTTTCCCTGTGTAAGCAGGTCGTATTTACCAAACTATAGATAATTATTTCTTAGGCATATTGAATTCATAATGTGCACCTGCACAGCAACTGCTTCTCTGAATTCCCTGAAGGTTACACTGTGTTATTAAAATAGTGTCACGCTTACAGCCGTCGTCATGACAAACTTTTTTCACCTTTCTTTGTACTTCATCGACAAGCATAATTTTGCGATATCAAATTTATAACCACGTGTTATTATTTGTAATATACGTAATTTCTTCAACTATAATCCATCGATGATTTGCGTTGATATTTACATAGCTGAACTTTTTTAGAAGCTGTTTCATTATCCATAAAGAAACTGAGAAAGGAGAATGCTGTCAATGTAATTCTTAATATAGACGTACCATAAGAAGTTTTATACATTTATTTTTGTTTCTTTTTTGTATTTCTTATTGGTCTTTTGTGAATTAAATATAGTATGCTTTAGGTACTTTCCAATGACATTTATTAATTTTGCATTTTTAAGTAGGATTAATATTATGTTAAAATTTAATGTACATATATATATTAACTTATTCTGACATATATTTGTTTTGTTTCCAGATTGTCAGTTTGAGGTATACTTAGGTAATTGGTGCTATAAAACTTACAAGGTAAGTTCTGTTATACAACAAAAAAATTTACAAAATATATATATATTTTTTATATCATTTCTTTGTAATTATATAAGTATTAACACGTTCGTCGCCCAACGTGATTCGGCTAAGTTTCCTGCAGGGTCCAAATCCGACCGCTGGTATGCAGAATGTAAATAGAGCAACAAGCAGGAATTCATCGTTTATCGCCTTCGATTCATTGTTTATTTCCTTCGATTCATTGTTTATCTGCTTCGATTCATTGTAAAGAAAAGATTATTTATTTCTGAAATGGAGAAAGCGATAAGCTATCCAGCTAGAGTATTCCGAGGGATCTCATGGCAGATATCTCAGATCTTTCATTTAGTCGAAAAGCATACTTGTGAGACGTACATCAGTGATTTTTTCCTCCTAAAAATGTTCAGTAAACAATGTGAAAATATATTTGAAAGTGAGGAGAGTAGTGATAATGGAGTCTAACTATTTTTCGAAGTGCTCAAAATTACCCCAAATGTGTTTGGAATGTTTTAACGAATACCATACGATATAGGATAATGTAATATATTATCCAGAATATAAATTAATAAAAAGTATGGTATAATGTGTTTTTAATATTTTTATGTTGTATATCCTATATATAATATCGTATATTTAATTAATTAACTCGAACAAAAAGAGCGTCACCATCATTTGGTAACAGGGCCTCCACGGAAGTATACTCATCGCATAGATATGTGCAACGTGGCGACGAACGTGTTAAACATATTCCTTAATATTATTTATATAGGAGTATATTAAGACTTGTACTTTCCATATACTGATCATCTTCTTTTATAATTTATATTAAGATGGCTGATGTTGATCCTGAAACTTTATTGGAATGGCTCAGTATGGGCCAAGGAGATGAAAGAGACATGCAGTTAATTGCTTTAGAGCAATTGTGCATGTTATTGCTCATGTCTGATAATGTTGATCGATGCTTTGAATGGTATGTTGAAAACATTGATAATGTTTATTATTTTAACTGAATAAAATATAATAAAATGTACTTTATTTTAGCTGTCCTCCACGCACATTTCTTCCTGCATTATGTAGAATTTTTTTGGATGAACTTGCACCAGATAGTGTTTTAGAAGTGACAGCTAGAGCTATTACATATTACTTTGATCTTTCACCAGAATGTATACGCAGAGTAATAGCCATGGAAGGTGCTGTGAAAGCTATTTGCAGTCGTTTATCTGGAGCTGGATTAGGTTCTAGAACTAGTAGGGACCTAGCTGAACAATGCATAAAGGTATTATATTATTTGATTGTTCTCAAATATAATATTAAAAAACATTCAACATATATGTTATTGTAGGCATTAGAACTTGTCTGTGCGAGGGAAGCGGGTGCTGTGCTCGAAGCTGGTGGCCTCCCTTGTGCTTTATGCTTTATTCGGGAGCATGGAGCTCTTGTTCACAGGGATACACTACATTCAGCAATGGCTGTGGTGACCCGTTTATGTGGGAAAGTAGAACCTCAAGATAAATCTTTGCCAGATTGTGTTGAAGCTTTATCAATGTTACTTAGACATGAGGATGCACATGTTGCTGATGGAGCACTCCGTTGTTTTGCATCATTGGCTGATAGATTTTCAAGAAGAAACACGGATCCTGCTCCATTAGCCTCCCATGGATTAGTTTCTGAACTTTTGTATAGGTATTATTTTATGATAAATCTTGTACAGATATTTATTTCAGAAGTATCAAAATAATCCTTTTATTTCTGTTTATAAATAGGTTATCAAATGCAGCAGGGCCTGGTACATCAATAGCAACTACTTCTGGAAATCCAAAAACACCTCCACCATCTAGTACAGCTACAACACTTCCTACTCCTGAAGCGAATTCTTGCGCATCTGTTTCTACTATAATTAGTCTTCTATCAACACTTTGCAGGGGATCACCATCTATAACTCATGATCTTTTACGTTCTGAACTACCAGACGCGATTGAGAAAGCTTTAAAAGGAGATGAACGATGTGCACTTGATTCCATGAGATTAGTTGATTTATTGTTAGTTTTACTATTCGAAGGAAGG
Source organism: Bombus fervidus (assembly GCF_041682495.2). Taxonomy (NCBI): domain Eukaryota; kingdom Metazoa; phylum Arthropoda; class Insecta; order Hymenoptera; family Apidae; genus Bombus; species Bombus fervidus. The sequence goes on from NC_091524.1 coordinate 4,924,704, forward strand.
TCAGCATTAGGCCGCAATACAAGCGGTGGTCCATCCGGTCCCGTATTACCACGATTTAGGCGCCCGGAAAGCGCTGGTGAAAAATCTCATAGACAGTTGATTGATTGTATTCGGTCAAAGGACACGGATGCGTTAATAGAAGCCATAGATTCTGGAGGCATTGGAGTTAATTTTATGGATGATGTTGGACAAACATTGCTTAATTGGGCATCCGCATTCGGAACTCAAGAAATGGTTGAATTCTTGTGTGATAGAGGAGCAGATGTTAATAAAGGTCAAAGATCTTCTAGTCTGCATTATGCTGCTTGTTTTGGAAGACCAGCTATTGCTAAAGTATTACTTAGACATGGGGCAAACCCTGATTTGCGAGATGAAGATGGGAAAACGCCATTGGATAAAGCTAGAGAACGTGTAGATGAAGGTCATAGAGAAGTTGCCGCTATATTACAATCTCCTGGAGAATGGATGTTGCCAAATCAAGAACATAGGAAACCAGAAACAGAAGCAGAATTCACAGAACCAAAAGGTGATCCCGAAATGGCTCCAGTATACTTAAGAAGATTATTGCCAGTATTCTGTGCAACATTTCAATCATCTATGTTGCCAAGCATTAGGAAAGCCAGTTTAAGTTTAATCAGGAAGATGGTGCATTATATTCAACCAGAATTACTTATTGAAACATGTGGTTCTGATAGAATGGGAAGCTGTGGTGCTATGCTTGTAGAAGTAATTGCCAATGTACTGGACAATGAGGTAAACATACAATATTTTTTATATAAATTTATTTCTTCTTTTTCTTTTTTCTTTCTTTTTTTTAGTTTATACAAACTTTTTAAGGCCCTGCGAGATTCATATAAGATAGTATAATCAATGTTTTAAAATCTTTAGTATTCATGCAGGCAGACAGGCAGCAAGACAGACAATGCTAGTGATTTAGTTAAGATTGTTCACAGGAGCTTGAGATAAAAGCACCATCACCACCACCTCCGCCTCTCAAGCCGATAATTGGCCCAAAATTGCGTTGTCTCGCATCGCGCAAGTCTTCCAGTTCCCTGAACTACATTGTTGATAAGACGGTAACGTCTGTTGTATATTTGCCAGTCTCTAGTTGAAACGTCCTTTGTGCCCCTTACATGCTATTCGTAAATCCCACTATCTTTTTACTGATCTCATTAATAATTATGCAAAGATTTCATTTACTATTAACATAATGTATTTATGACACAATTCGTATAAAGGGTGAGATCTAACAAATATGCGCATGTTTTATTCCTTTGCTGAGAAAATTTTTTTTACATCGCATATAAATACCAAAAAGTGCCATGTGCATTAATATATAGAATCAACGTGCAATTTGTTCTCTAGCATAAAATGTGATGTAAGAAGATCATTAAGGTACAAATTTTGTAAATAATAACAGTGAAGGACACACAGATCTTTCAGTGAATGGCCAGTGAAATTGCTCTAAACAGGTGTTAATTATGATAGATTAGACACGAAGCTGGTTGTCCACTTCTATTGACTGTCTGCCTGCTGCTGATGGGATTAATGGGCATTTGCTTGTGATTTCAATGGATCGCGTAATCATTTTGCTCATAAATAAATTTGTGCTGTTATATTCGTGCCATACAAAGTATGACTGAATAAAAGGACTATAGATATGTTCTATAAGAAATTGTGCAGTATTTATTTTATATTAAATTAAGAAAAAATGGACCAGAAATCTTTGTTTGACTTAATTGGACTTCAAATATTTATAAAGCATTGTATTTACAACATCTTTATTTTAATCTTAATAGGAGGATGAGGATGGACACTTAGTGGTTTTGCAAATGATACAAGATTTGATGATAAAAGGCAAAGATGAATTTCTAGAACATTTTGCTCGTTTGGGAGTCTTTTCAAAAGTTGCTGCTTTGGCTGGACCACAAGAGGCTGTTCCAGAACCAGAAGCAGAATCAAATCAATCTGAAGAACAAAGAATGGAAGATGCGAGAGAACTTTTAATTGGAAGAGCTTATCATTGGAGAGATTGGTGTATTTGTAGAGGTCGTGATTGCTTATATGTCTGGTCTGATGCAGCAGCTTTAGAACTATCAAATGGAAGTAATGGATGGTTTAGATTTATACTCGATGGAAAATTAGCAACAATGTATTCTAGCGGCAGTCCAGAAGGCGGGACAGACACATCAGGTGCGTTTTTCTCTTTTTTAATATCGACATAAAATTCATCACCTATGTCTCGTCCATCTTGCCACTATCTTTCTTGTTGAAGTATTCTTTTCACCCTCACACACCCTTCGCGACAAATAAACTGACTCTGTTGGAACCACATTTTTATGTTATATCGTTTTCATTTGTGATTAACTTCCGCGAGGGGAATAGTTTAGTAAATAACTGGTTTTACTAACTGCCTACAGGAAAGGGGAGGAACACAGAGTCGCTTACCACTGAAGGTAGGTACACACATGTTCAACTTTCCTAGTTGTGCACGCTATCCTATCTCTCAGTGTACATCATCAGTTGCATGGAGATTCCTTTATTTCTGCATGACTTAAACATTCTCTGCCACAACATTATTCAGTTCATTAAAAATCTTTACACCACTCGCAGTTTTACTAACTGTATCAATTACTAGAACGTATACTTTGCAGAAAACCGTGGCGAGTTTTTGGAAAAATTACAAAGAGCACGAAGTCAAGTTAAACCAAATTCTGTGAGTCAACCTGTACTTTCACGTCCTGGTACGACCCGCCTAGTGGTAGGAAATTGGGCATTATCTAGTAGAAAAGAGAGTGAATTGTGCATACATAATAGCGATGGTCAACAACAAGCAACAATCTTACGAGAAGACTTACCAGGATTTATTTTTGAATCAAATCGTGGTACTAAGCATTCCTTTACAGCAGAAACAAGTTTGGGTAAGTATTCAGTTTTTATTTATGTACTAATATGAATAAATTGATATTAATGTTAATATTTAGTACTTTATTACAGAAAATAAATATTTTATTATCTTTTATTTTTAGGTCCAGAATTTGCAGCAGGTTGGGCTGGTAAAAGGGGAAAAAGATTGAGATCTAAAATTGAAGCTATTAAACAAAAAGTTAAAGTACAAGCTCAAGATATTTATGAATGTTATTTTAAGGCTGCCCAAGCACAGCCACGTGGAGTAGTTGCTAAACTAGGAACTATTGTTAGTCAAATAGAAAAAGCTTGCCAAAAACAACAATCGGGAAATCGAGAGTGGCGTAATATACTACAAAGTGCACTGGAAGAACTTAAAGATTTATTAAACGAGGAAGGGAGAGTTTCTGCATACGAACTTCATTCTAGCGGGCTTGTGCAAACTTTACTTTCATTATTAGCAGCTCCACCAGGACCACAACCACCTACATTACGAGCAACAAAACTCAGGATGCAAAGAATAGCAGTATTTAAAAACTGTTTTCACTCAAGAGACGCTAACAAAGAGCATAATTCTGCTAAAATTCTAGTCCATAAATTGGTTTCAGTCTTAGAATCTATTGAAAAATTACCTGTTTACTTGTATGATACACCAGGTTCAGGTTATGGCTTACAAATTTTAACAAGAAGATTGCGTTTTCGATTGGAAAAGGCAACTGGTGAAAGTTCTTTAATTGATAGGTCTGGTCGAAGTTTAAAAATGGAACCATTAAGTACTATACAACAATTAGAAAACCATTTATTGAAAATGGTAGCAAAGCAATGGCATGATCACGATAGGTCAACTTTTACATTTGTTAAGAAATTAAAAGATAGAAATAGGATAACTTTTAAATATCAGTATGATTTTGATGAAAATGGATTGTTGTATTGGATTGGTACAAATGCAAAAACTTGTACCGAATGGGTTAATCCCGGTCAATATGGTTTAGTCGTCGTTACATCGAGTAATGGAAGAAATCTTCCATATGGCCACCTTGAAGATATCTTAAGTCGAGATCCATCAGCATTAAACTGTCATACAAACGATGATAGGCGTGCATGGTTTTCGATTGATTTAGGAGTTTGGATTATTCCAAGCGCTTACACATTGAGGCACGCAAGAGGCTATGGTAGAAGTGCCTTGCGGAATTGGATGTTTCAAGCATCAAAGGATGGTGTTATTTGGACAACATTATACGCTCATGTAGATGATTCATCATTAAATGAGCCTGGTAGTACAGCTAGTTGGACATTAGAGCCACCAGCTGATGAAACACAGGGCTGGCGTCATTTAAGATTACAACAAATTGGAAAGAATGCTTCTGGTCAAACACATTATTTATCTGTATCTGGATTTGAAGTTTATGGAGAAGTTACTGGAGTTTGCGAAGATTTGGGACGTGCAGCTAGAGAAGCTGAAGCTGGAGTTCGAAAACAACGAAGATTAATTAAAGCTCAAGTTCTCCGTCATCTAGTCGCTGGTGCTAGAGTGGCTAGAGGTTTGGACTGGAAATGGAGAGATCAAGATGGTGTCCCGCCTGGTATGTTTACAACAAAATGAAATTTATTGATCAAATGTTGTTTTTATTCAATTAGTATTTGAATTAATAGATTTTCTTTATTATTTCAGGTGAAGGCACAGTAACAGGGGAATTACACAATGGTTGGATAGATGTAACATGGGATCACGGTGGTTCTAATTCTTATAGAATGGGTGCAGAAGGAAAATACGATTTAAGATTAGTTGGTACTGGTCTTGATACAGATAGTGGAACAAAAAGTAAAAATGGTGGCGGAGTTTTAACAGGACGAAAATCCAGTAGTACTCCTAGTTTACCAGATTGTACTGATAATGCGATGCGTGGTTCAGTAGCTTCTACAGATCAAGCAGCAAGTGCGGATAATTTAGCAGTTAAGGTATAATTTAAAATATTTATCATTTTATATGTCATTTATATATAATGCGGAGCCGGAAAGAAGACTAGCGTAAAGAATGTGGGTCTGATTAGTTATTTTGTATAGACTCAACACAAACGTTAAGGTAATTAACGTCTATTGGTTGAAAGTGTTACACATACAATATATAGCAACACGTGACGTATTGTCTCGGTAGTCATCTTTCTAGCTCCGCAGTATACGTGATTTATGCGTGATTTAATTACATTTGACATAAAGCATTAAGACATGCTACTATTAATTAGAGTAAAAAATAATTCGCCTAATATAGTGCCAATTTTGTATTTATAATAAACAGCAAGCCGTTGAGTCGATAGCTGAAAATGTGTTGTCGGTTGCTCGCGCTGAAGCGGTTGTTGCTGTAACCGGTGAAGGTGGGGCAAATTCAACGAGCGAATTGTCCGTTGTATTACATCCCAGGCCTGACACTACTGTGACAAGTGATCTGGCAACAATTGTTGAGAGTCTCGCCCTTAATACTGATTGTCCTGCCAATAGTAACAGCAATCGAGCATCTAGTAGTTCAAAACCATTTTTTGCAACTGTGCGAGGAAATAAGGTGTGACACCCGTAGTTATTAAGATAATTGTTTAATGTTTACAATTCATTTAAATGTAAAATATTTTTACAGCCAGGATCAGGCCTATTAAGTCTTGAAGCTACTGAAGTGTTGGATCGTGTCAGAGAAGGAGCCGACAGATTACGCAATAATACTAATAGCTTTTTGAGTGGAGAATTACTTAGTTTAGTGCCTGTTAGAATCAGTGTGTCAGGTGAATTAGAAGAGAATTCATTAAGGATTAAATCTGTTCAAAGGCATCACTCCGGGATTACTGATGGTATGATAATTATTATTAATCTTGGTTTATATACCCCATTTACTGTTTTTTTCTTTTAATATAAAATAACTGTGAAATAAAATAATGTAAAGATTCTAATCCTACACTAAAGTTTTTATAACTCACTTATGAAGAAATGCATTTTTTGTCCTTCTTTTTTGTTATTTACAATCATGTTTCCTCTAAACTAGCTGCCAAAGAATGTAGTCGGGACAAAGAAGCTAGCTCATCTACACAAAATACAGCAGGTGGATGTCCTGTTGTTGTTACCAATCCTATGTCTGTGTCTGTTCCTAACCTTGCTTGTTCTGATGCTAACAATACTTTGGAACCAACAACTGCATCTGGTTTATTAGAAACCTTCACTGCAATGGCTCGAAGACGAACATTGGGTTTGTGTCTATGTATTGTTGCTTAATAGTATTTGTATATTAATAATTTAATTTTCTTAATTGTATTTTATGTAATGCTTGTATTTTTTAATAAATTAGTGATATAAGTTACTAATAAAATTTTTTAGGACCCACAGGTGGACAACATATTGCTTCCAATTCTAATGCTGGTTCAAATTCACGTGGACCTAATTCTGTATCGAGTTTAGTTCGACTTGCCTTGAGTCCTAATTTTCCTGGAGGTTTACTTAGTACTGCTCAAAGTTATCCAAGTTTAACCAGCAGTGGTCAAGTAGCTGGTAGTGGTGTTACGACAACGACTGGACCCGGCCTAGGACAAGCACTTACAATGTCATTGACTAGTACAAGTAGTGATAGTGAACAGGTAAAGCTTAGTATCCAAGAAATAATATAAAAAATGTTTTTGTTGTGAAATAATATTTATTATATGCCATGAATATAAAATTTAAAGTAAAGTACATAATTCTATATAATGTAATAAGCAGTTATGGCTACAGGTTAGTCTTGAAGATTTTTTGGAATCTTGCGGGGGTATTGCAAGTTCTAGTGCTAGTGGAGGTAGAACAACAGGTGGACCAACTCTTTTGACTGAATTAGAAGACGATGAAGATGGCGTTCTTGAAGAAGAAGAAGACAACGATGAAAATGATCAAGAAGTACGTTAGGAAAGATTATTTTATTTTAATGTAAAGGAATGAATATTTATTTTTTGTGTCCTATTTTTATAGGAAGATGATGAAGAAAATGAAGAAGAAGGAGAGGGTTGTGATGGTGATTATGAAGATGTAATGGTAAGTCGTAATCTTCTAGCAGCGTTTGTGGAAGAAGAAACTCCTCAAAATAGTAAGAGACGTGCATGGGATGATGAGTTTGTTTTGAAACGGCAATTCTCTGCTCTGATTCCTGCCTTTGATCCACGACCTGGACGAACTAATATTAATCAGGTTAATTGAATAAAAAAGTTTAAGAGACTTAAATGATGATAATAATAATAATTTTATTTATATTATGAAATATTTTATAGACCACTGATTTGGAGATTCCACCACCTGGTAGTGAAACTCAGTCAAACACACGCTCAGGCTCATTGCCAATGCCGAAACTTTCTTTAACACTAAAAGGACCAGGCCTTCCTGGAGTATCAGATGTTGAACTAGCTCTTACAGAACCACACGCCAGCATTTTCCAACAAGTACAAGAATTAATGCAACTGACAGAATTGGGTAGTCGACAAGAAAAATTAAGAAGAATATGGGAACCAACTTACACGTAATATATTTATTCTTTAATGTATAATAAAAAATTAAATATTTACATACTACGTAAATATATAATAATAAGTAATAATAATAATAATAATAATAATAATAATAATAATAATAAATTACATACTATGCTTTTTTATAGTATAATATATAAAGAAGCAAAGGACGAAGAATCATCTGGAAGAGCAACACCAGTTGTTACATTATATTCTCGTAATACAGCACAAAATTCTTCAGTATGTAGTGTAGAGGATGTATTGCAACTATTGAGGCATGTTTATGTACTAAGCACTACTAATGATGACGGTAAACACATCGATTATGAAGAACTTGAGGAATCAACATGTTGGGTTCATCCAGATGACTTTACTTCAAAGAAAATTACAAACAAGATAGTACAACAAATTCAAGATCCTCTAGCATTAGCTGCCGGGGCTCTACCGAATTGGTGCGAAGAACTAGCAAGAAGTTGTCCATTTTTATTACCCTTTGAAACTAGACGATTGTACTTTAGTTGTACTGCCTTCGGAGCCTCGCGATCCATTGTGTGGCTTCAAACACAAAGGGATGCTGTTCTTGAAAGACAAAGAGCACCAGGTTTAAGCCCACGACGTGATGACATTCATGAGTTCCGCGTTGGGAGACTTAAACACGAAAGAGTTAGTGTACCTAGGGGAGAGAAACTATTAGACTGGGCAGAACAAGTAATGAAGGTAAGTTAATAATTTAATAATTAAATTTAATGTTTACAGTATAATACATTATCTCTATTGGAAGAAAAGATAGAAAAACTGTATTGTATTATAGGTATAGGTATATATATTATATGTATTATATTATGTATATAATAGGTACATGCAAGTCGGAAGAGCATACTAGAAGTGGAATTTGTCGGCGAAGAAGGAACTGGTCTTGGACCAACATTAGAGTTCTTTGCACTAGTTGCTGCTGAACTACAACGTAAAGACTTAGGTTTATGGTTATGTGATGATGAAAATTCGCCTGATACGGATCAATCACGAGTTTCTGGAGATCAGGTTCGACCTCCTGGATATTATGTAACTCGACCGAGTGGACTGTTTCCTGCTCCCTTACCACAAGATTCTGCAGCTTGTGATCGTGCTATTCGACATTTCTGGTTTTTGGGCGTGTTCTTGGCAAAAGTTTTGCAGGATAATAGATTAGTAGATTTACCATTATCCCGTCCTTTCTTAAAATTAATGTGTCACGGAGACATCACAAACAATGTAAATGAAAAGATTGGTCTTAGTGGTGTAACACAAGAAAGTATATCTTCAAGTATGTCGAGTAGCTTTATATCCGAAGAGGGTGAAGCGGATACAGCATACTCTTCGTTAGAACCACCTTCTTGGTATGCTGGATTATTGGATATTGAAGATCTAGTACTTGTCGATCCAGTAAGAGGTGAATTCTTGAAAGAGGTACAAACGGCAATTGCTAAACGTGATAGAACGCTTTCCGATGGTCGTAATTCTACCGACGAAGAAACGACATTAAATATTACTCATTCATCCGGAATGTCAGTGCCTATTGAAGATTTGTCTTTAACAATGACATATTCTCCAAGTTCCAAAATCTTTGCATATAATCAGGTAGAATTAATAGAAGGAGGTGCGGAGATTTCAGTTACTATGGAAAATGCAAGAGAATACGCTGAGACGACAATTAATTTCTGTCTTGATCGAGGAATTTCAAGACAACTAGAGTCGTTTAAATCTGGTTTTTCAAAAGTCTTCCCAATGGAAAAACTTCATGCTTTCAGTCCGGAAGAAGTAAGGGCTATGCTTTGTGGAGAACAAAACCCACAATGGACCAGAGAGGACCTGCTAAATTATACTGAGCCAAAACTAGGTTACACAAGAGAAAGGTAAGGATATTTGAAATACATGTAGATAACTAACTATTGCATAATCTAATTTACTAAATAGAATATACTTTTTTACTGCTTTAGTCCTGGTTTCCAAAGATTTGTCAATGTTCTACTTTCATTGACTGGTCCTGAAAGGAAGGCTTTCTTACAATTTGCTACTGGATGTTCAGCTTTACCTCCTGGGGGATTATGTAATTTACATCCTAGATTGACTGTTGTGCGGAAAGTAGATGCTGGTTCAGGTGGTTATCCCTCTGTTAACACCTGTGTTCATTATTTAAAATTACCAGAATATCCCACTGAAGAAATACTTAAAGAAAGACTCTTGGCAGCAACTAGAGAGAGAGGATTTCACTTAAATTAATCTCTTTTCTGCTCAGGCAAGGAACTGCTGCGATAACGCAGTAAAAAATATTCGCTCTTAAAATGAGCGAATCGAACTTTGCTCCACAGATTATATTGTGTAATCTATACGCAAAAGTCGACTTTGGTCTTGATGTTATTTACAAAAAGCTAAAACAATTGTTTAATAAGAATCAGTATAGGTTTACAAAAACAATTTAGTGCATCCTGGAACGGAAATATTTACGATATCCAAAATTATTTAAAAGAAATTATTAAGAATTCATAATGTATCATAAATATTTAAATATTTAATGTTATTTGTTGATATGTTTAAATTTGTCTATTTTGATAAATATCTATAATTTAAAAGATAACAAATTATTTCTTTATTACTTTATGTTATGCGTTTAAGTTGTATTGTTTGAACTGATATTAGTTTCTTATAGAGTAAACTGATCTTTAAATTAATATTGTGATATGCACTGTAGTATGATATCAAATGCTTATTTAATGTAAAAAGCTAACTTACAATTTAATAACATAGGTTATCCGTTCCAGGTATTGGCTACAATTATATTATAAATTATCCGGATACAATAGAAATTGTATTTTCTCAACAAATGTAATTTATGCGAGTGTTTTCAAGTATATTTGCTATTCTTGTGGAACAAAAACTTTACAGTTCCTCATTTTAAAACGAATGTTCGTATTGTCTTCTTTATGGAATATTGTCGTATTTGGAAAGTAATTCATATGTAAAAAAGAAAGGGGATTATCTTTAATGAAAGTTTTATTTTCTTTATCAGAATGCCTCTCACATATATGTATACAGCGTTATAAAAACGTATAAGATGTGAATCAAAATTTACTTGTGCAAAGTGCTAAGTTTTTATCAATCACAATGAAAACGATGTTTTTTAGCATCTAGACCAATTTTCACAGCTTCAAATATTTGTTCTTTTAACTAAATATCAATGCATCACCATGTTTATAAAGACGCGCGAGTGTCTAAATATAATACACGAAAAAGAAGATATAAAATGTTTGAAAGCATTTTGATGAAAATGTTATAAAGACTTGGCAAGCTGAGCACTCTGCATCTTTGTACAATATGCTACTTAATGCTCACTCAATAATTATAATTATAGGCGGAAATCAGTATACTTGTAATAATAGTGTCTAGAAGAAGATATGAAAATAATATAAATGTGAAAAGATTGATTAATGATATCGACATGAGGAATAGTTACTATTACTGTAATATAAATTATTATTGATTCTTGGGGAAAGAATAAAAGAAAAAAACGTTATAAAGTATAACATGTTTTTCAATATAATTTGTTATATGTTTTATACAGTTTATGAATATAAACATATGTATTTAACAATTCCTGTACTAGTTAGAAAAGATGTATAGATATCTCATTAGATCCCACATCATGTATCACCAATATATACTACTAACATATTGTGTCTTAAAAACATGAATTCCGTATGGCCATACATATCACAATTCATATCATTAAAAATTTTTATTTTATTCTTTATAATTTTGCTGAAACAAGTAAGTCACTCTCAGTACCATACTTTATTGATCTTAGTCACTTTTTGTGTAGCACATTATTTGCTTCTGCACGTTCCTCTTCTAATTCTTTGGCTGTAATATTTAATTTTGATCTAGCAAAGTCACTGATTGGAAGTCCCTGAAAAGAATCAGTGTAAGTAATTGTTTTGTTTCCAAAGTATGTATAAATATAAAAAATGATATAAAAAATATTTACTTGAACAATTTTGTATTGTCCATTTTCTATAGTAACTGGGGAAGAGAACACAACATCTCTTGGAATTCCATAACTGCCATCAGACAGCACTCCCATGCTAACCCATTCTCCTGGTTTGGTACCCAACCACCAATCTCTCATGTGATCTCCAGCTGCTTTAGCAGCTGACATTGCAGATGACATTTTTCTAGCAGCTATCACAGCTGCACCACGTTTTTGAATTGTTTCCACGAAAATAGTATTTAACCAGTTATCATTGTTTATGGCTGAAAGCACTGGTTTAGTGGAACCTTGAAGAGCTACAGTAGCATGAGCTGCATCAGGATATTGAGTTGAACTGTGATTGCCCCAGATAATGACATTTTTTACTTTATCAACCTGTTTAGAAATATGAAATTATTCATTTACTTTTCAAGTAGAAGTATATTTATGCTTAATATAATGTTGAAACTAATTACCTGTACATTTAGTCGTGCTGCTAAAGCTGCTTGAGCACGATTTTGATCCAATCTAGTCATAGCAGTAAAATTTTGCTTTGGAATAGAAGGTGCATAATGAGAACAAATTAAGGCATTTGTATTAGCAGGATTGCCAACAACTAAGACCTTAACATCTTTTCGAGCATGTTTGTCTAGAGCTTCTCCTTGAACTTTAAAAATTTCTACATTAGCAGCTAGGAGATCTTTCCTCTCCATTCCTTCTTTTCGGGGCATTGCTCCAACAAGAAAGGCTGCAGCTACGTTTTTGAAGGCTACATTTGGATCAGCTGTAGGAACAACTTCTACAAATAAAAAGTTCATACAGTAAATAAAATATAAAAAACGATATATTTATGTATACATATATAATGCATTTTTATTAAAATATAAAGTGACTTAAAAATATGATTTAGTTTCTTACATAACACTGATGTTACATAATGTTTTCTGTCCATAATTACATTATAAATTATATGATCTTATGAATTTATATGTTCTTATTTATCATATAAAATGAATCATGAGAAAGAAATCTTATAAATTTACTTTTATATCATAATCTTATGATTTATATATTCTATATATTATTTTTATATTTTTGTATTATATTTAATATATAATTTTGTGGCTTCTATTTATCGGATGTGCAACAATTTTCCTAAGACATGCAATTAAAGAATATATATATTTATATATTTTTTCTAGTATGCTTTAAATTCTTACATTGTTAATAATTTCTTAATCATAAATTTATATTTATTAAATTTATATAATTTTACCTTTCAGAAGTGGAAGAGCTAAGTCTTCTAATTCCATAACTACTCCATCCAATACTTTCATCATAACAGGAATATCTAATAAACGAAGATTTATTGGTTGATCTGGACCAAAAACTGAACCAGCAGCAAGCTGGTACAATAAAGAATATGCAATTTGCCCTGCAGCTCCCGTAACCACTACATTTATTGGCTCGCTCTAAAAAATTTAAGAAAACATAGATTATTCGCATGGACATACATTTTTAAAAATTTAACTAATAATATTTTCAATTTCCAATCATAAATATAAGTTTGTATATAGTATTTCATTTTGAACTCATATCATTATTAAATAATAGTTCCCTTAATACAGGTGGTTTCATTCAGTATAGTATGTTACAATAATTGATAAATAGTAAATTGAAAGCAGTAATGCTTTGAAAACTTGTTGAAGGTCGAATGTAGGTTAAGCAATTATATTACATAGAATATTAAGTTCTAAAACATTTTCCATTATTTTTATGATATAAAACAATTAACATATTTCTTAAGACTTACCATCTTTTATGCTGATTTTCTATAACAATATTGTTCTCAAATTACAGAACTGAACACACTTATCGAACTCTCCAGGACTGGTTGAGGTCAATTAAAATGATTGGTGCAATGACGACTGAACTGGAAGATAGATTTCAATTCGACTGATAGTACTGGAGACCAAGTATTCTAATTATGTTATTCCATACTTCAATCGACAAGAACGTTACAGTATTTAATTTATAAATTATATAATGTATATAAAAAAGACGCAATCTTTTACATAATTAGTATAACATTATTATCAAAAAATGTTAATATTTTATTAGAAATAATGTATAAACTAAATTCTCGCTGCTTTTATTTCCGTATATGTGAATATACTTAGGGCTTTGTGCGTGCCTAGTAAATTAGAGACCTATTAATAAGAAATGTGGAATAAACATTTATTTTCGTTTTATTTCAATGTCATACTTCATATGTAAAATTTTGTTGCATAATATTTACAGGTATCACGTAGAAGTTCAAAAATTTATTTCAGCGCAGTATCCAATCGGAATTTAATATGCTGCCATCTATTTAGCAGTATTACAGAGTCAATAATCTATTCAAGTTAGTGGCGTGAGTTCCCCATCTAAATATTGGGTATAAACGGATACCATGGTATATAATTTCAACATGATATTGGAATTTTATACATGAATTTTTATATTTTTTGTTAAAAAATTTCATTTTGATTAATTGCAGATCTATATACATTGATATGCACATATATATTAAGAGTTACTATTTTATTTGACTAAGATATTTTTACTGAAGCAGAATGTTAAATACATATTTATTCAGTGAGGTGATATTATCGATAACATGAACAAGAAAATGTTGGCTACTATGACAACCTAAAATTTCAACATCTGCTACGCTCATGGAATAGCAGCACTGTATAGTCAAGTATAGTGTATAGTGAATCGTGTCGTGAAGAATAAGAGAGACTAGATAAGTGCGGAGGTTACTCCGATTTTGCCAAATTTTGAACATGCTAATTCAAAGATTAAGTTGACAACAGTTTGATAATTAATGTCTAGCTAAGTTTACATCATAATCTACTTCGCGTATATGTATAGATCATAATTTTTATTGTCATTATAGATTATTTTTTCTCTTGTGTTGTATTTAATCTTTTTGTTAATTGATCTTTTGTGTTGTATTCTCGTAATACGCATTGTAGAAAATACTTGGTAACAATATGAAGTTACACACAGATGTATATGACAAATTATATTTGTGAGTATCATTTTTACATGCTGTTTTAGTGAAATTAAGTAATTAATAGCTAGTCAGAGTGAAGGATCATGTGGTGACTCCTTAACTATATTGATAATTGACTGTTTTTTCAGATACATAACACCTGAAAAGTTTTATGTAGAACCTATTGGAACTAAAGTGTTGCTTGTAGTTGATAGAGTGAGTCAGCAAATTTATATGCAAGGTAATTAATGACATGTAGATTGCATTTGATATTATTGTAAGATAAATTTTCTAAGCATTTCATTCATATTTCAGCTGGCACAGCTAGTCAAATTCCATCAACTGCAAGTCGTAGAAAGATATGGGGTATAGTAGGAACTATAAGACTATTAGCGTGCCGATATCTTATAGTAATAACAGATGCTGCAGAAGTTGGAACAATAGCTGGTCATCAAATTTTTAAACTAGTTTCGACAGATGTTATACCCTATACTAAATCTTCATTACATCTTAGTGAAAAACAAGTGCAAAATAATTCGACATATGTAGAAATGATTAAATCTGTATTAAATACACCTTATTTTTATTTTAGTTACACATACGATCTCAGTCATACAATGCAAAGACTTCAAAACACCCCTCCTGAATTTTTACAGGTTATCATTATTTTTATTACTTTTATCACTCTATATTGTTGTTGTTGTCTGATGATGGAGTATGTATTTTCTTATCAAACAGATGCCACTTCATGATAGGGCAGACCTTAGATTTGTATGGAATGCTTATCTCCTGCAAGATCTAACATCAAGGCCTGAGCAATATAAATTTTGTCTGCCTATTATTCATGGATGTATCCTTGCAAGCAAAAGAAAAGAAAAGAATACACTATATAGATATATACATACACACATATATATCTTCCTTAATGTTTCTTTAGTTGTATCATTAAATACTATTACTGTAACTGGTAGTACATCATTTAATTTGGGTGTAGTATCTAGACGAAGTGTGCATCGTGCAGGAACAAGGTTGTTTTCACGTGGCATAGACACTACTGGTAATGTTTCTAATTATGTAGAAACAGAGCAACTAGTTGAATTTAATGGACATCGCATGTCTTTTGTACAAACGCGAGGGTCTATTCCTTTATTCTGGTATCAGGCACCAAATTTGAAATATAAACCTAAACCTCAATTGAGTACTCACGAGGATCATCAAACTGCCTGTGCACGGCATTTTGAAACTCAAATATTTCATTATGGGAAGCAAATATTGATAAATTTAGTAAGTTGATAAACAGAATTGAAGGAAATTAAATTTTTATCACGGCTACTCTAATTCCAATATCGTAATTTTAATACAGATTGACCAACGTGGTCCAGAAGCTGTACTTGAAAAAGCATACGGCAATGTAGTACAACGAATTAATA
Organism: Bombus fervidus; assembly: GCF_041682495.2. Classification (NCBI taxonomy): domain Eukaryota; kingdom Metazoa; phylum Arthropoda; class Insecta; order Hymenoptera; family Apidae; genus Bombus; species Bombus fervidus. Next base: position 4,940,595 of record NC_091524.1, read on the forward strand.
ATCAGAACGTTCGGTACGAAAGTTTTGATTTTCATGCTGAATGTAGAAGATTGAGATGGGATCGGTTAAATGTATTACTCGATCGATTAGCTCCCGAATTAGAACAGATGGGTTACTTTTTATTGTTGGAAGATGGGACACTGTTATCGACGCAAGACGGCGTTTTCCGTACCAATTGCATCGATTGTCTTGATAGAACTAATGTTGTTCAAAGTATGATTGCAAAGAAAGTTCTTAATGATGTGTTACCAAGGTTGCAGGTCCTTAGAAAAATTGAAGATCATCCTAGCGTCGAAGAACAATTCAAACGGGTAGGAGTATAACTTTAATTGTGCTCTTTTTTCTATTTCAAATTTCTTATTTCATATAAAACATTGGTTCTAGATTTGGACTGACAATGCAGACGTTATAAGTGTTCAATACTCAGGTACTGGTGCATTGAAGACAGATTTTACTCGAACTGGAAAACGAACTAAATTAGGTGCAATCAGAGATGGTTTGAATTCTTTAACAAGATACTATAAAAATAATTTCACCGACGGTTATAGACAAGTATGTAACTTTCTTTTCTCAAAGATTTCTCGTTATTGTTTACATATGATAAGTTACAATATATTCATTTAACAGGACTCATTGGACTTATTCTTGGGTCGGTACATCGTACAAGATGGTGAATGTACGTTACTTCAGTGTCCTTTAGAATCGGAAAGGAATTGGCGTTATGCTACGTTCCCTTTGGTACTCCTTGTTGCATCATCCATGTTGGTTGCTCACGTAATTTTGCCTTCGAGATATACTACTGAAATTTTGTTGTATATGCTATTTTGGGGTGCTATGGTAGCTGGTACATTTGCAACTATTATCCATCACGGCAAACAATACGTGGATAAACCTAAACTACTTTAAAAAATTTTTTAAGTTCAGGTAGCATATATTATATAATATTTCTAAGCTGAGAAGCGTTACAAATTTCTTATTATTTTTCACTATTTAAGTTTTTATTACATTTTCGTATCATAAAGTATTAACACGTTCGTTTGAAAAAGCTACAGGGCAATCCAATATTTAGATTTGTAAAATCTAGCTTTACGTATGTATTCTCGCATTTTTATGTTCCAGAAATCGTAGTTCTAATATTACAAATGAGGTAAATGTAGTGAAATGGGGCAAATGTGTTCTTATTGATGTACATATATATATATATATATTTATAGATTAAGAGTGTAGTTGATATCTCTAATTAAGATATTGTTAATGCTCTCGCATTTTCAAGTAGAATAAGGTGTAAGGAATACTACTCATTCCTTCTTCACTTAGTTTGACACGTTTTAAAAAATGTAGTAAAGTATTGTAAAGAGTTTTTTGAGTAACATTTTCTCATATATAAAATCAATTCGCATATAGCATTTAGTATCTACCGTCCATAGATTACCTGCAATATACACTATTTGAAATTCTGTTTATTGCAGGTGCCTGATGGCATGTAATATATATGCATTTGCAATGTAAGCAAAATCGGAGCGAAGTTAGTAATAAATTAATACATCTTTTAATGAAAAAAAGCAGGTTTTAACAAGTAATACAATCTTAACGATTGTTTATAATGTGTAAATGCCACAATCCCTAGTTAAAAGAACGGTTTGCATTCTAAGACATGCAGTGTTATGTATTCTGATAATTTTGTAGGCAATATCGAACCAAAGTATGTAATGTTTATAAGATTGTAATGTATCATAGGAATGTAATAATTATCAGTTACAATTTCATATAGTCATTCTAATTATAATAAAAGATCGGGGGATATTCTGGTAAAAGAATATTTTTTAATATTTAGAAACTAATTTTCATAGTAAGGTATTTATCCAGTTAATATCTTTGATCTGTTATGCGTTAATAAATTAGTTTTTCTCTTGAAAGTACGTGTGACGTATTTTTATAGTTGTAATGGGGATAGATAAGAATAGTTGCATCGATTTTCATTGTAATTTCATTTATTACTTTAATGCTAAATGATTTTGGAATACAAATGTTGATTTATTAATTAAACAACCAGCGTTTCTCAGTCTATCTATTATATAAATTCAGCAGCAATTAGGGAATTGTTATTTACCTTGAGGTAGAGGCGTCTCGTATTTGCTTTGGTGTTCAATCTACATGTTTCCCTACACGAAGCACGAGTAAACTTTAACCATTGTATGAAATCCATTCAGTTTGTTTAGTAAAGAGCATAGGGAAAATAGATTAAATAGATAGTTTCTTGTTAAATTTTGACGTTCGTTCATTATGAGAAAGTTCGTAATTTTAAAAATTAAATCAATGCTTAGTTTAAAAAACAAACAGCATCTTATACAACTTCTAGTACCGCGTTGTCTGTGTATAGACGGCACTTTTCTACTTACGGTATCATAAGAGTGCATTCTGAAAGCCAGGAACCTTTTAAAGGATCATCAAGGACATAACATGTACTTTCAGAAAGCATAATTAATTTAGCAGTCGAGATGTTTAGCTAAACAGGTAGAATTGCTGCCCTATTGCTCGCGGTCAGATTCGTGATACGTGTTAGTTTAGGGAATCGGTGAGAGGCTCTAGGAGTTCACCGTATCGAAATGTAGGACGATCCTTGACAGGACGTTTATTTATTTTCTTGTATTTAATCAAGGAAAGGGGACAGTTGCCACCAACAGACTTTCTCCGATTAACACGAATCCTATCAATTTATTTTGCAACTTCCATCAATACAAGCCGAATATTTATGAAATACACGATCGACTGTAGCCAGACGTGGTAAACAGACGGTACACTTGATTATACGATTTTCTGAGTATCTTTTAAAGCTAATGGCGGGTCGGCCGCGTCCGTCGGCTTCTCGTTTATTCCTATTGACAGAGACGAAGGGAAGAAAAACAGGCGGGCGACGTCATTTCCGAACCGAGGTGAAACTTTCCGTGGCTTTGAGCCTTTGACAAACGGTCGCTCGTAATTGGATTCGTTTTATAAAGTTCCAACGAAACGTGCAGCTTTCTGCTATTAATTGGAGATGGTAAGCGGCGCGCTCCTACAACGATGAGAAGAGTGTGGACTCGAGGTCGACGAGGGTGATTAATTTGATTCAATTACAAACCGACGACAGATCCAGGGCATCGATTTTATTACCATTTCTCCTCTTCTGTCGCAGCCACGAAATCTTCGTGTTCGATGCTCGACAAAGAAAGAAGACTATCCCCAACGATGGAGTTGAGGTTCACTTTGTGTTCACTGTTCGTTTGATGTTCCAATTTCCTCTTTTTGTATCTGATAAAACCGATTATCGTCATTGGAGGTCGAGTATTATTCATTGCTGTCACACACGCGGTGTAAACTGTAAACAGTATTTTATATCCACTTTCTTTTGGTAGGGTCATCTCAGGCGTTCGAGAGGGTGTCGAGTTAAAACGAAATTCATGAATAATTTATCGGGTGAAAAGGAGAAATTCGTTTCTTTGGTTAATTTTATCTAAAATCGAGTGGAATACCGAAAATCTGGTTGCGCGTTCAAAATTAACGAAATCGTTGAAGGTATTCGTGTTTCATGGCAGAGATAAAAAGAGGAGAGAGAGATGGAGAGAATTTCCTAGTAACAGCGGAGGTGTAGGGGTGTAGTCATTGCTCGGTTTTACACCTACTCGCACGCGTGGCTGTAGACCGTTCACCGGTTTGCATCCGTGGAAAACGCGGCTACCCGCCATTATACGTGCTTCACGCCCCTCGAGTGGAAAGCGATCTGATAGCGGATTTTTATAGCGCGCCAAGAGAGCTTTTCAACGCCACGTGATCTATTCTTTTACACCGATGGAAATTTTTTCGAGAAATGCACTTTCCAGGCGAGTCATCGTTTTTGCTGGCGTAATCGTCCAATTCCATTTCCATCTCTTTTACGTGGTAGCCAGCACTAGCTCATTTTCTCCTTTAGAAATCCTTTCTTCCAAGCATTAAGTATTCAATGATACTCTGACACCATGTTAAACCATAACATTAAGCAAATACGAGAGACACGAGCAATTTCCACCTTCGGCAAACACGCGATGCAAGGACATTGTACGATCCTCGGGGAGACTAGACCTCGTGTAGCGATCTCTCTGTCATCCAGGTAGCTTGGTGGTTTCTGTAAATCTCGCTTTTGTGCCGAGCAATTTGCTAGCTCGAACGTTTTGTGCGTCGTTTACAGTTTACGCGGCGATTTCCCGATTGGGCAAATCGCTGGTAGCACACTTAGGGTGGCTGTCGCGTGCAACCGTGGTCTCTGCCCGCGCGTGTACAACCCGCGTACATGTAGGATCGCGAGGGTATGCTGTGTACGTACGTCGGTTACGTAGCTACTTACGGTAGCTTCCGTGATACATGGAGGTCGCACCTAAATTTCCCCTGGGAGTCATACGTCTCTTCGGCCTCTCGGCAACCCTCTCTATTTTCCTGTGTTTCTAGCCTCCTCTTTTTCTTTCCCGCTCGATCTTCGTGACGATTTTCTCTTCCTCCTTTTGCATCTTTCCTTCTCCAACAGCGATCTTGCCTTTCGTTTTTCCTCTTCTCTCTCTTGAGCGCATAACTCTCGAACGTTTACCGAGAACCAAAGATCAAACGTTGGGCCTGGTTGTGAAGAAAAAAAAGCATTTTCTTGGTTCGCGACCGGGCGTATACATTAAAATAATTGAACGGGGACAGATTCCGTCTGGGTGTCGTTACGATTTCTCTCTACTTCGTATTTCAATTTCTTTTCTCTCGTCTGCCAAATCCGCAGATACGACGCGATTTCATTACAAGCGATCGTTACAAGATTTCCTCTTTAATTTTCCGTCCATTTTCGCAATAAGACGGAAGATTTGCAATTACAAGAGTAGTAAGAGTAAAATAGTGAGTAAATTGATAATTCGATCGATGCCTATGTCAACACATTCGCGGGTAATTTTACAAAAATGTTAAAATAGGAAGCCACGAGCTCCAGTAATTAAGACAACGACATAAATATACATTCAAATATTATTTTTAGAGTTACTAATAATGTAATTGGTCTACCAGATTACGCTTGAACCACGAAAAAATATTAGTCGGTTTTTATTAACGCGTTAGTCTGATTTCTGACGGCTTTGTACAATTGCACTTAGATCAACGAAATCAAGGCCGGTCAACGATCGCGTTCTACGCGACCTGGTAGCATCAGGCGGATTAAACGCGTCTCGTTCTCGAGAGATATTAAAAGCCGCGATAATAAAGCTATATCGCGTTGATCCTATGCTTTCCTCGTGTCGCGCGTTTTTAATAAAAACTACTCCCTCTCCTTTCGCTTGTTATCGTGCATCCAAGCAGGACGTTTCAACGTTGCGCGCAATTTTTGCGGAAATGCGTCTTCTTACTGAAATTTTCATGCATACGTTATTGTAATGTCTAATAAAACGCACGATACCGCCGCAGTTGAGAGTGGCGAAAGATGGAGCGTAGAACGACGACGTGGCCGTTGCAATTTTTGGAGAAATATCGTCGTGGCTCGCGTAATTTGCGTCGATGGGCCACATCTGGCTAGCTGGGCGTGCGTTGTATACCTCCGGAATAATAAATTGGCTGGCGACCGTTCTGTGCCAGAAGCGACGCTTCTTCGAGGCATGTTCGCGACGAGCTTAAAGCGGTATTATTGAAATTGCGATCTACCGTCGCGGAGCTTTTAATAACCCCACGTGATATCGTCGGATATTTTGTCGGGAAAATGGTATAAACGGAGAAACAAGCGTTATAAGCGGCGCAAACTTGCATTTCATTCCGTAATGACTTTTGCAGTTACCGTACCGCGACGTGCAATGGAGAATGATTTAAATAATAAATTAAAAGCTTGTCACATTTGTATTTGGTAAATTGAAACGATCAATTCGATGGTAGCAGGAAACGAGCAGCTGGCGGCCGCAAGGCTTAGTCGAATTAGTAGAAGGAGCGAATCAAGCTCCTTTAAATGATTAAAGCGAGCCAGGGTGGGCGACGTGATTCGATGTTGGCGATGCTCATCGATTCCGTCGTATGATCAAAGTGCGACCCGTGGATTAAATTTTTGAATGGATGGTAGTTACCATTGCTGAGTGAAATCAAAGAAACGAGAAAGGGAGAGTCAAAGGATGGTACGCATTAAGCTCATTTCGTTACGTACCACTAATCGCGTGGAATAGTTTTACGAAGAAATTTCCAGCCCTGACCGTAACAGACCGAGAGTCTCTCGAAGAGTAATAAAGTTTTATTGTCTGTTAAAATTAGAACAGTCTCCTTTATATCGCAAAGTTACGAATTAAAACATCTAATTGAGCCTATTGACGCAGTGACGCCCATCGTCAAAATAATATTTCATGTTTCTTAAAAAATATCCAGCCAAGTAGTAAGTAAGCTAAGTTGTAATGAACTATGAGACGAATTTTAACGTTTCTGTCTACTAACAAGTTCCAAGTATCTTGAGCATAAACATTGCATTAACTACGCCGTATACACGCGCTCTAAATATAATTATACAAGCACAACTGTTAACCACTTAACGCGAGTAAATTAAGACAGTTGCAGTTGCAACGGGAGAGACAATTAAGAGAACATTAGCTTCGTGTTGCACAATGTTGATGAACTTTGGTTCGTCGATAGACTGCTTTTAAAAACAGAGGATCTCCACTTTCACGAGATTTTACCACAGACATTTCGTTCTGTTCGAGTGTCATTAACGGAAAGTAACTTAGCCGCTCGTTCTCGCCGCTAGAGTGGATTTTGCAACTCGAGCTTGTCTACTTTTACGCGTGTCACCTTTTCCAGGGGAGGAGGAAGGGTCGATCGTGTGTCAGCGTGTAGATGTGCGTGCACACAGGGAAGGGCAGCAGAAGAAACACTCGCGAAGAAAGGGAGAAGCGACAAGGAAAGGGGATGAAAAACAGTGCAACAGGGGGAGAAGGTTGGTCGTAACGACGAATAGAATAGGGGTATAAAATGTCGCGAGGAAGGCGTGTTTGGTCTCCCGCAATTTCCACGGGATCGACGAACCCAGCCAGCCGGCTTATTAACTTTTATGAGGGAACATCAGGCGGACGAGTGAGAAAAGGACAGAAGGAACGCCACGGAGGGAAGCACCGCGTTGAAAAAGAAGCCACCGAGCGCCATTCGCAGTTCGCAAAAATATTCCGGCACCCTTTTCTCAACGAAATACACAGAGGGTTATTAATTTCTCTACGTTAGCTCGATTCAGCCTACAGGTGCCCCTACAGGATATATCAGAGAAAATAATACGCTAAATATCGATATGTGAAACACATGTTTCAATAGGAAACGTGTACGTAATATCGGAATTCTTCCTGAGCGACTGTTTTAATGATTTGATACTTCAATCTTCTAGTAATCGTTCTAGTCTCTCGAGTACGAGATGAAAGATGTTTGACAAAGCAGGTGCGAAATGTAAGAAGATAGGTCGAAATGCATCGGGGAAAGGGAATGAAAATGCGCAGGAATGAATGAGAAAGGAAAGGCAAAGGGAAGTGCACGAAAAAGTTGGAGTTGCAAAGGAAAAAGTCTGATGCCATCGAGCTTTGTGTAACGCCGAACCTGTCCGTGTGAGTCGTAATATCGAGTCGATTCTTTGCCTATCCTTCGTTCTTATATTATCGCGAATTGGATACGCATTGACGCGACATTTTTCACTCGAAACGACCTATGGAAACGTATCCAGCGATGCGTTAGCTTTTTTACTTGAGATACAAACGGTCTTTGTTTCGCGTGTTATTATTTTTTTCTCCCTCGCGTCGGCAAAGGTCGCACGCGGAATATGAACCCACGTGGAAGCCATTCTCGTTAAAATTCACGCGTGTTTCGATTCCAGCCGAGAGATCTCCAATTATATTAGGTATTCAGGCGAACGATTTCGTTAGTGTTTGATAAACAGTAGTTAGCAACGAGTCCCGATAAAATCTGCCGAATCGTATCGACGCGATCGCGCTTCTAAATTAAAAGTCAATATGAGCGTCGGTTCGCTAGTTCGTTCACATTACGGATATCCGATCAATTCGTGCGCGCATTATGAACGCAGATCTCGGAAATTTCCGTATCGGATTAACGCAATACTTCGTTTTTCTCGCTCTCTTTCTCTTTCATTCTCTACTTTTTTGAAAGAGATTGTTTCGAGCCGATGAAACGTTCGTAGATTAGCACGTTTCGTGGCTTCGCTTTTGGCACCGCTCTTGCCGGTAATTTGTAGATAATTTTCCCCACCTGACTACAGCCGGGTTGCCGCTGGCGAATTCATGAATTAAACAACGCAAACCGACCGACCCTCGGATTCTCTTTGTTTGTATTCGCTGTGCGTAGCTAAAAAATACCTGACTTTCTGACTATTCCTTTTCGTTTCTTCCAGTGCGCATCGACGTTTTCTCCTCATGAGAAAATGACCACAAAAAGGCCGGGAAAGAGACAAACGGGGGAAAAAAAGGAGAAAAAATAGGAAGAAAAGAACGGAAGAAAGGATAAAGAATGGGACGAAGGAACGATGGGGTTCAGCCAATTACCTACATCCTCTGGCAAACCATTGGCATGGTTGGTCCATTTGAGAGGTTGCAATTTTCTCTATTCTTGTACCGACGACCACAACGAAGGCCACTGGCCATCACGAGTTTCTAGAAAATTTGTACGTCGCGGGAACAAACTGAATCGAAAGGTTTATCGCGTTTTGGCCCGTGTAGCAGGACAGAGCGGTAGGCATCAATTTCGAGGCACGCTCCACGACGAATATTCGCGGCACGGTATCGTTTATTTTGATTTGCTGGATTCGTTATCGACTGCCCCCGTTTGCGACGAGGGTGTTCAGTGCTTGGGATTAAGAGATTTCGATAGGGAATTTATGGCGCGGGCTTCTTCGCTACTGGGACTTCATAAATACAACGCTAGGTAGTTGGGAACACAACCCTGCTTCGCAGATCGGACATTCGTTTCGCTGTCGTTAGTTCCAGTTCTTTTCTTAGTCAGAGCAACTGGTGTAAAATATTTTCTCGTTACTTTATAATGTCTTTGTATTTTGTGATAGTTTATCGGTAGGAGAGGAGGAATCAATAGATTCGCTCTTCCAAATCATTGAGATGATAAAAGTCGTTTCGATACGCGAATTTCGAGATTCGGGGAATATTATGTCGAGCTTGCGAGTCTTTGGCCTGGTTCTGGATATATGTCTCGCGTGTGATTTTGTGTCACCACGGGCGTCAGCGAATTTTGAGTTCTCTGTGGAATATGTAGGAGTCGGTTGGCGTGCAGCGCGCCTTCCTTGTCAACGATCCAGATAATCGCAAATATTCCACCGACACGACGTTATTTTCCTCTTGAAACCGAAGAAAATTAGAAATTGAAACCGAGTTGGTTGATTTTGTCAAATCGCTCGTAGCGAAACAGAATTATGCCAGAGGCGTGAAATTACATTGAGCATTCTGCATTATGAAACGATGGCTCGTGTGAACGAAGCTTAATGTAAAATAAACGAAACAGCTCGCGAGGTCGAAAAATATCCAGCAATTTAAATTGTTTTCCCAGATTGTTATAACGTTTCGATGGATTTTTCCAAGTCGCCAGTTTACTATGGTTATACAAACATTCGATCGATTATCGGCAAACTGTGTAGCATCCAAGATGTTTATTTTAGATTGCTACTAAGAGGAAACAAAGAAAGCGGAAAGTGGAACGACAAATGGAAAATTAAAGAAAGCGAGTCACCGGAACGATAAGGTCCGAAGAGAGGGAGGTAGAGGTAAGACCTTCGGGAAAAATACCAAAGAAAAATCTATATTTTTATACATATATGTATTTTATATTTATATACATATAGTTTTCTTCTCTCGTATTTCGTATTTACCTGTCTGGAATCGTGCTTCACGGAGTGGAATTATCGGGGACAGTACAAAGTGAAGAGTATCGAAAACCACTCGAAGGAAAAACAAAGTAGAGAGGGATATGCATAAAGAGTGGGCGTACAGTGGAGGATTGGTTCCATTGGTGCTCCAAGGTAATTAACTAAAGTGCCGTTACAACGTAATACAGTCGAGCGAGAAAGCCGAAAAAGCGGGAAAAAGTAAAATACAGAAGCACGTGACACAGGGAACGCTGTGCCGTTGGATCAAGGGAATCGAGTCGTCTCTGCCTTCGCGTGCTTTACTTTGCCTCGCGACTGCGGCCAGCGCATGTTGTTGCCTCTGCTTTTAAATCGAATCGACGAAGAAACCGTTCGTCGCTAATTTAATAAAACCATCAGCCACGATGTACATTTTAACGAATCTCTACCTGTTGTTCCGCGATCCAACGAATTTATTCGCGTCGCGAGCGAAGGCAAACGAAGTCGGATAGCCATTGCGGCGTACCGAATAGGTTGAAATTCCACGAGAAAATATCTAACAACGAATGGAGGCTTTTAATACTGCAGAGTCTTAGTTCATCTATTAGGTATATGCAGGATCTTATTATAAATATCTTTTTTTAGAGAATCCATTGTGGTGCCTTTGAAAATGCGCGTCGAGTTTTGCATTGTGAACCGATGATCCAAATGTTACAATGTCGTTTTGGTTGATGTTCAATGTCCATCTCTATAAATACTCTTCATGAGCAGCGTGCGTTACGTCGGTTGTGCTAGTAGAGATTGATCAATTGTCGAGGTAAGTCGAACATAGTCCACTGGCAAACATTGATCTTTCGTACGCGTTCGTTGTAGTTTGACCCCCACGTCTCGTAGAACTGTCACAGTCGGCGCACTGGCTATATAAAGCACTCGAAGCGTCGCAATTATAGAATCATAATCTTGGAATTTTATTTATGTTTACCTTGGAAAAATATTTTTACGATTACAACATATGATAAGCAGAACGCGATAATCGTTTGCTAGTATTTCTTCGGAGTAATTTTCCGAATATGTATATATATATCAAAGAAGTAGTTAAAGCTAACTGATAAGTTTTTTTTTTTCCAATTGAGCGTACCTGCTACTACAATATCTTTATTTCCACAAATCATCTTCATTTCGACGGATGTCACTGCTATTCTGAGGAGAGATAATTCTTTCAAGTTTTTATCGCGTTAACACGAAGGTTACAATAGCAAGCGTGTAACAGGGAAACGTTAGAGAACATGCACGCCGTCATTTATCCATGCACAATCGAGATACGTGGTACCATGAACTCTTTTAAGCTTCTAATTCCAACTGTAGCGGTAAGCCCGGAATAGCGAATCATCGTTAGTCGTTACAGATTGCGTCATAAGCCTGATCTATTACGTAAATGTCAGGGACGTACGAACAGTATGACAAGTAATCACTTCCCAGTCCACTGTTGCATTCCTTATCATATCGATATCTAATCGATTTTCGATTTTTTATATGTGGAACGGCAAAGTGAACCATAATTTTAATTCTGTCAATAACAAGTACATAGTTATATATTTGGAATTTAGACTGACAAATCGATAACGAAAATATCGCTTTTTGCAATAAGTTATATGAATAGCTTTAACTATGCAAATAACAACTGCAGTTATAAAATTATTATGCTTATTATGTTTCAACTACAACATAAAATGTTTTTAATGCTAATGTTTACGGTAGATAATATTCATAATACTGGTTTCGTTCGACGTTTCGTCAAACCGTAACTAAATAGCAGTGCATTTAAAACTTTGGATTTATTTAATAGAGCTTCTAGATATTTTAAAGTTATTAATACATTGAAAATTCTATATTGTTTATGTGTACACCTTCACATGTTTGATCTTCATAACTACATCATACAATATCATTATGATATATCATGATATCAGCAATATGTGATTACAATCTTTTGGACATGAAAAATGAATTAAATTTATTTATCTTTTGTTCGTAGACAGATTACGTTTGACTTACTATAAGTAGGTAAAATATTGAATATCGTCGCGTGTCCCTTTTTTAAAAATACTGTCCCTTTTTAGATTAGAAACGTTAACATTATTCGGAAGTAATAGTAATTATCCGCATAATAGTAAACGTCAATAAATTTCGTCATTCAATAGACTCTTTTTGTTCATAATCCTCCTTCAAATATCTATGATATTAATAGAACATTGTTACGCATAAACGATTTCTAATCGAATTGTACACTAAAGTGTTTACTTTACTTAAAGTAAAGTAAAAAAAAAAAAAAAAAAAGGAAAGAATGAAGTCATATCCAGTTAACAAGCAGATGATGTTCGTCAATTTCTTTTGTAGATAATTCAGTGTCATGGTCAGATTAAATTAGAACTCGCGTTAAAGACATAGAACTGTTCGAAGTGACACACGTTTTGTAGTGGGATCTGTGGATTCAGCGGCGAATCCGACGTCGGTAGAAGAGGAGGGATATACATATAGCCAGTCCTCGAATAGTAGTCCGTCAGAGTACCGATTATCTTCCGAAGAAGGAGAAAGTTGGTTTGTGTGTGTCTGAGTAATACCGAGAATTGGAAACTGTCCAATCATGTGGATTACTGGAAACCGAATTATTTTTTTACTTTTCCTGGTGGTTTTAACGTCTTGTTCAGGCGCTAATAATTCCACGGTACCAAAGAATCAGCTGAAAATCTTGGCAATCTTCGCTCACCTCGGTAAGAGTCATTTCGACGTGTTCAAACCGCTTCTTGAGCAGCTAAGCCGTCGAGGTCACGACCTGACGGTAATTTCTCATTTCCCAAGAACTGAGAAGGCGATCGCGGAGGAACCTTTGCCCACTTACAAGGATATTAGTCTACGAAATGAGGAACTTGGTGTTTTTATAAACGTGGTCGATCTACATGCGATTGAGAGTCCTTACTTTCAAATATTTACTGACTTATACATGCTGTACACTATGTCGGGACTGGTTTGCGATATTGCCCTGAAGAATCCAGAAGTAAAACAGTTGGTCGACTCTGGGAAGAAGTTCGATCTGATGCTTGTCGAGAGCTTCAATACCAACTGTTTCATGGCGCTCGTACACAAGTTTAACGTGCCTTTTATACAAATATCCACTCATCAGTTGATGACATGGGCCATCGATGATTTAGGATTATCCAACGAGGTCAGTTACATACCGGCGATGTTTACTCGATTGCCAAGGCCAATGAACTTCTTCCAAAGAATGATAAACGCGGTATCGGCATTTATAACAACGATGACATTCCGCACAGTGTTCAATTGGCGCGATTACTCCGTGGCAAACGAATTTTACGGTCCGGGAATTCCGGATTTGAAATCGATCAGTAACAACGCATCACTCATGTTCGTCAACACGCATTATTCTATTCACGGTGCTATCTCGTTCCCGCCGAATGTGATCGAGGTAGGTGGAATTCACATCTCACCGAAAGTGAAACCCTTGCCACCGAAAATTAAAAAGTTTTTGGACGAGGCTCACGAGGGTGTCTTGTATTTTAATCTGGGCTCGATGGTGAAGACGGCCTCCATGCCAGAGGACAAATTGAAGGTGTTTATCAAAGTTTTCACCTCTATACCTCGAAAAGTGATTTGGAAATGGGAAGTGGATGGCATACCGGATAATTCCGGATTGGATAATTCCAATAACGTCCTTATAGAGAAGTGGCTGCCTCAGTACGACATATTGAGTAAGTACGATACTTTACTTCCTTATTATCTATTTTTGCTATGTTTTTCTAGTCTTGACTGATAGTTTCATATTATCACGCGTTACTACGATATTTGGAAATGGTATTTGGAGTAACCTATAGCGGGATAATAGAGCGGCAAAAGTCAGCCTAGTATTATGTGAAAGTAATGACTTGTAGTGTGGTGTTCGATGCGAGCGTACGCGATGCTCGTTTCGCTGATACGCATTAGAATCATGTTTCATCGATAGGCCTCTACGTTTTCTAATAGCTTGCCCTTTACTGGAACAGTATAATTTTACAAAAACTGTAGAGAGCTTTCGCCTCTAAAGGGTTTATCCACATTTTCCATTTTATTCCAATACAAAAGAAGCTTCTATATAATCGTTACCAGATATAGGCTTTACAGTACGACGTTTCGTCGTTGCATAACAACATACAAGCTACTTGTCGTTGAACGAGATAAACAATGAATCATTGTTTGTTCCATTAAAATCGTCCGGTTATTCGCATGCCTGCGTTTTTCGAACTGTATCGTCACGCTAACGAATCCGAGTGTCTCCTTCAAATTTTTCATCGCGAGCACGTTAATTTTCATTTTTAACTCGTTCGACAGCTCTGACATGATATGCATAATTACAGTTAGCAGTTTGACTGCGATTGCATATATTGAAATAGAAACGTCTTATTCACGAACCTTTTGCCGTTGTCGTTCATATGTGGTCAATAAATTAGATTCAACGAATTACAAGGTCGATTTATCTTTATGCGCTTGGTACAGTCAAGATTTAAACTGTTTATAAACGCTTCCTCCATTTGGAATTTTGCGAGTCAGCATTGCCACTTGTGCCATTATGAACGGTCGAGTGGGTCGCATGAACGCGTTGTTTCTTCTCTCGATCGCTTCTATTTAGACTGTTACTCCATTTTTCTTCTTCCACTTTCTTCTCATCGGAGCTAGAGCATTGCCTTTTACACGGTGCGTTGGATATAGCAAGCTTATAGATCGCGTTATAAATCGTGTTGGAATCGGTTTGCTCAACGGTGCGGCGTACAGATCATGCAACGACGCGACGTTGCGCGAGAAATGGATCGGTACTAGGAATCGAAATTGAAATTCCATGCCGCTGGATCGAGCTAATCGAAACGGCCCTTGGAAATCGCGGCGAAATATAGGAAGCGTATTTTGGGTGAGGCGGCGCGCCGATATTTGCCATAGCGCGGCGGCCGCGATGCCGAGCATCAAACAGTTTTGAAACTTTCAAAACGGTATGCATAAAGGAGGAGCTTTCGTTGCCTCGAAATGATATCGCGTCATCGATGCCCTATGTGTTATGCGTATACGCGTCATCGTCGATGATTGGACATCAAATTATTTTTCGATCTCGAAATTATTTCGGCGCGTAGGATGACATCGCTTTCGACGCGGCCCTGATCGACTCTCTGTATTCGATTAATCGTGATTACCGTTTGATATAACGTTCTCTCGAGCAATTATCGGTTTCTCGTGATATGCAATATTCCATGAAATATTTCACAATCCATGATATTTCGTACCGTGTGACGCACTCCTGGACATCGAAGGAAACGATTTCGAACATTCACGTTCTCAGATCGTCTTCCTTTTTGGCTTTCGAAAAGGTAGTTATTTCGTCGAGGGTGCGGTAATTATCGCATCGAAAGGGCAGTCTTAAATAATTTCTTCCTGGAATCGATGTGGTTGTCAAAGGAGATCCGTTTAAAGGACGTCATACTGTCCTGTCAGTCTCGAATACAACAGACCCTGGCGCGGATGATCTTTCGACGAATTGGTTGGCTAAGAACGAAGACACGGGACCACCGAAACTCTAACAGTAAGTAGTTTCGCAGCTCTTGGCCACTGTCGAGTGAAATGACATTAATTAGGCAACTCGCTAACGACCTGCTGGCAACATAAATCACCGTTAAAACCTCCGGCGAAGGATACCTTCGTGTCGCATTGTTCATGTCGGTTCTTCCATCCTCTTCCGCGATGGAACTCTATCCTGTAACTTGGATACTAACGTGGTCAGCCTTGTGGCATCGATCTCTATTTGATCACGCACACATGCTCGTGAACCTTCTTCTCTGATAGTGTAAAAACCACACGTTGTCCGATGTTGTTGTTCGATTACGAAATTCCTTACGTAGTGGAATTACATCACGTGCATTGATCATATTTCACCGAATAATCTTGCGCGACAGAGATAAGCTTAGTCATCTTCATCCATTGTTTGTATTTTAAATAATTTGTGTTAGTCATGTCATGGGTACAATTACGATATACGCTATCGAGATGACTATGTATATTGGGATTTTATTCTCACGAATAATGGCACGTGCACAACACTGGGGTAATGTACCTAATATGCTTGTACACCTTCCTATTAATTGTAGAACGGGTTCGTCGTATGTCGTAAATGTACAAGTTAGATAACCACGATATCTGCTACATCATTCGTGACATAGATATGTATTACGAAATATCATTTGTGCCTCCTTTTCATACATCTAGTCGTTACATTACGTTACGTTACACCGCCCTGCCTTCTGATCAAACCTTACTTTAGGATATGAATGGATCGGCGTATTATGTAAGTTTTGTTTAACGCTATACGATCGTACAATATTACACGTACAGTCTACCCGGAAAATAAGTTAACGATTGACATATATGGGTAAATGAAGATAATACATGTTTAGTAACAACGTGAATTTTAGTAACATATTCTTTTATTTACTTACATTACAAAAAGAAACAAAACAATAATTTGATCTTATATTATTAAATAGAGGAAAACAAGTAAGGAATGTCTATATCGTTTATTATGGCAGTATCGGAAAATAAGTTAAACCTTTGATATTGATATTATGTTACAAATTTTCAACGTGAAATATTACAAATTTCGATCAAATGAATATCGTGTACGAAATCCTTTCGCTCCGACTACGGCTTTAAAGCGTTTTATTATGCTCAAATTTAATATGCTTGTAAGATTCACGTTTGTGCTGTGCCATCCTGATTTTGATGCATTTATACAAATATTTTTAATTTTTCTTGCATTTTTCGTGATACCACAAATGTTTGTTTCGTTCCGAGACGACTGTACATCGTTGAGATGCTTATTTACGATCATTAATCGATGGTTGGTTGTCGAACGTTGTTTTAGAGAGATCGGTGTCAAGACTGTAACGATCGAGTTTTTCGATGGCTGGACGATTGCACAAGATGGGCAGCCTTGATGGTCAGATAATCTAGCTAAAACTAGCGGCAACTCGACCGGAGGCTGGGATCGATAGCTTTAATTTTATTATCTCTCTTCGTGATCGGTGTATCCCGGTCCCGTTTCCTTCGTCTCCTTGCAAGCGTGGCCAGTGGCCATCCCCCATGGTCTTCGTGATCTTGATAAGATCTGTGGCTACGCTTTGCTCCTACCCCTGCTGCTTCGCACGCTTTAAACGGTGCACGCGAAATGGTGCACGAGTCCGCTCGTAACTTACGGTAAGGGTCGTTCTTATAAAACCGTGGAAATCGTTAATCCTTGTCCTTTAATTGGCGCCACGTAGCCTCCCCCGTTCGACCATGGTAACTACACTTTTATCGGGCAAGTTTGTAACGACAGATAGGAGAACTATCGGGCGAAAGTATCGTGCAAATTTAGCTATACTTTCGAACTAGGAAACTCGCTATCGGCGAATTTTATCCCTTTCGAAGATCGGGATAGTTTAATCGGAGAAGATCATTCGAATAAATAGGATCTGGTACCATCGATACATTGACTCAAAGGCTTGTTCTAGATTCTAGATCGTGGAACGGTTCTGTGTCCTGTTTGCCATCGATCTTGTCAATTCGCATAGAACTCGCTAATGTAATTGACTTTAGAGGCAACGATATCGATGGTATGGGAGATGTGTTGACACGCAATGCCCTCGAGTATCGCATTTAACGATATAACGACAGGGATGAAACGATAGATTACATTACTCCGAGGAACAAGGAGCGGAATCATTCTATCGAGATCTACTTTATTCCTCTTGCTTTCCATTAAGGAATAGGGTATACTTTATAGGTATACTTCTTGTACGATTTTATTGGATTAAACTGGTCAGGCCGTCGCACCGTCCGGCAATGCTAACTCTTTGGTGATATACTGCTGAAATTCCAAATACCAATACCAATACCAATCGCTATTTAATTTGTCCCATAAACTTACCTTCTCGGGAAATTGGGTGAGTCAACGGTTCAGATAACTTCATCAAAATGGATAAATTATCAATTTTTATCTTATATCGATACTACTAGATACTGTTTTGGGTTTGCGTATATTTGATATTCGTAGAATACGACGTATATCATTCCTCGAGTATGGTTTGTCATAGTGAAAGGTTACCATCGTGAACTATCGTTTTGTAGGTCATTTAGATTTGACCTTTCAGTCTTAAGGCCTTTAAAGATTCGCCAGTTTCCTTAAAGTTTTTCAGTTTCATTCTTAAAGCTTCGTTCAGGCTATTTAAGTTTAGATATACATTCTTTTATAAGATATCCACATAGCCCATTAATAGATCAATAATTTTCCGTTTAACGGATCGTTCAAATTGAACGAATAAAATACCCTTCTTTATTTTATATATTTCTTATTTTACAATATCGTTTATAACGTAATCAACCTGATACAAGATATATTACAACACGTACGCTCCTACAATAAGAAACAGCTCGTTGCTCTCATTATATTGGTCTTACGACTAGCTCAGCCCATAGACGGCCAAATATCAATTCTCAGGAGGGGTGGGCTTGCCGACGGTCGTAAAAGACGATGCTAGCTAGCATCGTCGAGGAAATACCGTGGCGTTATTTTCTCGTTACAGCGACGCCGTAAAAATGTATCTCGCGGCTGACGGAAATCTCGAGCAAATCGCGCGAACGCCCGACCGATTTTCTCTCGGTCTCCGGTTGTCGTATTCCCGATGTCGCTCGCAAAAATTCAGACCAGCCCCCGATAGATATCCTCTGTCACGTATCGACGCGCGCCGATGCGACGATGTATCGAGCGAGCGCGAAACCTCGAGAGGTGCTCTGCCGTGGAACCTTCGCCCCTCTGAACCACCCTTACGGTTCTGCAAGGCGAACGTAACTCCTACAGCTCGTCTACATCTGTACCCAAATCGAGAGCGAGGGGGAAGGGATACTTAGGCGTCGGGGGACCGAAGGGTTGCTACAACGGGGAGAAGACGGTGGGAGGTGTCGTGTGGTAATGGAATTTGACATTAGGATCGACGCCGGAGGTGGTATGGAATCCTGTATGGCAACAGGGATGTGGCAACCGCCCTCTTATAGAGGGTGACTCCTCGCGATAAACGAGGACGACAGGAATTTTTCAGCCGAATACTCGACACTGGGATTTATTTAAAGTCGAGAGATTCCCGAGGGCTCATACACCTCTGCCTTATTATACTGATTTCTGCCAAAATGCTCATACTACTCTAATCATTTGTATCGCGTATTCTCAACGTTATCCAAGCGATTTCCTTTCTATGAGATCATTCATATTTTACATTTTACACGGCGATCAAATGAAATCTAACGTTTGATATTTATGAATAGGGACACGTCACGCTTCCTCTTTTCATCGTGAAACAAGAAAGAGGTAGAATACATATACGTGTCGCGGTGAATTCGAGGCATGGATTTCCGATATCGAGAATCGATTTCTACGGACGTATGGCTTGATTTCGGTTTGGTTTTGACGCTCAGCTTTTACAGTCATGAGAAACGATTTAGTTTCCCTTCGATCGATTCATTAAGTGCGAGTTTCAATGGCTCGTTTTATAAATGGATCGACCGAATACACGAAACCGAATACACCGAACGAAACTGAAGTAGGTTTTTATTTATTTTACAGATCATCCAAACGTTAAGTGTTACTTCGGACACGGTGGTCTTCTCGGTTTGTCGGAAGGAGTTCAGAGCGGAGTTCCAATGGTTCTCATGCCTTTCTACGGTGATCAATACCAGAATGCGATCGCGGCTCAAGCTAGAGGCGTCGCTTTGATGGTGGATTTCAGCAAACTGAATGAACAAACCTTGAAGCACGCTTTGGATGAAATATTCAACAATACCAGGTACGTTTCTCCATCTCGTTTATTCGTCCATATCGTCCGATTGCGTATAATATTTATCAGAAGGGGGAAAAAAGTGTAGAGTTTTACACGTAAAATCGCAGATCACTTTAAGGTTTCACGAAAAACATGAGAATATTTCTTCTAAAAGATCGTTGAGCTATTTAAATTTTCGCGTCATAATAGTCGCGGCTATGAATGGGTGGAATAGACATAATTAGTTTCACCTTCGTCAGCACGTCCCGCGGTCGAGGAGACACGGATATCCGACAAGCGATGCGATGAATTTAGAACGTCGAGACTGCCAATGATATCGATACGAATATTTAATGCTACGTTGGCACGATAACAGGCCGGTTGATCGCGATGACAAGGAAGTCGAATCCCGGCCACTCATTTTCCTCTTCTGATAAATACACGAATCAATTTCTCTTACGAATCCAGCCTCGCCCAAAGTGTCAGCTATGAAATTCTCATGTGAAATTTCGTTTATATCGAATACCGTCGATGTGTCAGAGATGTAGAGATAAGATAGGGAATATATGGAGAAAGAAATAGAAACGAAAGGGGACAAAGGAGGTAGAAAACAACGAAAATGTAGACACGGCGATGGAGGGAGGGGGTGAGACCCGTGACAAAAAGGAAAATCGTATAATCTGTCCGGATATTCGGTCCGTTGAATATCTCACGAGCTGTCCGGACGCTCGGATATCCGGGAAGTGCATCGTCGTTGTAGCACAGGCGCCCCCGTTAATCCGTAACGCGGCTCACTGGCGTTTTTCCACCCTTCTCGTTCCCTCTTTCAGCCTGCTACCGATCTCGCCCAAAACCCTCTGCCCTTGTCTTTTCACCGACGCTTTATATCTCGTCTTTCTTCTCGTCCGCCCCTTCCTTCCCTTCACCACTATCCCACACCTTCGGCCGTGCCATCCCTAGCCGGCAGGCATCCCATTTTTTCTTCCTTTCTCCACGTCGTTGGCCGGCCCCGGTCCTAAATTCAAGGCACGAATTGCGGAAAGAGCGGACGTGTTCTCCGGATGGTTCCCGTCCATCGACAAATACCCGGGCTGGTCGTGCAGTCGGGCCGTATCCGACCGGTCGCATGGGAAATTTCACGGCCGCTAAATGTTTCACGGCGCGAATCAACGCTTGGTGCCCGCTGCGTCGATGAGGACAGCAGCAGCCGAGATGAAATTAAATTCTACATTATTCAATGGCTGCCCCTCGAATAACTTGTTAACCGCACGGGTCGAGTCGCGCGCCACGCCGCTTGCGTTCGCGTTTACGGACGTCACGACGCGACGCCCCGACCGTTTCCCCCCGTCCGAATAATTGGTTGACGTTGAATTTTTCAACCGGTTGCGGTACACCCGTGACACCGTGTCGCTGTGAAACGAACCTGTCTACCTCGCTACGCCTCGTCTACCAATGATTTTTCCAACCCAAGCTTCTCCCATCCTTCGCGGAATGGAATGGAACGGGATAATGGTATGCTTTGTCTCGCTGTGTACTCTCTTTCCATCGCAGGTGGGAGGGGTTTGATGGAATAGTAAATTTGTCGTATTTACAGTGACGTAATTTCACCGCTACGATGTTACAACATTAACTGTGATTTGTCGTGTGCGCTCGAGGGTTGGTTGAAGGAATAAAATATAGAAATGTGTTTTCTCGACCTTCGCGAGAAGAAGAAATCGGAGGCATCGATTAGAACGGGAATGGGAAACTCGGTGAACCACGATTTAACTACGAGGTCTTGGCATGCGAGTCTCGCGTCGGAGGATGAAAGCGGTTTAATAAATCAGTACGGATATGAAAGCGTTGGCAGCTTCGCGATCAACGGAGCCCGGCTACTGTCCCGGTAATTACAACCGTCTGGATTTACGAGCTCGCTGTCTTGGACCTTCGACAGGGAGGTAAAGGGAGGATTGAAACAGAGAGATGGTCGCTATCCTACGCAGCGCTGTGACAATGCAGGTGCGATTGTATCCTCGTTATGCAACGCCTTGAATATTAATTAATAAATAGATTCGAGCCGCGTAATTGGATGATCGCGATTTGCATGGTTGTTACGTGATCGAAATATGGGGCTGGGTTAATCGGACGTTTGACGGTTGCCCACAGCATCTCAATCCGACGTCGTTCGGTCGAGAATCGAACGTGGAACGCGATTCGCTTCGACATGCTTCGAGAATTCTGAATTCATCGTAAGACTTTGTCTTTTTCTGATATTTCATTGGCCAGAATTTTTATCGTCGTCGCAATGCAAATTCCCGACCGTGCAGACAGTCGTTCGCGGGATTTACCTTTCGATTGAATGATCGTCGTCGATGCGCGAGTCGGCGTCGATCGAATATGTTCGTCGCGTAGAACAGAGGCTAAAGGTAACGACACAATGAAATGCGAGAGGAGTACTGGCGTTAACCGAACGTTGTTCTTCCATGGTTCGCGTGCCGCCGTGCAATTGTTAAGCGCAACGTCTCATGCACGAGTGATATAAAATTAACGAACGATTTGGAAACAGTGTTAGCCGGGTTTGCTCGTTGTCGTGCCGTGCCGGTTGCCGTTGTGCTCGCGTAATCACTACTTCTCGGTGATTTACGGCCACGGTTCTTGTACTTTAGAGCAACCTGAAGTCCGATGTAAGAAAGTCGTCGCGGATAAACGTAATAATGCTACGCTAAACGATGTAATTCCGATAGAGGAAACTCTGCTTCTTCGAAAGAGATACCATATCGGTTTATCATTGAGAATCTTTGATGCTGTAGGATTCGTTTGAACGTCCATGGAGCCACTAAAGACCGACCAGAATCGTGAAATTCGAAGGTCGACAAACTCAAAGTAGCAATGATCAAGTTGTTTCATAGATCGCGAAACACATCGTCCTTTGGTACTTCGGATGATAGATGCGATCTTTAAACGTTATAACCAAAGTTATATTATTGTCTGTGGTTCGCGACTTCTCGGAAAGGAGAGACAGGATGAGAAAGAGAGAGGGTGGCTCGTGACCCGTGTCACCGACGTGCAGCTTGTTCGATTTCCAGTTCTCCTTTTAGATACCGCGAGGCGATGCGAACTGGTCATTCAATCCCCAAAGATCTCTGCGCATGATTGCGCTTGTAAGCCAACTTCGAGTTACAACCATTCCTATTGAGATCAAACAGCATACACGGCTACTGGATGTAGTCGATGTCAGTGATGGTCTCTGTTGTCCGTAGGTCTTTCCCCTCTCCTCTATCGCGTACCAGGGGCGATCATATTCAGCTTGTAGTTGTAGAGCACTAACTGTGAGATCGTAACGATTCCAGGGTCTTAGGTTGGACATAAACGTCGCGGAAATTTCGTCGAATTTATCGAGCCCTGGAGACATTCACGGCGTTCTTCGTCGCAGCTCGTGTTTCCACTTACACACTACCATACGATAATACGTTCTTCTCACCTCTGCCACGCCACCTTTTCCCATGAAAAAGTCGCTCTCTTTCTCTCTGTCTCTCTTACTGTCTGTTTGCCTCTCCTCCCTCTCTTTTTCTTTCTTTCTCGTGGTCTCGAATTATGGACGAGGGAACACGGTTTTTTTATATAATTAGCGTAGCTACTTTGTGTCTGCTCGTTAATTTCCCTCTAGTCAAAGAAGAAGAAGCGTCACAAAGTCGTATTTAATCACGTGTCCTCGTGTTACTAGCTGCACGAAAACCACTTCTTCCTTGCCCTTCGTTCTCTTCCGTTGATGAACGAAGTTCGAGGGTGATATTAAACGGTGCTATTAAATTCGTCCGACTGCTCGTACGAGGACTTCTCGCAGGCATCATTCGAGGGTACCGTATGTTCTCCAAAATCTACACGCGCACGCAAACATGTACTTTGCAGTCAAAGAAGACAGTATACTTACTATATACGTGTGCAGGTATACTTACGTATGTTCGCGTGTGTATGTGCGGTCTATGTACGGCAAGGCGAGCAAGCTGCCACGTAAAGCCAGTAGTCGGAAGGGTGGTAGGGTGGTAGTCAAAGTTTCGACAGTTTGTAAGGAGGTACGAGGCACGCCCCTGTTCCTCCGCTTCTTCTTCGGTTACGGCTGAGGGATAACATAGTACAGCTCCGTCGTCAAGTTAGCCCGACACCCGATTCGCTCCCCTTTCCTTTTCAACCCCTTGCCTCTCTCATCTTCTTTCCGTTCTTCCAGCGACGCTTTGTCCTCTGATTTTTCGCTTAGTTCGCGCTCCCTATTTGACTATCTTTCTTCTCCGTTTACTCTTCCCTCTCTTTCGATCTCCCCTATCTCTCAACCGAGCATCGCCTCACCTCGTCCTCTTTATTGCCCTGTTGTTCTCGTTCTTATTCTCCCCGGAGCGTAACCCTTTCGCTAGACGAGTCTTAGTTCCTCGACTATGACAGTCCGATCGGCATGGATGCTAGTCCCCGCGGCTCGTTTACCGACCGTCCTTTCGCTCGGATTTATTCGAGAGGCGAAATGTAGTCGGAGATTCTTATTCGTCGCGCGCTAGAGGTTGGGTATCTTCTTCTTTGCGAGACTCTCTGTGGCTTCGACGAGTGCTTTGCCGCACCTGCTTGCTCGTAAGGGACGCGTAATGGTCGAGCGAGAGCACAGAACGGATTAGAGAAGGAAAAATCGGTCAAGAGAGAAAGCGAGAATCGCGAGGGAAGTGTATAATAGAGAGAAGGGTCGAGAAGGGCTGGAAATGAACAAGGCCGGAGACGCTGCGTAATGACGCGTGGAACGTCCCCGGACGAGAAAGTAATTGGACGCTTGCCGGGGATAACTGTTCCGTCTCGGTGTGCCGCTTTGATGAATGAGGTAACGTTCGATAGTCTGCGTCAGTCTGCGAGTAACCGGAGAGCACCCAGAAACTTTGCTTCTGATTGATGTTTCTTAAACTGTAGAGTGGAGGTTTGTAAAGGAACTACGCCCATTGAACGATCTAAACGACTTGCGTCTCCCGCAATGGCGTCAAAGAATACGTTCTCCAATCCCGGAAACTAGATCAACGTTGAATAGACTCGACGAGTTTGCTGTATCGAATGAGAGAACGGCTCCAAGGATCAAGCACAATGCTTTGTAATTGCGGGAATCTTCATTTTTCGTTGAAATTACGTGCTCGCTGAGCACGAGATGTAAGGATTTGGCAATGCAGGATGTTAGTTTTGTTTCTGTGAGAGGCAGGTTTCACTGCGAATTCGATAGTTAACTCGACTTAGGCACAAAGTTTCAGGGTATCGTTTCTCCCCCCCGTAGGTAGTCTCCGTGCCGGATTAAAAAGTTGCTTATTTGCAAATGGAATTTTCACGTCTTTGGTATTGCATTTACCGGGAATATATTTCGTTGTGGAGTTATAGGAAGTCCCGGGGCAAAAAGCCGGCTTTCTCGGATCCGCTGAATTTCATTATTTAAGTTACGTGTACGGGTACAAGTGTTTGAATAATGCATTTGGCTCGATGTACACGAAAGCCGCATTTAGAAACCACCCTAATACAGACGTTCGCGAACGTCAACCTAACATCTTTATACCCAGTTTCCTTCGACAATCGAACGTTACTTCGATAGTAATTGATGTTAAAACTATGTCGTTGGTTTATTTTTACCGGTGCATGGTAACTATTTTAGGCGATATTTTCGAGCTTGACGAACAAGATGTATTCAATTCAGAATTTATATAATACATCTTCAAAATCTTCTGCAATTTTAATTAGAAAATATATTTTTGTTACGTAAATATAGTTGAAATCACTCGTATTTTTAGTGGGATAAAAATCGTCGAATAAAGACAGTTAAGACTACAATTTAAATTCTTTTTAATCTTCTTCGGTGAAAAATTACAAACGAGGTTCTTAAATTCCCTTGAGGGCAAAAGGAAGGAAAGGAGCGTGCTAATCGAAGTCTCTCATTAAGGATAAAGCTTTCTCGTAGCATCTCACAACTTCGAACGAAGGCGTATCGAAAATCTCCAAGTAGATACGCTAAGACTCTGATCTTGTTTCGCAGCGAGTTTCTTTTTCATTCGGTCACCATTTCGCTTCCGTTCGTTGAATACCGCCTTCCATTTTCTTCGTCGCGTTCTAGCATTCGACCGATTTATTAAGCTCCATATACATGGCTAATCTTGACAAACGCCTTTGATCTTGTAATAATCGAAACTTCTGAGACGAATTCAATTTTCCCGCGAGAGTTTCTTGCTCTCTCCCCCTCTCCTCCTTGTCTCGTTCGACCAAGAGCAGGATTTACTTCGCTGAATGAACATGCTTTGGTGAAATTCGTCTTCTCGAACGATTCGCCATCGCTGCGAGAAGTACGTTGCCGAGAATCGAGCGAAATTAAACTGTATTTGGCCCGACATCGTGTCAAACGAGCAACTTTTCTTCTCCAAACGTTCAACGAGTGTTGCCCTCTCTTCTGGTAGAGAACCGCAATTTTCCACCCTTCTATGGAATATATTTTCGTTTAATAACGTTCTGTGTTATGTCGGTCTCACGTATTCAGAATTGCATATGTACCATTGATGTTATATGGAAATGGAAAACGTTATCAACTTGCCGATGTATTCTCAGTTTGTTTTCTTAAATCTTTATTTGTTTGTTTATTTATCTCTTCAGTTCTACACTCATAAATTATTACTAATATTATTTTATATACCAATATTTTATCTGTTGGACTACGTAAAAATTAGATTTTTCCAAAACAGACGAAACTATCGAAGGAATATGG
The DNA here is from genome assembly GCF_041682495.2 of Bombus fervidus. Taxonomy (NCBI): domain Eukaryota; kingdom Metazoa; phylum Arthropoda; class Insecta; order Hymenoptera; family Apidae; genus Bombus; species Bombus fervidus. Next base: position 4,967,068 of record NC_091524.1, read on the forward strand.
AAAATTACCGTAGCTCGTGTAGAGACCAAAACCAGTAGAAACGCATCGGAATATCCGAGAAAAGAATAAGATTCCCGGATTTGGATCTGGTTTTATCATGCTCCTTTCTGCACCCTCTGTTGCCCCCGCTGGCCGTCGAAATTTTCTTCCCGAGACCATCCCCCTCTTCGCGTTACTCGGCTCGACTTATCGAGTTACAAAGACGTATATCGTCGGGAAGCGATTGGATTTTCCCAACCACCGTCTAGCACCCGACGAAGAAGCCTCTGGGGAACGAGATCAGGGTTTTATATACACGCACATATCCACGTGACTCTACGTGTGTAGACCTGTAAACTTGTCTTTGTGCATACACGAATGTACACGGCGTTTTGTATAGGGTGTTTCATTTTCGCGAGACACATTCTTCAAGCAACTGGTGAGCGGTGTTGCTGTATCGAAATCGGATCGCTGTCGTGCCGGAAACGCGAAGCCAAGAATTATCGGCTCTCGCTGCGATTAGTTGGGATGATATGGCGCGCTCGCGTGTTATTATTACGGTGATGTAGCGACGGGTCGTGGTAGTCGATAGGGAATCGACCGAGAAAAAAGAGAAGTTTCTGGTTCGCTTTAATCAACGTAAGTTAGCGATGACGGAGTGAATTTCAATCGAGTCGACGCGCGGCAAGCTTGATTTTACAAGGTTATATATGGGACGAGGCTTCGGGGAGGCGCTCGTGGATCGACAGAATCAGCGGAATCGAAAGACGGCCTGCATTAAGCGACCCGGCCGTTATTAAAACCGACCTTGCCTCGCTGTAATTTCTGTTTCATAGCTGGCGAGTAATCCAGCCGTGTTTCTACTTATTTTAATTATTTTCCACCAAAATGTTCGTTCCTTTTGACGGGCTCAGTGACACGACGGTGATGCTTTTGTTGTCTGAAATAAATATTTAGTAACTTCCGATTCGATTCGAAGTTTCATTCGTTAAGTGTCACGGTCATTTGCAAATTTGTTCACATTTTTTTATCGTTATAGATTATCATTTTCCTCGCTACTTCTTCTTCCACGATTCTCTACGATTTTATATAGTTTGGAGAAATTGAAGTATTTATAGCACTCTGATAAATTACCGTCCTTTAAATCGTTGAAGTTCTTTCTGGGAAAAATCTCTGATTTATCGTGTTGAGCTGCTGCAAAGTATCTATTACTCTGCTAATATATCTTTTATATTTTTTAATAATGATACATTTAAGCAACTTTCATGTATCGTTTTAATGAAGATCCTTAATAAGTTAACTGAATGCGTGACCAATTTCGTTCGTTGATTGGACAAACGTCATGCATTGAACATGGTCATGGCGGAAATACATATATCATTGGAAATGAAAATATCGGGAAACGAGCAATTTCCATGTCTCGTAAATTCCTGCCTTTAAAATTCTTATATAATACCATCCTCACGCTTCCCTACAGAGTTAATACGAAACGTTCCCGTATCGACTCTGATTAATTGATGCCAGTGATAAAATCGAGTCGGTGATTCCGCGTTATTCTCTTTGTCTCTCTCCCGCAGGAGAATATTTCTTGCCAACAACTCGTATATTTTCCAGTACACGTTTCACTGGAGTATTTTTCCGGTCTTATTGCTGTGAAATCTGCCAAGGAATTTCGATAGCACGAGATGGCGAGCAAGTACGAATACGTAGATTTTACATCTCTGCCTCACTGCTATGCGATAATTTAGAATCGTTGCCACAGACAGGCACAACTTTATGCATCTACGTTGCTTGCCAACGGTACCGCCCACCTTTCGAACTCGAAATACTTATTTGGAAGAGTAATCGCCTGGAACACGTCTTCACCCGGATCGGTCCTTCCGGTTCTGAGGATCGCCGTTGGTCAGGCTCCTCCTTGTGCACTCGTTTGCTTAAAACGAGAAAAGCCAGGATATACCAGCTCGATCCAAATGGAACTCGCGTTCAGCGGATAGCTCTGATTCACGAAATTACTCGAACATCTCGTTCGTGCAATCAGATTCGTCTGCCATTTTCACCGTCGCGAAATTATACTCCAGGAAATATGAATCTTTTCTTCTCTTTCCTTCTTCCCTTTTACGATTATCCTTCTCGATGTGTTCCTTGATGAATCTTCTGGTAAATATTTTGGTAAATCTCTTGGTAAATAAGTACAACAACCGCGCGGAAGTTACCGAATAATTAATATTACAACGTTAACAGTCGTCTGTTTCTGTGATAGATCAAAATGTTGATCGTTCGCGATTTGCACGAGTGTGTTCCGATTAATAAAAAAACAACTCGAACGACCATCTACTGTTGTAGGAAATAATTGTTGAATCGAGTGTAGTGGTGAGTATTCTTTAATGGACAGTGAGCTCAGGGCTACTTATCTTCAGTTCCAAATGTTCGTACAAGTTTGAAGGACGTCTAGGAACTATGATTGTCAAGCCCCCGAGAACTGATCGCTATGAGAAATAAACTATTTTTGGCGATGCTAAAACACTAAGTAAAACACTACTATAGTTGTTCCGACGCCTCGCTCCCCTTCTGCTTCTTAGAATTTCAATTTGTACCATGAGCGAAGCTTGAAAGGAGGTCCCTTAACGAACTTATTTTTGAAAAGTGACCAACCTCGAGTCATTGCCTCCCAGTGCGCCAGTGGCGCGATACTTCCTTGGAGCGGGGATTGTGAAGTCGGCAGGAGGGTGGTCCCCCTAGATTAAGGATTGGCACTTGGAATTACCAACGGCTGTTACCGAGGTTCAAACTGTTAAGACCCTCTGGGATATGACTTTATGATACATACATGCAAATGTGGAATCAAACAAAACGACTGGTATTTGACAAGTAAACTTTTATTAAGACCCGCAGGTGGTTTACAAATTAAGAAATTTACGAAACGACAAAAAGATACATCAAGATTCAGTGTATCATAAAGCTAGCCTATTGGTTCTTCTAGGAGCACTTGTAATATCGATCGATAATCAATTACATAATACGTAATACATAATTAAAAAGAGTACGATAGTCAGAGAATATTTAATTATTCACTCATTAGTCAGCAGCCATAAATAGATCGGTCATCAAGTTACACCTGCGTAAACAACAATACATCCACTGCTAGTAACGGGGTCGACCAAATATTTGCAATCAATTTAGTACTCAATGAAGCGTTCATGACAGAGAAGCCTAAGGGGATAGATGGAAAGCTTTTCGCGTAGGAAATTAAGGACTTCCCTGTATCGTTTTTAAATAAGAGACAGGCTTACGAGCCTTTAAATACACCACTGACGGCAGATCATCCAGAGGCAGGGCATCAGAAAGGTTAGCCTGAGAACTAGTTAATCTTTTTCTTAGCCCACAGAGACGCAAACTGAGAACGTGATTCGCGGGAGGAGACAGCGGGATGGGTAAACTTTTATTAAAAATCTAATTGGATCGGAGCTCGAGGCCTGAGGGCATTTCACTGGATATTCCCCCTGTTCTTTCTTCTTCCGGCGTGCTACGCGCCTCGATAAGTACGCGTCTAAACGAGAATGTGTTTGTTCTGCCGTTTCATTTCTAACCTCGTGAAATTATCACACGATCGTTGAAACTTTTTCACATTTTAATATCTATGCGCATCTTCTAAGAATTAAGCTTCCTTTAAAACTGGTTGTAGTCCTTTAAAGTAGTTGAGATTAAGTAACTTGAAACTCGTTTACCAGTGTAAGTTCGATATTTACTTGATTTAAAATATGCTTCGAAGTTTCTATGTTATTGGTCGAGTAGTTGGAAATACTTTTGTTACATCCAATTTCTTTCGACATTTAACCCGTTTAAAAGTCACATTGATCAATCTCATAAATTCAAATTTTCCATTCTTTCCACTTGTATCGTATCATATCAATTTTCTGTGTCTTCTACACGTTGAACTTGCGAATGGTGCAGCGAATATATTGGACTGATGTTTCATTATTATTGTCTCTTTTCTAGTTACTCCCGCAAAGTAAATATAATTCCGTCTCACTATCATCGTTGCAGCATTATTGACATATTTCATATTATACGTACACTCAATGTGTTCCACATTGGGTGCGTACGTATTTCGACAAAGAAATAATACTTACGCTAAGAGGAAAGTAAATTTGTAGGTAAAATTGTACTGAACTCTCGAAAACAAACATTTTTAACGCTAAATCATGCAAAAGTAATATTTTTTAACTTGCTTCCACTAAAAAATATCTCTATCTAACTCGCCTCTCAATAACGCTTATACGTTTTCAAACACAACGATCAACTGCGTTCAATCACAGGTTTCCAAGCGAAACTCAAATGTGAACCTGTGCTTGATTTTTGCTTTTAACGAAATATTTTACACTGTCGCCGGTTGAATTTGTTGTTACTTATCGAGATATTGCAGTGTCTTGTGTTAAGTGTTGTTCCATATTAGGTAACGTCATCCTACAATTTGTAGTTCCATTTAATGCGATTAGATCGTAAACAAGGTAAGAAAAGGCCATTTTTACGAGAGTGGTCCAGTAGGTGATTTATTCGTGTCCCGCTGCTGTGCTCATTCGCAGAAACCGCGCGTTCGAAAATTAACGGCCACGTATGTCAAACGGATATCCTGTCCGCGTAACGCGCCAGCGACTGTAATTGAGGATTTAAACGTTGTTTGTGTCAGGTGCGAATGAAACATACCCGGTGTCGGACTTTTCTGTTTCTGGCCCAATTAGTTGGGGTGCCGTAGGCCATGCGCGTCGAATCATTCCCGCGGTTGTTTGTTAAGCGTTTCGCGGTCCACGTTACAGCTGTATCCTGTTTCGCGGACGAAATAACACGATTATTCGCCAAACTTGAGCTAACCTTCGTGCTTCACGATCGTCTGAAGCGATTTTCCCTTTGGTTTGCCGTTATGCGGTAATTCGATTATCAACGATTCTGTAAAAGCGATTTTGTAAAAATGATGCAGGTGATTCAAGAGATTCACATTGGAAAAACACTAGGACCGCTAACGGCTAAAGTGTGCAGCAAAGAAATTACGGAAGGTTTGCAAAAGAAGAAATAAATCTTTATCCGCGTATTAGACCACAGTAAAAATTTCCGCAATATGCGCACTGTTGGATCTCTCGCCATTAGAAATATAAATTCGCACGGCATTGACAGCGCGAAATCGACAAAATGACGTGGCGTCGCTCGTCCGTGCCGTGTATCTTAATGTAACTTAATGACCGTGCAGAAATTTCACGGTGTAATTGCGTCGCGATTTGTAACGCAATCCGAAATTTATGTTTTATAATTTAGAAGACGGCACCGCAAGAATCCTGAATAATGCGCCGGAAGATAGGTGTACGTGCGCGAGTTCGGTTACGCCGGCTAATTGGCCGCTCTAGAAGGAGAGCAGGCTTCTCGGTTCGCCGCGATAACGTTACAAGTCGGAAAGTAAGTTGGTAAGGTGTCGAGGAAGCTAGTGGTAGTGGCAGAATAGTGGTGGCGACGTAGTGGTCGTAGTAGAGTGGCGATGTGCGACAACGAACCCTGGAATCGTAAAGTAACTTCGAAGGAATTACGAGGGGACGAAAATTACTTTTCGCGCGGACTTGCTGCCGTCCGCCACGAATTTCACGGGGCCGTCTGATATAACGCGTCAACGTAGGAACGAAGGAACTACTGGAATTTTCGTAAATCATTTCGCTCAATGATGATGCAGTAGAATTACACCAGGACAGATATAGCAAAACGTGTGTAGAGAATGTCAAGAGATTGACGATTAGGTACTTTTAGTATTTTATTATTTAACAAAAGCAGACCAACTTTTCGATCTAGTTTTGGTTCTAGTTATAGTTTGTATCATTAAACTCCAACGCAGTAAATTATCGACTCAACAGGAACAAACTTTAAAAAAATTTAACAGGGAAAATTAGTTTTCCTCCCTGGCGAGAAAATTGCACGAGATCGACGGTCGCGTCGACGAATATTTTAATTGCGCGTATGCGATTGCATATTCAGCGACGCTCGACGCTACGTTGGTAGCTGTGGTTTATTCGTAACTCGTTCCCAGAGAACTTGCAACCGACAAAGGACCCTAGTGAGATCCCGATAACCGGAAGTCTCATTTATTACGTGCCTCTGCACCTTCCGTGTTTCTCGCCAACAGCGAATTTTTCCGCCACGCTCGAGCAACCTCTGTTTTAGCCTGTTTTCACACCTAGTCACATCACGAATACGTTAGTAAAGCCTGGGCGAAATAAACTGGCCCTTTTTTGCTTTACATTCGTCTACCTCCTCCCATGGTTTATACATGGTTAATTAGAGTGCAACGCTCGCTCCTGGTCGTAGACAATTTTATCTTTTCCCTCTTTTTTTTTTCTCTTCTACTTGGTTAATTCGTGTTCTCGAAATATCATCCCTTAATTCTGTGCTCGTGCAATTTCAAGCTACGAACGTGGTAGCATGTTACTCGATGTTACTTTATCTCGTCGTAGAAGTAGAGAAATCAACGCGTATTCGTGAGAAACAATCGCATTTACCGATACTTGTAAACGCTTAAACATTATGCCGAGCAAGAGGGCAAATTTCACGTATTCTACGAAATACTAGCACGAATAGGGTGGAACAAAGTAATTCAGCCGTAGGTAGGACAACGGCTGCAGCAGCCGTTTCTACGGCGGTGGAACACAGTAGTAGAACATGGAGGAACATCTTTCTTTCTCCGTTTGCAATTAGAATCCCCAAACCGAGTAATTCTGCCCGCGCAGGGTGGTTCGTGTGGATGAGTTGCGGGTGCACGAGTTTCGGAACGGCGAAGTCGCATCGAGGGAGCCGAGCACAGGCCTCCCCGAGTCCCTGCGATAACGTTACAAGTCGGAAAGTAAGTTCGTAACGTGTCGGGGCCGCTCCAGCCGGAGCGACAACGATCCCCGAGATATCGCGGGAATTATGATCCCCCGGAGATACGAGTCGGCCTCAGAAATGGGGATAGAAATGGTTTCTCGCGTAACTTTCGCGACATCTGCCTTCGGACTTTCCCGGCTAAATAAATTCGCTCGTTTTCCGATAACGCGAAACCTATCCTCTTTCGAACTGTCCCTCGATCTCTATGCGCGGAGAATCATTGGAGCGTACGATCAATTACATATAGGTTAAATAAAAGAGAGATTTAGTTTATTCGGTATATAAATCTTTATCATCGGAATGAGACTTTGGCAAGATTGTTCATTGTGAGATACGTAGAAGGACCGAGTGATTGAGATTAAGAGATGAAAAATGGGTATGAGGGTGTCCGCGTAGTTTATTCAGGGAGAATATATATCAATTGCGCAAAAGTCCGAGAGACTATCCCGTGTAATTTCATAACTACACCCTTGGGAAATATTTCCACATAGTGTTAGTGCATAGAAACGAATCTCTAAATATTTTCTTCGTGTAGCTCTGCTTGTTCGTAGTTTCCTTTAGTTCTAAAACTTGTTAGAAACACATCGATAAATAAAACATCGAATTAACTACTTTCATACTCTTACCTTTACACATCTCGCGGGATATTATGATAGAAATTTCTACAATATTGCACCTCTTTTTCTCTGGATGAAGTGAAAATGGTAATATCCCGAGTATTATAATCAGACTCGATTTTTCGAAATATCGTACGCGATACATCTTCAACGACTCCTGATGGTATTACGTTGCATTATATTCAGCTCGAAAGTGACACTGAGCCGACAGCGAATCATCGATCTTCGATTACCGTGTCTCTGTCGAATTAGTCGGCTTATAGCGAGCGCATTTTCAGGTTTGCGTTCGTTTTCCAACTTGGCGCTAGTTTTCATTCACTCCGCATGAAAATCCTCCCTCCTATCCTCTCCTCTCAGCTTTCTGCTGGCAATAAATTAATTCCCTTCGCGCAACGTCTGTCCGACACCCTGCGAAACATCGTGGCCTGTCCCCGCTGGTGGATGGATTGTGCGCTGCGTTGACGGAAGGGACGTCGAACGCGCTTAAAATTGATGGTTAATTCAAAACCACCGCAGGGCTGCGACTGAATTTGACCGAGGCAAATAACAGGGGGACCAGGTTGATTCGCGGCCTGCAGCTGTAAACACGAATAATGGAGAGTACCGATTGGTAAATTGTGTGCTCCGGGTCGTCAGGGCTGGTTGCGAGCGCGCAACTCACTCTCTCCCTCTCTCTCTCCCGCTGCCTCACTCTCTTCCTCTTCATCCGTTTCGTCTATCCACTAGCGTTTCTCTGGCCTCTGTTATTCCTCTTTATCCCTCGTTTACTCCATCGTTGTAACCCTTTTCTCTCTTTTTTCCTACTCTTCTCTCTAATTTTTTTTTTTTTTACGTCTATGTTTCTCGATTGGTGAACCCGACATGGTCCACGTATGGTATCTCCAGGCACGCAGACAGTGCGGACAGCGCACGTTTCGAACGGACACGCGTTTCAACTCGAACCAACGACGATTCTTTTTGCTTTTGTCGAAACGGTTGCAACGGGTTGTCATCGATACTGGGGTCGCAGTTGTTTCCGGTTGAACGATAAGCGTACCGTTAAAAGCTCTCGGAGATATTTATAAAGTATCCCGCGGCATCTTTTCCCGTTCGCCGCGATATCGAGTAGCGGATCGATCGGTATATTGCATGAATTATTCATCGAGTCGCTGGCTATTGTATCGGGCACGGTTGTTAAAGTTGAGGATAGAAAAAACACCGAACGTTCTGCGTCACCGGTGACTTGCTGTGCCGTGGTAAATGGAAACACGAGCAAGTAAACGTGCAGGAAGTGGAAAGTCGTTTGGTTGTATAATCTGATGCGACCGGGTTATTACGATCTTGTCCTTTCTGCCTGAAAAATTTACGTCATTTCGTCTATTTCGTTAATGTTATTCATTTATTGCCTCTGTTATTCCATACTTTTCCGCCGCTGCTGAAATTTCATTTTACCGAAGAACGATAGGAATTTTTTCCAACCGGTGTTTAAGCAAACAAAAACAAAACAGGAATCAACAACGAATGTTCAATGAAAATAAAAAGCAGAACAATTGCGCCAGTAGCGTGATCGATGCAACGTAAAAATTCGTCGGTGACAACGAAAGTTAAATTTTCCAATTGTTATAAATTTTAATCTACTCAATGTTAATCGCTATGGCCCGTTTCTGTTACAGGTACAGTGAAAATGCCAAGAAGCTTTCGAAAGCTTTCAAAGATCGACCAAATACTCCGTTAGAAACAGCAGTATGGTGGACGGAATACGTTGGTCGGGGAAATGCTTCTCCATACATCAGGAGCGAGGCAGCGAACATGTCCTGGTGTCAACGCAATCTCATCGATGTCATGGTTACATTAGCAGTCCTTGCCTTGCTCAGCCTCTATGTTTCATACAGAGTATTGAAATGCATTCTGACCAGAGGCACGAAGAGACAGGAGCAGAAGAACGGGGCAATATCGAAGAAGAGAGATTGATGGCGGTACCGTTGGAAGTTCTAAGACGGTGAATAGCGTAAAAAATGAATAAGATACGATCCATGTTTTAGAAAATGTAGAATGGAACAAGGAGATGACGAAGTTCACGAGACATATACAAACGTACCTCGCATCCATATACCCTTGATTTAACGCGGCTTGGAATGTTGCATCGCAAAATTTTCCTGCAGTTTTCGTTAAAACAACGGGTCGATTATGCTTGAAGCGAATTCTGACATGGTGTACCGACAATAGCCAATCACAGAGTCTTTTTATTCGAGCTGCCGTCGGTCGATAAATTAAATCATCAGCGTCCGAGAGCGCGTGTTCGTAATTCTGATTACATCGCTCGAGAGGCGGAAGTCTGTGGCAATTTTCGCAGACGCTCGGCTCCCTGTGCTCTTCTTACTTGAACAACTCCAGCTATTGAAACAAGGACCAAGGGTAGCAGAAATAGAAGGCTGTGACTAAAGACAGACAGTGTTACGAAAAAAAGGCGACCTTAAGGAGAAACCCGGAAGAATTCGGGGAAATAAGTAAGAGAGGAAAGAAGGAGGAGAGCGAGAAAGGAAACCAGCTTTGCGGGCATTACTGGGTATTTCCCAGGTGGCCGAGTCACTGACTGCGTCAACTGGCTTTGGCTCTCGCAAACGACAAAGGGAACAACGCAAGGAGAACGACGAGGCTTTACTGCGACGAAGAGGACGGTTGAAGCTGCGCGTTCACGGATGGAGGCAACAGTCCCGGGGAACCAACGGTGTACTCGACTACGCGGAATATACAGCTCGACGTTAGACGAGCTTGCTTAAAGAAGAAGGAGGACGAGTCAGCGAGGACAACAAAGATGGATCACGTCTAACATCGGCGGATTAAACGGGACTGGATGGATGTTCGCTTCTATTCGCCCGCGTCTCAGTTTTCCCTTCACCGGTTTCAGCCTCTTTCCACGTCGCGGATTTTCGCATGAGTGCCCGAGCAGCATAAGACACGTGGGATCGGCTCATGAAGATACAAACGAGACGATAAACGCGAAGAGGTTCTCTCTCGTCTTTTACGAGATAAGCGTCTGGATAAGTCGACGTCGTGATCGTGCCAGTTCCTAACTCTTATCGGGATATTCGATAAAAATGTATCTCTTTAAAACAGCTTTTGACAAACTGTTTCTCATTTGTTTGCTTTGTTAGAAAATAAAATTTTAAGAAGGATTTTAGGAAGGACAAAACAATAGGCAGATAATTCGGATAGCGAGTATATCGTGAATGGAATTCTGTAGTTACGTGGATTGTTGGCCGGATTATCGAGGAATATTATAATAGATCGTTAAATGCTTTCTCTCTGTCCATCTCTGGAAGCTACTAATGCATCGGAACAGAGTTCTGTGGTGCTTTCAGCCGCAACCGGATCCCCTGTTTCAACGGGGAGGACGGATTGTTTCGTACTTGCGCCAGATTGTGTCAAATATTTACTTGACAAAGTTTGCGCGGGCACAGCCGCAAAATGCGTCGCGAAACATTATTCCACTGAAAAGTGTATACGCGGATTCCTACGGGGTGACCTACAGTTTGTTGAGATGAGTTTGAAAAAGAACAGATCGGGAGATAGAAAATACGCGTGTATTCCCAGTCGTTGCGGCTTTCGCGTTGTGTAGCTTCTTTTTTCTCATCGTTGTCCCACGTTTCGTAAGCTTTTATAGTCGAAAAGCGACCCGGAAACCGAACGAAACGAAACGATTGTCAATGGATGTTGAGGATTGAAACTTCGTTTCGCGCGAAGAAATAAAATTCCTTGCATGGCTATGCCCGATCGCGGTCGTTATTTTTCAGTGGTTAAAAATTGCAGTGTTTAAAGAGTGAAGAGGAAAACTTGGCGTTTTGCTGTCGGTAGTGTGCTCGGTCAGACGATAATATTTATTGATGACGAGACCGGGTCCGTTGCGATGAAAGTTCGACGAATCAGCTTCAAAGGGGAACTTTTCTTGGAGCAGGCTCTTTGGACGGATAGGAAGCTTTTAAAAAAGCGATTCCAGACGTGGACCGAGGGTCGAAGGGGGCGCGAAAACGTACTTCCGGCGATACGGTACTTTTTCTACGGCGCGGCGTAATGGAATGTAAAGTTCCCGATTAAATTGCGTCTTTAAGCGATCCTCACCAGTGAGATATTTTTTGTGAAAATATAGCCAAAGTAACCGAGCAATATCGTTGGCACCGTGTCTTCAGTCGATCCACCATCGGCGTTGTTCGCGAACTTAAAAAACCCATTAACCGTTCGAAACACAACGGGAAAGCGAGATCGTTTCCCTGCGAGACATGTTGCTATAGAAAACACTTTTTCAAGTTATTTTATCATCGAAATACGGTCGTTCCGTACTACGATGATTCGCGGGAGAAGTTCAATGGTTCCTCTGTCTCGTAGCCTTTGAACGATCTATCTTGGATGCACTGATTACAGTTTGTGTGTGTGACTTTCTATTTGTTATCTTATTGCACTTATAATTGTTAATATCTCAGATTTGTTTACTTATATTTTTGTGTTTTTTATTACAACATCCAGCACTGGGAAGTTCGGTGTACCATCTATGGTACACGAAATACGTTAAAACACTTTGGTCTGGGATTGAAGCGTCGAAACGCGAGCACGATGCTAGTATGAATGGAATTCGAAGAAAGGATGGTGCGTTCCCGTAATGCGTTCAAGGGGATGAAAACTCGGGGGTAAGCCCCGAGTTTGTGTCGCGTCATTTCGCGCTCGCTTTAACTTCGTTGATTGAATCATGAACGGGTCCCGCCCCATTCCTTGCATCGAGTCTTCCTTCGAAGGATATCCTCTCCCGCACAGGTTAGAACACGAGAGCAGGTCAAATGGAACAGGATTTGACTGTTGCTCGTGAACGTAAATAGGCCGTACGTAATTTTGATCCGGTTGTGCTTGTTACTAAATGGACGACAGAGCAACAAAGATATAATTATAGTCGCTGAGATATTAAGAGAATTGACAAAGATTTTTAAGAAGTGGATAGAATAAGCATTTTTGTTATTTAGTCAGAAGGAATATTCAAAAGAATCTGATGAAATTATATGGAAATGTTAAAAATTATTTCTCCCGGCTTGGCATTTCCGTGCTATAAACCAGCTTCATTAGCGAGTTCTCGAAATCTATTTCATTTTTTATCCGTCGCCGCAAAATTTCGGAGTATCGATGTTTCCCACCGAGGAAACGTCTGAAATTCGTGAAAATTCACGAGAAAGAGCTGCCATCCGATGAACATGGGGAGCGCGCCGTGATGCGCGTTTTTGAGTTTCAGTATCTATCCCTCGCGGGCTGGGAGCATTTGTTTTTTAAAGTTTCTGTATTTTCCGCCTTTCGAATGGGACTGCGTTTAAAATGTTAGCATTCGAATGCGCTTGACGTCTGCTGGCGTTTTCGTTCCCGGACTACAAAATCGGGCTGCATATTTTACCAGTTAAGTCACAGTTCAAACATATTCTTTCATCGTTATTTCAGGTCAGGCGATCTGCTCTGTGTGCGTGTGTCTAGATCCGTGCGTGTTGTGTGCGCACGTGTGGATGGGTGTGCAGTGTGCATTTCGTGGAAATGCGCAAGATTCAGCAAGAATCCGGATTTAATTAAGCTAATTAAATTCCAGATGCGCGTGCGTTCTACTTTGCTGCTACCGTGGGTCAGCGTGAATAATACGTATCAACGAAATTAACCGGAAGCAAAGGGCGTTTCCATTCGCGGGACAATAGGATGGTATAATATTCGAGGGAGAGAGTGATATTTATTCATATTTTTTAATACGATTCCACCCGAGCGGCGCGGCGGCTAGAGTAGAATTCCAATATTTACGGGACCGGTAATCTAATTTAAATGTAATTCCTTCCGAGCTTTACGTCCCAGTTTAAACATTTACTTCCTGTTTGCTGAACTGTTTGGTGAACCCCTGGAGCCTAGTTCATCTTCCATCCACGTAGAAAACTTTTTCAATTAGGCCAACGTTTTCCTTTAATTTCGCTGATTGACTGTGTCGTCTTTGCAGCCGATGTACATCGTCTTCTATTTTTCTTAGAAAATCATCTTACGACGTCTACGTTGCTTCTCCATTTCGAAGAAGAACGAATCCATTTTCTTAATGACCAGAAAGCCAGAAAAGAAACCTGCCGGGCTTTCAAGATGCTTTTTTCTTGTCTATTGAAATGTAAATGCTTATTCCATGGGAGGTATAACTAGCGTGCGCTATATACCAGAACCAAGTCGATACCCGTCATTGATATATCATTGTTTCTTCGCAATTTCAATTTCCTTCTAATCGGTGATTATTCTTCGGCTAGCAACAACGTCTACATAGAAACAATTTATACGATTTATTCAAAACTAAGGGTTCGATTTGGTCAGTTTTCAAGAAATTATCGAGTGGAGAGATCGCTGAGTGGATGATTTCGCGTCGTGGAATTAGCCGCCTGGCTAGTGGCAACAGGTGCCTTTCGACGTAGAGATCGTCGAAAGCGATTCGTTTCCGACGTGCCCGTACATAAGGATAAAGGAAAAGAAGGTGAGACTCGAAAGCCGCGTATGTGGCGATGATCGACCAAACTTTGGGTTACGTTCACAAATAATTTGCGAAAATAGTTGGCGTGAATAAGGGAGTGGTACAGCGAGGGCCGCAAACGTTTCTTAAAGGTATTAGAGGCAACGTCTCGCGGAAATTTAGTTCGTTAACCGGAGGCCGAACGACTCTCGACCGAGCCACACTTTCGAGGAGCCTCGTTCGAGAGCCAGACAGAGTTCCAAGTACTCACGTCGATCTCATCAAGGAACGTTTGTAGAGCGAGTAAGCTACTGCGGCCAGCGAGACCAAGACCACACGTTACTCATGGCTCCTCGAAAAGGACTTGGTCGTTTTCACCCTATTCCCCTACCTTCAACCCCGTTTCCTCGACAACCCACAGCAGGCCACCGGCTCCCTTTCCATCGAGACTGTTTATTCGAGAAACGGCACTTCGGAACGAGACCAAAGGAACAAGGGGGCGGAGGAGCGTACTTTCCCGAAAGGAGATGGTGGCCAAAATGAGGGGACGAAGGAGACGGTATTAGAGGTCGAGCAGTCGGACTCTATGTGAAGAACTCCCTCTTCGTGTTCGCCTCTCTCTTCGTGTTGGTTGGTTGTTAGCGTCGAATGGAGAAGTTACAGATTGCCTTGGAAAGAGTCGCGTGCAAACTCCTCACCCTCTCGTTTCTTTCCTCTCTTTTCATCCCGTATTCTTCCGTCTTTGGTTGGCTGCTGTTTCATCCTCCAATTCTCCTGGTTAGGGTATAATTTGCGGTACGCGTTAAAGCACCTCTGCTTCTCACTCTATGGAGCAACTTTATGTTGGTAGATTAGCTGCTCCAGCTTGCCAAGCGAAATTCTGCCATTCGGTCCTTTATTTTGCCTTCCTTCGTGAGACGCGGGACAAACGATCGTCATTGGAGAAGAGTATGACTTTCTCCGCGATGTTTATACTTGGCTGATCCCTGCCGCGAATAATAACGCGAGACGGTGCTCCTCGTTCTCGCGATATTTCTACGAATGCAGGATTCTCCCTGTTGGCAACGTCTAACTTTCGACTTTGCAATTTCAACTTTTCAATGATCTTCACATAATTCTCAATTCTTTAATATTTCAAGAGATTGGAATTTAAGTTTTCTTGGTCAAGGTATATATATATATATATATGTAGAAAGATGAAAGGTTGGGGTAGTCATTTAACGATTGAAGCTATGGGGCTGTCGAGGGAGAGCTCAGAGAGCTCAGGAAAGTCTCCAAATGACTCGACTACCCTCGAAACTGTAAAGTCGGATTCATCGTCGACCTAAGCCTGGACCAAAAGACTGACCGACTAAAAGTATGACGTAGTATGAAACGTGAAAAGTGTTCTCTGAAGTTTCTCTCGTATTTACAACACGATTCAATTCACTTGCAGGAGAAAATTTACTTTGTTCGAGCTTAATGTTTGTACCAAACATATGCGGTAGCGGAGGAAAGTTTAAGACGACTATTTTTCTGACATCGCACCATATTATATATAGAACATATACCAATTACATATACATTCACACTTTATCTACGAACGACCACGAGATATTTAAAACATGAACAATACTTGAGAGGTCGAGTATGAAACGATTCGATGCTATATTTGCTGCGAACATTAGCTTAAGACGAGCACTCAAACACGGTAGTGTTTCGAATTAATCGAACAATAATTAGTTTATTGAACGTGGCATATTAAATTTATAATAACAGTTGCTAAATTTAAATGATAATCATGAGTACAATGATCAGTGATCTACGTCCAGAAGATAGGAGAATCGTTACATCACTATGCAAGAAGAAAAAGACATTTGTCGAAATATAGCAATTATTGGAAGATCTGAAACAGCTTGTAAGCAGACGCTATTACGACGAATCAAGAAACAACCAGTGCATGCACCATTTATTCGAAAAGAATCATTTTCGAATTGCTATTGATTTTTCGGAAGAATCTAATACTCAGCCGTAAAAATCGAAAGCTGGGAATTGCTTTCGCTGAAGCACGCGAGCACTGGACAGTACCAGATCTGTGAAAAGTGTTGTTTTCTGATAAATCGAAATTTAATAGGGTGTAACAGAGAGAAATTTAATAGCCATTATTTATTGAATCTTGTTTAATTTTTAACTATATTTATTCAGTAGCTGTTGTTTATTTATTATTTGTATAATACAACGCGATGATTTATCGGAAGGGTGGTCGTCTTAAACTTTTGACCGCTGCTATAAAATATACAGCAATGGGTTAACCAGAAGGCATCTCACATCGACGTGATCCATGGAGAAAATCCAGGGAGTAAAAGATCTAGAAAAGCCGAGCGAAAAGAAAATGGTAAGAGGGCGATGCGTTTCAGCGCTTATAGGCGTCTAAGACGTTTACTTCGGCCAGCGACTAGCTCGATATCTTCGATACCAGAAATAGCCGCGGGCTCGAGTCCGAAGAATCGATTTCAGAGCCCTGCTGACACAGGGGATTTAACGACATTTCGAAAAATTCTGTGGTCCATTGATCCCAGCGTTACCGGCTTGTCGCACGTCCCATCTACGGGCCGCTGGACGTATCGCTATTTTATCGGTCAGTCAGTAAATTCTTCTTCGGTCTCTCCCGGTCAGTGTATTACACTGAGAGACGTATTCCGATAACTGGGATCTCGGCCGGGAGGGGCCACGTGCACCTCTAAATAAAATATTCTCCGCTGTTATTGACCATCGCTTATCGATGTTTTTCATCGGTTATAAAGTGCCTTCGAATTGGGCAAGTCGCGCTGCTCGTTACACATGCTCGTCGATCCGTCAGTTTTCGTAACTGTTTTGCTTCTCTCTCTCTCTCTCTCTCTCTCTCTCTCTCTGTATTTCAGTATTTTTTTTGAACTGTTCACTTGAGCGTTTTAGAATCTGATTGGTTGTTTCGTTGGATGATCGATAAAAATATATCAGTCACCGTTATTGGTTGGTTGATGTTTTTTTTCAAGGAGAGCCTCTCGTTGTTTTTATCCGTTGCTCGATGATCAATGAGCGAGAATGGTTCTTAATGCGACCGGGACGTTTATCGATTTCGTGCTGTCACTTTGTTGACCTTGAACAGCCTCTGACCAGGGATAATTGACGCTTCAGAGGAGCCGGTGTTTGGTCTTCCAGCTAGTCAGTGGTTTGGGGGATCGTTCAACGAGAGACTATTGTTCTCTGGTCTGGAAAAAAAGGTCGCACAAATTGCGGACGTTTTTCTGGCACGGATACAGAGGAGGGAGAAATCTGTCGACGAGTTAAGATGGTGAAACGAGCCGCGATGCATCGGAAAATAATTACTCATGTTCAAACGAAGTAGAACGTCACAACGTTTCTAGCGAGTCGATGCGGCGATTGAACCGATCGATTTTCAGAAAAATTACCAGGCGAATTGCGTCTGGCAGTTAGGTCGAACCTCAAATGGCTGATCGGTTCGAGAATGCCCACGGCCATTTCCGTCTCAATTAATATCTACAACATTCCCAGAGAGTCTCTTTTCCCTGGCGAGGAAACAAAAACAAGACATCGGCGAATGCTCGTTGAGTAGAAACGGTCGTGCGAGGTAAGACAAAGAGGAGAGAAAGAAAGAGTGAGCAGAGGCGGCATGGCATAGTGCGGTGAGAGACGCGTCTAGAAACGTCGGTGGTGCGCTGGATGACGATGGTGGAAGAGGCAGTACGCGGCAGCTGTACGCGGCAGCGGAGAAGGTGGAAAAAGAGAGATTCTGCTTCCGGCCACCAGGGAATTACTCGGTCGAACCGCTTCGTCGAGTTGAAAATCGTAGACGAGACACGAGAAGTAAGGCCGAGCCGCGAAGCGTACTCTCTTACGTGTACGTGAAGGGGATGTAGTGGCTGACGGGGAACCGGGAGTCGCGTGTGTATCGGTAGAAACGAGAGAGGAGGACGCACGAAACGAAGAGGAGAACGAAGGAAACACACTCGCGAGAAGGGGTTGGAGGAGAGCCGGCGGTGGTGTTGCAGAGAAAAGGCAGAAGGGTAAGAGGGCGAGGATACAATAAAAGGAGCGTGTCCTTGCTCCGGAGCTAACCTCTTTCTCGTGTCTTTGCCCTTCTGGCTCTTCTATTCCTTCCACAGACTTTTCCCCTCCTCGCGTTCTCTTGTTCGTCTCTTCTTCATCGTTCCATTCGATCCTTCTCTCGTCCTCTACGCTCTTTTTCTTCCTTCTTACCTATATCCTACTTTCTTCGTCCTCTTCACCGCCCACGCCACCGTTCTCCTCTCGTCGAACTACGCTGTCCCTTTCTGGCTACACTCCGCCCCAAACTTGAATCCAATTTTCCACATCACATCCCGCAAAAGTTACTCCGCGGCGCTCGGCAGGGCAGAAAGCAGCGCGACGTAGCTACGACGGAACATTTTTATCTTCTCTTTGCTCCGGCCGGAGTAAAACAATTTCGGAACATATTGCCCGCTACGGCTCCGGTCTTCCCCCGATCCAGGACACCCTCTTACCCCGTTTCCTGCTTCGCCCGTTATTTCACTCTCATGGTATAGTAGACGTAATAACGCGTGTACTTCTCGTCGTTTTGCGTCCTTCGACGACGTCCTTTTCGAACCACCCCCGGTAAACCAGTAGTATCGTGATCTTTCTCGATGCCTACCAGAAATCGTTTACTCGATTCTTCGGTGCCTTATATCGGAAGACCTGCAGTCTACCTTCATCGAGAAACAACGGGCTATTATGTCTTCACCACCGTAACATTCCGCCGCGTAAATCACGACAACACGGACTTACGTTCCAGCCTCTTGGTTCGTTGTAAAACGCAACTTAGCTGGTTACACTCCTCGGAAAAGTTTTATAGCCGGCTGCGTTCCGTTTCCAGGACAACTTCGAGGAAGTCTTCCACTTTCTTCCCCTCTATTCCTTTCCCAACTATGCGCGTTGAGGTGATGTGGTCGTAAAAAAGGCTTACGAAGAGAAGCGATATCGTGCGTACCGTGGGACTGTCCTAACCCCTCGCAACCGATTGGCGCAGGTGTTTTAATCGCGCTGTTCGTCGCTGGCATTTGTTTGAACTGTTTTTCTCCAGTACGCCAAGGGAAACAGCATGTTCCATCATCGGATCATAAAGCGGACGAGAAAATCCCGCTTTACAGCAGCTGCGGATAGAAACGTTCGCAATGTCGTATCTGAGATATTACTATGCGAGTTGGTGGTAAAATAACGAACGTTAACCGGGACCGGACGCGTTAAGTTTTCGACATGGTATAACATACGTATGTCGGTGCGACTGGCTGCTGTTACAAATAACGCGCACGTCGATCGGGAAGTCGTATTCACGGCGAATTAAATGGTGGGACGCTCGCCGACGAAATTACATCTGTTCGTTAAACATTCTTTCCTCGTCCATTCCGTATACTTTACGAGTAATCGTTTTTTCTCCTTTCTTTTTTACGATATTTTTACGCGATAGGAATACGGATCCGTGGAACGCTTACAGGCGAGTTTTCGCGCGTCGAGGTATTCCATGGAGACGCGCGGTACCATCGCATCGTCGTCGGCGACGACGACGACGACAACGACGATACACCGCGGAGGGAGCGTGAAATTGCCGTCGCCGCGGAATATAAATTAATTTGTTAAGATCTCTCGCTACACCTCCGTAGCGCCTCCTCCTCGTCGCGTGTTAATGTTTGGCCAACATTACGGCCCATTCCCGAGACGGCAATCCTTTCGCGGCCGTATGAAAATTTATGCTGACGATTTTTATTTGAATTAGAATTTACGCTGTGTAGGATCTCATCTCCCAACTGGCCTCGGTTGCGAAACACCGAGCGAAAACCAAGCGAAATGCCGGCGAAAATTCACGTTTATAGAACGAAATATCTGGAAAACTCGTTACGGAAATGAAAACGTCTCTTTGATATCCGATAGCAGGCTGGATTCGATTAATTAAAAGGCATGCTTTTGTGCTCGGGGAAAATATAATGATGTTTCACGCGAGGCATCCGAAGGCACGCTGAAAATTTCCGCCACTCTTTCCAACACAGTTCTCCTCGATTTCTGCTCTTTTCGAGGACGCATCCGTTAAAAAATCTCTCTCTGCCTATCTTTGTCAAACCGATTTTCCCTTTCTCTCTGTTTTTCTCTCTGTCTCGTTTCGCCGTTCTCCGCATCGTTCCTCTGCTACTCCGTCGCGGTCGGTTGAGATTACGAATGCCGGAGCGGTTTTCTCATTTAAAGTTCACTTCCCTCCGCACTTAATTAACGCGCGGCATCAGAAGCCAGCTTGAATCTGTTTAATTGTCTATTCAATTACGCCGCACGCATTATAGCCTGTCGTATCAACGGCTAGCGTCGACCAGAGGATGCCTTTTAATCGTATTTTCATTTCCTCCCCTTCAAGCGCCTTGCGTATCCTTCTCCTCCCTTTTATTATTAATTCTCCTTTTACTATAGTGGTGAACAGGCATTTTTATTAAAGCATTTTTGCATGGATGAAAAGCTAAGGCTGTGAAACGGTTTCAATCCGAAAATACAATAGCGCTGGACGTATACACAGGCTCGCGAATGTATGCAAACGCTTGTAGAAACCTTCTATGAATATATCACGCGTGTTATACGAAACATTTTGCAATTGCATTAGCACCGCTACGAGATTCGACTATCACGATAAAATCGGTTAAATTTCAAATAAATCTGAAAATACATATATACATGTCCGAAACGTATGTCCCTGTTATTACCTCAGCGATCAGAAAACGTATGTAGGTGGAATTGTTTCTTTCCCTGGCGAAATCGTCCGGCTGTTTGTCGTTTCGGGTAATCGTCGTTAATACGTTGTATTCTTTCGGTGTCGTGACTTTTTCGCCCATGGAACAAGAGAGCGTGATCCAGTTCGAAGTATGTGTTTTCCGGAGAGAGGGCAGATACTTATCGAGGCGATTACCGTTATTGCACGAACGTGCCCCTGTACCAGCCAGTGGCATAACCCGAAGAGCTTTTCCGGACTTCAGGCCACTTACAAACTTGCGCGAGACATTTTCAATGGAGATAAATGAAAATGAGTTCCTTCACCCCGGTCGCGATACCGAACAGCGACCAGCCCCCTCCCCCCGCTGTCGTGCTGTTCAATATGTATTAACTGAATATTAAATTTCCTGCGTTCCATCGATACGTTAATATCTACCACGGTACTCGGTAATATTGTTCCATAGGAAACAATGTTTGATCCACATTCGCGTTGCACGGATGAGAGAAAGGCATCCGGGAGCAGCGTCCTTTCGCCATCCAAGAATTCCCAGGCATCATTTGAAAGAACATCGTGGATCTCTTTCACGGTAGAAATCCCTTTTAATTTGTTCTTTCGCCCTGTTCTTTCTCCCCCCGCCGTACGCGATATTCTCTTTAATATCGTGATTGTCGTGGCATCCTCGTCGTTCCACGGGAAAAAGAAACGAGCAAGAGACGAAAGGGGAAGGTGAAAGTAAACGACGGGACATGGACGTGGAAGCCATCGGCGGAGTGCGCTAGCGTAGATAAGGTTCGCGTAATTAGAATTGCAAATGGTCCTTTATATCTAATGCGAGATTAAAAGTAATCGTTTAGTAGCGGCTGGCCAATGGAAATATCGGTCGGCGTTCATCGGCCAACCAATATCGTGCCGAATCGATATAACGCCAGGTTTTTGTTACGATTGTCTTTAATTTCCAACGATATGGCCGTCAAGAGTACGAGAATCTCTTAAATCCCGTGCTATTCACGTCGTAAATGTATTCTTACAATAAAGATGTCCTTGAGCTATCGTATTTCACCTTTCCTATCGCCATATTTTTCCGATCGATTTTCCACCGTGATAGATTTTAGTTTCGAATTTGACGTCAGACTGTGTTATTGAGACTCGAATTGAGTCGCGAACTAAATGAAAAAGATTGCAAACGATATATTACACGCTGATTGACTTCACGTCTTACCGATTCGAAACCAGAGATCTTTTATAAATGATTTGCCGAGTTCTTCGTCTGTTGCACGTATCTAAACTCATTAAACACTCGATAATATCTATGAAAAATAGGGCAAGAAGGAATAAGTATGCAAAGGTTTCGTCGGTGTGATGATGCATACGAAAATCCGGTATCGGTCTCGACGTATTCGTCGACATGCTTCAATCTGCTCGTTTCGCGTACGCGAGAAGCGAGCGAGATTACTTCGTGACGCAGGCGAGCAAATATTGGCTCTTATTCGAGTCGGTTATACGGCGCTTATGTACCCTGGGGTTTTCCCCGGCTGTCAAGCTGCTTCCCTCGTGCCCTCGCTCTATGTCTGAGCGTCCGACTTTCCGGACTCTTTCGTCGATTTTCGTCCTCGGCCAGTCGCGTAATTACGAAATAGGGACGATTTGTTTCGGGCATCGACCTTATCGGAATTTGCTGCGGGTAAACGAGCACCGAGACGTTCCTTAATTCGATTCCTCTTTCGTCTGTCCGCCGTTGCTGAATAGAACTCTTTTAGGGATTCCAGGGCTTGTATTATATCGCAGAGAATCGTTAACGACGCGCAGCTCACGATGACTTTATGCGATCCGATTTAATGTAATTAATGTTCTTTGGAGGAGGGTAAATTGATTGCAATATGAATCGATTTTCTCGCCCTGGTCCCCTCGCTGCTTCAACCGGGCATTCGCCTTTCTTCAAGCTTGATTTAATTACACGCTTTCTCTTGGGAGACTCGCGCGTTCCTTTCTTTTTCCCTTTTCCATCGAACGGTTCTATCGATCGTTTCTTGGCCGTTTATAGTCGATTCCAGACGAGAAACAGGTCAGCCTTCCCGAGGCCGGCCGGTTGAAAAACTAGAAAGGAACTCGAAATTGCCATGCTCGTGTGCTTCTCGTGTCCTCGCGAGACCAGTTTCGCTGCCCGGACACTGGCAAACTTTGAAAATGTCTTTCCACTGGACGTCCATACGCGTCGCACCCTCGAGATTTCTTATTTATATAATCAAGAGTTTCGAGATTGTCCCGCTTGTTTTCCCGGAGAAAATTCAACTAGTCTGTTCGATGATTTCTTCAACATAGGAAACGTGGTCCAGTCGAGTCTAAAGAGACAAGAAGATTGTTTGTTTTGGTCGATGGGATGGAGAATTAAGACGATCGATTTCTTCTCTGTATCGGCGTTCTGCTTTCTTCAAGATACATAGGAGATCGTTCGACCAAAGAACGCTGTTACGCCGTATGAAGCGGCCAACAAGTCAGCCCTTGTTACCTGACTGTCAACGGCCCTCACACCGTTATTCTGACCTTCTACAGACCCAAGGACCCACCATATACTCTAACGATAGTTTAATGTCTAACGTATATAGATGGGTCAATCGGTCTGCACTAAAATTACGGGACGTAGAGTCCCAAAAAAGTACTTTATGTTTACAGCGGGCTATTCACCACTACCTGGAATTTATTACGTGCTGGTAACAATCATGAATAAAATAGGTATCTGCCATACTTCATCCCAAAAAACAATATCATCCACTACCTAAGACGGTAGAAAGTCTCCTACTCCTGAGATGGCGAAAGAACGAACTGTGAGTCGAGTCTAGGCCAGTCTGTGCCACACATCTCCCGGGTTCCTTTGGCTCTTCAAGCCCTCGCGACAGTCAAGTCAACTGTTAGTACGACAATCGGGCATCATAGCAACTCTATGTTCCGTCTAAGTAATCAAATTTACCGACTTCGCTTGTGTATGTGAGTGTGTATCCGTGCAAATTAGAAATAAATATATATATTAATAAAACTGTAGACTACAGTTTTATTCCAACTGAACTACCCCTATTATGCCAAAAGAAATACGGGGATCGACCTGCTCGTGGTGTCGATTGATACAATCGTAACGGGAATTTACGACTCCCGTTGACGCGCCTCCTCGCGAACGCGTCTCCCCGCGACTGGCCGAATTTAGAAACGCACTGTGACAGTTGAGAGAGTAATGTTTCGGTATGCGATTCTCTGTCTTCGTTTCCTATGTGGCGCGGTATCGAATATTCTCCACGGGGAATTCCAGCACGGTGCTTTTCCACCATCCGCCTCCACCATCGATATCGTCTCCCGGGGAAATTCCACGTCCTTGGTTGCCAAACCGAGGCGAAAGGGGAGGACAGGGAACGCCGCGCACGATAAGAGCGGATAAGAGTGTGTTTAGGTTCCGACAGGATTACTTGGACTACCGGATTGTTCAATTTGCGGCGTGCTTGGAAAAATTACCGAGATAAACAACCGATTAAAGTACTCGGCTGTGCTCTGCGAACGAGCAATAGGAAACAGAAGCAGCTCCTTTTCGGTCTCCTCTGCGTTTAACGAGTTTGTTGTCCTAGGAATTTTTATTATAGCATCCCCGGAAGGGTCAAAGACAAATATCTTCTCTTCGTGTTCTCTCTTTCTCTGGTCCTCTAATTAACACTCGCATGAAACAAACACGCCAATTCATTATTACAGAAGCGCAAATTATTACATTTTATATTGTAGTATCGTGGACAAAAGGCCGTAAAAGATATCGGTTAAACCATAAACATTGTCGCGAGCCGAGGTGCCGACAGACCCATCAATGTGTCGTCGGTCTTTCAGTTGAAGAGTTTCGTAGAAAAAAGGCCTGGGTGACCACGAGTGGTTGCGTAACACGTGCGTGATGAGACTAAGCCAAAGGGACAAAAGGGATATTAAGGCAGAAAGACAAATTCACAGTCAGTGTCAGTGGAGAAGTTAGAGAGAGAGAGAGAGAGAGAGATTGGATCCGTTGTGACGAGAGTTGCAAATTAACTATTGAGTTGTCTAAAGTGTAGTACATTATTGTGATTAGTTCATGTTAAATAACCATCGTTTCCTGTCTAATCAACAGCTGTACAATCCATACATTTGTAAATAAACCATCATTAATTATTAGTATATTCCCGATACTACAATATACTGTAATACGTCGTGTAAACAGCATGGAAGAATATATCGAGGTCGAAGAGATTTCGTTACGAACGAAGCAACATCTACGGGCATGCAATTATTACATTCCACGTAGGCAGGTTAGCTGCTAAGCTAGGTTTGTTTCCCTTCAATGGGATTCCGCGGGATCCAGGACGGGACTTCGTCCGACACTCGTCGTTTTCCTACGCACGTTCTATCTACGCCAGGCAACGGGACGGTTCCGTTTTCGAGAGGTTATTTCAAGTATGCGTCTCCCGTGTCTCGGTCTGGCGTTGTCATTGTCGTTTCAGTCGCTTCTCCGACCGGTCTGGTCGGGGGAAATTTCACCGATATTAGTTTCCGCGGTGCGCGTAATGTCTCTCGACGATACGTTTCCGAGAAAGAGTTGGGGGAACGGGGACAGAAGTGTTTCAGTGAATCGAGGAAACGTCGCGTTCCAGGGATCTCGCGTTTCCTCCGGGTCCATGAGAACAGATTGCATTCCCCTTTTCGCGGTGTCTCGTTCACCGATCCTCTCTTTCTCCACTTGTTTCTCCGCTTCTTTTTTCCAGTTGTTCTTCGACCCCCGCATTCAATTTTCATGGATGCAACCGCGATGTTTGGCAGCGCTCCCTGCGGCCTCCTTCTCGTTATTTTTCAGAGACAGCGCGCAAGAAGAAGAAGTAGAGGCGGCCACCGAATGGGGTTGCTTCTTTGGCGCCATAGTTTGTTCAGCCGGATACTTTCTATCGTGCGGTAAACGCCGGATGTGGCGGACTCGTACGAAGCACCGAATTGTTCTATGGCCTTCGGCAGATTTATCGAGCCAGCCTTCTCTCTCTCTCTCTCTCCTCTCCGTTCCTTCAAGAGCTTTTCCACACTAGTCTTTACTCTCTGGCACGATCGACTGTTTCTACGTCTTGCTCTTCAATTCCGACTGCGTTTTCTGGCCGATTAGAGCCCGCCAACTCGGCTGATTTATGCAGCTTTAATCCCGACGTTGAATCGTCGGAGACAATCGTGCCGTAAAAATGCTAGTCCTTTGACGCGCTTCGCAAAACGCCTAGCGTTTCCTGCTTTCGTTTAGAAACCGTACTCGATTCCCGTTTGCCAAGTCGAATTTTCTTCCTCCTTCTTGGCTCGCATATGTTTCTCTGTGTCTTGGATTCAGGCAGTTTCTCATCGCGTCGTTTCGGTTCTTTTGTCGGAGAAACTTAAATTAGAAACGCAATTTGTAGATCTTCCACGTGAAAAGGTTTCTTTCAGAGGTCTGCGAGAACGTTGTGAATAAAAGATGTTATAAATCTATGTCTAGAGAATCAATAAGGCGAGCAAGGAGAACACGTTGTTCGCGTACGAGAGTTAAAAATTTTCCCCGTTTTAGAGTTTCCATTCTATCTTCAGAGGAATAAGATTTTCACCAAACATCCGGCCATTACACGTTTCACACGTGTATAAAGGAGCCGTACACGGTCGAGGGAAAACAGCGTTCGATCTTGCTCGATATAGTTCGCATCTTCCTTCGGGCGGAATAGTAGAACGTCAGCGTTAGACACGTCAGGGGGTGGCTTGAAAGTTACGAGTTCTCCATATTCATACGTCTCCTCCATTGTCCGCTTCTCTTTCAATGTCTTCCCCAATCCCCCAGTTTCTTTCCCTCCGGGATAAGCGTGTTTCGCAACAGTCCACGACCGAAAGATTCTATATAACCGTAGCAAGTTTCATTGAAAATTCAGTTTTGACACGGTCTTTCGAAAACACTCGACCCACGCTCCACCATAACCGTTTGCATAATTCAACCAACGAATCAAAATATAGAGCAAATCTTTTTCGATGTTCCAGTTTTCTTTTCTTTCTACAACGAAAATAATCCGATGAGATATCAACTGATCGTTTTTAACTTTCGTTAGATACGAGTAATATATTTAATGTAAAGAAGCATTTGTCAAACAGACGCATTCTCAAATGTAACAGCACTGTAAGTAATATTCAGATGACGTTTGCAAACTTTTTAATCCAACAAAACGGCACGATCTGTGTTACGACCGTTCGCGGAGAGACGCGGTCGCGAGGAAAACGCGTCAGCGAGAGGCGTAAATTCTCGCTACGATTCGGCTAATCGACGCCGCGAAATAGTCGTTCCCCGTGTTTCGGTTAGGATAACAGGGGTGGTTAATTGAAATTAACACTGTGTTAACAGGTTAATATGATGTATATATTCAACAATGGATTACACAATGTTATGAGCGTCACAAGTATTTGACGATGAGTACAGCTTAAGCGTTACAGAAAATGTGACCCGATTTGACGATATGTCTCGATGCGATAGTTAGACTTTGCAAACGAATTGATTTGAAGGTAGAACCGTGGTAGAGTTATTGACTGTTCGGACGACGAAAATGAACTCCTCGGTTACAGATTTCGAATGAGACTGATCGGTTAGAGTGTTCGATTGAGACTGCTCGGTTACAGATTTCGATTCTTTGTCCTTCGGGGAGACGACCCCCCCCCCCATATGCTCGGATCACGCCACCGCACGCGCCGATGATCACACAGGCCGACTTCTTCGTTAGAAAATAACGGTCCGAGATCGACGGTTCCAGAACTCGTTATTTGGTGATAAATATGCGCTCATCGATACAATGTATATTTTTCGTCGGGCAGATAAGAGGATGTATCTGCGACGCTGGAGGGCCGCGAGCGACGGTTGGAAATACGATCTCTAAAAAGCCTCGTGGCGTAACATACTCCCCCCGTTGAGAGGGTACCGATCAAGTACTATGGGTAATACTGTGAGGTGGATCTCTCGTTAGACTTCGTAGCTGTTGGGTGTTTCGGAGTCATCTGTCGGCGATCTGCTCGGTAGTGGTACCATCCGCTTGACGCTCCGATCCAGTGTGCTTGTTGCCGTTCGTACGGTAGCCGTCCGTATGATGCCGTCTGCGCCGGGCTGGACCTTGATGATTCTGCCCAATGGTCATCGCATTGGGAGAACGTTGTCTTCTATGAGGAGGACGATGATGTCTTCTAGTATGCCGTAACTGCCCTTGCTCCCTTTGGTTCGTATGTTCAGCTCGTGTGGATATTCTTGATGCTAGCTGGAGAAGGTTGGTTGGAGTATCCCTGAAAACTCAATCTCGCAAACTTGTTAGTCTCCGATGAGGAGGTGACTGGGAGCAAGGATTAAGAGATCGTTTCGATCTGGAGATATCGAAGTTGGCGGTCTGGAGTTGAGGGTTGGTTTTGATTCTGATAGGGAGTGTGTTTCGCGTTTTAATTGTATGAAGCTTGTTAATGACGACACGTCTGAGATGTCGTTTGAAGAATTGCTGCTAGCTTCCACAATCCGTTGAAGTGAGGCGAGTTGAGAGTGTGAAGTGCCATTCGATCCATCGGCCGGCTAGAAAGACTGACCCTTCGATGAGCGATGAATCTTCCCAGAGACGCGACGAAGGCCTCGCTTATGAGATCGTTGACCAGCTCGATGTGGACTGCATTAACTGCAAGACGTATAAGTTGGATACGAATACCTGGATTCTGCGGTGGTTGCGATCCTCTCGCTCTTTGACGTAAATGATTTGCAATAGGTGATTCTGAGGTTGATGAATGGGCGAGATTCCCTTCGTGGAGTATGGATTACATCTGAAAATTACTAAATTATAGTGATTTGACAAGTTTGTTGTTTATGTCCTGTTCGGAAACTCCTTGTAGTTTCGATCGCTGTGGTTCTCGTCGTTTTAGGAATTTGCGGTTGTGTTTTTGGGCCCAGGAAGTGTCGTTTTGTGCCTTGATCCTGGAGGTATTGTGAAGCACCTCTGCCCAGGAAGTGTCATGGAACACCTCTGCCCATGAAGTGTCGTAGAACACCTCTGCCCATGAGGTGTCGTTGAATGCTTCGATCCTGGAGGTGTTAGGTAGCAGCTCGGCCCAGGAAGTATCATGGAACACCTCTGCCCATGAAGTGTCGTGGAATGTCTCGATCATGGAGGTGTCGTGTAGTACCTCGACCCAGGAAGTGTCTTGGAACACCTCTGCCCATGAGGTGTCGTTGAACGGAATTCTTGTGTTGCCTGATGTTGATTCGTCCAACACGATGCGGAGTTTTGGAGTTGATTGGGAGGTTGGGCTCCCCCCGATGATCCGCCCGAATCGCGCTCTCTTAGTGATGATCCTTGGCGGAGAATGAGCGTTGGGCGTCGCGACACTGGACGTCGTAACTGTGACTTGCCTTGGCATTGGAAAATATGTTGGCGTTATTGGAGTCAGGGGTGACTCCAGTGAGGTCTTCGTGGTTTTTTCCCGAGACTTGTCCGATGCAGCAATCTGTGGGCTCAGTGGATAAGTATTGAAAACTGATGGTGTGGTTTGACAACTAATCTCATTTGAGGAATTCGTTACGGTGGTGACAACGTGATGATTATTCCGCTTCGGGTAATTTGCAGATGTGGCCCCTTTCGGAAATGGCGAAGGTGGCATCTTCGTGTTATGTCCAGGAGAATGACTCTCCGATATGATACTCCTGCTCTCAGATGATACAGGTAACGTGCTGTAAGACAGACTGAACATTGAGATGTTGATTGAGGAGGAAATGTTCCTAGAGAATCTTATCATGGATTTCGAAACCCCTGCTGTAGGTTTTGATTCGAAATTGACTCTGTTGTCATGAACGGGATTCAGTTTTTTCCGGTCCAGAGGATCGTGAGAGGTTGTCTTCAAGTCGCGTGTTGGCGAAGAGTTGCGAGTGGCAGAGGTTGTCTGATTCAAGGCGCTTGCTGGCGTTGAATCAGATTGTTCAGATAATGATAATGCGAAATTGTTTGTCGTCGAATCGCGTTTTGGCTCTGAGTTGCGAACGTTAGAGATTGTCTGAGTCAAGCCGATTGGTAGCGTTGAATCAGATTGTTCCGATAATGATGACACGAACTTGGTCGTCGTCGAGTCGCGTGTAGGCGATGAGCAGCGGACGTTAGAAGTTGTCTGATTCACGGCGATCGGTATCGTTGAATCAGATTTTTCGGATAATGAGGACGCGAACTTGGTCGTCGTCGAGTCGCGTGTAGGCAATGAGCAGTGAACGTTCGAAGTTGTCTGATTCACAGCGTTTGGTAGCGTTGAATCAGATCGTTCAGATACTGATGACGCGAGCTTGTTTGTCGTTAAGCCGCGTATTGGCGATGAGTTGCAAACGTGAGAGATTGTCTGATTCACGGCGATCGGTAACGTTGAATCAGATTGTTCAAGTAGAGACGTTGCTACCGTACTTGTCGTCTGGTCGCGTATTGACGATGAGCGGCGGACGTTAGAAGTTGTCTGATTCACGGCGATCGGTATCGTTGAATCAGATTTTTCGGATAATGAGGACGCGAACTTGATCGTCGTCGAGTCGCGTGTTGGCGCGCTGCGAGTATTATGCAATGAACTTCGCGTGTCATGTGATGGAATCGGCGCTAGACTCGATACGAGATTCTCCGTCGGCGGAGTATGATCATTGTTACTGTTATTATTTAGATTATTCTTACGTCTCTGGTAACTGCTGGAAGTATTGCTGTTGCATTCCGATAGTTTTGGATTCGCCGCTGCGTTGGAGGCATCCGTTGAGGAAGAATCAATGTTGTTGAGTCTAACCAATCGTATCTTCAGGTCTGTATAGACATCCAATAAGTCCTCAGGTTCGTTGTCGTCGATGTCGAGCAATTCGTTAACGACAATGTTGAATTGTTTCCAATTGTCGTCGACCAGTGTTTGATAAAATTTTAAGCTGCCCTTGTTGCGCTGCCCGGACTGTTCGTATTGGTCGAGTAGTCTCCATATGGTCTTGAATTCTTCGCTTATATCGTCGTACTCTTGTTTCAAGGCGATGAGTCTTGCTTCATTTGCCATGTTTTGTGCCGAAGATGCTTCGTTAACGAAGGTGGTACTTGTGATGTGCGATCGGTGTTTCCCGATGCAGAATTGTTCCGGCTGCAGTGCTCGCTGGTCGCTGTGCAGCGGGATATCGTGATGTTCGCGAGGAAGGCGTTCTTCCCGAAGATCACTCGTGTTGTAGTGACTGAAGTTGTTCCGACTGCAGGTTGTCGCTTGTCCCTGTGCAGTGGAATGTCGTTGACGTACGTTTCGTGAGGAAGGCGATTCTTCCCGAGAGTGACGTGTTTTGTCGTGCGATCGAAGTTGTTGAATATCGTTATGTTTACGATTGTCCAGTTGCGGCGGGAGGCTGCCTGGTTGCGTCTTCAACCATCGAATTATGCCTCTTCCAAGGTGACGGTCCCTTGACGTTACTGACTTCGCTGGAGTGGCAACGCTTCCGCTGCTGGTTATGTTGAATTCATGTGGCACTGTATGGTAGTGGGTGTCACTGGTGTGCACTTTTCACTTACCACTGAATCCGGCTCGAAGGACCAAATGTTACGACCGTTCGCGGAGAGACGCGGTCGCGAGGAAAACGCGTCAGCGAGAGGCGTAAATTCTCGCTACGATTCGGCTAATCGACGCCGCGAAATAGTCGTTCCCCGTGTTTCGGTTAGGATAACAGGGGTGGTTAATTGAAATTAACACTGTGTTAACAGGTTAATATGATGTATATATTCAACAATGGATTACACAATGTTATGAGCGTCACAAGTATTTGACGATGAGTACAGCTTAAGCGTTACAGAAAATGTGACCCGATTTGACGATATGTCTCGATGCGATAGTTAGACTTTGCAAACGAATTGATTTGAAGGTAGAACCGTGGTAGAGTTATTGACTGTTCGGACGACGAAAATGAACTCCTCGGTTACAGATTTCGAATGAGACTGATCGGTTAGAGTGTTCGATTGAGACTGCTCGGTTACAGATTTCGATTCTTTGTCCTTCGGGGAGACGACCCCCCCCCCATATGCTCGGATCACGCCACCGCACGCGCCGATGATCACACAGGCCGACTTCTTCGTTAGAAAATAACGGTCCGAGATCGACGGTTCCAGAACTCGTTATTTGGTGATAAATATGCGCTCATCGATACAATGTATATTTTTCGTCGGGCAGATAAGAGGATGTATCTGCGACGCTGGAGGGCCGCGAGCGACGGTTGGAAATACGATCTCTAAAAAGCCTCGTGGCGTAACAATCTGACTTTACGACGTTCCTTTAACAGAGCAACGAGACTTATCGTTTGGAAAAATTATCGACGAATATCTATCGTTTTCTCCTAAATCGCGATAAGCGAATGGTACACCTTCGATCTATTCTTTCCACTGTGCCGATTCGTATCTCCGTTTAACCTTTGGCTCCTTCGCTCTTCCAATCAGTTGCAGGAGATCCTGTTTCCAGGATTAAAAGAATCCCAGACCAGAAGCCGAACTTCTTGCCAGGTCGCGAGCACGGAAAGGGCCCTCTCGAGCCCTCGGTTGCGTAATTGGCACTTTGGAGCGGCACGAGACCGACAGACAGGGCTGTAATAAAACGCAGAGGATAGAACGGAGCCACCGTTGAAAGATTCATTGCTCGCTGCCAGCCTCGTGCGGTCTTTGAACCGAATTTTCTCCGGCAGCTCGAGTCCAAATGAGGCACCGAATTAAACGGTTGCTGCCGCGACCCGCGTTGATATAATCTCGGCACCAATTTGCCCTGGGCCTCTCTTTCATCGAATCGGAACACTTGCGATCGATATACTCTGTGAGATGCTCTTCTCTTCCTTTGTTTCTCTGTAGAAATGTACACAGGCTAACGAAAGTATTCAGACACTTGCAAAAACTAATTGCAAATATACTGTATGTATTGTACTAAGACAAAGTTTGAAAGAAATCTGGAAATGTACAGGTAATTTTGATGAATATAATTAAGAGGAAGAAATTTTACGCGCTAAATACTACAAAATACAGAAAGTCCTCTACTTTGAATATGTATCTGATATGAATGTTGAATATGCTTCTTGAATATGATTCTCGTTTGAGCGATGTTTATTGATATTGAAGCACTCTAGAGAAATAACCGAGAGATTATTAGCATATTAGAGATTATTATCAAGCGAGTAATTACTAGTTGATTAATCCCTTGACTTTCATTGCGTTGACCGTGTAATTTGCGAAATTATTTTTTACTCGATTCCGTGACGATATTTCGAGTTTCGTCGTAACTACTCCAAGTTTTGCGTGTACCGGTGCTTTCACCGGGCACGCGAACGCGTGCGTTTAATCAGCTTACGCGTGTACGTTTTCGCAGAGAGCACTTTGCAGGCAACAGTACAACAGAAAAAGTGACGAGGAAGAAAAAACCGAGGGTAGAGACACGAGAAAAAGGAAAAAGGATAGACGCGGCAACTGCCACCCGGAACGGACAACATTGACGTACGTCAAATAATCGTAGCCTACGTTCATAAAGGTAGCCGGTGTGTTCGTTCCCTTCTCACTGTCCTTTTTATATGGCCGGTGTAAAAAAGGAACGAATAACAGAGAGTTTCGGGCGGAAGGTAATTTGGATGATATTTGCTCGCGTTCGGTCCGGCTTGCCAATGTTGATTTTCATCGTAAAACGAGCAATTGAAGCGTTCGCGTATTCGCGCAGAGTTCATAAAATCGTGTCAGAGGATCCTCGCATTTCATTCCTCCTTGCAAGAAGGAAACCTTCAACGATCCGGGTGTTCTCGAAGGGAAAACGAATTAATGGCCCGGCTAAAACAAAATAGACCTTCGTGAAACAATCTCTCCGTAGGACGTAACCTGGTGAGAAACTTCCCTTGCCGGAGAATCTCGTTAAAAGTTGAACATTTCGTTTCTCTCATACGTGTATCGGTCGATGCACTAGCTCGTGCTTAAAGTAACTTAACGCTTCCGATCTTGGAATCCTGGTCTTTGTCTTTTCCAGACCTTTCGTACGGGTGCAACTTCGTCGTTTCCCGTTTAAACATTTTAAACAGCCCCGTCATGTCTCTGTCTCGATCGAACAATGGCGAATCGAGGACGTGGAAGATAATTGAAAAGTTGACGGCTTTGAAATGATGGAACCAGTCATTTCCTCAAAATATTTAACACCTTAGTCAGCGGATGGAGGGAAGTAAAGAGAGGGGCTCGCGAATGGTCCGCTAGCAGCCAGAATTCATTTATCGCGAGACGGTAGGGTACTTAATCATGCGACCCTTTCGTTGGTTTCATTATCCCCCCGTCTTATCGTTTCATAAAGACATTAACTCGCCAAGTTGGCTGGTGCGAGTCAAGCTTTACGAGAAGCCCTGAGGCATCTTATTGAAATCAGCGGGGGTAGAAAATATCAAGGAACCCGGCCTGCAGCCTCTGCAGGATCAACAACTGCGAGTTAAGGTGACGTCATCCTGGCGTTTGAAGGATGGAACCGAAGGGCTGCCCATATCTTTCGTGGACGTCTCAGATATACCTAATTATTTAAAACTTTGCCATCAATTACATCGTGACGTCTGTTCCATGAAGAAATTAGAGAAATTATGTATAGTTGTCATATTGTTGTTATATGTATAGTTATTATACAGTTATGTATAGAATATTACAAACACATTCAATATCAAGACTACATGGAAAGTTGTTTGGACATCGTCGAAAGATTATGAAACGTGTCTCGAGATTATTTGAAAGTCAATTCATAGTCATCTTTAAGAAATCGAGAAGAGATCGAGAGTTTGGAGACTATTATATATTATAGTACCAAAGTTAGTTTGGGGTCAGTTCAAAGTCACTTGACTCTGTCACTGTCATCTCAACGTCGATCATCGACAGATCGCGATCGATCATATCGATTTCGATCGAAGAACGAGAGCGAAAGCTCCGCGCGTAATAATTACAGCAGCCAGCTACTGTATCCGACGCGACGAATGTATCACTAAAGGTGAAAGGTATTGAAACCGCGAAAAAAACCAAAGGAACTGGAAAAAAGCTGAAACCTGAAAACTGAAACCAATCGTGATCGATAGCAATCGAAAAGTGAAAGCCAAACCTTCATAGCTACTCACCAGCTACTGCATTCGACGCGACGGATAGATCGAGAGGCGAGAAAGAAACCGAGACCGATGGACAAAAATGGAAAGAAAGGGAAGTAGAAAAAATGGTGGAAGTTCGTCGTTCGAGATCGTCGATTCGCGGAACACTGTTTCGCTGAGAACGCGACTATTCCCGTTTTCTTTCAGGAAGCGCGCAATCCCGCCGCTGCGCCGACGAACTTCCGGTAATCGCGTGCATTCGTGAAGAGCTCTCGTCGACGAGCGTCGACGGAAACCAGACGGAGAACGGAAGCCGCGTCGACGAGGACAGAGAGTCGGGGGTCGGCGGGACGGAAATGGTCGGGGAACGAGAACGAAAGAAAAGAGATGGTGCGCGTAGGATCGTGTAAGGGCGGAAAGGAGATGGAGTTCACGGACGAGAGGAGAGGTAGCACGAAGCTATTGCAGGCATACGCAGCCGCGCAAGTACATACACACATAGGCTGGAGTCGGTCTAATCGACGCGGCAGGTAATCGTCGCTGAAAGTAATTTACTCGCACGCGTGTCGTTGACAAAGCCGGCTGCTGGCGACGGTCGGCGTACATTTTAAAATCTAATTGAAAATCTAATTAAAAGCGGCTCGACGACGAGAGAAGGGCACACAGCGAGCCAAAGAGGGCGCAAGGTATCGATGTACACCGGTGGGAATGACACAAGCGGCATGAAAGAGGGTAGGAAAGTGGTGGCAGGCATCGGCAGGGGTAAAGTCAACACAACGAGCGTAGTTGTCGAAACGGAAAGAAAAACGTTATTGTTGACTTATGTCCATGGGATGCGAGGGTGTGGAACCGGGCGTGAAAATAGCTGGTGATGTTCGGCTCGACGTCGACCCCGATGTCGATTTATTGGTAGAAAATCAGGGCTAAAAGAGCGCGTCTCGGTCGTGGAAGCGTTCACAAATTGCCGGGAATTTAATTAAACCGTGCGGAAGAAAGAAGGCCACGGAGGAAAATATCGGGCCAACGAGGAACATGTAAAACGGCGGATTATTAAAAGCGAAGTGCACCAAGAGCATACAGGGACGTTGCGAATCAAAATTTAATTAAAGAACGAACGTCTCCACGAAACCGATGCTTCCGAGGCTAAAAGTGACAAGAAGCGTCATCGTGCAGCCTCTTTTCTCCTCTTGAAATCGGAGCAGGACAAAATCTTTTTTCGAAAATGAACAAGCACGGAGGTTATACGGAGCTGTTGAGAAAATCTCATTGGTAGAAATTCGCGTGATCGCGATCGAATTAATTTCCCCGCCACGGTAACACGATTCGCCTCGATGAAATTTAATATTTGTCAAAGGACGATCCTATCATGGCGTCGACGGAAGATAATCTCATCGTGGTCTAAAGATAACATTTCGTTAATCCGATTTTCGACGCTCGACGAAAACATTAGTAGGAAGCTGTTCGCGCAGGAGGAAGAGAAACGAGGAGAGGCCGAGTAGTTAGCTGGCAATTTATAATCAGTCGGAAGCTGTTATTTCACGGCTACGCTGGTTGTAACTTTGAATATCTTGTAAACAGATTACGATTAATATTTTCCATTCGCTTGCTTCGTGCTTTTCAAACGAAACACGACGAGTCGACTTCTATCTCACGGTTCGGACAAAAGTCGCGCTGCGTCGGAAATTCGCTCATCATTTTCACCAGTACAGTTTGTAAATTATCAGGAACGATGGAACACGGAACTGCGGATGAAAGCAAACGAATTCCGATTTTAATCGTGTCCTATTAAAAATGACGAGGAAGAGGAAACAGGTTTAGGGGGAGCGGAACGAAGTAATATCAAATGGACAGAGATTGTTCGACTGATCGAATAAATTGAAATAAATCCGGTGGACTGTTTCGATTCAGAGAAATCAAGCACGAACAGCGTGAGTCGTCAATGTAGTAAATTATTCGCGGTTACGATGAATAGCGACGCTATAACCGGTATATCCCAATCGTTCCGCTGGAAAACCGAAAAAGTTCCCAGGGAAATCGTAAAGTCGCGCGCTTCCCACGTTCTACCGTGGACGTGTATCGATCGTAATTCAACCGGAATTTTTACGAATCCGTTGTGTCGTAACCATCCAGGTACGTTTAATTTCGTCGGGACCAGTCTGGTCTCTCGTTTCGCTATAAACATCGTCCAGCCTTAATGACGCGCCGTTGCAACCGTTAACGAGACGAATTCGGCTCGGTTGTCCGACTGCTCGCCCTCACCGTTAAATAATTCACCGACAGACTTAGGGTGTAACGGCGTTTTCATCCTGCACCATGCACGCGCTCAGTCATTGAATTTCCCCAACTTCCGTTAATGAATTTTGGCCTTGCTGAACCTGTTTGTCGTGCGCACGAAGGACGAAGATTGCGAATGGGAAAAGTTGTTTCGGTAATTTTACTGAATTTCGTTCATAGTCTTCTCTCTCTCTATCCCACGTTCGACGAAGTTTCTTCTAATTCGATCGAGTTCAGCAGGGAAATATCCGCGCGAGACGACAACGTACGTTGTGTCACGGAGTTAAACTGCTTCGTTGGTGGAGCGATATTTCTCTAAAACGCTCGTTGCCCACTAAATAACGCGTTTAGCTTGACCTCGTTAGCGACGGTGTCGCTCTCGCGATGCGGGCCGGTGGTTTTCCGAAATTTTTTTCGTTAAATGTTCACGTAGTTCACCGTGCAAACTTTGCGGTGGATGGAGTGCCGTTGCGTGCAAACTTTCACGACCCTTGAATTTTGAAAAATGTTCTATTGGAATTCTACTTGGTCGCGCGACTTTTTATTCTTCCTTTTTTACCATATATTTATTTCATACTTAACCAGCTAGGCTTCTTAACGGAGGAAACCGCGAGTAGACGTCGTTTATTTTTTAAAATTTACTTTTAATCTTCTCGTACTCGCAAGGGTGCCTCCCTAAATACTCGCTTTCCTCCATTCTACGTAATTGCGCACACAATTTCCGCAGGAACTAAACACACCGTACAATGTAACTTAAGCCTAACTAAGCTCACTTGACTATGGTGTTCCGCATTAACCCTCGACTGATACTCGCGCTGCTATTTCCTCGCGTTGCACCTAGTTACGGTAGTCGTTTACCCGGAACTTCCGTACCTTCATTGTCGATGAACGCATTGTCTGGATGCAAAAGTACTCGCTAAACCACATTCTACTTCATTTTACACGAAACCAATTCGACGTACAGACTTTTTCTCAGTGAACATTCGTAACGAACAGTAACGAGCATTTTTCAATAGTCTGGCAATATGACCGCCTGTGCGAGCATAGTTACTCGTTAAAAGTTTATGGAGCTCGTAGCACGTCTGTTTAAATTGGTGACGTCTTTTGCCCGCAGACCGCTTCGAATTTAGATGCAGCTGTATTTTCTTATACAGGTGTGTTATACGGTGACCACAGGTGTATATGGGATAGACCGTGGTGTTCAGATGTGCAGGATCATCTAGATAGACATTGCAACCAGTTACGATGTGCGGCGATACGATTGCTGGACCAGACTCGCGCTATAACCACGATACGAGAACGTTTCCTCGTTTGCTGTCGAGATACCTCCTGTAACGAAAATGTTTTTTCTTCTTTCGTCTTTTTGTTTACCATGTAAGTTTCTGCCTTTCGAATTGATTCGATTCACAGTTAGGATTTCGACGATCTAATCTGCAGTTTGCCACTTGCAACTTACAGTTAATAGGAAGTGACGAGCAAGAAAAATTGCACTATCGCCTCGTAAACAGTTTGGCTTCGCACTTGGTACAGAGAATATAGATTGTTCTGGCACAAGGAATTTTTCTTACCACTCTGTTTTGGGAAATATATACGTAGGCTAACGCAGTTAGAAATGCAGTGCTGTATTCTATGGTATCCCGAGAGTATCGCCTTGAATTGCAGACAGCACCATATGGCGATGAAGCGAGTGGGTTTGGCTGGAACAGGCCTTTCACTTAGCTGAAATTCTCCGTGCCAAAGTTAGGATAACTAGAATTGATAAGTGAATTTTCGATAATATTTAGCAGCTAGATTATTGAATCATATAATCAGCATACCGAGCAACAGTAATACAGCGATTCGATAATAATTTTGGACCTACTTAAAACAAGTGAAAAAATCTCGTCCTCGCGAAGCTATAATTCACGACGTGTTAATAATATTTCGCAATATCTTTGTTAGTTTACGATGTTCGTTTGATAAATGTTACACTCCGTACATGGGTGTAATTTGTTGTAGAACACAGGAGATTTGATAACAACCGATCGTACCGTTCGATACGTTGCTCGCGACGGGTTACCGTGTCACTGTATCGAGAAACGCATTTCCGTGGTACCGATATACGCATTGGGCAAACAATGCGTTTTGTCCGGCGTTTTTCATGCTTATTGTTTCGTAGTAGCTTTTCAGGCGATCGTACCGCATGCACCGAGTTTTTCCATGTGCATACGCTCGTTAACTGGGGCGTTACGTTTGACAACGACAACGACAACGACAATGACAGATGCTCCCTTGTCAGGGTGTGCTGCGAGCGCAACGTGACAAAGGGGGTGGCTAGGAGGAGGAATGTAGCGGAGGCAATAATTAACGAGGCTAATGATCAAACAATATGAGTCCCGGTCTATTCACTCTATGATCATTCGCCGTGTCCACCTATACGCTGCTCGATAATTAATTGTACGTTAGCCGCAGCAATATATTGAATTCCACCGTTTGATAGCTAACGATCGTCCATCGCTGACTCCCTGTTTCATTATCGTTCAACGATATTATGATACGCGACGCTGGACACACGATTTTTCTCGATGGATCACAGCTCGATGGAATTTGAACATCGTTAGAAATATTTGATCGAGTATCTATTTTAGTACCCTCTACGGTTGAAACGTGCAACGATGTATCTCGTTAATACATGAAAAGTGGAGAAACGGGGCGATCGGTTTTTGGGTATAAATTAGATAATTCGATTTGTTTGTTTGCACTATCGTTTCGTTTGTTTGCACTTTTCTCTTGTTTATTTATCGCCGATATATTTATTTTCATAAATA
Source organism: Bombus fervidus (assembly GCF_041682495.2). Lineage (NCBI taxonomy): Eukaryota > Metazoa > Arthropoda > Insecta > Hymenoptera > Apidae > Bombus > Bombus fervidus. Next base: position 5,006,999 of record NC_091524.1, read on the forward strand.
TCGACGTTTCGTCGAAATTGTTCTATTTGCGATCGGACGTACACGCGTCATGGGCCGTGTTAAACGTCGGAACGAAACTATCCGAGATGAGAAGAGGTCCAGAGAGCTGTGCCGACGCCATCCCGAAAGTGTACGTTCATCATCGGCACGTTAGTTCTAGGGCTATTATTGTTAGCTTGGCGTTTTCATCCTGACTTGACAATAGAGAGGACCGCGTAGAATGATAACAATTAATCGTCGGGTAGAAAGTCCGGACTCGTAACTCGCTGTTGCGCCGTTTTGTCCGGCGATGTTCGTATCGACGTTTTTGACGCGGACGTCGACTATTGTCCGAGCAATATTTATCATCGCGATTGCGGCGAAAATAAATTATCCAGCATCGCTTCGTCGTCACAAAAGGCCCATCGAAATTTTTTCCTCTCGTATTCGTCTTGTGTGGCTGCCACAGTTTCTGGTTATCGTCTATCATATCTTCTTCCTCAATGATGTGCGTTGTTCCAGTACAAAAATTGAAATAATGGATGCGTTATTCCTCTAGAATCAAAATTTCCCATGTTGGTAAAAGAAATATCGAATATGTTATATATAACTAGAAGATAAATTGAGAGATCGATTGGCATTCATTTAAAACCTTGATCGAAACTGCTATTACGGATATATCGTAACACCATAGTCGCGATGAGAACTTTTAACGAGTGGCCGCCTGTACATGAAAAAATAAATTCTTATTTTTCGTGGACACGACGTAATTGTAATCCATTAATATCAGAAAAACGATGTATGGAAATCGGAACAGTTTCTTTATCGATGAAACTGCGTTGCAGCTAAACGAACGCTAATTCATCAAAATTTATCAGGACCGATCATCGCGTTTATTATTCGTCACGGTAGCCTGTTTGAAGCTCCAAAGCCAGTTAATATAAACTGTGGAAAAATGCCGCGTTCGACGCGGTATAAAGGAGAGAGAGCGTGACGAACGCACGCGTGTATTCGGCCGTTGGAAGCTAAAAACCGTGATAAAAATTGTTATGCGTCCCTTCGTGTTCGCACGGTTGGTCGTGTATGCGCATATTGCGATAATATGCGATCGGCTGCACGTGTATATGCATCTGCGTGCCAACATCCCCGTACGTCTTTCGTTTCGCGTTCGCGACTGCGTTTTCCCAGGCACAGCGGCGAAATTTCAGGAATTTCTGCCGCTGAAAACGTAGCTGGGTAACGATAACGCGATTACGGTACGTCGCGCGGAACCGTAGCCGGAAAATAACGTTTGTTCCAGCGGAAACAGCGTAACGGTCACTCGATTAGCAAACCGAAATCGATACGGTTGAACGTGGAAACACGGGACGACGCTTTCCTTACGTAAAACCGGAATTTTCCCGATTCGTCGTTCGATTCCAATCGCTGCTACGTAAAAATCTGGCTAACCGAACTATCGAAGTGGAACAGATTGCGTAGGTATATAGCAAAACGTTGGAACGATAATTACTAGAACCACGGGACTTAAGTCGCGTCGTCAATTATCCCTCCGAATTACTGTAATCCCGACCCACATGCATAATTCCTGATAATTAATCGATTCTCTGGTATCAGGGCGAAAAACTGAAATTACGGTTCATCGATAGGTAGCGAGGTGAACCCTCGTTGCCCCGGTATTACAGGTTCTTGGCTTGCCTCTCGGTGAATAGGGGTGCTGCGGGCCCTCAACATCCCCTATCCAATCGCATTCTTTCGGGATCGTGACTGTCTATATAGTTGGTCTCGCGTGTGACTGCGTACGTTACCATGGCGTGAGTCGAAGCACGGAAATTAAAGCGCGATAGATAGGTAGATGCAATGCAGCTGGTAGACAGAGGGATATAGGAAAAGGGAAGCGCGGTAGTGAGATTCGCTGGAGAACGCAGGCTGTGTTGGCCAGAGAAACAGAGAGATGGAGCGGAGGGTGCGAGCGAAACGGAATTAGAGAGAGGGAAGAGGAACGCGGGCGTTAAATATGCATGCCGGGTAAAGCGGTAACAATAGAGGGTTCCTCGTCCCTGCCCGTTCGCAACCCTCACCAGAGAGAGGTTCGCAGTTGATCGCGCGACCCGGGCGCAAAACACACCCCGCTAATGGCACCCCCGGCACTTTCTACTCGTGATACCCGCACCCTGCAGCCCTCTATATACCACCTACCTATCCAGCAACACTCACCCTCTCTACCTCTCATCCGGTTCAGTCGCTACTACAGCCTTGCTCCTGCTCTTCCTACTCTCGACTCCCTGATACTCGACCTTCCTTTCTTTCTTTCTTCCTTTCTCTTTCCCTTTTTGTTTCTCTTTTTCCCGCTTCTTGTCTGTTTCAAGCCTTATACTTTCTCTGTTTCACGTTTCCTCTTTTCGTCTCTTCGGCAACGTCCGTCTCGCTTTCCTTCAGGCTTGTTGCCCTTTCACCCCAACCCGTCCCTTTTTTTTATCGTTCTCGCTTCAACTTACTGTCTTTTTAATTCCGTTTCCGGTTCTCCGCGTCTTTTATATCGCACCACGGCTCGAGGGCTGTTGTATCGAGAGAACGATTCGTTAGAAAGTCGGTCACGCCGATAAAACGGTCTCGAGTGTGTGTCGGAGGGTGCGTGAAATTCAGCGGTTCGCTTTTCTGGCCAACCTCGAGGGTTCTCTCCACCCTTGATGCGTTCCGCCGGAAGTTTCTCTGTTTGCATTTGCTCTTTGCTTTCACGCGTTATACCGCGAACGATATGCGCCAAAGTATACGACAAAATTTATATTTATTTATTTCTTGGAAAATCAGATCTCACAGATCGGCACGGAGTAAGCGGCAGAAAGCTTCCGCGAGCGCGAGAAGTCTGCAAGTTCCGTTCGTGGAATTCAAACATTCGGCGACTTAATATCGAGGCAAGCTGGCTGTCGGATTCGAGGAAAATCCGAGGTAATACTGGTTCCGTCGTTACGAGGGATACTTGTTACAAAGTTTGAATGTTGTTCTCGGACAGATGCTTATTCGAGAACGAGACCAGCTCAGGGTAGGTGCCCGTCTTGTCTCCTTCTCCCAGTTCAAAGTTTCGTAGCTTCCGGTGTTTAGCCGCAGTCTTTTCGGTGAAATCGGGGTGAAGCGTTGCAGTCTCGTTCGAAGTTCAACCTTGTGAACACTGGCTCTCGCGGGCTCTCTTTCACTTCGCACGATTCGATCGAGAATTCCTTTCACCCCTCGATTCTTCTCTCGTCCTTTCTCCATTCGCTTGGAAACGTCCACGTTTCCGTCCTGAAACGACCAACTCCATTATTTCGCCGCGACGAAGGTCCGGCAAGAAACAGGCATTAATTTAACTTTCGCGAGATCGCGCGACGTCTTTTCTAAATCTTCATCTTCTTTTGTTCCAACGTAGCGCCACGAGTTTCTCCGCGTAATATTTAAACGTCCAACTAATCCAAAGTTAATCCAAACTTGGATCCAGATATATGTATGCTACAGTGATGCAGCGTAGTTGAATCGGTAAACTAGAAGGACTAACTAGTGGAGCGAACAAGTAGCGATTGTTGCTCCGCCGAATGGATCTATGTAGTCGGTTGGTCGAGAGGACGAGTGGCCGACAAAACACGCGAAACGTACAAGAAGGCCGAGGATATAGCCTGCTTGAAATGCGGCCGGCGTTCGCGTCTACTTCCGATCCATCTGGCTCAAGACGGGCGACAAATCGAGTTACCGCCCAAGAGCCAAGACCAAAGAGTCTTGGCAGCCTTCTTTTCCTTCCTTCCTTCCTTCCTTCCTATTCCCTATCCTCGAACAACTCCAACTACGGTTTCGCCAGTCGTAGTTACCAGCTTCTTTTCTTTACTTTCCGCGCCGGTTTCCTCGGGACCATCGGATCGCCTCTCGAACAATCCACCATCGACGATCGACAGTAGAAATGGAAACCCGATGGGCGAACAGTGAAACAGAGAAGAGAGCGAGAGAGCACGAGATTTGACAGAATGGAAGTCGAGTCAGGATCACTAACCCTGTTTAGTGTTCGAGATCGCAAGTAAAACGAGTTGCCAGCTCGTTAGGCGATGCGAGTACCGGTGCTTGAGCTTCCATCAATGGCGATATCACGTTCCGTAGATACGTAGGCTGTTCGTCAATTATCCTTTCGACTTCTTCCTTCCGCCATACTCCACCATCCATCGGTTTTTCTTCTCTTCTCTCTCTCTTTGATTCTTCGGCGTTTCGCTTTCTTCTTGTTCCCACTTGTTCCTCTCTTTTCTCTTATCATCCTCTTCTTTCTTTTTCTCTCTTTTTCTGTGCTTCCCCGAAGCTGGCTGGATTGATGGAACACCGAGGGACGGCTGTGATCTGGTCAACGTACGGTTCATTGAATAAGGTATCACCAAGGCCGAGGCGAAGTTTTATGAGGTTAGCACCGACTGGGAACGCCGGTGTGAGTGGAGTTCGAGGTAAGTCTGGTAATGGAGATGGACTTTGCGAAAGTATTTGCTACGCCGCGTTAAATAATTTGCGAACCGGTCGCGCTCGGTATCGGCACCTCCGGCTGTCCAAGTTAGATTGATTATTACACGCTGACTTCCTGCCAGAAATCCCATCGGGATTCTTTTAACTGTCGCATAATTTTACCCTCCCTATTATTATTATCTTGCGGTTCGATCTATAGAATCGATATGGGATATAATTCCACGGTTTATATTAGATTAACTTCGCCCTCGTTGCATCCTATAACTTCATTTCCTTATTGGTTCAGGATTTGATCGGCGATATAAATCTGTGATAAATCTAGCGACCATACCAATGATTTGCTAACTGGCTACTCTAACCAGTTATCGAGTATATTTCGAGGAAATCTCGAGTGTCCCCTTACACTCGTATTTGACACACTTGAAATTACGTCGATCGGTGGAAGTCAGTCTTTTGTTTCTTGAGAATCGTATATCATTCGTGTACTTGTTACGACCACTCGCGGAGAGACGCGATCGCGTGGAAGCACGTCAACAGGAGTCGTAAATTCCCGTTACGATTAGACAATGATCGATCCCCTTATTTCTGTTAGGATAATAGGGATTCAATGAGTACAACACTGAGCTTAGCAGGTTATAAGATTGTATATTTCCAACAACTTTATATAGAAGCTAGTTACGTTGGTGTATAAATATAAGTTAAGTAGGTGAATGATTGACGGATGAAAACCGGAGTAAAGAGATGTTGACTGTTATAAGGTTGAAGAATCAGTAAAGTTCGGTGACGATGCTGTGGCGGAGGAAAGCTAATGATGGGTGTGTCTAGCGCACGGGACCATCGGATTTGTTGATGACAATTTTGGCTGGGAAAGTGAGAGCAATAGACATTGTTTCTGATTGGATAATAAAAAAGTGGACTAGGAAGCCACCCCCGAGAGAAAATTAATAGCGGAAGATACCATACATGAGAAAAACGAACTTTCCCGTAGTAGACAATAAATTTAAGGAACACTTGAAATAAAAGATACTTGTTTGGTGTGAAGAACCTTAACTATGAAAGGGCCTGCTTTTTTGTAAAGAGTCACCGGACGTAACAGTACTTATGTGAGGTGGTACATGTTTGTTTGTTGCTGTCTGGCCTGTATAGTTGTGGTGATAGTGCGCTTGTCGCGTAAATTGTAGTGATGACGATATCCTGTTATTGGATCAGGAGTTGACTGACTTCAGTAAATGACTGCTCTAAGGATAAGATAACAGATAACAGTAGTAGACCCGTCTCGTACTATTAAGGAGGAAAGCTCGGTGTGGGTGTGCCTTTTTGAACTAAGAACGCGAATTCGTTGTTTACACTTTTCGGTAGGAAAGTGAGGCTAACGATCCGCGATGCCCATTGGTTATAGCCAACGTTAATAAATAAAATTATGAGGAAAAAGTCTCCTGCAGATGTGGCTCATGGATGTCCTTGTTCATGGGAAAAACCTGCTATTTCGCTAGACAAACACCCGCTTTCTCCGTAATTTGTAAGAGTGTGCAATAAACATAAGGACTGTTTTAAGAACCACCCATAAACCGAAAATACTTATATGAATAGAAATTAAGCTAAAAAGATTCGGTTTATGATGTTTCCTTAGGTTTATTGCGGGTCAGTGTAACGATGTATAGGTCTTGATGGCTAGACCGCGAGGGACCTCCCACGGACCATCACACGCGACGTAATACATAATAAGTAGAATTTGACCCGTGACACGCTACTGCTTGTGTGTAGTGTGAGACAGGTTCTGCTGTGGGTCGCCGGTGTCGCTGCTAGGGTACTGCTGCATTTTTCTCCTAATTTAGATGCGTGGAAGAAAAATCGGACTCCGGTCGCCAGGATTTGAAACCCGGGTTCCGAACGTTCGTAACCTAAGGCGCTAACCACTTACGCTGTCGTCGTCCGACACTAGTTAGTGTCGAGTGGTAGTATTTTTGCTGTCGAGTGCCGCCACATATGTAACGAAATTAAGAAATTAAACAAAAGTAGAGTCGATCAGTTTGGCCTCCGAGAGGTTCATTTTTTGTATTCACCGTCATCCTATGGTACCTCCGGTTCTATAGTTTCACTCTTATAATTTGCATTAACTCCGTCCGTTTCTTATAACGTCATTTTCTCGTTAATCTCGAATTCGATCTACAAAATAAATCCAGATACCCTGCAAAAGGGCTGGCAACCAGACGCGATAAAAGTAGTAAGAAACTAACTCTGCTAACTGAGTGTAGGAGCGAAGGGAGAAGTAAAAGAAAGGCTAGATACGAAGACGATGATAACCCTATTTAGTGTCACGTGCTAGGCGCAAAATGGATTACCCGAGGTGTGGCCGGAATTCCCATGGGTCGCGATATCGCGTTCATCGAAGCAGCCGCGTATTTTCGTGCAAACCTCGAGTCCTAGACCGTTCTGTTCTCCTACAGAATTCTGCTTTATCCAGTTTTATCGCTAAAGAACGGGGGACGAATAGAAAACAAGGCAGGTTCGACTGGATTCCGTTTTACCGATGAATGGACAGACGAGCTACCAGGCAGACCAGAGGAAAGGGGAGCGGCAAAACAGCCAGCCAGTGTACGATTTACCGTTTAAAAGCGTGCAATTTACGTTGAAAACTCTAGCAGTCGATACGGTTGCGTTTAATAATTCAACCGTCGTTCCGAGACATCGGCCAGCAAAAGAGGCGCGAGCGATCGTCCAGGGAACAAACTCGATTCGGAGCTATTTTTCTCCGCGAGACTCCAAACGAAATCATGCCTCGACGATGAACGCGACCTGCCCGGAAACGATAACAACGCCAATTGAGATTCCAATGGTATTGCTTTTCTTAAGTTTCGCCATTCATTCTTCTATTGTTTCTTCCAACCTTCGTCAAGTCGATGACCTAATTCTCTTGTTTGCAAAATTACACTTCGTACGTAAGTACATATTGGAAATTAATATTCTCGCAAATTAAATTCACGCGTGTGTGAGAAATGTGAAAGTAAAGGGTGTTGGTATGACGGTACAACGATGTACACGTTGTATGATGATGCAATAATCCTATTTCGCTTGCGAACCCCGTATACTTCGTTTCTGGTATGTTAAATTTCATTAAATGTTAATGTCGAGTACTGAAAAATCATAAGGTGGAAAAATCAAAAGGGATAGCAGAGAAGAATGAATCTGCCAAAATTTTGTTACAATAAAAATATGAACCCCATATAACATGCTCCGCATTGAAATTTTTGCTTTTTCATGAAAATTTCATTGTGTCCATGAAATATTTACTTTTGCTGTTTTGATGTAGACTACATGCTCCTGAAATTTCAGCCCAGCTTTTCCAAACATTCTACACGTATATAGGAGCCAGTTAACAAACAACGACCCAATTTACGAGCTGGCCTTTCCAAAAAAATTAGGTCAAAGGCATAGTTTTGGTCGACAAAAATCGTTTCGCAGTTTACCACTCCTGTAGAAAAAGGGGTATCGCCAGGTAGCGAGGGCGGCGTTGGAGCCACATAAAGAGACGAGGGTGGGAGGCCGGTTAGGTCGGGCCCTCATGTGTTTCGTTTGAAAATTTAATTTCTCTAATTAAAGTGCTGGCGTAGCCGGTACATCTCGTACCGCTCTCCGCGTCGTTCCTCCCTTCGTCGCGTCGTGTCCCGGATGCGGGCCGTGGCCGCGGTCTAGCTTTTTCCCCGAGTCACTCTACTCGTTTCATTAGGCTAATGAAACTTTTCTTTTGACGAAGGCTACGCCAAACAATTTCGCCGGCGAGGTGGCGAATCCGCCGCAGGCGGCGAGTTACGCATTTAACATTGCGTCACCGCCCGTGTCAACCGGAAGAATCTCACGTTTTATGGTTAATTAGCCATGTACGCTTGTGTTTACGCGTTACGTGATATCTCACATTAAGCTTGGATGCCCTTCGCCCTACGACGTTGATGCGATGGGCAGCGAGTTTGTAATATTATTTAAAAGTATCGGTTTAACTCGATGTTTATGTCGAAGATTTAATTTAGGGGTTGAAGATGTTAATGTTACAATCTAGGTACTACAACTACTAATAAATTCGCTTATATAACAGTAATAAATGTGGGAAATTCTATAAACTGCAGGTCATCCGATTATGCTGATCGACGCAAAATTGCGAAATTATAAAATGGAAACAGAATAGCATCCTTAACTTGAAAGATGCTAATAATCCTTTGCAAATTTTCCTGTGTACAGGGAAATATATATATATATAATGTATATATGTACGTGTATGAATGTAGCTTTGGCAGAAATTGAACGACCGCGGTAGTGGTCAGCAGGGAATAGGAGAAAGAAATGGGAGGTATAAAGGCGGCAATTTCTAGATTCTGGAGCAAGTTGTTGTCGGCTCATTGTCACGCGATGCGGAAGGATTGGTGCTTCACGAGTGGATCGAAAGTGGCGGTCGTCAGGATCAAAGGGAACGCGTTTCATTCGGCGTGGCCAAGTAAAACGGGAAAATTCATTTCCACTCGATATCCGGATCACGGGAACGCTATTGGAGTGTTCGACGACCGACCTTGGAAGCAACGAGATGTTCGACTGGTTATCGCGATACTCCATGATCCAGGAAATTATGTTTCTTCGAGAATACGTTTTGCATGATAGTTCGGGCGTTGTTTTACGAATCGATGATCTTGTGTCGTTGGTGACATTTTCATGTATATTTTACTACTTCGTTTAGAACCTCAACATCGCGAAAGAACTTAATATTTAATACAGCGTATCTACTACGTTCAGAGATATATCAGTTGATCAATGTTTTAACCACTTCTGATAGTTCTATTACGAGAGTTTATATTCTTATCGTTCTAATCTAATCACGTTGCAGCAGAAAGCAAGAAGCTATGTATATAGGGAAGGTTTCTTTTCTCTATGAAATTGATGGTTCGTTTTTAACTAGGAAATTCAAGAATAAGTCAGGATTTTAAGCGAACGGTTATTCCGAAAGGAAGAAGGTAATACGTTAAAGGATATGAGAGATGTGTCTGACGTTCCTCTTCTTTATGGCAGACACTGTGGTGACAGGTGAAAAACGGCACTAATTAATTACCCGTCGTATTAATCTTCTTTCCATCGGCGAATGAAAATATCGAATGAGAATGGCGGTTTAGTTTGAATTCCGTTTATCGTGGCGATGCTGGCCGGTACGAACGGCCACCGATAGGAATTGTTCTCTTCGAAACGAGCTATGAAAATCGAATGATTCGGCACGGCCGATTGTGAATCGTTCGTTTCATCTGCTACGGCTTCCTCTCTGGAATTTGTAACGGTGCAGGGGTTACGATCGTTAAAACCCTTGCGTCTCTTTGGACCAGTTTCCAGAGACACATAGAGCGTTCGCGATTCTGATTGTGATTCCATGGAATTGTTTGAAATCGCGTTGCTTTCGTTATACTGCAATATTTGGACCCAATTAAAACTTTGTTCAAACTCCAAGTTTTTCTATTTTATTCTGCGGACTTTTCCTCCCTCTTCTTTGTTCCCCCATCTGCCAAGGATAACGCAATCGAAACAAACGTGGCGAATTCCATCTTCCGACTTTTCAACGCGTACGAAACTTTACTCTTTTCGTCTCGAGGCAAAAAACGATCTTAAGGAACACTTAACCGGCGACTTTCGCGGCCCACGGTGCTCGGTTCTCGCAGGCTCGGCCGCGGATTTCCGGCCGACATGATTTATGAAAAGAATACCGACGTCGACACGGCGCGCGGGCCTGTTTTCATTAGCGAGCCGGCCTCCCCGTTTAATTATAAACCTCGTCACGAGCGTGAAATTCCGCGTCGTCGTCCACTTTTCGACTCGGGCGGCTTCGCATCAGCCAAGAGGCATCGCGAGTCTTTAGCTCCTTTCTTCTCACTACCGTATCCCCTACATTCGTCAGCACTCTCCCCACTTCTGCCGCTAACGTCAAGTCTCGTCGCGTTTTAATTAATTCTCGAGATTTCGCGCGACACACGCCTAGCTTTGTCTTTCGCCAGAAACGATATTCCACCTGACAGTTCTACCGTGAAAATTCGCCGCGAATTTAGAACGACAGCTTAATTATAATTCCATCGATCGATCAACTTGGAGGGATCGTTGTTCCAATTCTGTCCCTGGGTTAAGTAATTTTTTCTTCGACTATTTTTCCGCGCGCTCTTTTTTTTCCTCTACGTATTTCTCCTCTTTCCTCACGAACGAACGGCATGTAGTGTCGTAGTCGTCGATTTTCCATCCGCGTTCTCCGGCATCGTCGTTGTTCTCCTCCTCTGGCTGAAGCTCTCGTAATCCGAAGATCTCGCGAGACAAGCATCCGAGCAAGGTGTAAGGGAACTTTCGGAACGCGAAGAAGCTCTCACAAAGCCGTGACCCCGTTTAGCTGGCAGAGCTGTTTAGTAATTACTAATCCCGGCTGCGATCCTTTCGGCAGCAGCCATCCTTTAATCATCCGCGTCTCCCCCTGTCCGTGAATTTATCTAATCTGCGCACCGGTGAGCTTTATCTAGCAGGAAGGAGAACGGGCTCGGTGTGCTTACAGAAACACGCTCGCGACGAGCCAGACCCGCGAGCTGCTTCTCGCATTGGTTGAAACTTTGAAACGTTCCTCAGCGTGGTTATTAATACCACGGCTGGTGGTTAATGCGCTATCTATCCAGCTGGTAATTCAAGCACGTCCTTTTGAATGGCGACCGCGTGTTGCCATCGCGAAGGGCGAATTAATGAATTACCGGTTCTATATTCCCTCTTGGAACCTAGCCGCCTCTGTTTGTCGATTCCAGGCTATCTACGCGTTTCATTTCGGCTCTTAACGTATAAATTAGAAATGAGCGAGGAATAACAGGAGGAGGGAGAAGGGAGGGTTTGTATCGATATACATAGGGTGTTTCAATTCGATTGACCGATTTTTCGGCGGCACACGATTTCCGGCGCGGCTGCCGCGACACAACGAAACTAGATTTGCTTGGTCCGCGTGCCTCTATCGTTTTTCCATTACTTTTTTAACTTAATTGTTGCAGCCGTTCGCGACAGGTATCCTACGCTAGCTGTTTGATTTGCTTCTGGCCGTGCAAAGTAAATTATCCTGCCTTTATTCCATCAGATACACAATCGAATCTTGTTTAGCGCAATTTCGCTTTTGAAGTCGCCGCTTTCCGACCTCGTCCATCTTTATCTAGTCACTTCGTTTTTATTAAATCCTGACTCGTGAATCAGCCTTTTCACCTACGATAGAAAGCTTGGTACGCACTGACAGGTACCGTTTATCGTTCGTATGTTTAGGCAATTTACCCGTAACCGTGTTGACAAGTATTATCAGGGGAATGTAATTGTTCCAGAGCGAATAATATTCAATGCGACTCAGTATCAACGCTATCTGGCTTAATTAATGTCTTGGTAATTAGCCGGTCTTGCTGCGAACAATCTCTATCATCGTTTGCTCCATTCAAATTCCCCATTTCTTTCGACATTCCCTAATGAAAAACTGTGTCCATTTCACGGAGCTTGGAATTATTACGAATCGCATTACCTTTGGCATTATGTAATTTCTCCAACTTCTCTATCGAAGTATTTCTTTGGAAAAATTTCTTTCCCGATAGTCTGCGGACTGGTTTCTTCTTTTCTTCGCCATAAATTCTATGGATTTTTCAAAAATCGCTTACGTCATCTACCACACGTCCTAGATAAGATAGGGTTATTTGAACGAAGCTAAGTAATTTGCCTTTTCTTCCGCCTTGAAAAAGACAAGTTCTGTGCCGAGTTCGAGATAACCCTCCCTTACCATAGCTATGGATTAAATCGAATACTCCATTCATATAAGCTTCTTTAGTACCACGCACGTTTAAAAGCCACTCGTACGGTTGAATGGCCACGGCGAAATTTTTCGCGTTTTGCCAGAGTCTAAGCTGGTCGAGGTTGAAACCGGATCCACTTCGCGGCGAATTCAATTCAGAGTCGATCCTTGGCGAGGCTGACGTGCAGAAAGTACGTGCGGATTTAGCTGGAGATGAGGGGCTGATATATAAATCCATAGCGGTCAGCGGGTAGCTCGGTGCATCCTTTTCCGCGTTTCGTGTATTAATTTTCAGGCAACTGGACGCGGTCTCGGCGGATGGCCAGCAGGTACCGAAGGCGCTTCAGCGGAGCGCGGATGTTAGTTTAGCCGGAATATTTCAGTCGGACGTGCACCGTAGCAAGCTACTTCCGGCGACTGACATTGCGTTTCTACCGCATGGAATATACGTCCTATTTTCGTCTCTCTGGCCACCACGACCACGCGCCGCGTATACTCGATTAACGTTGAGACGAACAAAGCTACGAGCGGACGACGCGGACTGTCCCGCCATGGCGTCACGTTAATCGTCCACGTTAATAACGCTATGCCACGACACGCCTCGACGAGCTTTCGATGTTCTTTCGACGCCAACGAGGACAAAGTACGATGCCGCTTAACCGGTAAATTCGTTTGCGACATTCCTCCGGCCTTAATTGCGCGGAACAAACGTCCCCTGAGGATATGTGCGTGGGGTGACTTTCGTCGAGGCATAGTTTGCGAGGGTGATCGAGTTTTGAGGACTAAGCATGGGATATTGAGTGGAATATTATGCGGTTCGCGTTAGATTTGTATATTTATTAAGACATTTGGAGGGCTGAGAATCTGCTAGTTTTCATTAAATAGGAGCGAAGGTGTTTAAGTATAGCAAAATGTTGTGTTGTCTCGACGTCGTTCGATATGCAAATTTTTATATAAAGATGCTTGTTTCGTTCACGAAGTATTAAAAGAGTGCTATTTTCAAATTTATTACAAAGTTGTTCTCGTGTTTTATTAAGTTTCGTACCAAGTGCACGGACACATTAAAGAGCGCGAGCCATTCGAATTTTATTTATACACGAGGATTTCTCTTCTATATCTTTATGAAATCTTAAAAGTGCACTCTAGTAGTCGATGCTCTCAAATGTTCGTATGCGTTAGCTTTGGAGTACTCAATTTACCGTGATTTTATTTCACCTTGAAAACTCGTGATACGTAGCCATGTACATCCACTCGCGAGGAGGTCGCGTAAGTGAATAATCAGCCCTCGAGATCAAACACTCTGCATATCATTACTCAGCACAGTTTAATTAACTTGGGCCAAACAAAAGGGGCAAAGACATTATTGGTACAAATTGAATCGTGTGTAAGTAACCAAGTTAGCCGACTTCTCTCATTTTATCACTGCCTTTAAAGCGCAGCTCGCAGGTGGGAATAATCCACCGCAACGATAAGACCGGTTCATTAATCAGCTCGCAGGCTCCGCTCGCGCGGAACGTTCTCGTCGGCGCTGGCTAACGTTCGTTTAATCGTCCACGTTGTTAACGATGAAGGATCAGAACGTCGGACGAGGGTTAGGTTGGGTCGTTGTTGTTGCGCAACAACAACACTGCAGTAAACGATTATCGTTGTCTGGATTTTGTTCATCGACATTCTCGTCGAGTTTCGCGAGGTGGAAGCGGATTCCATCGTTGAAAGCTAGTCTAGATAAAGGAACGACGACGATCGACGTGGAGGGGCAAAGGGAAAGGTTGATTGATCGAGGCGCGTACAAACGACGATCTTTCGCGCTCAGTTTTTATCTGCATGTTATCCCTTTATGGTACGCAGTTTTCGGTGGCCTCGTTACGCGCAATAAAACTCGCAGCCGGCGCTTTTCCATCGGTGGAAGGATCGATCCAGCGACACCGTCGATAAGCCATGCATCGTGCAAAACTTATGATCGTCGCGCGTTTGAATTTTCATCCCGATGTTACGACAAATAAAACGGAAATTCTTTTTCTTGTCACGCGATCCATCTTCTGTGAAAAATAAAACACGGATGTAACGCGTCCAACACTCGATTCACGATCAATTTGCTCGGAAAATCTAAAAATCTTCTCGAGGAAACTCGAGAGCTCGTGGTACGGAGACCATGATTCTTCGAGGGGCCATCCATCGTCGTGTCCGTTTCCGGCGGTTGTTGCGCGATGATCGTTAAGGAGCAGAAACGGCATCGATTACTAGACCACAATTCGAAGGTAAATTATGTAGGGAGTTGGTTTGTTCGCGAACCAGAAGCAGACAGACCGTTGAATCTTGCAACGGCTGTTTTTCAGCGTCCCCTAAGCTCGAAGAATAAATCAGGAAAGGTCAGAAGGGGGAGCGTACGGGACAGGCAGCGGAAAGTGGCACTTGACCTTCCGGCGTTTCACGCTATGCGACCTTGCTGCCTCAAACGACACGACCCTATGGAATATTTCATCGCAGCTGCACCTGCTGCTGCCTGCCCATTTTCGGGCAAATGAAATCTTACCTACCTGCTTGCATCTGGGCCTGGAATCATTCTCCAACGTCGTTTTTTCTTACCTCGTAAATTCTGTATGGTTGAACGAGTGATTCTGACGATATGTGAAACTTTGGCGATATTTTCATCGAGTAATTTCATCTCTAAAATCATGTGCATTTTATTTCTATCACAGTTTATTCTATTTCGTTGGGTCGATTTCAACCTGCACACCTACTCTCGATCATTCTGTCATTCATTTACCCTCTTTCCTCCATTGTTTCATTCTCGTCCGCCAGCCGGCGCGACACTATTTCATTAAGCTCTGAGCGACTTCTCCTAATTACTTATCGATCGTGCAATAGGATCAGTCACGACGTTCACGTCGTAGCTGTGACGTACTTCAGGGATCAAGTGAACCGTGATTTTGTTATTTTTCCGTTGGGTAATCAAGGGAGATTTTTCAGGCGAGATCAGGAACGCGATTTTCTCAGTTAACGTGTCTCCTTAAAAAAGTCCATTTTAAACAACTTCGTTAAGCTACGTCGCTATCTATATTTGCATTAATCTGTATAATTGAGGTAGTCAGAGCCGATAGGCGAATGGCGGAGATTTTGCTATATTTTACTTATTTTTCTTTTCTTTCTAATTTGCAGACATGACACTTTTAACTAATAAGGAAAATTTGCAAATCTCTACTTTTATAATTATGTGCGGAAAGTTGCACTTATCAATGTGTACTTATGAATGCAAACTTCTCGTTTGAAAAGAGAACGTGAACCAATTTCCATTTCTCTGTACACCTCCAAGTAGAATAATCCTAAATACGCATATCAACTTTAATCCAATCCAGCTCGACTGCCTTTGAATTCTGGTTAATTTTCATGCTTGGTAAGTTCCATCTCGCAAAGATTCCGCGATAAAATAGGAAGGAACGAGCGGCTTTCGAGCTTCTCATTGTTCAAGGACGAAATATTCCTCCCCTTCGCATGCTAGATCCGTAGCCTCTATCTTGGCAACGGTATCTTCAGCGGCGTTTCGAGAACGAGACCATTAACGACGCCGCAACTCGGCGACTTTTTTACTGTCTTCGAGAAGAACGTGGTCCTTGTGTTTCACGTCGCCTTTGTATCGGGAGGTCGGCTCATTCCTGGGGGACTCTCCTGGCGTAATAAATGTCCGCCTGTCCTGCTACCCCAAGCTCTTATTGCGCCGCGTTCGCGAAGAAAGAAGCGCGAGACGAAGCAACGTACAGGGAGGAATGTCAATAAGGGAACCGGGAGGTAGACAAACGGGAACGTCGAAGTTCGTGAAAAATAGAAGGGGATGCTCGACGGTGGAATAATCGTGGATGAGGCGCCGCTGGATCCTGGAAACGGAATGTTCCCGGAGAAAGGTACTATGACTGCCGAAGAGAAACAGCGAAATTTGTCTTCCAGATCTAGTGGAACTGTTGAAGATTATGGGAGTTGCTCTATAATATTGAAAGTAGAATAATATTTTATCGTAGCCGTACTATTCCCTTTTGCATTACTTTCGAAGCAATCGCATATTTCTATCGAGAATAAAATTTCTTGACTTTATCAAACTCGTGATAAAAACAACAAAAATACCGAGGAATGTATCGTTACTCTACTCGATTCGTAAAGATTCTTTTAAAATATTAAGTCTTTCTGTTTATTGAAATCAGAATGAGATATAAAAATTCGGAGACTAGAAGGACAGGAAGAGATGAAAGATAAATTTTACGTGGATTTCATAATTTTGAGCGCTGCACGGGTGAGTTTCGGATAGTTGTAATTCGAGGGAGGTTTTTCGTTTTCAGAATAAAATAGATGAAAAAAAAAAAAAAAACAAACGGTGCGAGCTAAACCATGGCCGACTGTGACTAATTATAAGAATTACCATGGTAGAGCAGGACCGGTGGAGTAGCGAGGAGAAAAACGAAAGAACGATACGTTTAATCTGTAAGCAAAGCGGGTACGTCGGGTCTGAGGCGGTGGAGGCGTGTCGAGAGGAGAAACAACGGCGTGACACGTTTCACAAGAGGGTGGAGAAAGGACGAGGATGGCAAGAAACTTGGGACACGGTTCGAAGAGGTGGAAGAATAAAAGGGCGCGTTCACAGGGAGAGAAACGAAACGGCGCACGAGACATTCCACCCTAAATTGTCTTACCGACGAGCTCGCGGCTAAAAATCAATGACATTTAAGCGAGGAACGAGAGGAGGGAACCGAGAGAAAGAAACTAGGAAAGGGGCGGGCGGCGTGACTCGAGCAAAAAGAAACGGAGATCCTGTGAACCGAGCTAGGGAGCGGTCTTTTATTTCGATGGAAGGCAACTCCCACGGTCGTCGTCGTTTCTTCTGGCCGAGTTTCGAAGGCTACTTATAAAAATCGAAGTCGACAAGCTAAACGAGAATTCCTGAGGGTTCGAACGGAGGGAAAGATGGCATCTGCGTAAGCGTACGTGAAATATTAATAGGAACGAAGGGAGGAGAAAGAGAAACGCGTCGAGAGACAAGTAGACGACGCGACGTAACGTCGTGAAGAAACGAGACGGTAAAGTTACTGCTAGAAGAAGAAGGGGACAGTAAAGGGGGAAAAAAGGGGCTGAGAAAAGGTCGAAACGAAATGGCACGCGATGCGACCTGGACTAAAGCGACTAAACGAAGCACTCGTTCGGCTTGGCGTCTCGACGAGTTCCGCTTTAAAGATAACGAAGCGAGTTCTTCGCGGAATAAAGGTACGTAATCGCTGCGGCACCTGTCGAGTGTTTGTCGAGACTGTCTCAGCTAGGGCGACGGGAGCGACAGGTGGCTTCGTTCTCTCCTTTCCCTCTTTTCTCTCTTCCCCAGCCCACGTTGACCTCCCCCCTCTTCTTCTGCCCCTCATACTTTCTGTCTCACGACACTGTGTCTACCTTTCTCGCGGTATTACCCTCATCCGTCTTTTTCTCCCGTCTCCCTAGCTTCCGAGGCCGCGACTCCACCACTTGCTCGGGGGTGTGATTTAAAGTGTAAACTTAAATATTCCAGTCGGCGCCGCCGTGCAAATAGATTCGATATTAATGGAGCTTCCACGTCTTGAAAACCGGGACCGAGGAGGTAAGGAAACTCGTGCAGACGATTCACACCCTCCATGCGAGAAAATCAGGGTTTACTCTCTAGGACGCTCCTGGCGTTCTTTTTTTGTCGTACGGAGGAAAATACGACGCTGACGGCTGCTGAGTGATCCATGGATACCTCGAGGGAGATTCCTTGGGAGTCTCGAAGTTTTTGTGCCAACCTACCGTCGTAATTTATGAAATTTCTGAACGTACACTTACCTGCATCTCTCTTATAATTCTTCGCATAGACTATTATTATAAGACTATCATTAACTCAGTCAAAGAAGACTATGATTAACTCAATCCAAGTCTTCGAGCATTTCCACCGTCTCTTTATCTCTTCCACGCTCTTTCTTTCTCTCTCTCTCTCTCTTTCTCTCTCTGCAATCATACAAACCTGCATTTGCATCACGTCGTTCTATACCGAAACGGTTAACAATCGGAATAAGGGGAACGGTAACAATGGATAATAAAGAAATATAGCTCGTTAGAGAAAAATAAAGGAAGCTTTATTCTTTACATACCATAGCAGGCGATACGAGTCGATAGCGCGTCAAGGTCCCCGGGGGCTTCCGCCCCGCGACGTTGGCGTGCCGGTCGACGGATATAAACGAATATCGGGAGGAAGATCGGGGTGACGTGGGGTCAGGAAATACGGCGAGTCGGTAGAGGGTCTTTCCTGGGGTCGTATCGTACACACACTTGTTTCTCTGTTGGGTGTTCGCCGCGGTCTCGTGACGAGGTCACGCGAGAGTTGCCGCCAATTTGTGCAGGTTCATGATGGTCGTCGCATCGCCCGGCTGCAGCCTCAACGCCTCGCTGTAAGCAGCCGCCGCTTGCTTGTATTTCCCATTCAGGTGAAGAATCGCGCCGAGGTTTGTGTGACTTCGCGCTTCGTGCGGCCTCAAGGTGGCCGCGTGCCTGTACCACACTTCCGCGTCCTCCAGCCGGTCCGCTTGCCGCAGCGCGGACGCCGCCGCCATCGACAGCTCGTAATCGGATCTGGAAAGTTCGGCGGCGCGGAGTTGCTCCTCTGCCGCCTCCGATAGCCGACCCTGCGACGTCAGGAACAGTCCTGCGAAGCCACAGACCGTCTCAAAGTTATACGTACAATGTTACCTTCGAAATCTTGCTTTCTAGAGGAACAGTTTCTAGCTTGTAATCTTTCCCAGTCGGATTAACAATTTTGTTTTTAGTAATAATACGAGGAATGGCGCGCAACATGTATGATATGCATGATTATGCGTGAGTACATTGAGATTGCATAGACTTATGAAGGTCACTTAATGATTGATACACTATAACAGTCTAGGGAGAGCTTCTCTAGAATGAAGTGGAGCTCGGATAGGTTGATCAACCTTGAAACCATTAAGTCGACTTAAGTTTAGTCCGAAACAATTCGCTCTTAACGGTACTTTCCATCTTCTCCTAGCAACGAACTCTATGCGACTAGATTAAACTTGCCCGCGATATAATGTTATTAATGCCACGAAGAATGAGTGGTAGCTTCTTCTGAATAATGAACGTCCCAAGTGACAAGGGATAAACGTGCGTGAATTATATACTTTGTTATCCTTTTGTCATATGTTATTTTCTAATTAAAACACACGGTTGCCAAAAGACGAAAACTCATCTTACACACACACACACACACACACACACACACATACATATATGTGAATACTTTAGCTCGTTACAGAATGTTGCACGAGAGTAGCATAAGATATACATAAGGTCAAGGTTGCCAGCGGAGGATTGTCCTCAAAATTCCGGCGAGACTTGGCGGAGGATGAACGGTAATAAACGCAACTCGTGATATATCAAGTATAATATAATGCGACGTTCCGTGGACCACTGCCTAATGACGCATGATACTAAGAGAGATAAACCGCGATGGTTTTTGCGCTTGAAAAATCCGACTCCAACGCGAGACTATTTTTGGCGAGTAGATTAATCCTGACCGCAAAGAATCGGCTGACCGATGCCAGTGACCATCTCCTTTCACGGCTTTTGCAAATGGAAAGGATAGATTTTTGAAAGGGTGGGTGAAATACTAGCGAGAAGAGAATGTTGCCAAACCAAGATCCAAGAACCAGAGTCTGAATGCGGTTCGAGCGGAGGGCAAGCGTGAACGGAGAATAGAACGATGCGACGAGCACTAGGAATTGCGACGCTTTTCTGGAATTTCAATACCCGTCGATCTCCTTCCGGCTGCTGCCTTCCTTCTGATATTCGCTATTCCCTTGTGGCCGTCTCTTTTTTCGATTAGCGCGCTCCATCGTTGCCACCACCCACCTTTCCACCACAGTTTCTACTTTCATCCCCCAGGAAAATATTACACCGGTATTTAGAACGACCAGGCGGAATCTTACGATCTTCTTATCTTCCCTATAAAACGGTTCCCTGAAAAGATCTCCGTGAACCTCCCTTATCGTTACGTCCGTTACATTATTCTACCTCCGCGGTTTGTTTTCTTTTCGTTCTCTCATTTCAACATAGAAGAGGATTACCAACGTCTTCGCTCGTTGTACCGTATAGTCGAGGAATCAATTATACCGAGCGGAACAACGGGCCAGAGGATGAATCTGTCGCAGACCACTCCAATTTGCTTGACAACGACGAGGATGCGCTTAGGTCTCGTGTTTCGTTGCTTTAATAATTAACGAGTACCTCTTGTTATTTCACGAATGGCTATAGACTACAGACGTTTCAGACTAGCGAATGGATGAAGGATGAGAAATCTGTCTGATGATGTTCGATTATTCAACGATTCCTTTTTAATTAAAGACACTGGCAATTATACGTACCGTAATGATGGTGCACGCTTGAGTCGTCCGGCGCCAATCTACGGGCTCTCAGGAACCATCTCTCAGCCTCCAGCACACGGCTCGACTGCGGAAGAAACAAGGCAAATCAGTAATCGAACGATCGATCGGGCCGCCATTGTCGACGCGGTCTACCCTTCACGGATCGTCAAGTCACGTTGTAACGAAATTTATCCTGACGCGATTAGGGGCACGAGAACGAGAAACAGAGGATTCCGTTTCGCTTCGCATACAGAGGGGAACAGTGTAAAAGATGGAAATGGAATTTCGATACGGTTCGCCTAGCCAACACAGCCTGCACGGACGAAAATTCATCGGCTACGCGACAGGACGCCGACATTTATCGGTCAAACGTTCAATTACGCTCGGCATCGTTTACCGGTATTGACTTTCCATTGACCCTTCTGGTTGCCACGTGACACACATCGTAATTTGTAGACTGAGACTTCCGGAAATTAACATTTAACATTCCAAGAACAAGAGGACAAATAACAGGGAAAGTGGTGATTTATTTTATGAAACAGAGGGAGAACGAGAGCGATCGAATAAAAATTCTAGTTTCTAATTTCCATTTTCTGTCTATTATCTCTGATTGGCATCGTTTGCACGTCCAATTTGCGATCGATGCCGGGCAATAAAATATTGAAAAATTTCGGTTCAAGTGACTCTGTTTCATATTGTTGACGCAGTTATTTACGTGCGCGGCGTGATATAATTTTATTGCGACAGAGATGCAACTAAATCAGCAAATTAAATGAAACTTTATCAGCCGTGAAGCTATTTCATTTACGACCGATCAATTTGAAGTTATTTCGCGAGCGACAGCTCGAGTATATGAAAGGACTAATGGAAAATTGGCAATTCGGTAATATTATCATGGCAAGCGATCAACTGTATTACGCGTCCTTGATAATACGTCCTAACCATTGCAAAGCTATATCGATTAGTACAACGTAATCGTATCGAGTGATTATGGAGCGACGTGGAAAGACGAAGGACCGATAGTCCCATCACGCGTTTACGATACAAACGATAATTGATAGCAAAAGCAACGACACGTTTGCGAAAGGAAATGCCCTGTGTATGGTTCGTTTGGAGAACGAGACACGTACAGAGAAGGAGGAAACATCGCGCGTCCCGAATCTCTCTCGGCTCAGTGAGCGTAATCGTCGGTCGTGTTAGATATGTTTTCAGGAGAAATACCGGTTTCCGGTCAACGATTGACCAGGCCGGAACACGGAATGGTCGGTGGATCGAGCAGAATCAGCTTAACGGCACGCTGTTTCCCGTCGGCGGGTTTCTCTTTAAGTGATGTGGGTCAGCCGATTCTCGGCCGGCCTATCGTGTTCGATCCAGCGCGCCAAGCCGCGCCGCGCTACGCCGCACCAAAATAGTACTAACTACTTACGTGCCGAGTCGAAGGTTTGCTAAGTGATGTGGGTCGCTACGTGGCCAGACTCGTTGAGCGAGAGCCTGCAATCCCGGTTATCGGCTAATGCTATTTTATATCGTTTCATATTCGAGCCAAGAGCCTCCGTCATGATTTATCTTCTTTCTTTCTTTCTTTCTCTATGTTAGGATAGATCTTCGATACTACAAGTTATACGGACGTGGTCATGTAAATTTACTTGTTCGAAGAATCATTCAAATTTGAACGGATTTAGCGCTGTGTGTCAATTACGTAATTCTCTAAATTCAACAAGTAACTACAAAGCCATTAGCTTTGAAAACTATCCGTGCAATCCTGACACTATCATAAACCTCGCTTAACTGCAAACTCTAACTTTCTCTCTCTCTCTCTCTCTGTCTCTCTCTTTATTCCCTTACTTCTTATCACGATTCAAAGGAAAAAGTAGCTTTTGCAAGTGTTGGAGACCTGTCGGCCGGCGAGCAGCACCGTAGAAGAGCGTTACTTTGCAAACAGCGTGAAACGGTGTTGGGAAGATGGGATCGAGTTCTTTGACGCGATGGCGATCGAAAAGTTGGCCGATTCTCCCTAAGGCATTCTGTTTTTCCACGGGGGTTCTGGTATCTCGAGTACGGGCGCTGACGCTTGGTGTAGCAGCCGTATCTCGGTGGCTGTACACGAAATTCCGTTGAACGATATTGGTCGGGCCGCGGTAAACTTGGAAACTGGATCCGCGCTCTGATGAAAGAGAACCGATCTAAAACTGGTAACTACTTACGTTTCGGGCCAAAAGTTTCCCGTAAGTGATGTGGGCCGGCACGTGGTCAGGCTGGCTGGCCAAACTCGCCTGGAACCACCTTTCCGCTTCCGCGTACTGTTGCAGCCTCGATAGAGTTTCCCCCAGCAGATTGTAAACGCTCTGTAAAACAGGTCGATCGTCAGACTTTCCACGGTTCCTATCTTACTTTCTTTTTCTTTCCAATTTTTCTCCATTCGCTTTTTTCTTCTACCGATCCTAACCGATATGTTTCGTTTCGTTGATATTGCGATCCCCCGATACGCGAATCAACGATGAATTAACAGCGAGCAACGAAACGGTGCTCTAAACGAATTAGCGCATGATTAATTCGTAATTATTGAGCCAACGAAGCGATTCTCTACCAGCAATTTCCTCTATCTCGTGTACAGAATAACAGAACACGATGGAATACCCAGAAATTACTCTTGAAGGGAACTCATAATCTCTCGTAGAGAACTCGTAAAACTCGCGTAGACTTTCCATAAAAAACGAAAGAAAAAAGAAATACTATCACGCTCTAGCTGTCATAATGCTTCACGTTCTCTACCGAATATTACGCAAAACGAGCTAACATTCGCTTCATCGTGTGGATGTTTCAACGAACGAATTAACACTTTCGCCTCAAAAACCCATTTCCGTCTGCGCTAAAAACAAAAACTCCGCCAGGAGTGCTTAACGAACGGCGTCGAAGGTGCGATTAATATTGGCCGGCGTGCGATAAATCCGCGAGGAAGAAAGTAATTGGCTCGAGAGAGAAAGAGAGAAAGAAAGAGAGAGGGGGAAGGGAGAGCGAGCAGGTACGGATGGAATCAGTTTCGGGAAGTTTTCTGATTTTCAGGACCGACGGCTGCTGCTAATGGCCGACGGAACTCGAGCCACGGACTTCTCACGGACAACGTATATATACACCTATTCGATTCTTGAATGTGTAACGCGTCTCTACACTCACGTCAGACACGTACAAAGGCGTTTTAGGGGTAAGGTGATCGAGGGGTGAGCACGTGAGTAGAACGTATAGACGAGAACAAGATGGGAACACAAACGACTGTGAGCGTTACGGAACGACTAACACCGAAAAGCTTCTTTCCGAGCGCACAGGACTTGCCCTCGCGTCTCCAAGTTGTAGGCTAAAACTTTTATGATTTTGTTCGTGCCGGATGTGCAGCTTGGAATAAGCAGAGGAAAGCGAACTGCTAGATGGACCGTAAGAAGGAAAGAAAGAAAGACAGAAAGAAAGAAAGAGAAAAGAAAAGGGAGGAAGAGACAGAGAGAAGTCTTCTCGCGGGTGGAGAAGACAAATGGCAGGGAGCGTCGGGAAAGGAACGAGGTCGAATATCCAACTAACTCGTCGGACCCGATTGCCCCGTGATTCGATGGATCTCGCGTCCCGTTTCTCGTGGAAGTACTCGGTATCCGATCGGAGCTCGGAGTAATCTGTATCAGCTCCGGCAAGAATCGCGCGATTCATAAGAATTCGATCAACGACGCTCCTCGCGTTCACGTCCTCGCGATGATTTATCGTTCACCATCGTCTACGTAGTCGGCTCTTTTATTCGTCGCCGTACGATCGGGCTTGGCTACGGCCAAATTGAATCCGGCTGAATCGATTCGAATCGAACGGTTGACTTTCATCGGCAGGGGGAAATTTTACCCGCACTTAGCGTTCCTCTATCCCTGTGCAAGCTTTCGATGGATGAAGAGAGAGAGAGAGAGAGAGAGAGAGAGAGAGGGAGGTTACGGTTTTACCGGGACTGAATGCCACGGAACGTTCCTTAAAAGAGAAAGCGAGACTTTGTCTTAGAAAGATCTCCCGTTGCCAGCCTGGAAACGCGCATTGGAAGCAGAGTTTCCCGCGGTTCCGCGCGAAGGGTGAAAGCAATTCCAGGCCAGGACGCGAAAGTGGCCGCGTCGTCAAAGAATCGGCTCTTTTCAAAGTGGAACGCTCGCATTGTTTCGCGTCATTATTCACTTGAACCAGTTTCCACGAGCATCGCGTTCTCCCATTTAGTCTCTGCACGCAGTCGGCGAGTCGTCCCGTTACATCGAACTTGTTTCCGTTCTCGCGCGTATCTTCTTCGACGTTGTTAGCAAATCGCTTATGTATCTTATATCTCCAGGCTTCGTGGAACAAACGAGCGAGTGACAACGTACAAGCAGAACGATATTCAGGCTCGGTGCATGTCTTTCGATTCCTTCACTGAAACCGTAACGACACCGCGACGTGCTAAATAATTCGCCGCGAAAGCGTCTGCAAACCAGGCGTAGCCGTCCGATTGAAAAATTGAGAAGAAGCCCTGGACTGAAACTGCGAGAACTCGACGCGTATGCACGTCGATAATAAGTTCGAGAAGGGTAAATACATAGAGGCCGAAGAATTTCGAGCACATTTTGTGAAACGTTTAAGCACCGAGAGAGAGGTTTCGAAATTCCATTGTGCGGAATCATTATTCACTTGGACTACTTTTTGAGAGTATTACGCGGCGGCACGGCGTTTTCAGCCAGCGGGATACCTGCGCTCGAAGTCCGCAAGATGCATGCTTTTACATGGCCGACGTCATCGACGTTGAACGCCATTGTTGCCGCAAAAATCACCTCTTCGAAGCGACTCTGGAAACCACCGACGGACTGCGTTTCGCGCAACCCTCTTCGCAAATCCTCTTCGAATTCAGTCTGTCCCTATATTTTCTAAGGGAAAATCGAGGGATAGAAAAACGCGGAGAATAGGCCCCTGGAAATTAATCGTGTTTCCTTGTTCCGAGTCAACGATAGATTGCTTTCCCTTTCCTTTCTTTCTTCTTTCCTTATTTCGTAGCCTCGCGCAAGTTGCGTCAAACAGTTTTTATAAGGTAAAAAATCGATGGCCATTTCTCGCGTTGAAGTTGGCCCTCGAGAGAGCTACGTGCTTTTATTTGTACGCAAGAATCCGCCTGGCAACGGGGGATCATGTATTCAGCGGCATGATTTCGTTGAAAATACAGCCTCGAGCTATATTCGGAGGAGGAGGAACGGTAAAGGGGCGACTTTCTGGAGAGCGGTGCGCCGTTCGACATTCCACTGTTCCTCAAGTGGGCTGTTTCTTCGAGAAAAATTAGGGACATAACTGTGCTTACATAAAAATCTGACGGTTCCCGGGTCCGTTCTAACAAGGAATTCATAACGGTACCTGACGCTCGGAGTTGCAGTTTACCACCCTTCGCCCTTCACAGACTTTCTGGTTTGTTATATTTTTTCTTTTTTTTTTTTTTTTACTACGTAACTTCGCGATATCGGGACGAAAGGAGAGTGCTACGGCACCATCCGCCTGCTGGATGAATGGTTAATCAAGCTCGAAACCCGATTTAGCGACAGCACGTCAGCCGGCCAAATTAACAGAACATTTTCCTCGAAATTTTCTGATTCGCGTCGAATCGTCGGCTCTTCATCCCGGAATAATTAATCAAGCGCGTTTCACAGGAATCTCAGTAAATCAAACTGTGGTCTCCGCTGAAGATATTTGGCCCGCGCTACTTGAAATTTTGTCCAAGATTAACAAGACATTTAATCGGTTTCAGCAGCAATTCTAGTCAAACCGATATCTCGATTCCACGAATCTCAAATTTTAAAGAATTTTAAAGAGAGAAATTGGGGATTTCCTCGGCAGCAGGCGACGGTTATCGCGATAAACTCGAGCGTGGTCGCATTGGTGGGTTTCGCGAGAATATTCCGTGTGAATTATTGGCCTTATCGACGGGCGACGCTCGCCAGCAGAACTTGGACCGCGGACCCGGTGGCTCGTTTAATTCGCCGATAATTACGTTCAAAGGTTTCGTGAGAGAGCGCCGCTGCAGCGCCAGGATCCTGGCAATTGTCGTCGAAATGCGGAGGGTGCGAACAGCTGCGGGGCGAATGCGGCGTCACGTCGTCATTGTCGTCATTGTCGTCGCCGCCTCGTGCATACCGAGTCGCAGTCAAGGGGGGAACAAACAATTAGAACGGTAAGTCGAGCGGGCCAATTAGATGACTGACTGTGTTCGAGAACGGTGAAAGGATAGCAGTGAGAGAGAGGCTGCCACGTTAGCGATACGCAAGAGAACTAATCGCTGAGAATAATTGGATTAAATTGTGGGCTCCCGTATCGCGCACTTCAAACCTGTTTGCTGGCCTTATCTTTGATTTATACGGTATCCCGGCCATCTCGATAAAACCGACAAAATCCCAGGTGTCTTGCTTTCAAAGGGTTAATTTGAAATTCAATTCGTTTTATATAATATTTATCGTAAATCACGCGGCCGAGAAACGCGGGAAATTTTTCTAACGATTGGAGGAGAAAACTTAAGCTGAAAGATTAAAGTAAACACGTATTGGTGGAGCTCGAACGATTTCAATTAACGGTAACGCGTTTGGCGAAAATATAAAGCCTATAAAGGCGCCGGGTTCGTGGCGATTTACAACGCGAACGGCAACTCGCATAAATATTCAGACCGGGGCTTCAACGGATTAAGATATATTCCCGACACGTATGCAGGTAACGACGCGTGCATGCAGCCGGTCGAGCGGCGGACGAAATAATATTTTTTTCTCTCTCGCCAACCCTCTGTTTTTCTCTGTCTCCAGCGTGGATTCAATCGCAGACGCTCCGTTCTTGCTTCGAGTTTTAATCCCGCGGATTCGTCGCGAATTTCTGACTCGTCACGGCCATTTAGTGAAACTGGATCGAAAACGCGGTCCGGTTAATCGCGCGATTATTGCGTGCTCTATTGCTCGTGTGTCATCGCTGTTTCAAAGGGATTCAAAATATTCACCAATAAAGACAGGGAATTAGAGAAAGTCGTGTTTTTCAAATTTGTCTCTTTAAATATATAATTAAGGATCTCATAGGAATAAGGGAAGTTCTAATAGCGAAGAGCAGGTGCAAAGTTTTAGGAAGAAAGATATACTTACTGACGATGATATATTTTTCATTAGCGTGAAAGCTTTTGTTTATGTTAGTAGTTAAAAGGCGACGCGATTTTTCACGCTAGCACGCGGTATTTTCCTGGAATTTGCGATACTCGGATGAAAATTCGCCTGGGAACTCGTCGAACATGGCCGACGATTAATCGCGGTCGAGCGGCGCAATATTTTTTGCCGCGTCGTCAAAGAAACGTACGGTCTGGCGTTGTCATAGAAAGACGATTCCCTTCCTGCTCGCTAATGATACTCGTTTTTCTTCCATCGTCGGCTTTCGATCGATTTAATCGCGGACAATATTTCCCGCTGCTAATCGCCTCAATTTCCTCCAAGAGTTCATAACAAAGAACGCTCTTTCCCGGTTCAATTACAACAAGCAAGCCGTGTCCCCCTTGGACTTTTAAATCATTGTTTGCTCCTGAATCGTTGTATACGGTTGTAAACTCTGATTTCGCCGAAATATGTTTAATATCCTGGCAATAACTCACGTCCGTTGAATCATGAAATATCCTCAATCATCATTAATTTCCCAGTTTCTACCACAGTTTTCTGTTTAAACTTTTTCGTAGCGCGTAGCGCGTAGCCCTTTCCCCTGTTTCGCTATAAAATTGAAATAAGAGATCCAGTAATTGAACCGTGTTCCCGTGAAACACGGGATTGCATCACGGATATCGCCGGGGGATGGTATCTTTCGGCTATCGAATTCGAAAGTGCACAATGGCTTAACGGAGATTGGTTTTCCAGGTGTTTCGCGGCGTTTCACAGGGAAAAGCCGACGAAAACATTGGCTGGTGGGCCACCGCGGCCGCGTATGGTAATTTGCGAATTAATTCCACAGCGGAGTTGCATTAAATTCGCGTTAGCTGAGCCGCGCGCATGCGGTTGCACACGCTCGACTAGAATAAACAATATTCGCGGAAAGGGAAAATTGATCAAATTCTCTCTCTCTCTCTCTCTCTCTCTCTCTCTTGCTGCCAGGATTTGTTGGACGAGAAAGTTTCGGAAATTATTTCGAATTCGCCATCGTCCTGGCTTGTATTAAATTTACATTAGATAAATACGCCGCGGTCAGACGCAAACAACGCGCTACAACTGGAAAATGGTCCGACCTGCCCTGACATGACGATGGAACGATTCGAAATTTTGCCAAGCCGTGCCTCGGTTACGTCGAACCGATTGCTTTCTCGCGTGTAACTTCCGCGTGTAAAACGGGGGAGAACGAAGTGGATGACGAATCGAAGGAAAAGGAGTGAAAACAAGTTCTTTCTGGAGTTTTCTCTTTCGTCCTTGCGATGCGTAGAAGCGACCCGGTCGAGCCGAGTAATTCCAATCGTTCTCCGAAACCTATCCTCCGGAGATTGCGAGAAGCCGATCGATTCTACGAAACGAACAATCAGACGACTGATTAGGAACGCGTAGAGAATGGATTAATTTCTGTCTGCAATCCGATTGACGTGCTGGAGATGGAAGGCAGGGGAGAGCGTTCGAGCTTTAATTCCAGCCGCATTACTCGTTTCGTATTATGGTCGCGTAATATCGAATGAAGGATCTCCCTAGGGGCAAATGGAAATTCGTTGTCTCGCCTCCGTGCGTATTTTACAATCCGTTGCATGGTGGCGGTGTCGTGTCGCGAGCAATTGTCTAAATTACCACGATGCGACGAGACATTGATTGACTGATGTTAAATCTTACAGCCGAATCTTTTTAGGCGTTAGGAAAATGCTATGGGGAACGACGTAGAGTAAATAGAAAAGCGGTAGAAAGTTTTATTTAGAGGAGAAACTCGACGGAAGTTGGCTCACCGGTTCTCAGATTAAACGGTTACATATTCTTTGGGAGAATTACTGGAAGAGTTACGAGAGTGGGTAGATCGAACTAACTGCGCAAATAAGTTGATATCAGTAGCCATAACGTGCAAGCAAAAAGTGTCGGTGCACCTGGAAGAGTGAAAAGGAAAAAAGGTAACGAGCGCAAGGGAGCAAACTCGATAACTAATACCGCCACGTTTGTCGAAGTTTTATTTCGAGTCAGCTCAAATTTTTATTAAAGTGGAAGTATTTACGGTCACGAGTTGCCAAGAAAAAAGAGCAAAGATAACGAGGCCAGCGCAATAGAATGTTTATTGCGTCTAGTTTCGCGTCATAAAGCTAACTGCGAAAGAGAGGGGAAAAAACAACGAGAGCACGACCAGTAGTTAAAAGTTCTGTCCCGGCTAAAAGGTCTTTGCGTCTTGACGGAACTTTCTTCTGGTCTCAGCACTTAACCGTCCTACTCGTTAAATTATGTTAAATCGGTCGCTCGACCTGTCGTTAAGACGATCTTTCATTCAAACGATGATTCATTCGTCTAATTAGCGATCGATAATCTTAGCACGAGTCGATATATTATTTTCAAATAAATTCCTGTCACAGAACATATTCTGTGTATGCCGTGAGTTGTGAAATTTGCAGCGAGCAAGGAATGAAGATACTGAAACCCGTGAAATTCGATTATACTGGCGAGCGTTCGTTCAAACGATCGACTGTCCGATTATTCTCTCGTTAATTGTCTTTCATTTGATCTGTATTGGACGTACAAACATTCCAGTCGTTTCGCCGTGCTTTCGTGATTTTTCACGATCCTTTGTTTATCTCGCGGGGTAACAAACAATGTTTCTCACTATTTTCAAATTATATCGAACTGTCGAGGAGCGTAGAGATAAATTACAATTCACGCGATCCTGGAAATTTTCAAAAAATATTTCCGCCGAATTTGACGCGTCGCATCGTTGACTGGAAAGAGGAAATCCACTTAAACATTCTGGGAATACGTAGGTGACGGCGAGTTATCTGCGGCGGACAGACGATTTTTTCCGACCCGTTTATCCGCCGTTATCCGATTCAACGCGACATTTTAATCAGACTCGAAAATTAACGCAACCAAAGTAATTATCAGTGTCGCTCGTAAATCATCCTCTGTACCAGCCGGAGAGATCTCATAGAGAAAAGCTCGAGAATTCGGTTCTTGCGCGGCGCCAAGGACGGGAGTGAAATCTGATCGCGAAAAAGGTTCGTCGCGAACGACGACTAAATTGTCGCGGACGTCAATCGATCGTCGTGGATGCGTTTCATTTCCCTTCTTTTCTTACATTTTGGCGATCGTCTGGCTGCATTCGGCTCGTTCGATTCGCCGCTGGTTCCTTTCCACTTATTCGCTCACGCCGTTCCCAACCGTTGAGAACTTTCATCTTCCTCCTCTTCCTTTTCTTCCCGTTTTCGTGAAGCGACCGGGTTTCCGACGGCTATGACATTCCACGAGTGGAACGCGTCCCACGTCAAGAATCACGAATTTCCGATAATCGTGTTCTTGGTGCACACAGAAGTCCACAGACGGAGTGGAAGAAAGAAGATCGCCTCCTTAGCGTATTATTCCAAAGTTTCGTCCGATTTTCCACGCCAACGGCCAGCCAACCTCTGGACTCTGCTGGGGAAACGCGACCGGGGGTCATCGCGATAAAACATCGGAAACTGGCGAAACTCCGCTGTAATCTTGCCGGTGATGTTTTACCCCCGTACCTACACTTTGAATCGAGATCTCGGTTCACGTGTACGCGGCAACGAGCGTGTGTTACTTCGTGCCGCGTGTACGTGTACGCTTTCACGTGTTCTTCTCTTTCTGTCGTCGTCGAAACGCCAGTTGCTCCATTTGTGCAGGTCTGCTCGAGCGTGTGTTTGTTTGCCCAAGTATGAGTACACGTTTGTCCGTGTTTGCGCGCGTGAGATGTACACGGACGACGTCGTAAAGTCCTGAGAGATATCGCAGCAGCGATTAGACCCTCGTTTCGGGAACTAAATTTCGCCGGGTCCCGAGCAACCTTTACGCCCCACCTCTTCCTTCCTCGACCATTTCTCGTGCGTCTATTTTCGCACGATTCAGACCTCGACCGTCATTCAGCATCACAGGCGGCCTTCGTTCCATCAACGGCAGTCTCTCTATCCACGACTTCTTCGCTTATTTGATCCGGTCCTTGCTTCACGAGAAATCGATAACGAACGCCGCTTTTTCACGAGGTACCACGGCTTTGACTTTCGACCACAGAGAGACCGTCGAATGGAGTACGTAAACGAGCTCCTGCGGAGTTTCTTGGGTCGTTTGTGGTTTCTAGCGGAATATGGACTTTGTTCGTGTATCCAAGTGAACTATGTGCCGGTTAGCGAGAAATGTATCTATATGAAACGCCTCTGGATGAAATCAAAATTGACCATTCGAGCGATTGCACCATGTTGAAACCGCGAAGCGTGGAATTTTAGTGAAAGGTTTCCTTCTCTATGGTCGATCTATAGAAAAACGAATCACGCTCTAATATCTGAAATTCCCAGAGGTTTGGTCCGACCGATGACCACGATAGCTCGACGAAGGGAACAGAGGAAATACGATATACCACGAGTCTCTCGATACCATCGAACGGTTTGCAAACAACTATTTTCGTTTTTCCGATTGCTCTCGATCTCCGGTATACCTGGCCAGGTCAGAGTCTTAAGTATCGCGGTACTTTGAACATCGTTCCCCGTGAAATTAAATTTCCTTCGGTCGCCGAGGATGATTTTTATCTCTCTCTCTCTCTCTCTCCCTTCTTCTCTCTTGTTGGTTCAATTGCACGGGAAGGAAATTGAATCGTCCGGAATTGTTTTCAGTTTGAAGGTAAAGAGACCGAGAGGGGAACGAGTATAACGCGAAAAGAACGAGAGATGGAACGAAATTATAGTTTTATGGGCCAGGAAAATATCCTACGGGAACTTTGGCCGATTATTTTTGCGTCGTTTCAATGGCTAAACTAATTCACAAGATGGTGCCAAGCCGCTCGTGACAACATTCATGAGCCCGTCTTCCGATACTTTCTTACTTTGGTGTTACTACACCGGCTGACCCGTATACTTTCGGCGCCACATGACGCAAACTTTCCGAATTTTTCGTCACCAGAGTTTCAAAGAGAAACCGCTGTCGAACCGAACCGTAATTTTTTTCCAGCTGGAACCGCCTGTCGGTCGAATTAGCGTGGCAGTAGCAAAGGACGGCCTTAATCAGACACGGTTGGGTCGATAAGCGAAGAGAAATATGACCGATGAAAGCTGGAGGTTCCGACGGCTGCGACCGTCAAATGGAAACCGATCACTGGTCATTTTTCTCGATTTCGTAAAACGTATTATTCCTTCCGTTCTTATACAAATATCCGCATCCGTGCATTATTGCGACCTCTCAACTAGGTGGCGATCAGTTAAATTGCAACTGTTCGGTTGGGATCGCGAATCTTGAACGATATTAACGCTCAAGGTGAAGGGAGATTAAAGAGTTGTAACATGCTTGTGATTTGCATCGTTACGTCCGAATTAAGCGGATCGCAATAATCCTAAGGAACTGTCGTAAAACGAGGCTTTTTGATTTACCGTTAAGGCTGTCAATTCGCATAAAACATCTTCGAGTCAAGAGGTTTCTTATGGTTATTACCCCATCAGGTAAAAATTGGGGATGGCGGTCAGGCGACCCAGGGTCGCTCCACCTCCACTCTCAACCGGACGCGACTAGCAAAGGGATGGCGCCAGGGGCAATGGCCCCCACTGGTGCCAATACATTAGGATCGACTCGATTAAGGGATCGCGGGGAATGTACCGATAGCAATTCGCAAAGAACGGGATCACGGAGCATTCCTATCATACGCGCAGGCAGGTCATCGTGGAGTTTTAGTCGGTAAGAGTCCGATACTGCTATGCTGCTGCTTGCAGTGGCGGAGCGTCCATGAGGACTTTTCCACGTGAAAAAAAAAAAAGGTGAAAATTAGGGAACGTGGGTTTTCTCATGTGGTGGGGCGATCACCACCGAGAACTGTTAATGAAGCGTTATACTCATTAAACTACCTCTATTATCCTAATAGAAATATGGGATCGATCAGTTCGTGGCGTCGATTGTCTAATCGTAACGGGAATTTACGACTCCCGTTGATGTGCTTCCTCGCGATCGCATCGAAAGAACATGCACGTTTATTTGAAGTGTTTTGCATGAACGTAAGTCTGGTTTAAACGTAAGAGTAGTTTAAACGCAAGAGTATGAAACGTAAGTGAGAGAGTGTTGAACGTAAGTCCTTATTCTCGAGACAGCTGGTGCTTGTATTCTAAGTGTCAGTTTAGGGCCTGTGTTTTCGTCAACGTTTTCTATGAGGTGGGAATCTGTGCCTGTCCAATCCTCCGACTGTAGAATTATCGTAGGTGTTTCACGCGTGGTGCGTTTTGTGCATACCTCGTCGAAGGTGCGTAGCGTAGCGTCCCGTTTGCGAAATCGTCCGGTGATTTATCGTCGAGTTCACATCTGATGTCAAAGATTATGACACGTCGTTTGCTATTGAGCGGATCCGTCGAAACCGGGTCCTTAATCTTGCGATACCAATTAAGTTGTCAACGTAGTCTGAGTTGCAACTTTATACTATGCAATGTGGGAAATTGCAACTTCTGAAAAATAGCAGATGTGATGTTCGTATGGTAAATTGGGGATAATCTTGCGTGCATAATTTCAACGTTGCTACACCTGTTACGACTTGCTTCGTATGAGCGTTACCAACCTGAGTACCCACTTTAAGAATTGAGCTTAACTAAACTGAAAGTACACCGCTATGCCGTGTTCTAAGGTACAATCGACTAAACCTACCAACTTCTATTAAACATA
The DNA here is from genome assembly GCF_041682495.2 of Bombus fervidus. Classification (NCBI taxonomy): domain Eukaryota; kingdom Metazoa; phylum Arthropoda; class Insecta; order Hymenoptera; family Apidae; genus Bombus; species Bombus fervidus. Next base: position 5,041,519 of record NC_091524.1, read on the forward strand.
AACTCACTCGGGTCCGTTCGAACAAAAGCTTCGGGGAACAGGGGATCCTTTCTGCCTCGATAAGGATTCAAGCTGTCCATTTAAACGAAGGTCGTATTATTTCCTTCGTTGGTTCCATTGAATCCCGAAGAATTTCGTCGGCGAACAAGAAGAAGTCCGCGGATGAAAGGAGTCGAGGCCGCGCACGGCGTAATAAGCATCACGAAGAAAGAGAGAGAGAGAGAGAAAGGAGTAAGGAAAAGGGGAAGGAAGGAAGGAAGGAAGGAAGGAAAGCGGCATTGCTTCTACCAAGGAGGATTTCATTACTTAAAAAGATGCCGGGTTTCTCTCCTTTGCTAACGTTCTTCTCTTGGATGTTCTGTGGTCGCGAGTGATTCGCGGTCCGCAGTCGTGGTGCGCGCGCGAAATGGCCAGGCGGCGAGTAATCAGGGAAAGAAGATGAGACCGCGGCATTAACGAAGCTTCGACGTAGTCTTTTGAATGCGTCACACGCGCTGAAAAGCCGTTCCTTCTGCTGGTTTCTGTTCCAGTTGCCCGAAGGACGGACGACCGAGTTTCCAGAAACTCGAACGAACCACAAGCAGAGTAGTGAGGTGTTAGCACAGCGGTATTACAGCGCTGAAGAACAAAGGAAGCGAGACACGGACCGTGTAAAAAGCAAAAGTGTTTAATTCGAGAGAGTAGAAGGGAACGACGTGAGGTAGGAGTTGGGGGTGACCGCGAAACGTGGCCGTCCTCCTTTCTTTCACGCGATATCCCGCCGTTTTCCCCATCTTGTTCTCTCTTCGTACGTTCTGTTCGCGATTTAGCGCGCGCAAAAGTTGTGGCGATGGCCGCCGGTGCGCGAAAGTTTCACAAGGGTTGGTGCTGCGACGAAGGAGGACAGGAAGAGAAAAAGGCAGAGGAGGGACGATACAATGGACGTTCTTCTGGAAGATTAAAGTGCGCCGTTACGCCGGAAGACCAAGCTGCCGGCGAATGGTTCGCGTTAAAATTAAAATTGCAGACAAAAACCTTCGCACGATGGGATATGGTTCGCGCGAAGCCAGCTCGCGGTTCGATGCGACTGGAAGTGGACCGTGTAATTTAAAAGCTATTCCGGTAGTCTTAACGGACTCTTGGAAGCCACGTTAGTCGGGTATTAGATCGTCCAATAAGTTCTACCGCGATGCGTTAATATTCTATGGGGAGGTTTTTAAGAGAGGATCATCAGTGAATAATAGGGATTTTTAACTCTTTTTAAATAGATTTCCCCTTTACATTTATATTATACGAGTTTCGCGATGGAAATAAAAAATTGTTACGATTTCGCGATCGAGTAATACGAATTCACGTTCACGTTGGTGGTTTCAATTAACAAGATCTCAATTAATCGAGCTCCAATTAATATTTCCTACCAATGTCACAGCGTTTCCGAAATTGTTCAGAATTCCGCGAGTTGTAACTTGAATACTCGGCAACTTAGCTTCGACATCGGCCATTTATTAATTTCATTAAATGAGAACACTGTAAAAATTGCCTGTACATTTATACGCGACGACCAGCGAAACTAGAATATCGATAATTTGTCGTGTAAACACGCGATCGACGACGTGTTTGAATTTTTTCCTCGTATATTCTACGAGTGACGTTCGTTTCGCGTTGTCACGAGTCGCATAGAACTCGCGATGACGCGTTTTACCGCGGCATTGACGTTTCTCTTCGCTTTAATCACCGTTGCGTCGCTTATTCGAACAGACTTTCTCTATAGCGTGGGAATCCCAGCGATAATGACGATATTTCCTGATGTAATGTATGAAAATTCGTGCACACACCGAGTTGAAATCGCGGAAAGCGTCGAGGCGCTTCCAACGGATTGGAAATCCGCGAATGTTTGATTACTGGGAACATCCATTTGCGTCTGTCTAGCCATTAAATTCATCGCGGCTGATCGTTTACGGTCGAAATCGCGTTCAAATTTTCTGAAACAGTCGCGTTATTTCCATCATCCAAGTTCCATAGTCGTTCGCGGAGCGACACGCTCTTTCAAGTTTTCAACGATCACCGGTAGTTTCATAGTCGACGATGACAGTAATATCGGAAAACGATAGAACAGAAAATAAAATTCCGCATTATCACTCGCTAATCTGCCTCGATTTAATCAACCGGCGACTTCCAAGAAATTTCACCGGCTTGTTTCTTTCTTTCCACGCCTCTATCGAATACCTTTAAATTTGGTTTCGGTTTATAAAGCTGTGAAGCCAACGAACACGCCTCGAGGGAAAGGAGAACTCTATCAAGCTGCTAAGGAAAAAAAAAAAAAAAAAAAAAAGGAGCAGGTCGGAATGGAACATTATCGACTCTATTATACCACGACTACGAATACTCCCCGCCGCGTCGCGGTCTCGCTCCCTAGGGTAACCCTCCAAGTGTTCGAGACGCGAGTACCATGAACGTGACGTTCGATTTTACCATTTCTAGACTGGTCGACCTCTCAAAGACATCCCATCCTCTCACGACGAAGAAAAAGAGAAAAAAATGAACGAAAGCAAACCCTGATTTCTGCTTCTCACGCGTATGAGTTTCCCTTTTAAACCTAGTAATCGCACGTTCTATTTCCAGTTTCGCCGCCAATCAGACGGCGTACGACGCAAAAAGTGAATCTCGCGGTCTTAACCTCGGCCGAGGATCGTATCGGAGTATAACGTGGAGAAAGAAGGAATTTCAGAGGGATTTGACGAGCTCTCAACGAATCTACAGGGTAATGGGGATGCACGAAGGAAGGTCGCGTTCTTCGTGAAATTACGAAACGGGACGACACGACGGTAGAATTCATGTTAGAGAGGAGGGGAGAGTAAAGTTAGATCCGTGGGCAGCTATGTCGAGGAAATGAGGTACATAGGGATGAACGGAATGGAGATTGGGGAGGGTGTACGCGCGTGCACCGTGTAGAGCGGGGGAGATCGTAGAAGAAGGGTGGACAGAGAGAAGATGGAAAGTAGATGGGGTCGCGAAATTACCTCGAGCGGCATTGTATGTCGGCCGGAGGGTTTCAAGCACCTAATTAGCCACTTAAACAGCGAGGCACAAAGAGACCCCTCTGTTATTAAAACGACATATGAAATGATCGGTTCTCTTTCTTTTTTTTTTTTTTTTTTTTTTTTTTGAACAAAAGGAACAGTCGATGGGGAGTTTTCGGTCGTGTCTTCGATGTACGATCGATATCACTGAAAATGATTGTCGAGAGGAGTTTTGAAAATATCTTTCTCTTTGCGATAAATGAAATTGACGTATGGAGTCTCAATATAGAAGTTTCGATGTTAAAACAATTCTTTTGTTGGTCGACTGTTTTTCTTCGAGCAATTAAAGCCACGTGTATGGACGATGTAAATATGTATATTTCCTTTTCATGCATAAACCATTTATTACTATTTTCAATTTGAAAATCATTATACTCAACCTGTATTTATAAGCGATGGTGCACGACAGAAATGCAAATTGATTTTACTTAAATAAACATATGTCCTTTGTTGAATATTTTATATATTGAAATATTTGCGTTTCTACAAAAAGAAGTACACAAAGTTTACCTTTTACGATAATACGGTTTATCGATGAGCTGATCTTCGTGAATAATAAATCATTTGCAATTATCATCACCGGTTAGCGATATCCAGGACAAGGGATTACTCTTTCTTAAACTTGAAACAATTAATCGCATTCTTCGAATTATTTGTAGATGCCTTCACGGAGTTTGTTCAAAGTTCTTGCAGTGGAGTAACGTCGAATTTCTTGGGGAGACACTTCGACATTGAACGAGAGAGAAAAGAGGCAAATAGAAGACAAACAGCGATAATGATTCTCACTGCCGTTTTTATTGAACGATCAAGAGCGAACAGGGAGTGTGAGAGAACCCCGAGGGTCGGTTGATTAACGAAATCGAGGCGTGTCACGCACCGTTCCGTGCTGGATATCTGTACACGTTGTGAGGGTAAATGAAAAAGGGGTCGAAACTTTCCGGTTATTAATTTTTTCTTAGCTGGTGATTTTCCGGAAACTTAGTCGAGTACCCACAGGAGTCGCCAAGTTTTTTCCCTCATAACTGATAACACTGTTAGAAGGGGGTGAACATTTTGGGATCCATTTTGTCGTCGTATCCGCGATAAATTAATTATTATCTGTGATATACATGATATTCCTAGTTCCACGATTGAAATATTCCTGAGTCGAGAGTTCGAGAGCTGTATTTATGTGTTCTCGATTAATGTCGACGATGTCGCAAACTTGCTTGTCTTCGATAACTTATGGGAGCGGAGAAAAGGAAACGAAATGGGAGAAGTTTCCGGCGATTCCATCGACATAGTGGAATCAATTGAGAACCATATCACTCTGACATCTGCTTATTAATCCTGATTCGCTGCAGCTTTCTTATTCTGTTCAAAAGAGCTGAGTTTATTAATCATACAAAAGAATTCCGATATTTCTTACGTCGCTCGTCACGCCTATTTCTTTCTAACGTTAGATACAATTCGTTGCATTGTAATGAGAGAAAAGAAAAATAGAAGACAGAGGATGAAGGAAAGGAAAGCGATTCTAAAAGAAAAGCGGATGAATTTGCCGCTGGATTTATTCCTAAGATTTTCTAGTTCTCTGTCACACGGATGAAACAGTTAGCCAAGGATTTTCCAGAATCTTCGAGTAACACGAATATCTTTAATGGCGACTATATAAGAGCCATCAGACATTCGCGTCCCCTGGGCAATATTTCGCTAATTGAACGCCATTGCATCGAGGAAGCGTCGTAAGCGTCGACGTTCGTCAGTGTAAACGCGACGTCGTTCGTAGAGTCACGAGCACGGATGTTTCAGGACATTTATTATCCGCTGCGAGAGCACGGAGGATGGATGGTAGAAAGGGTCACGGAATGAAAGAAAGTCTGACGAAAGCTGCAGACAGAAACCGTGCATGCCGGCTGTCGCTGCACGGTCGCGAATTCTTTGCGATTCCCGAGAAGCGAGGTGCATAATTATGAGTGCACGAGCGCATAATAGATAGCGGAGTCGGTGCAGGCTTTCGTCGAGGGTCGGGCTCTTTTCTGTCGTTCCAGAAACCGCGCTCGATAGTTCGTGTCTGTGCGAGAGGCTGCCTCTCCATTGTCTCATTATCATGATCCGTGATTGTCGTCGACGTCTGTTCACCGGGTTCCTCTCTTTTCCTCCGGCACCGCCGACCCTGAAAACACTCCGCCGATTCTCTAACGATGTCTCCCGTCTAGCGATGGTTTGTTTCGTTTTACCTCTCTCTCCTACATTCTCTGTGGTTTCTTCGTCCTCTTTCTCTTTCCCTTCTTCTCGTTTGCATCATTTCGATTTGTTCGACGATCCGCCTCGCTCGGGGCGAACAGACGATTCGTCGATTAATTTACTTCTCGCAGGCAGCCGCGAATCTCTAGCTTAAATCAGCAGCCAGGTCGACCGATTCGTCGAGGTACCAGAACAACAGATGAAAATTTTTGACGTTCATTAAAGACGGAGTTACCTTCGAGCTTGCTGTGTTTCTGCTCGTTTCTCCCCCTCTTTCCGTTACAACGATACTCTCGACTCGCTCGCTTCCGCGTAATAACTCTAACTTCTCCGCGCTGTTGGAAATAAGACAATAAATTCTGCAGCGACTAAATAGCGATAAATTACGCGCAACGACTAATTGCCGGGCTAAGTGCGAACGAATGCGGCGATAAATTAAATCCTGGTAATGAGTTATGAAACACCCGGCGTTCAGCTGGTCGACGAAGTTCGATGATGTTACTCTGTTGACGAAGGGGAAACAGAGAAAGGAAGAGGGAAAACGAGTGTGACGAAGGTAAATTGTGTTATGAAAAGATTGTTATTAAGAATGGATGTTAATCCTTGTTTGGCGAAGCTCGCGTTACGCGTGTTCCACGACTGGGCCGAGCGATCGCGTTCAAAGGCGATTTCTGCGAAATGTAAGTAAATTACCTGGGATTTAATAGTCTTGGTCACGTGATACACCGTCGGGTAACATATGTAACAAGCAGCCTACACGGTCATGTGACACGCGATAAAAAAGGCCGCGACACGGCTCGCGATTTTCGTTTACCTTATTTTTGTACGAGTCTCGATAAGTAGCTTGTTAAACAGCGACCGGGACTGGCTTTCTTAAGCCCTGTCCACAGGTTATTTTTTCTGAATTCAATTTTTAGACGTCCTTGTGTACCTTGTTTAGTACATAGTAGATCTCGCGAGCGAGTTTATATGGAAAAAATCGTTTATACGGAAGATGTTGATCATTCTTGCGTGCTAAGGAAAATCGTGTAAATGTGTAAAATATAGACCCGTATGAAATGACGATGTAGGCTCCAAATTGAGGAGCAATTCAGAGAATGCACGTGCAGATTTAATTGCATGTGTCAAGAATGCGTGTTACGCGTATTAGCACGGAGGGTCTTGTTAAAACGTCGAAGAGTTGAGAAAATGATTCAAGAGTTGATCAGAGAGAAAGAGAGAGAGCGAGAGAGAGAGAGAGAGAGAGAGAGAGAGAGAGAGAGTTTCAAGAGTTTGTTATTTTTATTACAAAATATAACCTGCCTTCGATTCAACGTTTTTAGCGTCGTCTCTTGAACCTAGCTTCCAAATTATTGTTCTCGAATTATTAAAACTCGAGCGCGGATTTGGACAAGAGAGTTCAGTCAGTTTTGATACGATTATCGTCGGAGTGGAGGTAGACGTTACGAGTAGTTACAACTCGAGAGTTGAGAAGTTTTTCCTGAAGTGGCTCGGTATAATAACTCGAGCCAGGCGGACAGCAGCAAAAGAGAATCGGAAAAAGTCGAGCGCGATGCTGTTCGCATAAGCCACCGATATCACTCTGCCGGGCAATTTAAAGTTACGATTCGAGAGGGTATCTGGCTGTCCGAACAGCCGTGAATTCCAAGCTCGACGACGTTATCACACGGTCCAGCTCTTTCCTCGTGCAACTTTCGTCCCGTGGTCGCTGGTATTTCTTCCGATTTCCAGCGGAAATGCACGCGTGCCGTTGAACGATCGAATCATGAAATCTCCGAGCGTCGTTCCCTCGCAAATTCTTCCTCGTAATTTCGTCGAACGGATGGACGATCGATTATAACGCGTTGCGATTCTTCGGTGGAAGGTAACACTGCCGGTGACCAAGAAATTCCAACGATTTTCAGAATTTCAGAGCGCGTACGCGCGACATTTCTCGATCTTTCGGATTCGACGGTGACTGGGTCATCTTGGCGCGAGATTCTTCGTCGCAATTTCAGCCAACGAGTTAGCGAGCGCAACTTAACGTTCGCCGATCGAACGAGGGATAAAACGAAAGGATATATACATATATATAGCGAGAGAGAGGGAGAGAGAGAGAGATAGTCGGATCGGCTCCTCGGGTCGCAGAGACGTTCCCCGCGGGGGAATGCAAAAAGCTCGAGCCGGAGGAATTTCAATTTGCCCCGATATCAAATATTTCGGATTCTCGTGTCGTCGGTGAGAAGGGTTTAATCAATTAGACGGATCAACTAGGCTGGGAGAAAAGTTTCCGTGGAAACGTGCCAGCGTGATCTCTTTGGATTCGTCGATCGTGGAACATGGTTCGAATCGTAGCTACGAAACGGTGGCGCAACATGACACTTAGGGGATGAAAGGGTCGAGAGAAGGATGGTACACGGGTAATGTAGCGTGTACATGATAAAAGCAATGCGGGGTGAATAATAAAAAGGGGTAGTTGCTTCTTAACATTCGAAATGGTCGTGCCGTGATAAATTATTAATACCGTTTAGCTAGAAATTTGCCGCATTTGCATGGAAATTCATCGGTGACCCGTTGGATGTTGCGGTGTGTATAGAATTCGGGAATGTACCATGGCGCTATCTGTTCCGTTCCATGGATGTATTTTACAGTGGACGGTCGCGCGCGCGCAAATTATTCCGCGTTTCGATACCGCATCCCGGCGATTGGTTCCGCGTCAGGCCGCGTGAAAATTACACGCAACCACGCCGAGTGGAACGCGCCGATTGCCTTCCCTTTCCCACAGAAATACCCGCGGATTAATGAAAACTAACCCCTATTCCACTATCTTGCCAATGTTCTCTTTTCCATGCCCTTTTTTCCACGATACAATTTTATTATGGTCGTGTTTCCGATCGATTGGATGCCGCTTTTCACTTTGCGCGAGCTTGTTAGTTGATCGTTTGGTCCACTACGAGGATTATTACCAATGGATTCGAATAAAAGATTGGATATGTCGCATAGTACGCTCTCGATATTGACATGAATTTTTTTATATTGGAAACATTTCATGTATATTCATGAAAATGCGACTGACTTTTTTTTCAATTCGTTCTGCGTTATCCTCAAAATAGCATGAAATATTAAGGTAATGTTATAGCTAAGTGGCAGCTATTTGAGACTTAGGAGTTTGAGAGAAAATATTCGTCGACCGCCTGGCTAGCTTAATTGGAAAACAAGCAGTCCGGCAAGCGGAGGATCGTGGGTTCGAATCTCGGTGTCCAGCAAATCGATCGGTCGAATATTTTTCTTCCCACGATAGAATAAATTAGCATCGAGGAAAATCCGAAAAAACAAAAAGAAATCTGTTGGACATTCGTAATACCTGTAAGAGAAATGGCGCGGTGGAAAAATATTCAAAAAAACTTGTCCCTGCATGATATTTACGAGGAAATTCCTTCGACGAGTGAATTGTCACCAGGACATCGCTTTAACGAGGCCAAAACGCATCAAGAAACCGTATCCCTAGTTCGGTGTTTCCAACGGCCACGCCGGAAATGCGCAGCTACGACTCGGGCTCCCGTTTTCTTGGCGCATCTGGGCGACGTCTTTCTCGTGTGCAAGTGTGTACCCTCGCGCTAGACGATGGTAACGCTTGGAAAACCGTGTGCACGAGGGCGCGGTGATGTGTAGTCTGCGGCGAGAGCCCCGAGAAGGCGAAAAATACTTTTCGTATAAATTGTCGCGCAGGAATTCCACGACGATGCGCTGAACAAAACGCGGCCACGCTACGAGCACGTAGAAAGCACGGAGCCAGTGTGACCTGGCTGGTACACGCCAGAATGAAACACGGAGGAAGAGAAACAGAAAGAGGGAGAGGGGGTTGTGGGAGAGGGTGGAGTATCTCGTAAAAATGCAAACTTCTCTTTTCTTCGTCGAAGTCGAGCGCGAAGCTCGGGTCGTTGTACGAGTCGTTGTTGTCGCGTCGTTGTCCAAAAAAGTTCAACGTGCGTTTCCACTTGGAAAAAAACACCAAACTACTGGAGGACCGCGTTCGATAGGGTGGAAGGAGTACGAGTCGGAGGATGATCGGTGAAATTTTCGGGGAGCAACTCGCTCGGGTGTAGAGCCCCACGGTGACACGAGAATAAGGGAAACGATTCTCCAAACTGGAAATGGGATGCTTTAAAGAAAAAAACAAACGCTTGCTTCTATACGAGAAAGTTGGGTAATTGCGACCGGGCGTCACGGCGCCCATAAGACAATGATCGAGCAGCTGGAATTGTTGCTCGCGGTTGAAGTAACCTTGGAAAGCAATTAAGAGCTGTGACGGAGCAGCGACCGATGGAAAAGGTCGAGAATCACTTCTGGATTGATCGCGTGCCAACCTCGTACGGGGCTTGAAAAGGTTGTTCGTGGTTGGAAACGCCGACGCGAAGGTTACCAAGATATGGAATAATTCTGTAATTTACAGTGACATAAATCAAAGCAGACTTCTCGCTCGTGAGTTTCCTGGCGATGGCAAAACTATGGAGATATAGTTACACTTATCGATCTCCGACAACGTCAGGATTTTCTGCAATACAGCGTTCACGTGCATAGTTACGAATCCCTTCCAAAGTTTCTATTACATTTAAAGTATATCTCGCTTCTCGTAGCTTTGTCGCAGTTTGATATAAATTCACCATGTAACTACATTAACAGCGCCTATGGTACAATAAGTTGGACTGAAAAATCTCCAACCCAATTCTCCTCGCCGGGCTATGTACAACCATAATAACTTCGTTCCACCGTGCATAATCGAAGTATTTTCAATTCAGATTTTTTTCCGCTTTCGACTCGACGCTATCGTATTCGAAGGATCATGGGCGTGGAGTTCGCGGAGAAGACTGTCGCGCGGAAATTCGCAGAAGATTAAATGAAAATTGAAAGAGTTAAATGCGACGGTAATTTTTTTTTTCTCGCGCGGTGCAAAAAGGAAAGCACGATACGCGAGGAAATGGACGGGAGAAATACCGTGGGCCGAGGGAGAGGTAGAACGGTTGCGCAGGATTACGGCGAGCTTAAAATTTTTAATTTTGGTTTACGACGCGACTGAAAATCATATTTGCGGCCGGCTTGCATACGCGGGACATTCCGCTTTCGGTGATGCAAACAACGTCGACATCGGCGCTGCTTTTCGTATGGAAGCTGCTCTTTCACCAATTTATTTCTTTCGTTTTTTCTTTTTTTTTTTTTTTTTTTCACGCATCGATAAAACGTTAATTGCTTTGGCCGTGCACATACGCGACTTTGTCTTGGACTCGTCCAAAAAACGGTCATAGCAGGAGTGCAACTTTGGGGCGCGATCGATACTTGGTGAATTTAATTAGCCACCCCTGGTATCCTCGCGTGTTTTCCAACAACGGGTAATTACGAAAATTGCAATTCATACGGGCAAACATACCTTCGCGCGCGATCGTGCACGGCTACTAATTCGATTTAATGAAGAAGCTCGCGGTAATGTTACAATCAAAACATCGTACTGCCTATCGATCGATAGTAAACGAATTATAATTTTACAAGCCCACTCGCCTCCAGTTCGACTCGCGTGTGGCATGAATAATTGCGAAGCGTGTTAGGCATGATTCGCCATAACCGATCCTTCTTAACGTAAACGAGCACTTCGATTGAATCCTATCTACGACTTCATCGTAGGTATATATATCTTCTTACGTGTGAAATAACACGAGACGTGGTCAGAGAATATAGAAGTCGCGTAATTTCCCGTAAAGTCAATCGTACAAATTCCTTTGACAAATCGATTTGATGGAAGACGATTTGTCAAAGGAAATGCAGGAATGCGAAGTGCAGCTGCTTGTCTGTAAGTGGCTGCTCTGCGTAAATGGAGTAACAAGCTGCAAGTGACCTGAACACTGACCTGAGGTGGATAGTGATCCGGCAACGCATGCAGCGCTTCCCTGTACGCGGACAGGGCCCTTTGTAATCTACCCTGATCGGCGTAGAGAGCGCCTAATTGAAGGAGGGCCTGTACTCTGGCTGCCTCGTGAGCCCTCTTGTCCTTGAGGCCGGAACCGTCTAAGGATGCGCCGGCCCGCAAAACCGCAGCCGCTTCCGTTCCACGTCCGACCGAGGCCAGCGCCGCGCCCAGATTCACGTAAGCCTCTGCAAAGACAAACGATAAGGATCATGAGCGCCGTTGGATTACCGTCTTGTGCCTGTGTGATACGCTCTGCCGTTCTCTCTCCAGAGAGATCGGCCATGAATTTATATAAATCGAATCGGCCGCGTTTTTCCATTTGTCCTCCTACATTCCTACCAGACAGTCCATTTCTCTTTCGAGCTTTCTTTAGGACCTTCTTTTGTCTTCCCATCTCCATGAATTATACAATGTAGATATATATGTGTTTCGTTAGTCGAAAGATTATAAAAGTTAGATACCGTGATTTTTTCAATGTGCAAGAGTGTGACAAACACACGTACTCGAATCGTTTATTTTGGGAGTGGTGTAGGTGATGAAGAGTCCATTTTCTCTTGTTTTCAAGCATTCGAGTGTTTGCGTTTCCATCGTATTGAAATATTCTCTGTGTTTATGTAGATGTAAATACATTATACGAATAGCTTTTTTTTTAGAATTAACTAGACCAATATATCTTTTCTTGAGTCACGAATGGATTTACGTCGTTCACAAAATTGGTGAATTGTACAATTCATTAGAGTTGAAGTATTTAAAATTATTAAAAAAATATATATATGTTGGGTTAACATTATGATTAGAGTTAGGGGCATGTAATGAATATTCTCTGGAATTAGCCATCGTTGTTACGTAACAGAGAAGATATCTACCAGTACAAAGATGATCACTACAGAATTTGACAAGTAACCGTGGTAACTAGATACTCGAGATACTAATGACAATGATCCTAGGTTCAATAACGAATCCGCGATCAACGGGATAACGAATGTACTTTCTTCCAAAGTCTAAGTCGAACTCCTTGCTAAAACGTGAAATATCCACTGATCGTAAAGACGTTGTTTTTACTCGCTGACGAGATCACACGAGAATGTACCTCTCCGTCACAGTGATGTTGCAGAGGAAAACTATGATGGGGTGTGTCTTAGGACACGAGATCATCGGATTCGTCGAGGACAAACCTCGTTCAGAAAGTGAGGGAAATGGACGTTGCTGTTAATTGGTTAATTTCTATGTTGGTGGTTAGAGAAAGATGCTAGCCGCCCTTGAGGGAAAGTCGCTAGAGGGAAGCGTCGTTCGTGAGAAAAGCAGATTTCCCGTATCTTCCCGTAGTAGATGACAGATTTACTACGGACTGTTAGGATAAAGACTGTTTGTCAATTTGAAGGACCTTAGTTAACTAAGTCCTAAGATTTATAGCGGGTCCTCAGCCTAGCTGAATATGTACTGTGGAGATGCATCGACATATGGTAATCATCTTGCCTGAAGTATCTATTCCAGATAAAGAGTCAGTCAGATATCTGGGCATGACTCTGGACAGAAGATTGACATGGAAACAACATATCTTAGATAAAATCAAACAACTCAAAGCAAAATTAAAAAAATTCTACTGGCTCATCGGCCGACGTTCCAACTTAAATACGCAAAGTAAAATTACACTATATAAAGCCATATTAAAACCTGTTTGGATCTATGGAATCCAACTATGGGGAACAGCAAGTAATTCCAACATAGAAATTCTCCAACGCTTCCAATCGAAAACCTTACGATCCCTAATAGATGCACCTTGGTACGTCACCAACGAAACTATACATCACGACCTCAAGATACCCACAGTCAAAGAAGAAATATCAAAATTCAGCAATAGACATAGCACAAGAGTTAACAACCATCAAAACCCTCTAATTATTCAACTACTCGACACGTCGGAACAGATCCGCAGACTAAAAAGACATTATACCTTAGACCTAAGCACTAGATTCAAATAGGATCAAACATATTATAAACACTTATTAATCACGTCATAGTACCACGTCAGATAAATTTAGTTAAAATTCTGTAACGAGAATTGATTGTAAAATAAACGCAAATAAAAAAAAAAATCTTGCCCGAAGAATAGGGTCTGTGTGTGGCGCGCCACGGGGTTGAAACCATTGGGATGTTTACTGTCGAGTGCCGCTACAACTATTCTTTTTAAGGAGAGCTATACAATTACTCTATACCTGTATTAAGTAATAACGTTCATCCCGTGACCGCGGCTAAGTTCGGCGACTAGTTGTCGCCTTGAGCCCAAGCTCATTATCGCAAATCTCGGATAGTTATAATCGGTTTAATTCACAAAGACTTATAAGAACTAAAGATTTATAAAGATCGGTTTAATTTATAAAGACAGTAATTTTTTAAAAAGGGAAATTTTCTAAGGAATTCCGAGGGGAAGGCCCGGTGTCCTTTCATCTCCAACATATACAAAGCATACGAAAATATATATAAAAATGCACGGTATTTTATAATAGATAGAATAAAACTAAATAAATAACAATTATTATAATATTATGTTAGTTATAACATCCGTATCATCGTCTGATCTTAATGTTAACGCGAGTTTATCAATTGAGAAAAGAAAGCAACGTAACAAAAATATGTAATATTTTCTTTAAAACCAAATGATTTGCGCTTTGATACGACCCGATGTAAGTGTGAAACTATTATTAATCTTGTAATACTTTAATGTTATAACAATAACATTTAATTATAACAATTTAATCTCATAATTATAATAAAAATAACAATTTAATAAATGAAATAATAACTGACGATATTACCGAATCGCATTTAAATAACTTGCTCACATCCGTATTTGCAATATATATTTAGTCAGATACAAAAGTTAGGATTACATTGGCTACCATTTGTTTTTGATTATTGGTGCCCCGACTGTTTGATCGAGTTACAGATTACAGGAAATGGACTTACACGGCTTCCAAAGTAAATGATTACGCAATGCCATTTATTAACAGAATTTCAATTGATCGAAACAAACGAATATATTAAAATTTAAATTATAAATTGTCTACAAATAAAATGTTCACATTGAAATATATGTGAATCTTTTATTTGCCTAATTTCTGCAAGAAATGAAATCAAGCCACTTTCGAAATAAACGTTCCATTTAATCCCAAAATCAAATCGACGTGGGACTGATTTAATTTGATTTTTACCACTGACCTCATCTCGGACAACCATATACAATTAATAGATATCGATAGAAACATTAGTTAGAAGCTAAAATTGCTACAATTAGAAAGGCAATACAATTAAGTTTTAGTGAAAATTAATCTTGCGGATGCAATTTTGTCTCACATTGATATGTTACATCAATTGATATATATATTTTAAGCTAGATTTTAAAGGTTTACGTAGATTTTATGAAATGTCATTACGGATGAAGATAAAATTTTAACGACACGGATACATTGCTTGTTTCAGTTTATATCTGGCAAAGTAATCCGGTTATACGAAGAGATAAAAAATCGACAGTAGAGAAATATTCTTCGATCACAACTTAAAAATAGAATAAATATGTTAATCTTTCGATCAAATTTCACCATGTACAGTATATACGTAAGTAATCGAATGGATAAAGCTACTTTCATGTGTAATGGTGCTTTGAAATATCGTTATAGTCGGAGAAAAAGTACTGGAAAGGGCCAGAGAGAAAATGCTATGAAATATTAAGAACGGCGATGTCGCGTCGGACGTTTAATTTAAGAAACTACGGTGCGGCACAATCATAACAAGATCTACTTTTTGCTCGATTCACTGGAAAGCAGAAGAGGGCAGGGCAGATTTTTCGCGACGAGGGTTTCTTTAGAAATTCGGACAGAAGCAGTGCTGGGGCCAGTCTTTAACGTAAATTCAGACATTCATAGCATGGCTACCACTTCGCTTCTTGCCCTGTCCGTTTCTAGTTAAAAGGGCATTGCCTGGCTTCCGGGGTCGGCTGCTTTTACGACTCGACGCCGAATCGGGTTAACTCCGCATGAATTCCCGCCTTTTGTCGCGTGTTTCCCGTATTTCCTTGGCTAATTACTAAATATCGTGCGAAACGGCGACCTGCCGGATGCCCGGCGTCGTCGAAACGTGGTGGAAATGCTTCGAGGGACGAAGATTAACTTAGCTCTCGCGCTAATTTCTGCCGTTTGTTTCTTTCATCACCTAGGATTTTAATTAAAACGAAAACGTCCCCTCTCTTGCAAGAGGAATCCCATAAACACGGGGAAACGCGGCAATACCGGAGAATCTACTCTCCTTATGAACTCTGAAAAGTTTCGATCTCAAAGATAAGAATATCCATTGCTTTCTTCTTCTCCTATACTTCCACAAATTTTTTACACTTTTTCACTGTTGAGTTTAGTACACGCCATTGTAGCCGTTAAACGATCCGCGGACACAATGACAAGGCAACCGTATCTAGGGATGCAAAGTGGAGAGAGTGGGCGATCTCGAGGAGCCGGACAAAAAGCCGTAGTCGGCCATGACTTTAATTAAAAATTTCAAGTTACCGCGAGGTATCCCTGCTCGCAGCGGTCGAATCCCCGCAAAGGCCGCGTCGCTGAACAACCAGGCCAAAGTGAAACGTATTAAAAAGTTTATTTCCACTTTTATTGTCACCCTCGTGGAACGTGATCCCTTACGCTCATAGGGAAAAGAAGCGAAGAAGGAAAGAGAACAGGTAGGTGGGATGGAACGGGGGCAGAAACGATGAGGTGGTGGAAGAGCACGATGAATCTCGGTGGATCGATAGTGGGAACGCGGGAGCCTTCTTAATTCGAAGCAATCTGCTTCTTCGAGATTTCCAACGACGGATTTCCAATTCCTGACCTCTCCCATAGGGATCGACCGATTCGATCCTCTAATTTCGTCGCGTTTAACTTTCCTTGGGCCAGCCGTTTTATCGTTCAACCGGCTAAACGTAATATACTACGGCTCGCGGAGGCGGCTGCTAATCCCGATATCATCCGACGCGATATTACAGCACGAACGTAAGACGTTTACCCTCACGCCTCTAGTTGCGCAGTATAAACAGGCACCTGGGAAGACTTTCATTAACGAGCCGTGTGATTGGCAAATTTTCCGAGACGCCTCTATGGCATACCCGGCTAAATCCGGTTTGGTTTAACGAAATCCCTCGATAACGGGGATCATTTTTCCCTACCAGAGATCGGATACCGACAAAGCTATATTCCCGTAACTTGATTCTCATGGGCTCCTATAAATCGTAAGTAATTGGTGCGAGTTCGGTACGTGTATTTCGATAATTCTCAGCGTGGCATTCAAACTATGTATGAAAAAGAGAAAAACGAAGAAAGAAGTGTGGTGGACGATGAGACGTGTTGTTAGTTAAATTAATAACGAGACGAGTTGATTTCGTTAATTATATTTACAGATATTTTAAAATGTAGAATACAAAGTTAATCGTAAGCGTTCTCGCTCGATGATATTCGTTATAAGATTGCGCGATACTGCCGTACTGATATTAATTGTTATGCTGATTCGCTAGACTGATTCGTTATATTTATTCGTTCGACTGATAATCTCGATGACTCGATACTGATATTGATTCGCGCGACTGACTGACTGACTATGTCTGGAGAACATGGTCGTCTATTTATACTGGTCGAGAGGGAACCGGAAGGTTTGAACTTGTTCGGTTGTCGGTAGCAGCGAAATTGCTTCGTCCAGAGTTTGTTTATTACATTATGTGCGTCGTATAGTGTTAATCCTCTATGGCAAAACAACTACGTGAGGCATCTTCGAATTGAAACGCCCTAAGACGCGTATGTCGCTACAGAAGGAAAGAACATGATGCATACAGTTTCAATAAGAACTAACCCACGGTAGGTTTGATCAATCGTACGTGTCACCTTTAATGTACTAAGATTTACATTTTCACATTTAATGTATTAAGAATCGGCTCGTCATAAACTCGATCCATTGATAAATCGTCGTTAATTGATGATAAGTTACGGAGATAAGTTTCCGGTGCCAACTTGTCGTTGGCTAACCGCACGGTAAAATGACTTTTCCAACGCACTAACGAGTAATCGATAGAAGATCTCGTGTCACTGGGCCTTCAAAGATACACCGCATCGACGAGCTCAACTTAAACGCGGTAGAACCTTTCCAGCGCATCATCCGATGTATAGCGTCATCCCTCGTATATACAGAAACATCTGCGACGTCGTGGATTATTCACGAAACGCCGGTCGCAATTCCCCGTGTAATCCGTCACCACATCGAAGGTGATTCTCTCGTCACTAGAACCGGATAGAGTTTTAAGATATTACATTCGCGATTACTCGATAGAAGCTGTACTACTAACATCGATAATACAGATACTCCTGTGATGTAGGGAGCTTTTAAATTAAAATTAAAATTACTTTAAAGTTAAAATTACTAAGATGTATGAATGGCAAGATTAGATGAAACATCGAGACACTCGACGAATATATATATACATAGAGATGGAAGAGAGACATTGAATTTTAGATTATTACAATATTGAATGAGTTCTCTAACCGGAGATATATATAATCAGGTTCGATTTAAATTTTGAGTGCTTACTTATTCTTTATTCACGCCTTAATTTCAAGCGTTCGAATCTTTCATAGTAAGTAAAAAAAATTACCGTTTCCACAGTATCAAGTAGTCGCGCCTATTAATAGGCGAACAGCAACCCGGTACGCCATCTATTTTAATATTAACTGCATTAAGGTTAAGGTATATTTTATACGATCTTAAATAAGCCTTTGTATCCATTATCTTCTCAAGTTTCTGCCAATTCGCTCGTTCATATGCTTCGGACGTGTAAACTTTGATGCTTGACCGATTTTACGAGCTCGTTATAACACCGAGCCCATCGTACACGTATAGACGTCGCACAACTGTATCCATAAGGTGGGGAAACTCGACCAAAGAGCCTCTCGGATACTCTAATTCCATAGAGTATCCCCCGAGACCGCGACGAAGAAAATGGATTGCCCGGCGGCCGCCGCGCTCCTTATTCAAAATAATGTGAAGCATAGGGGGTTGGTTCTATAAGGTAGCCGACAGGAAATTGCCATTTCGATGCTCCGGTTTCTCTTCTTTTAACGGAAACTTTTTGTTAATTAAAGAGTCGATCCGATGGGTCTGCGAGATAGCAACTTACCAAGTCGGTTTTTATATTTTTCGGACAGTTGCAACGGGTTGAGGCGATGGTTTCTTAGAGAAAGAAACACGTACATATTAAGATTATTCGGCGGATAATGCGCGGCTTGAATATCGTGTACTTGGAACGTTGCTGAGACTATTTTAGACTGAAGGGAGTGTATCGTCGAGCGGAAGATTATCTCGCGATTTTTCAACGTGATACCGCGTTATGGCCTTTATAAATTAAAAGGGTAGCCATCGTTGAATGAGGGACCCAGAATGCAAAGGTAGAACGATCATTGAAGAGATTTAGGTGCGAATAATTAATTAAAAGCGGGCGAGTTTCGTCGAGCGATTCGCAGATATTTCAAATTCGTGTGGCCGCGCAGATTTTTCCGGATTCGAGACGATATGGCCGACAGTCTGTGTGCTCAATCGATTTTCAACAAAAGAAAGAAATTGTCGACCTTTTCGTTTCTTCCTTTATGCATTTGATACGAGTAATCTTAGTTTCTTTTCTGCCGAGATAAAATAAAATACGAGCTTTTCAAGCGACATGAAGAGTTAATGTAATAGATCTCTTGTAGCGAAACGAGCTCGATCAGTTCTGACGGATTATTAAGCTTGTAAACAAGCTGGGTACGCTGTGATTCCACATCGACGATCGCCACCTGTAAAATTCGTTATGACGCGCCCCGAACCGGATATTTACTGCGATAGCTTTTACCAGCAAACAAAAACGAACGGTAGCAACTCGCGTATATCTGATCCTATTAACGTACCGCGGCAATTACCGCGATCGGATATCCCGGAACAATATTTCTTTTCCGTCCAAGTCCAAGTAATCGTGTTCGAGTTTAGAAGACTCTGTGTTGATCGAAATCGATTTTATACCTCTACTTGGCTAACTATACTTTTCTTCATCATTGCAATCGATCATGAAACGCCGACATTCTAAAAGTAGGCACACTATGATGAATAATAAATAAATATTCTTGCAAAGACTTTAAAGCGAAGATAATAACGTCGTACAAGAATGCAAAAGGATAATAATGCAATAGACGCGAAGAGAGAGCGAATGAATGAACTGCTCGTACATATACAACGAACTACAAGTGTCAGGAATAACGTAGAAGAGATTGCTGGTTTGCGGTGGGGCTTGGAACGCGTGCTTGAACGAGCTCGAGGAATGCGTGCGAAGTTTTAAGCGCAAGAAAACGCGTGTCGTTTACCCGTGACGTCTATGTCGGAGAATATTCCAATGACATAGAGGAAGTCTCCATTTCCCTCGACGACCCCGTTACTTCTACGCGTTGCAAGATGACGCAGAGCTCGAACTTAAGCCGGGGAAAATATCAGAAATAACAACCTCGGGACAACATCGTCTAATATATGCCGTCGGGGGCAAGGGGAAAAGAAAGACGAGTAATATTTCACCAGGAGTGAAAAACACTCGTTTCCACGACTTTTCGCGAGTTCGTCGCCGGAAAAACACGGGCGCGCGACGGGGCTGGTTCCTCGGACGGCAAAAACCAACGTCCTCCGTTCGTTCTCGAGACCAACTTCTTCGTTGGTGGGGTTGATTCGCGGAAAACGCGAGAAAGAGGGGCGCCAGTTGGAAAAAGCGGAAACGACGAGGCAAGGCGCGAAACGTTTCGAGACCTGGCTACTTCTACCACAAAGATATATCGTATCGTATCGTTGCCATTTCTGCACGTTTCTGACGTTGACTGGATCTGAATTGTGCAAAGGTGAACGGCGATGACGACGAGTCAGGTGGTCGAGGGACAGAAAGCGCGCCGGTGCAGGATACTGGGGACTGGGGGTGGGAGGCGGTGGTGGAAGAAGAATGGGCAGACGGAAACTGCTGTTTCATCTCCGACTCCGCCAACTTGGCAAGACCGCCGCCCTGTTTGCTTCCTAATTACGAAAGAGAGAGAATAAGATGCGCAAGAGGTTCGTAGAAAAGGAGACGAAGGAGCTGAAGGGGACCAAGCTCGTAGGTGAACGGGGTGAAAAGGAAAACGAGGGACAAAGTAAGACGAAAGGTAGAGAAGAAACGTCGTGGAAAGATGAAGAGAGACGGAGGAGCTGGTGCTGAAGCGAATTCAACTCCGGGCGCTCACGGAATTAAGATTCCATCGTGCAGTCGAGTTTTGTGTGTGCCTTGCAATTTCCTGGTTAACCCGACCGTTCCCTCTTTCGCGTAGACTCCGACCGTGATTCACTTCCCGCGTCCATCGCGCTGTTCCCATCTTCGATCGATAAATTTCATGGGAAACTTTTGGACTTCCTAATCATCCGTGTATGCATAGTTCATTTCTGTGATTTTGTAATAGCTTGGTAGAGTCGATTTTCGTGGCAGAGCACTGATTAAGAGGTGGTGAAAGAGAAGGAACGAGGGCGCGTAAAGTTTCATGAGTTACGATATGGAAATTGTCGATAGATCGGTATCAATTGCGAATAATTTTCTGTCTCGTTTGGAAGGTCACCGTGTACGATTAACGCGACGATTGATACTCCGCGGTATTCTTTTTGCTCCCTGTTAACGACGCAAATCGTTCGTGATGGTCAGGGCTTTTAAAACACGACTGGCTCGAGTAATTAGTGGACCGATCTGCCGCCAATTTGTGGACGACAGCCGCGGCCAACGCACGACCACCCAAAATCGCTCGATAAGAGTCGAGGTCTGCCGTTTTTCTGATAACTCACCATCAAAATTCGCTTCGTTTATTCTTGTTTACCGTTTCGTGGCTGGTGATCGGCATTTAGTTAATTTAATTACATTATACACTTATTACAAATTATACATATTACATATTATATGAATATAAATTCCTATGATAAGTGTAGAAATATTTTCGCCAGTCAGTGTACGTTTCTTTCTTTTCATTAAACTAACAAAATTTCGAGTTTTCGCGAAACACATTGATGAAACGACGGAAATTGAACGCATCAAATATTTGTTAATAGTTGAACGCATGAGCAGCCGAGACAATGATATCGTAATGCAAAAGTAACTACCACTTACGTAAACAAGATCAAACGATCGCTGCGTTTACATAAACGCTTCGCTATAACGACACGACCGCACATTACGGCGGCTGTACATCTCTATAAATAAATAAATAACGCTTTGCATAATGCGCAGCTTAATCAGTTGACGCAGGGAAGGTCGCAAGAAACCGCAGCTAAGTAATTCACGTTCGCGATATTAAATCAAATTTGGTTAAATTTAATTGAAATCTCGCGGCGGTTACGCGCGACATAGTTGTACAACGAAGACTCGCGAACGGTAGGAACGAGTCCGGGAAACGCGTTCCGCTGAATCGCCGCGATAAAACACCATTTGCAGAGTTATTGTGTGTAATTCGTGCTAATTCGATGTCGTGTAGCGCGAACCTCTTTCACCGTTCGCCGCGGTGAGCAAACGGAAATTTTATCGCAGTTCCTGTGCCATTAGACGAAACGTTGTTTTCTCTTCCCATTACGAATCCAAAGCTGTGAGCGAATAAAGGAATAACAACTCTACCGAGGCAGAGGGAATCGTCGTAAATTAATTGGTTAAAATAATTCGTAAATTATCGCGGCCGTTTCAGCACGAGCCGTGAGCACAAAAATGCGTCCGTTCGTTTCGTGGAACGAGTATGTACGTATTGGAGGTGCACACGAGGGACGTACCAGCTGTATCGACCGGTCGAGGATGAAAATGTGCGAGCCCGTCGATATGTGTGTTTACGGTTTCCGTGTATCTAGCGTGTTTATATGCGCGCTCGCGTGTATGAGCGCCTAAGCCCGCGTCCGTGCACGTTCAACTTCGTGTGTGTACCTAAATGCGTTTACCTTTGGGCCGTTCTCCGCTTCCGCTTTGCTCCTTCCGTTCTCCTTGCTGTTTCCTTTTTTCTTTTTTTTACCCTCACACGCGTCACGCTGGAGTAACATCGAAGTGAAGTAGCGAAGGCCAGTTAGGGGTTTGGCTAAAAAGTGGCGAAGCAAGGTGTGCCGTTCGGGGACTTGGAGGAGTGGCCGTCCTCGAAATTCGCCCTTGTGTTCCACAGCTCGTCATGGAAAATCCTTTTAAAGGAGAAACTTTACTCGCCCGAGTAGACGAGAAGCCTGGCTCGCTTCCTAGTCCACAGACATGATTATTTTGAGCGTGATATTTTCCAAAGAAGAGGATGACAGTTTCGCAAACGAAGTGACGCTCGCGAAGTTAACGGAGCTTCGTTTCCAAGTAATTCCTTGCATCGACTTTCGTTTCGGTAGACCAAAGGTCGGTCCGAGTGCTCGGATCAGCCGAGCGTAATTTTGTAAGCAATTTCACGAATCTCAAATTCCAGCTTCCTGGATATTCCCTGCTACCGCCACTTCGGCGATTTCCATCGGGACGAAGGAAGGATCAAAGTATCTGCGCGAAGGATAGGTAGATAGATAGATAGATAGATAGATAGATAGATAGATAGGAAGAGAGAGAGAGAGAGAAAAGAGGAGGTTGTGGTAAGGTGCAGCGGAAGTCCTCGGCCGAATTGCCGTGTTCGGGCGAATCAATCGTGTTAAGTGCTCGTACGGCAACCTGGCTAATTTCCGACGATCCAACTGGGAATCTCTATGCTTGTTCGGGGGTTACGAAGAACAAGGCGAGTACCAAACAGGGCGCCCCCTCCGCACTTATCTACTTTAGAATTCCTTTATTTTCTGATCGAACGGAAACGTCGAAATTTGATAAAATTTGGAAGGCAGTTGATGGGAAATCACACGGTTGGGTTTGTAATAAATGCAAAGTGCAACGTGAGCGTAATTAATCAAACAAAATTCCCCTCGCGTGATCGCCAGCTAGGTCCTCTGGCCGACGGATCTGTTAATTTTGCTGATTAATGAAATTTACGGTTTCGACCTGCAGTTCATCGACGTACGGTTAACATATGAAAGGACGAGTTGTTTCCGACGTGTGTAGAGAGAGAGTCCTATGGATCTTGATCGACCGTGCTATTAAGTTATTGCGCGGTAATTCATCTAATTTTACTGTGATCGATGTTTGAAGCCAACATACCGGGGAACGACGTCGGCAATGGCGATGGCGGGAAAATTACGCCGGAAAGTTGTCGCGGCGAGCAATTAATCACGCTCAGATTTCGAGCGATTGTCGTCGCGCGATCGGCGCGCGAAGCCGAATCGTATTTTTTCGTCGATGAAGGGGAACAGCGAAATACGAGTCTGTTAAACGAATGATAAATTTTTCGCTAAGTTTCATTTTACTTTTACAGTTGTACGTTTACCGTTTGCATCATCGACTTGATTAGTCATTTCATTCGCGTTAGATTTGTCAAAAGTGACGCGATAAAGGGCTTCCTTTGATGGTTGTTCTTTATGGATTATTTTCTTTTCGTTTGGAAATGTTTTAATGAGAACTTTTTCCCGTACAATGAATGATTAAGTAAATAAATAAATTTTATACGCGTTTGATCTGCCGAAAGAGACGCCAACAGGGACATTTCGATTTTTATTCGAAAGTTCTCTACTCGATGCGTTTCATTGCTCGCACAACTATGACTTTCCGTTTACCTATACTACTTGGCCAGGTCTACTTATGCGACTACCTGTACTACTCGTAGTCTGATCGTACCTTCCACGCGGTTGGCGATATATTGACTTACTCCAGTAGTCAAAGTTGCATGAACGTGTTCTTATCGAGCTCACCGGATGTTCGATCGTTCGAACTAATATTAAACGACGCTGTGTTACATCGTAAAGTGTCGTTATCTCCCTACCTTCGTTCCTCGTCTTCAGCTTAAAATTCCACTGCACACAAACACACACACACACATACATATATATACTCGTGCCGCTTAACTTCTATACATTTTGAACTCTAATCCGCAGTGGAGCGTCGAAAGGGAAAGTTCAAGGTAGACTGTACGTGATGGCACGTGTACGTACTAAAGTTAGCGGATTTATCTTTACTCGAGAAAAGTTTATGTAAAATGAACGATAAATAAATTAAGAAGCCTATAGCATAAAGTATAAATATGTTTGTTTCCAAGTAAATACTGTAATCTAAATAGCAAACATTCGGTGGAGTATCTTGCATGCGTTAATCTCATCGTTCTTAACGTTTAGAGGGCCCTCGTCCGTAATTAATTCAATTAACGACACAGACGACAGCCAAGGCTATCGTGTCTACGGGTGTAACTGGTGTACACGCGTGCAGAGTAATGTGCCACAGGAAGGGACGAGGAATTTGTAATAACGATACCGGTTTTCCGAACGACTGGTTAATCCAGTCACATCTCGCGTGCATAGACCATGGTCATTATTCCTAATGGATTACCGTTCTTGCTTGCCGTTCGATAGTTAAGAGGTAGTAATTAACACCTATCAGCTGTATTCTCTCACCTCACGAATACACCGTATCGTCCCTTGTTTCTACGTTCCAGGATACGTTCCACCCTTGAAATCGAGCTTTCGAGCTTGCTCGAAGTGTATCAGATACGCTATCCCATACACGTTCGGGTAATCATTAATCATTGCCTAGTAGAGAGTGTTTGATGACACGTATCAGTTGTTTATTGTTTCAGGAAGTGACGTTACCGTGGTTAGAAGCACAGTTCTGTTTATACAAATCTTGTAAGTAACTGCACGCGGTGTATTTCTCTACAAAATCGATTTGCTCGCCATAGTTTGAACATTCTCTCTTTGTAAATTCCATTTATGGCAATTGAGATGGAATTTCCAAAGAGACTGATCACACTTGTTATGGTAATAGATATTTGAACAGAAGTTATTAATGGTTAAAACGGCGGCAGAATTTTGTTAAGGTCGCGGGGACCTCGTTTTCTCTCCGACCACGTACGGTCTTATTCCATTTCTAACAAACGATGTTCTCCAGGGATCGAAGTTCGTCAATTTAATTGTCGTTGTTCGGTAAGACCGTGAGGCGAACTTGGAACACCAGAAAGATCCTCTCGTTTCATTCGCGGAGAACCGATGACTGTGTACAGACGCGAAGCGACGGCCGGGTATACACCTCACGAGTGCTCGCCGACACGTCTGTTTGCTCGTCGGTTCTCCAGCTTCCCTGCTGGAAGTTGGTTGCTTTAATTGAGTCACTTGTGTATCGCGCAAGGCGTTTTACGTACGCAGCCAAACGGGTAGTCTGGAAAGTTTCTGTCGCAGTAAGTCTTCGGCCCGAGGCGTTTCCTGCTACGAGACATCGTAGTTCAAAGGGAATCGGGGCCTTCAGGTGTTACCGCTTTTTTCCCCTCTCTCCTTCTTGCTCCTGTCCCTCTTTCGTCCACATAGCTTCGAACAAACTTTCCTTCCTTTAAAACGTTCCTTGGCGCTTCAACGTTGGCCGAACTTCGTTTCACTTTTCCAGTCGAGATTCAAGTTTCATTTTGGGTCCTCTATCGATAGTTTGTTTAGAAAGAAAAAAGCCGGTGCTAGTTTAAAGGGAAATTTACTTGAGAATATGTTGGCGAAGGTCTAAAGATGGACTATCGAGAATATCTTCCAAGTTGTCCGTTTCTTTCTCGTTCGGAACACGATAGCACAATATTTTCTCGTTTCAAGCGCGCGTTAACCAGACACACCAACCATGTACAAGGTAAAAGTGGCAGCACTCGTGTAAGAGGATCGATCTCGAGACCAGGCACCGGTGCTTTATTAATAATGCACGTTATTAGCGCGATGTCGCGGCTTTTTACCCCCCAAACACTTGGCGGCCACTTGAAGCGTTTGTCCCTCTCGAGAGGGATGGAGGCGATTATCCATGAAAGTGCTCGAGCCATATTAGCCGATTACGTGGTGCACGCTTCACGGTTAAGCAGCCTCCACGTACACGTAACGATTTCAACGCGGCCGTAGCGTTTAATTGTGGCGCTCCGCTCGGGAAGCTCCTCCGGGCAGAAAGACTCTTTCTTCTTTTTTACTTTTTCCCTTTTCCTTTTTTACTTTCCTTTTTTTTCGCTTCGAATTTTTCCGCGCAGGAGGCGCGAAAATTACTACAAAGGGCTCTCAACGTCGTTCCTTTTGTCCCTTGCCACCCTTCTTCTCTATCCCACTACCCCCGTCTCCTCACCGCTCCACCAACATCGTCAACGTTGGCCGTGGTCGCTCTCCATTCTCTCAGACCGGCAACAATCGAAAGTCGCTCCACTTCTCGCGAGCAATTTAAAGCTCGGATTATAATTAAAAGTAGCTGAAAAGGCCACTTGTTTCATTGGCCTCGTGGGTCTACTTTCGTTTACGTTAGAGCACGGCAAAGGTCAATACTTCGCTCATTTCATCCGATGAAATTACCAGCGAGGTTACATTTTCTACCTTCCGTATGCGTTGGTTCCCGTGTCCTTTTTTCTTTCTCTTTCTCTCTCTCTCAATTTCTTTCTCTTTTTATCGCGATGTACCGTTTCAGTAGAACAGTGAATCGTAATTCGACACCTACACTCTCGCCTTTCCACGACTGATCTATCCTCTCGCATCGTTCTCTCACGTTGCTCCCTTTTACAACCTCCGCGCTGCGGAACACGTGTTTATTTCTATCTCTTAGAAATCACGGCACCAAACGATCCTATAGTAATATAACCTTGCCAGAACGAATAACAACGAGCGCTTACTTGGGCATAAAACAAAAGTACACAGACCATTCTGCCGGGCCACGCCAGTTTCTTCTTCGTTCGCGCGTTTATATTCACCGCTGTTTCTTGCATTTGCCTTCGCCAATATTGATCGAACCAATGTTTACTCGGTGTTTATCAGCTGCCACACCGAGCGAATTGATACGCTCCGACGCATCAATACGATCAAATTGAGAATTTCCTTGGCAAGTCAAGAGGCCACTAGAAATCCCGCCGTTTACCATTTCTTCGTTCGTTCCTTGGTCCCTCGAAGAAGGAACGTTTTACAGTACGCGTCGAAGTTCCGTGCGAATCTGATCAAATCCCGAGCTTGCTTGCGTACAAAGGATGAGATCGCAGACAATTTAGCGTGTACTAAATGTGTATATTCAAATGCGTAACTCGCGCGCGAATCTCACAGCAGTTGGCGAATCCTGTATTCTCTGTATTCCGTGTCAGACTCGAAACTTTCTTGTTCACCATTTCCGTAATATTCTCGAACTTCGGAGAATCGAGCGCGACATGGGCCTGTCTTTGGAAATTGTCGGGACTCGTTCGAGTTCGAGGCTTCCTGCATTCATTGGTATATTCGATAACAAGCACGTCAATGGAGCGCGGAAAGAACGTCGAAATCGATGGTACGTTCTACGAGATCTCTCGGACGAGAATGTAGAAAGTGTTGCTGTAGGTCACGAAGGGATCGTCGTTGTTAGAAATATGGAATTTTTAACATAGCGTACCTTAGTGAATCTAGGGAGCAGATTTTAAATATAAATATTTGTGGTTACAGACTGGATTATATTTTCATTTTGAACATGTCACTTTAGCGATCGATATATAAATAATTGCCTGGTCTAATTTAATAAATAATTACATTCCGTCAAATTCTGTTTAATATGTAAATGTCAAACATCAATCAAGTGCGACCTACAAATTAACTTGATACTTCTCAGTTTCAAACGCCAGTCACGTTATTTCTCATTACACGATACACCCGCATACGTAAATACATCGTTTGCTCTGTTTAATGTTTATTTAGTTTAAAGATGGAATGGCATTATTCCCTTGACGTAAAAAGACGTCTGGGATGCATCATTTGTTTGTTATGTTATTGTAAACATTGACATCTGTGAATTTCATTTTGTTTGTACGTAAAAGGATTAAACGTTCGTAAACAATTTGCAAGCATAATTACCTCAAAAATATTTTAATGGCAATTAGGCAAAACCTACGATAAATCTGGACAATCAAATCGCGAACAACACGTGATTAATAATTACAATTCTGTCGATAAATTATATTTGTGTGGTACAATTCAAAGAAGAGGACGTATATTCCTTCCTACATAATTGAACTACCAAAATGATGTACCTTCACAAACTGCATCAATCAAGCCACACAACATCACTTCTAGGTGAACGCAGATCGGTCAATAGCAATATCAATATTTATAAAAGACACAACACACAGGCAAACCAACAGAATTCAACCAGAAATCATTGCGAATATATATTAGAACTCGATTGTTATGCGAATCAAAATTCAATGAATTATAATTTACACAAAAAGAAAGAAGTATTCATCTGTTCGATACTTCTATCAAAAGTATATATTATTTTGCATCTGAAAGATTGTTACACAAGCAATTGTTACTTTGCGTCACTCTACAGTCTACACTCTTTGCAGCCTAAACGTCGAATTAGAAGGAATTTTTCCATTCGAATATCTCACAAAGGACGCCACCGTGAACGCAAAACATTTTTTACTAAAAAAGAAGAAAAAATGGGGATAGGAAGAAAATAGGAAAAATGCAAAAAGAGGAGAAAACGAAAGGGGGGACAAAGGTATATACGCCGATAGCGTCGATAAAAACAGCGCGCAGGTAACGAAGTTTACGGATGTCTCTTTGCAGACCTGGCTGAAAATTCAAACTTTCCATATCGTCTGGCTAGAAGGCGGGTGTCGCGCTCAACAAATTTTACGACGCCGATAAAATTACTCCGGCTAAAGCGGCTGAACGGAAGATCGGTTAAATTACGTTCACCAACTTCGCGAAACTTTTAATACACATCCTGTAGACGCGAGGCTTTTATAACGCGGCATCGTTCGATCGTTTCGCCAGAGTAGTCTCGATCCTTGGCTATTTATCTCACCTTTGCTCGTCCACTCTGGCCACCGTTTGTCCTTTATCTACTATTTTTTTCCATTCACCTCTCTTTCACTACTCTTTTTCTTTTTATCCTCTCCCTCTCTGCCATGAGATCGAGAGAATTTATTTCGCGGACTCGCGAGAACAAAGAAAAAAAAAAAGTTTAACGAACCTTACGGGTCAGAAGCTGATAACGCCCCGTATTATCTCGAATACGGAAGTTTCGACGTCCCGGCAGAAACCGTCCCCGCGGATGCAAATTCGATTACGACGCGATGAGTTAGCCAGCTGCGAGTGAAGAACCGATGATTCTCCATGACGACGTATCGCTCACTGTTTCTTTATATTTGAATAACAATTGAAAATCGCTGACGTGATGCTCGAGGTGGTATTTCGTTCCACAAGATCAGCTGTACAGAATACCTGTTTTACACAGCATCGGGTATTATGTTAAATATTGACGATTACCTGAACAGTTAATTGATAATTACGCAAATAACAACGCCTATATGTGTTTTACGCCTTTATTGCTCGTTGATTTATCCACGTACTGTGTAACCGTATTACATTGTTTGGTTTAAAGAAGCGCGATAATGGAACCTGTATTCCGAATTATTAATTGCGGCTATTACATTCGTTCGTTTCTCTCCATTCTTTTCTCAAACCGTGTGAAAATTCACGGAGATGGAAATCTGCGTCGAGAGTTACACCTGTAGCAAACGAGCCACCGATGAACATTATAAATCACACACCACCGAGATATGAATCTCGTCAGCTGTTGATTTACCCGTAAACAGGTTAATGCCGATCACTAACACTCTAACAACGAACTACCAACTTGACCTTACGATGGCTAAACACGAGTCAGCATTTTCAAGCTCGATAATGTTGAGAACGCGTAGTTTGCTAAAACATCCTTTCGTGTGTTCTAATCTCTGCGCCATGACCGACGTAACTAGGCAAGCTAATTACGAAGTATATTATACTTATATAAATCACGGTCGTTTTTGAAGCTCGTAAACTTGAATCTCGAAGGAAAGTTAGAATCTCTGGTCGTCGTAAGAGCTTCGAGGTGGTTCGATATTCGTGGCTGGGCGTTGAATCACAATGATAACGCACGAACGACGCCAAGCAAGTGACCGGAACCAGGCGAACAAGTGGACAGGGATCGAGCAAATTAGGTGCTGGACGAAGACGAAATCTGACGAGCGAGCGCGGGACGATGTTCTTGCAGGTCCGCTTTATACGCTTGCCAACTAGTCCGCTTATGGATGCAAATGCGTTTCGAGGAAGTGCCGGGCGGACAGTGAAATGCTGTCTCTTCTCAGGGCCCGTGCTTTCCGCACAACCCCGGCATATTTTGCTCCACGGAATCGTGTTATAATCGTTCTGCGAAAATTCACCGTGTAAACAGCATTGATAAAGCAGCTTTTTTCCTCGCGTAAAAGCACTGCATGGCTGGATATAATTCGCGCCCGCTCTTATTTCTCTCGTTTGAAAGTGACGTGAAAAACCGAGCTGGCCGCTGTATTCGTTTCGTTTTTAACGAGACGAGTGGTGCTACAATTTATACGGAAAACTAGTTACGTTGAAACGAACCGATGTTTCGAAACTTTCGAGACGGGGAAAAAAGAGGGTAGAAGGATCAAATCGGGGGTAGACCAGACAACTGAAGACCATCGTTCTGAATAATAACGGAGAAATTATTTCGCAAATATATTTATTTTCGCTAGGTGAACGCGGGCTGATTGAATTTCCAAGTTGTACGAAGCTCGCCGCCTCGAGAGGCCAAGTGTTTCCGATAGAACAACCGGTTGATTAAACGATTCAAGCCATCCTCGTGCGCGCTCTCTCTCTCTCTCTCTTTCTCTCTCTTATACCGAGAAGCTCTTTGTTTTACGAACAAAGTTGAAATGCCTTCGAAATAACTCTGACTAAACACTTAAAATCGATCTTCCCAGAGCTTCGGTGCCATCTCGCTTTTTTTATATCCTTTATAGAACGATGGAACGATGCTGTCTATCCGGCTCTGATAGACTAAATTTAGACGAAGTTCCACGAAATCTATTCTTACCTTTATACGTGTCTACAATCGTACGATGTTTTATTTGAAAATTCATAACTGTATCCGATCCATAATTCAACTTTGAAAGCAATAAATATCCTAAATCTATAAAATAACTTACGTCGATTCAAACGAACAAATAAAAAGTAAAACTCGAGAAAAGTTAGTAATTACAATCAAATTAATTACACTGTTTTATACACGATATAATTGAATGAATATCTGCACAAAGGAATTTATATTTTATGCAAATGCTATTGGAAAAGCGTTCGTAGTCTGAGTTGAAACTCTATTGTTGGTCACTGATGACCTACACGATGCTTAATGCAGTAATTTATACTTGATAGTTATTAAATTCGTTTAGTCGTATATTAAATCTTTAAACGGAGAAAATGGCAACGGTATCGCGAGGTTAGCGTGGCGTAATCGTTAACGAGCAAGAGACGAGCGTCGGAGCGAGTCGACACGAAGGAATACGGTGGAGCCGGTAGGACGCAATAATAAATAGCCGAGCAAGTGGAAAGCGTAAAATAAGATCAATATCGCGGCAGGCCGGAGCATTTGCTCGGTAATGAACCATTCCCAGGACGGTTGAAGTAAATCGTCGTACGTGGATCGTACGGTCCACGTGACAAACGACGGCCGTTCTTTTCTTTTCCGACCCCGCGCCACCGTTTCCAGCCCGCCTCGCTCTCCTGGGCAAAAGGTGGCTCGTTAAGGAACCGAACTGGTCCCCCGATTCTCTGCTGCGGTTACGCCTACCGCGTGTACGTGGATTTTGTGCTAGAACTGTGGCAAAAAATCGTCGCTGATTACGCGGATATTGTTTTCCAACGGAGCAAAGCGAGAATCCAATGGATCCTATGATACGAGGAATTTCTGACTTTCAGAGATTAACGAGCGAAATGAGAAAACGATTCGTGAGTTCTTTATTTTGTAGAAAAATCATTGGTTCAGACTGTATCGCAAAATCACGCGATGGTTTACGTTTAAAAGATCGTCGTGAGGTTTCTAGTTCGTTCGACCACATTGTCGTGAAAGTATTCGTTGGTTTAGAAAGCAGTGTTGATATTTTCAGAAGGTATTTCTGCCGGGTTTAATGTCGTATCAGCAAGAGAAGTCGTACAACGGAAACCGCAAGCCGCTGCGAAATAAATAGGAATAATATTTACGTAGCCGAGGATACGTGGACGAAAGCCGGTGACTCTGGACCGCGATTTAACCGGAAACAGTATATCGGCGAGCTACGAGGTAAATATCTCTCACCGGAGTATACGGCAAACACTGTCAGCTCCGACCCACGCTTTTTTCCTCTTTCCAACCGCCTTGAAAGGTATCCTCTTTCTCTGCATCGTGAAATTTTCGTCGACATTCTTGAGCACGCGCGATTACGCGCCTAAAGAAGAACAAATACGAGATTTTTCGATGGAGTTTCGACTCTGATGTCCCATGGAGCTTACCGTCGGGGTTGACGGTCAACTTTCCCTGGGGGAATGCGCGACACGTTCCCAGAGGGTGTTAACAGGAAAGCCAGTGACAGTTTCACCCATCGTACAAAAGATCTTGTGCATTGTGCATCCTAATGAACGTAGCTATATCTCCTAGCTATGTTTTGCTGAAATACTTTCAGTGGCATGAGTAAATAACGTAGTCGACTAGATGGTGTTTTGTTAATCTCGAAGAACAGTATACAATAATTGTCTTTTGGTGGCTTGATCGCTTTGAAACAGAGAATCAGATGACTAGAGACTTCGGTAGGCTACATGTTATTACTACGAGATATGTATTTAGCGTAACAACCGTTCGACGAGAAGAACTCTTGTTAAACATGTATTTAGCGAACAAGTTCTCACTGAATGTACAGTGCTTCATAGGGTTTTTTCGCGGCTTGAATAAAGTGAAACGCGAAGGGTCGTTCTATTTTTCACGCGAGAATTGCCGCTTCAGTGCCCTAATGAACTGCGATAACTTGCGACCGAGGTTCATTAATGGTGCACGCTGGCTGCGTCAAACTATATTTCGCCAATTCGAGGCTCGGAACATTAACATCAATTTCCAACCTTGCGTACCTTCCGATGGGTATAGGGAGGGCTCGAGGGGAACACGCCCGTGGAAAAAATCGAGAAACTCGAGAATTCCATTGGAAACTCGATCGTTTCTTGTTGCGAAGGTTACTCGAGAAATAATGGAAATACTTACGAGCTAACGAAGGCCGGAAATGGATCGCTCGCTGATAACTCAAAATCGCCTCCTCGTAATTCTTCCTGCCTTGCTGCAGTATCCCCCTGGAACACACCGGCAGAAACGATCGATTAGTGAATGCAATCTCTGCTTAATATTGGAGTAGGAATTTTCGAAGATTCAAGTATTTATTTTAACACGTTTACAAGGTTTGTTGGTGGAACCTACCAGTCTAGTGCTATGCGATCGAATCGGGATCGCAACGTGCCCGAGTGCTCTCCATCGATAACAATCTCGGACGAGGAACGATTAATCATCGTTCGAACAATGCCACTCTCAGAAACGATAAAAATATTACTTGTCAACCGATGACTTATCGTGCAGAGGTCGAACGGTGTAACGAGCGTACGGGAAACGAACGAGGGTTGGGAAGGGGAGGGTGCCAATAAACGAACTTTATAACGCCTACACACGGGCCCACGTGCCATCGTGGCACATATTTTAGGGAAAAATTCATTTTAACGCGTCGGTGATTAATCTTGCCTCGAACGTTGTCACTCTACGAGCGATGAAAATATCACTTGTCAGTGTGAAGGCCTTGGGTGAAGGGAGGGTGTTGGGAAACGGGGTGATTTACCGGGCTGAGTTACCGGTAGACGTCATATTTTTATCGCTAATAATTTTCCTCGAGTTGCACATTAAAATCGAATCTGCCAGAGTTTGAGAAAACGAAAGAGGAAAAGGTGGCAGAGAGACGTGTAGGGACGATATCTTAAAAGTTATTATGTTTGCATCGCGCGTTCTATTATTTCTCCTATTCCACGTTAAAGGCGAGGGGAACCGAGTGATTTGCGAAGGTTTCTCGATCGATCGATCACGTCAATCGAGCATATCGGCTTGACGTTAGAAGCTTGAAAAAAGGTTGAGTTGAATGAAGAAAAGCACACGTGCGTGCCCTACGATGGATCGATAATCCATGGCTTTATAATCGGCAATCGTCGACGGTTAATCCTTTCGCGTGTGGAATATTTTATTAAGGTTGTCTCGTCCATTTACGGAAACCTTGTTCGACTAGCATTCGTCGAGTTGGTGAATGTAACACCTACGAAAAGCAACGGTCGATATTAAAATTTCAGGCTGGTCACGCTAACAATCGCCACCGTTTCATCGCCGTTTTATCATCGGTCAGGCCGTGGGGGAGAAACATATCGAGGATCGTGATCGAGAGCTTTCGCGTTGCTGTTTCGCGCCGAAGCTTCGTTATTTTAACCGAATATAAAAATCCGGTTCGCGTTGTTTCAATTTGTTCCAGTTCGTCGTGAAAAACTTATACTAATGACGCGCTTTGTGAACGTTCGAGCGACTGCGAAAAAAGAAAGAGAAAGCAAGGGGAGAAAGCAAGGGAAGGGAAACGAAGACGAACGTGGTCGGTGGATGAGAAAAAGAGGAAGATATTTTCTTTCCAGTCAGGCGAACCGGCCTGAACCAGAAGAGTTTTCCTGTTCGTTAACGAGACGCTACTCCACGTTCGTTAACTTTCAAGATGAATATTCGCGCAATATATAATAGACTCCTTCTCTCTAGCGCCACCTATTACCGCTTTCCACCCCTCTCCGGATTTTTATTCTTTCTCTTCTCATAACAATCCCTCTCGTTTGTACCAATTTGCAATCGTCCGCGATATTTCCCGCGATTTATTATTCCAACCTAGTCTCGGTTAACGGGTACACGCTATTAAAACCGTTTCTCCGCCGCTTCTTTACCGCGGAACGACCGTTTTAAAAGACACTCCTCTTTGCTCGGAATTTCCTTTCGAGACTTAACGATACTCTCACTCGACGAACGATTCCTACTCGACGATTCTAATCGTGCTTGTTTCTCGTCAGATTTATCAATATGCAACAAGGGAACACGTGTCCCAGACAATAACAATTGCGCCGAGAGGCCACCCATTGTTTCGCTTTATTCCTGTAAATCTGTTTCAACGAACGGTCAACCAGTTTCAACGATTCGTACGAGGACGCTTCCAATCGCGCTTATTTCGAGTGGTTTACGCGACGACGAGGGTGAACGGCCGGTGGCGCGAAGGGTCGTGGATAAACGACCGCGCTAGCCCCGCTCGATTGTTAAAATAAATACATTGTTCAGGCATTGTTCGGTCCTTCGCTCTATTATTTGCAGCGACGTCTATGTAACGAGCGACCACGGGGACCAGGTATGTAACGACATTTCGCAACAAGCGTGTACACAGTACACGCGCGGCTTTGTGCCATTGCTAGGACTCGATGACAAAGCGAGCTTCGAATATTCCTGCCGTTCCAGTTCCAACCTTTAGCTCGTTGAAAATTTTATCCAAACCCTATATAGATACGTGAGACGCCTGGCCGTTGGGGCGTGAGAGGAGAGATAGGAATGCCAGTTGCAAGCAACGAAAGCCAGAAGATTCTGAAAGACGAATTGAAAATACGAGAATGAAAAAAAAATAAAGAAGATTAGATAATAAAGAAGAAAGCCTGTGGATGGAAGGTGGTGGCGTTTTGTCGAGCGATGCAAAATATTATCTGTCCGTTTAGGTGTTGCGCCAATAAAATAGGGACGGCCATAAAGCTCGTCGCGCTCAACATAACGCGCAAACGATAAACGAGCCGCGGGTACGAGCAAACATCGTATCCAACAAAATATGGTTGCGACTTTGAAACAGAAAACGTTCGCGTGCCCGTAGCGTTCACAGGAAACATCGGTGACTGCGTAACTCGATGAAAATATTCCGACGATTGTGCTTTCATAGACAAAGGAAGGAAGACACCTTCCAGTGAGAAATACAGAGAATAAACGATTGATCAAGTTGTGAATTGTGGAAGAGATGGCGTTGAATGGAACAGACCGTATAACATATTCGATTATTCCCTTCATTTATTTCCCCCTTCGAGTAACTTCAAGTAATCGCTCTGTCCCCGATCAAGCTGGACGAATCACTGAATTGATGTCTGTTGTTTACAATTCGAAGAGTCAAGCATAAATTCGGCCGAGAGTATCGTCGTTGTTTGCCTCTTGTCGGTTAATTTATTACTATACAAGGTGATTCTTTCGAAGAGTTGACAGCCGCTAATGCGATTACTCGACGGATTGAAAGTTTGATCGAGGACGAAAACATCGTGTGTACAGGGACGAAATGGATCCGACGAAACCGCCCTGTTTCCATAGACAGAGGGGCCGATATACATAATCGTCGATAGCAGTTCGGTTAATCGTCGATTGGGAAACGGGTTACGCCGAGCGATAAACCGACCGGGCTTATGGATTTCAGGGACATCGTTATTCGTTAATGACTCGGATTACGTCGAGAGGGATGAATAAAAATCTCAATAAAATTGCAGCCACAGGGGGGTTTTATCGCGTTAACGAGTCTGTCTAGCGACGCATCGATACTACTGCCGGGAATCTCAAAGCTGAATGGCAGCCGATAACTCGTACGTCCACGTCGCATTGTTCGCTACGAATATCTGATATATCTATAATTATCGCTGCCGGATATTGCGCAGAGCGTTCGATAATGACGATGCCGGTAATATGTGTTCGGTAATAAGCTCTTGCGGTATTGAAATTACCGTACCCTTGATATTCGATTTTATTCTCGAACACTTTCTCGGAACAACCATGTGAAACGCTCCGAGCGGGCGATACTTCTGTGCGATAATATCGAGCTTGAAGATTTTACAGATTTTTAAAGAGCGATTCAAAGGGTGAGTTATTTACGATTAAAATTTGTCAAACATATATGTTGAGGTTTATTATGGATAAATTGTAATGTAGAAAATATATTTTAAAATACTGAAGTGTAAATACAAATCGGAATATAATTGAGCTGATCCAGATGCGCACGCTAGTAGTGTTACCCTATGACTGAAAACCCTGAAGCCAACGTCGCCTATCTGCTGTTTATGGTTTGCCTTCGACGCAGTCTTTTGTCTATACGCTGTCGATGGCTTCAATGTTTGAGAAAACTAAAAGACGAGATGTAGAGTTTTCTTAGAAGTGGTGACCACTGCAACAATATATATTCCAGGCTCGAAGATTCTATAAATTTTCAAAGCAGGGTTGAAAGTGTAAATTGTTTGCAGCTAATATTTTTGAAACATATTCCACGTGATATTACAGTTGCTTGCTGTTCTACGATAGATATACTTCTAACGCTTTTAAGGCTTTCAATATATAAAAATATTAATCTCTATTTCTACAATATCTTCCATGTATTATAAACCTGTTATCGATTTCCACGAAGAGAACTCGAAATAAACTGCTGCTTCCGGAAAGAAAACTCGTCGTACAAAAGTCCTTCGTGACAGACGATCAACGACAACTATGAAAAGATAAATTTCCTTCAGAATTGCTTCATTTAATTTTGGAAGCCTCACTCAGTTGCTGTTTCCTCTCTATGAAACGTCCTTCCAGTATATTGCAGGATCGCTGCCGACAACCATGTACGGAGGTAAGGTTAACGATGTGCGATATCCCGCGTCGGCAAGCGTTGCAAGAAAAGCGACGAATCGGTCGTGAGTCCCATGTAATTCGATCGAAGGCTGTCCTTCGCCTATCGAGCGAGAAAATCAATTTGGTCGATCGGCAGCCGGCCATTCATAGGAGATGGCGCCGCGGTGATGACCGTCATCGCCATTGTCGTTTGCCAGCACCAGCGGCGTCAGCCTCGCCATCGCTGTCACCGTTGCTTCATCGAGCACGAGGGGCTATTGTCGTCGACGTCCTCTTCTCGACATCGTTGCGGTAGTATCGGCGGTCGTTGGCTGTGTTCGACCGGTAACATCGGCTCCATCGTTCCCGATGGATTCACCGAAAGGCTCCCATGGCCGTTGTTCCTTTCATCTTTGTGCCTGCTCGTTACGTTGCTGGTATTACGCCGAGAGATTGACGGCTCGCGAAGGGAAACCGGCTACCGCCGTGTTCGTTCGATAATTGGATCTTTCCATCGTAGTAACGCCGCTTCCGAAACGTAACGACCCACGATTTACGGCCATCCTCGTGTTTTAACGATCGACCGTTCGAGAGGCAAGAAGAGCGACTCCAGATGCGTTCGAATGGAAATTGTGGGGCTTCTGTCAGGGGAATACGCTGACGTATACACATAGATAATAGGGGGAGAGGTTCGCGTTACAGTCTGCGTGGAATCAATTGGGACAGAGAGTATGACAGGGAACCCTTGGTCGTAATCGTTTAGAGACTACTTCCCTCCGTTTCTCGGAAATCGTCTCGCTCCGGGGATTTAATTCGATTCCGTGATCGCTGTGGAACGCGTCGCTAATTCTAGTTCCAGGAGTTTGACCGGCGCGGCGCGCATAGCTGCAAAAAGTTTCGAGTGCGCGAAGCACGCGGGATTCGAGGAAGTCTGGAATCTGGCGGACACCCGAGAAAAACGGCTACGAGGATTGAGCGCGTCGAGCGAAAAAAAAAAAAAAAAAAAAACGGCGTGGATAAAGAGGAAGAAGCGATGCCGCGCCGGAGAGGCAAAAAGACACGAGAAGGATGGAGGAAGAGAAATCGTGGAAGATCTGCCCGCAAAATCCGACTGCAAAAAATAATAGAGAGAAAAAGTACGATGGAGAAGCAGTAAGTGAGAAAGAGACGCGCGACGTCGAACTGGGAGACACGGGGAAGGTAAAATAGAGGAAGGACAAGGGAAGGACAGGGAAGGATTGCAATTGTGGCTGCGGTGCTCCGTAGAAACGCGATTCACGCTCGTCGGAACCGATC
This sequence comes from Bombus fervidus, assembly GCF_041682495.2. Taxonomy (NCBI): domain Eukaryota; kingdom Metazoa; phylum Arthropoda; class Insecta; order Hymenoptera; family Apidae; genus Bombus; species Bombus fervidus. The sequence goes on from NC_091524.1 coordinate 5,080,697, forward strand.
GATGCACCGAGTCGACCGACAGCTGCGGCTACAGCTGCAGGTGGAACCGAGGCAGCCAGTTCGACGGAGAAGCGACAGAGCTCTGTTGCGGCTCTCTTCGTTCGGATCGAAGCGACGGCGACGCATTAGCGCTCGTACAACGTTGCTTCCTGAGCGCTTCGCGATAATACCTCTCGCGAGCCTGTGCACTACGAGCTGATCATGGCGCTGTGTATATGAACGCATTCTACCGTTTCCCCGCGTCTGCATGGAAGCCAGACAGAGAGACATTCACAAAGAGGAAACCATGAACACGAGGTGAATGCATGGCCAGCCGCGTTTGCCTCGAATAATGGCCAATGGGACGCTGTACGCGCAGAAAGATTCAGTTCGCGCAATGTGCACCCAACGATATGACGTTTATCGTTTATCGTCGTGGTCTCGCCGCGCTGCACACGCTTCACGACTCTGCGAACGACCAGTTATGCTTCATCGAGTTTCCCACCGCAGGAGTCGCGCCGCGTTTCCACGACGTGTACGCGATTCTTTTGCCAGCGACATCGGCTGGCTACAATCGTGCAAAAAGTCCGGCAGAATCGATAGAAAGCGTCGATGACGATCGACGGCCGAGCCCTGCGCGAACGAGCGGTCGTTCTATAAATTTCTGATTATCGCGCGTGACCGAGTTTCGCGTCTCATCCTCGCGAAGGTGAAAATATCCACTCCGGTTAACCGTGGCAAGAGAGAATAAAACGAGGCGAAACATCGTTCATAGGACGGCGTATAGGTTCGCGAATCGCGATGTTCATGCAGCATCGATCGACGTCGAGTCGACGCTCTCACCGATGGATCGATCGATACACCGCACCACGGCGATCGAGTCGAATCAACCGCTTTTTTCCACCCCGTTCCTGACCGTTTGCCGCTGTTTACGGCTTATAAACGTTCCTCGATCGGCCGAGAGAGCTCTCGAGAGCGATGCCGCGAGAGTCTCGTATCGGCACGTCCACTGCGAAACGTGTAAATGACAGCTGTAACGAATGGCCTGATTAATTTGTTCCACGGACGATGATCGATCCTGGCTCAAGTTTTTCATTCCACGGCCGGTTTTCCACTGGGAACGCTTTTCCACCGTGCCGTCTGGCTGCTCGCGAGAAATTCTGCGACGCGACGCTTTCGAATTTTACGATCGACAGGAACGTGTGGCCTTGCTGCCCGGTTAACTCAAGTTCCCCCAGCCTCTTGAACGCGGGAAGCTTGCCAACGACTCGCCACGCAGGGACCAGCTGCTTTTCTACCCGTAGAGGACCTCGTATTCTCCTGGAAAAACCGTCCAATCATGTGGACGTATCGCTGTACGTATTCTTCGAGGGCCATCGTTTCTTATCGAATTCGTATCGTTTCTTTTTTCGTATGATTCGCCTTTGCCTCGCCATCCAGGGAATCCTAAATTGTCCGTATTCAAAACGGCCAATAACTGCTGCGAATACTCGTTTTTATTGGTCTAGGTATTACCGATTTGCTTCCATACATATATGTATGACGGGAGCTACGTCCAGTCGTAGAACGTTTTTACTTCTCGAGAAGAATTCACCGTGGCGTGGATAGCCCGCCGCAGACCACGAAATTTATTTTATACGCGACCCTGCGCTGCATTTTCTTCTACGGCGAACGAAAAACGGATTATTCTTGACTATGGAATATTTATCGAAATCGCTTCGCTTATATTCTTTACCATGATCCTGATTGTTCGAGACAGAAAAATTATAGAAAATCACTAACCATTTTTCAAACAAAGCAGCTAATTTTACAACGTACGACTCCTTCATCTGGTTAATCCAGGACGCGACGTGTTTCCCAAGCGTCGTTCGTAGCCTCGCGCGATGTAATCCTATTAGAAAGCGCTGGAAACGCTTATGTTTCCCGAGCAAACAATTAATGCGCGCATAAGCTTTCTTGGGCTTAGGAAAAAATTCGTCGACGATTCGTGGAAAATCGACGCGAGTGACATTCGTGATATATGGCGTAGAGCGAGCTGAAAGAGCGCTTGTTAAATCTTCCTTTTTCCAGCTTTACGCTTTTGTGATCCTCTCTTGTTTCTCTGCGATGGAGAAGAAATATCGCTAATCCTCACGTGACTTTGTATTTGGCGAGATAAATCGATTTTCTTGAATTCTTTGCATTTCTCCATGTAACGCGTACAGCGAGGTCGGATTGTTTGCATCGCTTAAGTTTCTTAAAATTCCATCTTGAATTTTCTTTCTATTTCCATTATTTAATGTCGCATCGACCGTTTCTGTGGATTACTAACGATATAAAAGTTACCATTAGTCTTCGGTATAGTGACGACAGCGTGAGAAAATATCCTGTACATTATGAACAACGAGAAAAGGATATGAAAAAGGAACAAGTGATTCAAACAACTCTGTACTGGGGGTTAAATATCGAATTTGTGAAATTATAAGGCAAGTTATCCAGCTTGACTCGAGTAACACAACGAAGAAAATATCATCGATAACTATAAAGAAGTGGAGAAATGGAATGCGTTGAGTTGACTGCGTAATAAATTCTCATTATTACAAGCGCAAAGGTCTCCATGACTAGTGTTCATTAGGAGTTGGTTAGCGTTCCAAGCAAGAAACGCAGACCGTTTGAAATTAAATCAGCGATCGTGAGTGTTTTTTTTTTTTTTCGCTGAAGTACTCGCGTTTTCTCGCGCTCTTTCGCTCTTCGTATCTTCAGGGATATCGTATCGCGTCGTTTTGCGCGAAAGTGTCGTGGGCCATGGTCTCGCGATACGTCCCGTTGCGTTCTAAAGAGTCGAGTCACGCGAACTTTATATATTATTCACATGACTGTGCTCGGTCATCGTGCACTTCTGTTTTTGCCCCAGTCTGTTCGCGTTTCTGTGCAACAATTGCCTCGCAATTTTCGTCTCGTGCCATTGCCTCTGCTTTTATTCAATTGCCGCTTGAAATTGCTTGAACGTCACTCACGAAACAATCTTCCGGTTTCCAGGAAAGAAAAACGGGAAGAAAAAGATCTGCGAGAGAGCGGAGGTCAAACAAGATAGACCGCGTATTTCTACGTATTTTTAAAGCCGCAAAGAATCCCACATCTGCTGGAATCTAGTTACATCGATTCTCTCCTACCTATGTAGTAAAGTTTTCTCGCAGTGTCAAAACGCACGCGATCCTCGGAGCTGTTTGCAACGAGTAACCACCCATAGATAGCAAGATGACCCGAGGCACAGTGCCGTCAACGAGGACGAAAAAGTACGTCCGGCATAATCTTTCGGTTGAGAGGGAAGAAGAAGGCGAAGAAGAACGAGTGTGCCCATGGGGGACGAGTGTCGTCGATCTGGGAAATATATTCGACTGTTTTGAAGCGGTTAACGTACCTGCTTACTTTTATGCAATCTCCTGCCCCACCTCCGTGGGCTCGCCTCTTTCTTGTTTTCGCCGCTTATTGGCCAAGTTTTCAGACGGGAGTGTCGTATCGGGGGCGCCTCGGAGTTTACCGAGTTCCTCGTCGTTTGCAAAGTAAATCGTGCGCGTTTCAGAGCTCCCTCTACCCATTTCCACCCCCTATCCATCCTTTCTTTTCCCATCTCCACCCTTTTCTTTCTGCAGCCTCCATTGTTCGGTCGCGCGAAGCTTCTCCGTCGATTTCTCGCGTCGTTTCTCCTTTCCTCCGCCCTCTGACTACGAGAGTCTCGTTTCGTTCGTGAAATCCGTCGCGCGATTGCGCCTCGCGAACGCCGGAACCACGCCAGGTCACGAGACATGGTTGAAAGATGCTCGAGATGCGAACATCTCATCGATGCATGCACGATCGTCGTTAAGTCGGATTCAATTTCGCTTCGGCCGGCCGAAACCGAATTGCCTGACCTGTCGCGTCGGTAGGAAAATTATGCTTCCCGCATGGCTGCTCTATCGTCGCCCGGTATTGTAAGCCATTTCGTTACGCTCCGCACGATTCTTGGCGACCGCTCGAGAAGTATCGTGAACTCGATGTTCGTAACTGGTACAGGTTGCTTGAAATTCGAGCAGTTTGAACGTAAACGATCAACGATTTGTAAAGACTGCTACGCGTATAGGGGAGGAATCGGAGCAAATACGCATGGATCGTCACGGATTTTGTGACTGCAAGAACGCTAAATAATCAAGTAAGATGAAAAGCGACGGTGTAACGTAAGAACGAAACGGAAAGAAACGATTATTGCATGTATTAATTATCTTTCGTCCAACATTTGTCGCGGGACCAAGTTATTCCCCGAATCACCCTTATTCTACTCACGTTCTCCACATCGTTTACACCGCGTTCTCGTGACACCGCCACGAACACACCAACGCGCAGACATAGTCCACGAAGTATGACCCAATTTCATTCGCGTGTTCGGACTCGAATTACCTTCCGACTCCCGACGGAATACCAGTTAATAACGACTTCGGCGTACGAACGAGGCGGTTGGAGAACAGTGGCTGGCAAGAAGGGGTGAGACCTCGTGGTGGATCGGTCCGACCAAAACGATGAACAAGGAACAGAGGAAAGTAGAGGGAGCGAGAACCTGACCGGTTGAAACCTATTATTCCACTCGGTTCGAACATACTACCTGGCATGAAAGGTAAAGAAGGAGAAAGAAAAGGGGTTAGGGAAGGAGTAAGCGGCACGGTGGGTTCGCGCTAATTTTACATCGCTTAAAATTTATAGACAGGATGTTAAGGCGCTTATTAAGGCAGCGCTCAAGCACACTCTAAGATTCCGTAAGTTTGCCTGCGAAGCTTCGCCGTAATAGCTCCTGGTCTCGAGGACCACTGCTACAAATTAGCGCTTTCTCCCTCCTTCTTCGCCTTTTTCCGCACACCGGAACACAGTTGCTTAAGGTTTCCTCGATCGAAGACGCGATAAGTTTTCTAATAAGACAGAACTTTTCGGCTGGTTCTTGCTCGCACCCTCTTTGGCCCAACGACAGGAGTTGCGAACTCATTAAACCAGCCTCTGGTAACCAGCGCGACTCTCGAATCGGTGTACGTTTTCCTTTATTCCCTTTTTCTCACCAACAAATTTTTTCGTCCAAGTGAACGTTGACCAAGTTCCCGTGTGGAGAACGAAACGGTCGCGGTTCATGGATTGTTGGCTGTTGGAAATCGCGGCTGTCAGTGTCGCGTGGAATTTTAGCGACGCGTCGAAAAATTCCGGTGTCAAGCCACGACAGTAACCGGATGGGAAACAAGGGAAACCCGGTCCCGATTTCATTCGATTGCCCGCCACGTCGCGATCATCGCACTGTCGCGCGCGTGAACGCGCCGGACACGAGCTTAAATTCGATTTTTCCTCGCCCAGCAGAAGATAGAAACTAACTTTAAGTTCCCCTGTTATTCGATCGTACGTTACCAGTGAAATACTCCATCCAAGAATGAACTTGGCTACTTTGTTTTAATGAGATCGTGTTCAGTCGAATCACGCTGTTTAACTAAGATCGATGTTAAAAGGGGTGCGCCAAGCAAAGAACACTTTGGACGAAATTTTACAGGAAATTATCCTATTGTTGCTGACTCTCGTTCAGCGTTCCGACAACGATGGTAATTCCGGGTTACCACGGTCCGGTAAACTAGCCTTCAATCGGAACCTGAGGATATTCGATCAATGCGCAGCGCGGGGAACCATAGCGAAGGCAAAGGGGATGGATTTCAGCCCACTTCACGAAGAGGCCAATGCTTGCTATTGACGAATGAGATTAGGACAATAGACTGGTTTCTCCATTAATAGATCAACGACAAGTCAACCGTGTACTTAGCGCGCGTAACGAACATTTATTCGACCGTCTTTTCTCGAAAACGTTCGACCAAGTCGCCACAGTTTTACACGTTTTTCCCTTAACTATCCCACGAAGTCTTTCACGAAAAATATCGGAAATCTAGCGGAACAGGAATGGAAAGAAAAGCGAGAAGATCGACTCTAGCAGGGGGAAAAGAATTGCCAGCCGATAGGGTGTTTGTGAAGGGGATACGGCGGGGTGAAAATGGACGGTCGGAACGATTAGATTTGTCGCGGTGAACCAATTTAAATGGTTCCGGAATAGCGTGCGCAATTAGCGGCCACCGCTTAAATCCAGGCTACATTATACGATCGAGAGATAGGCGTTCGATTTATCTTGGGAGGGGCGCGCTCCAGCTTTCCTCCTCGATTATTTACCGATCGGAATATCCCGGCTATTTTTAATTAGCTCTTAATTACCAGCGCATAAATACGCGCCGCGGACCCGTTAATGCTGGCGCAGAGAGCCGCGGTTAATGAAACGTAAAATTCAGATAGTAAATTTAGCCAGGGTTGGCAAAGGGTTGGGCGGTGGAATGAGTGAATGTACTAAAGAGTACTACGCCAGGTGAAAAGGACGCATAGGTGGGAAGTAACAGCAGAGGCTTCGTTCTGCGATATCATTGCAACTCTCACGCATTAATTTTGCTACGGCCGATAAGACACGCGTTACCTGTTGGCGGCGCGTAATTAAACCACGATTATCGTTAGAGCACCGATGTCGAATCGTCACGAGAATGTTCAGGAGGATGTTTGTTCGGTATCGAGAGAGATAGCGCGGAGATAGAAGAGCTTTACGAAACGATCTGCCCGCGGTAATCTCGGAATTCAGCGGAGTTATCGATTCAGAGCCGCGCGTCAATCGTGAGTTAGATCGGCGAACGAGTGACGAGCGCGCTAGCCTGCGTTACACGCGTTCCACGCCTGGCCTGGCTGCGCCTATTAATTCAATTTCTGTCCCAATATCGCGATACAACGGACGGCATTCGCGAAATTTACGCGATCTCCTCTCCGCCCTGCCGCTTCGCGTTCCTATTAAAACAAATATCCGCGACTGCTCGATTCGACGAAAACGCGATTACGCCCTCGACACCGAGTCCATCATTCTGCGAATAAATGACTAGCCTCTATATACATACATCCGTGTTCTATTCATAAACGGATTAAGGTATGTTGCACTTTATGCTCTAACTTTATACGTGTTGGCCAATCCTCTGGCAAATTTTGGTCCTCGAAAGTTGTATATGTATCATAAAATGGAATAATCGAGCGACAGCGACTGATAACGATAACATGATGTCCTTCTTCGCGCGATCATAACTGACAACATCTTGTCGATATTAGCAAAACCACTATATCTGTCTACTGCTCGGTTTAATCAAGTTCGATATCTCTATGAGGAACAACGTATCCATTTCTTCATGGAGCGCAGTTCCCGCGATAATCTCTCGCCTTTGATTCTCGGTTCCGGGTTTCCTGATTTGGGCTGGCTTTCTCTACTACAACAACGGCCGCGATACCATTGAACACGATCCTGGAATACTAATTAGCGATATGTGTCAATCCATGAAAACCGTATTGACCGGTGAACGATAGCGGTCGGTGGACAACGTATGATTAGCCGAAACCGATTCTAAACCCGTCAACGGTTCGATGACGTTCCACGATAGCCCGCGACCTTCCGGCCGGAACGACCCTTTGAGCGTATCAACGCGATGACGCCGGGTATTGAATCGGGCGCCAGGCTGGCTGGTTCGCGTCCATTCGCATAGAACGCCTCCTCGATAGCCGCGTACGTGCGCGTGCGAGCTGGTTTCGTGACTGGTAGACGAGCGCGAGCGTGTTCGGCCAGCGAGACAGATGCGGAAGGGACTGGTCCGATGAACGCATTATCCCAGTAATATCTGATGCGGCCAGACAAAGCTGCAAAGGGGATGGACGTCGCGATGTATCGGCGTAAACGACGGTTATTCGGCAAATGGTAAAATCGTATGCGGGCTGAGAATCCATCCTTTGGGGCTTGGCCGAGCCAATTATCGATACGCACGCTGGAAATTGTAAACAGACCACAGAAGAAGGTATATATCTAGCGTGAAATACGCGGAAAGCTATGCGGAGCGAAAGTCCCTTTAGGTAACTTAGACGTAAAGGGAATATTTCCCTTTTTCGTTCATTATCGCGCGAGATTATCTAGAGCGGAAGAGGATCTATCTAGCCATTGAAGTGGATAGGTCGTGATAGGTACTGCTGCTGGTGAATAGGTTTTGGGATTTTTGTCTTCATCCGGGATAACTTCTTCTCATTTAGGAATCGTGGAGAAAAAAGCCAGACTACGAGTGCCGGGATTTGAACCTGGTCTTGAACGTTCCTAACCAACGGCGCTAGCCACTGCTCTATCGTCGTCCGGTCATAGTTTGCTGTCGAGTGCCGCTACACCACATTTCTCCGAATGTGAGTATTATAGGACAATTTATTTCGATAAGCTGTGCTAATTATTCAGAAATGGAGGAATTCGTTTTTTCTTAATCAAACCTAGATATGTTAGATCTTTTGTACGTATTTAAATTTCGTTCTTTCTAAAAGAAATGTTTCAGTTGTTTCACTTTCGAAATACGTGTATGATATATAGAATCGGGTGCATTCAGTATCGTGTGCTCGCGTCTATGTTACATCGAGGATTACTTAGTTCCTCGAGTATTGCGTTCTCAATGCCTGACTTTTTTGTCCACCTTTAGGATCCATCTGTAACGACCACTTTGCTCTTAATTCATTTTAAGAGACTCTTCTGTAACTTCGCGCAAAAGAAAAAAGCGTCAGAAACGAGAAAGAAACGAATTGACAGGGTGGCTGGACGGTAGAGTGGGATGATAGAGAGGCTGATGAAAGGGTGGAAAGAGAACTGCGTACATGTTGCCGGTCGAAAAGGGGACGAATGGACGCGAGGCTGGTAGAAGTGGAGCGAAGGGACGCTGCGTGTATAGTGACCGCAGCGAGGTTGAAAGACAGAGACAACGGAAGGGATTAGCGGAAGGATAAAGAGGCGTGTGTGTATAGCGGTAGGAGAACTGGTTGGGGATACCGATAAGCGACAGTAGAGAGGGTGTATGGTAGAGATGTGTGAATTGTAATCAAATCAGGGACGCGGAGGGAGACGAAGCGGAAGGTAGACAGGAAGATGGAGAGACCAAGCTCACGGTGCGTTTGGCCCATGTCGAACGTAGGGTAGAGAACACCACGGTCAGGGGTATTTGGTTTCGAGAAATAGTGTCTGTCTGGTTTCGCAGTGCCGAGCTTGTTTCTGGAACTTCATCCGGATGGAATGGAAATTACGAGTTTCGAAGGAGTGTTATTTCGAGAATGGAGTTGCTTGCTTCTGATTGAAATTCATACTCGATCAAATAAGCTTTTAACTAGTCCGTACTAGTAGGTAGATACTATAGATCTCGTAGTATCGGCGTTCTGGTATCTCTTACTGGAATAAGGGATGGAATTCATAACGTGGAGTATATAAAAGGGAAATGTTTCACCGAATAAGAGAAAAGAAGTAGTCCGCCGAAGAGAGTAAAGAAGTCGTAAGACGGGACCAGGAACCGTTCTTTCGAGAAACGAACGAAGGGATGGAAAGAAAATATGCGGAGAAAATCAAAGGACGGCCGAAGAGCCCTCGATCTGGCAATGGCTCGGAGCGTTCGCCTGTGACAAAGTGGAATCCCGTGACAGCCGGTTCCAAGTGCCTCTCTTTTTCCGCAGATGCTGCTGCTGCTGGTCAGTGCGCTCGTGGCGAATCTCGTGTGGAATGTCGAAAGTGCCACCCATCCGAGTGAATATTATCGGTAAAACGCGTATCGGCGCGAACGTGCGCGATGTTTCATCGCAAGGCGATAGTGGCGGTTCGAAAGATACATGCGCGACAGGACGATTTAGGGGACAAAAGGGAATTATAATCGTATTTTAAGCCGGTGAATCACCGGAAGACGCCGATTGTGTGTCCAGCGGCGGCTATTCCGCAAACTGATTGTTCGAACTGATTGCGCTGTAGGACGGAAAGCCGCATGCAGTATAGGGCTTTGTATTATCAGACATTGCCGTCTGACAAGCGGCTACGTACGATGCACAAACGTTCGGTCGGCATACAAACGACAGCCTGTGCCCCATAGCCGCAGGATCGTGCACGGATTTCGGGATTTCTCATCTTGCTCTCTCTCTCTCTCTCTCTCTCTCTCTCTTTCTCCCTCTCCTTCGCTCTGTGTTTCCTTCGTCTGTCTGTCTGCGAGCATCGAAACCATACACTGAGCGTGTTCGCGAAATTGACCGTGCTATCGCGACTTCGGGATTGGGGAATACTCGGGGCTGACTTCGAATTTCAAAGATCCCTCGTAGATCGTGCATGGACGGCCGCCGCGATTGAACCGCTGCAACCAGCCTCGTTATATTCCGCCCAGCGACTGCCTGCTGAAAATTTATGAAGGGCGCAACGCGTTGGTGGGCGCGCGAAACAAACGGTATCGATCCGGAAGTTATTTACTATCACTAACTTGCTACCGTGTAAAACGGAGGCTGTGCGTTAAAAGCGTTTACATGCCCTGCACGGTTGACAATCTACGCGATGATGATGTACGGTGATCTGAGGTAACTATGCGTGATAATTTGAGCAGTGAAAAAGAGTTGGAGTTATTTTAGTTTAATCGCGACAATTGGGCGAAAATTTTGCGATTACGCGTGTCAAGATAACAGACTGCGAGATTGAAATAACTCAGGTATCAATTCTCTTGGCGATTTCTAGTGTAAATGACGAGTCTACATCCTTTGAAGAGAGTATCAGTATCAGTATCAGTGCAAACGCGTTATACGTAGCAGAGAATTTACAGAGAAGGAGAGAACGAGACCAGAGCGTTACTTGATTCAGCTATTATTCGGTTGGCTGATTCGGAGGAAGAGTCCGGTGGACTGCGGCGGAGATAACAGGATGTGTTCATTGGATAAATTGTTACTGATATCTGGCGGCGGTATTATCGTCGCCACGGCTTGGTCAACTGGTTGACGAGTATCGAGGAAGGTATTAAGCCTTCTATCGGCTGGTCGGCTTCCCTATCGGACAGAAGTAATCTATTTTTCCGCCGGTGTTGACCGACTCGATACCATTTTGGCGCAGCTGGTGGCTTTTCAATCGGTTTCCCGGGAAAAGGAATCCGCGTCGGTTCGCGTATCGAGAGAGACGCGTCAATTTTCGCGTAGGTACGATAAAGCTGCAATTATTTTTCCGCGACGCGAGCTTCCGAATCGATTCGTCTCGCGTAATTGTAAACCACGAACGAGGGATTTTCGATTGACAAATGGTGGTCGAGCGAACGATTTCCTGTGGAAACTCTCTTCATAAATCCCCGATCCGTAGCTCACCAACTGTGTTTGTACAGGATAGGGTAAAGGGCGTGGAGCAGAAGGGCGGGCTTAGCTTGAGAAAATTTCCCTCCACGGAATTTTGAAGAATTTCGAGAAATATTATGAGAGGATCCATCCGCGAGAGAGTCGAACATCGTACGCGTACAGCTCGATTCCCAGGGGTGCCGTCGGATAGCTCTCGAAAACTTTGTTGCGCGCCTGGGTTATCCAGGTCGAGCACACGCTCCGAACTTCCTTTTTATCTTCGACTGTTCCGCGTGTGCGTTTTCCTCCCACTCATTTTCTACATTTATATTTATGTATCTACGTCTTTCACCTCGGCATTTTTTCGACTCTCGAAATCAGATACTATCAGCGCCTCCATGACGCGAAACAGGAAATACAGATCGAACGATATTATTCACCGTCGTTTGGCCTTCGGGGATCATATAATTCCGGCTCTCAATAAACGTTGCTACACACTCCGTTTACTCGCGCGTCTTTCGAGCTACGTTGCTTGGTTTCTTCAACGTTCACGTTTCCAACTTGCTCCAGCTTCCTTGCCCTCCATCTCGTCGTTCTTTTCTTCTTTCGCGTTTAAAGGTCTTCTTCCATGATTTTTCTTTTCGTTTTCCTCTGCGAGAGATGTCTCGCGCATCGTCGAAAGCATCAACGCGGATTATTCAATGACAACTTACTGCTCTCCGTTTCTGGTTCTCCCTCGTAACGTCCTTTTGCGCCTAATGGCTCCATGGAAATTCGTGAAACGAAGTCATCGACGATTCATGAATTCCGCAGTTAAAGCACCATTGTCTAAACTCGACGGCACGGTTGCTCGATTCGCCGGTTATTTGTCTCGTTTAGCCAATTCACAAGCACGTTCGGCTCGCCTTTTCTGCAGTTAACCCTGCGGGCCACGCGGTTGCGCGACTAAGTAAGAAAGGCTGAAACCTTTCGTGCCTCCAGGAGTAGCCAGCCACGGTCTTTTCGTCGTTTGCCGACTAATTAATTCATGGAGTCGGTTTACCTTGACGAGCCTCGAGCGCGGCAAGACATCGGAGAGATAACTCCGAAGCGGCTCGTGTCTTGTCGCTTTTAAGGTCTCCAAACCTACTTCTCCACCTCTCTCTGTCTCTGTCAAGGTTTGTGCGCGCCTCTGTCTTCTCTCGGTGTACATTACACTGCCGGCTACAAGAGGAACACAACTTGGGTTGCTTGCGTCTACAACGGCCCCAGATTAAACCAAGTTTCAACTCGATAAATTTTCCAACTTAACGGATTAACGTATCAAACTATCGCGCGTGCACGCGCCAGTAGCGAGACGATCTCTCGACGAAGGCAGAGAGAAGTTCACCTGACTTCGCCAAGTTTACTTTAAATACCTTCGTCCCTGGAATCCCCTTTCCAAGCACGTTCCTTTTTTTTTTTTTTCTTTAGACGTTCCTAGGATCCATCTTTCATCTTATGTATGATAGGATATTAACGACGTTGACCCTTTACTCTGTTTGACCACGATTTCTCCTTTTTTCTCTTGTTAAACCTGGAATTCTGAAGAACGTCTTTGATGTTAGCTGCCACGTGATCCTGCAACTTTCATCGAAGTTCATTACATCTTTTTTCATGTTTTTCGACTATATTAACTCCAGGATGGAAGTTAGAAAGCCTTGCTTGAAGTCTAGATTGACACGACCTTCAGAGTCTACAAACACGATAGTTGGACAGAAACCAAAATTCGACAGAATCTTTCCTCCAGGTTGAAGCGCAGGTTGACCTTGGAACAACTTTCGAGTACACCTCCTTATTCAGTTAGGCTTTTTGATATAGGCAACTGTCTATTATCGATGTTGGACACCAGAACTTGAGCAGAAACTTCACGAAAATTGACCTTGTAAACGCCCTCGACCCTTCAGCCACGTGCTTCCCCATATAACCTTCATCGGCAATTACGTCCAAGTGGTGTAACTGACTGATCCAATTAGCAAGGGCCTGTTTACGGCACAATTTTTTAGCGGTATTCGTCTATTCTCACAGGCTATCTTTTTCAGAAACCGGACACTTTGTTTAAAATCATCAAGTTTCTTTTTTCTTGGTACGATTAAAAATTATTATTTATTAATTATGGTTTAACCATATTGGGACATGTATAATTTTGTGTGGTAGACTAGAGTGGCCGCGTAGTAGTGACACACGTATGTGAATATGAGTGTGTGGAAGTAAGTGTGTGCGTGGCGTCTCGAAAAACAGATGAATGCCACAGTTTACAGTTGGCAGTATGGAAGATTTTTTTTTATTTGCGTTTACTTTACAATAAATTCTCGTTAGAGAATTTTAAGTAAACTTATCTAACGTGGTACTATAACATGATTAATAAGTGTTTATAATATGTTTGATTCTATTTGAATCTAGTGCTTAGGTCTAAGGTGTAATGTCTTTTTAGCCTGCGGATCTGTTCCGACGTGTCGAGTAGTTGAGTAATTAGAAGGTTTTGGTGGTTGTTAACTCTTGTGCTGTGTCTATTGCAGAATTTTGATATTTCTTCTTTGACTGTGGGTATCTTGAGGTCGTGATGTATCGTTTCGTTGGTGACGTATCAAGGTGCATCTATTAGGGATCTTAAGGTTTTCGATTGGAATCGTTGAAGAATTTCTATGTTGGAATTACTTGCTATTCCCTATATTTGGATTCCATAGGTCCAAACAGGTTTCAATATGGCTTTGTATAGTGTAATTTTACTTTGCGCGTTTAAGTCGGGTTATGGAAGGTGGTGAGACAAAAAGAATGCTGAGACGCGTGTAAATGTGTATCGACGAAGATCCTGGAAATCGTTTATTAAATAAATCTATAACTATTTTAATATGAATTCTAAGTGTAACCTTAGCGTTCCTTTACTTTTATTTCGGCAATTAAGATCCACAATACTCATCAAACTAGTAACTTCATTTTAGCTGTTGCACTTTTTTCATTAGAAATTTTAAGATACACTATTTATTAGATATTTTTATATACTGTTCTTAGGAATTTTTATCCACGTTAAAATCGTATATGTGTACTCGCAGCGAAGCTATGCAGAGTTTTCGAACAGAATTCAAAATACAATTGATTCACCGACGGTGAACGTTATTGCAGGTAACGGTATTTAACCCGGGTCGTCAGCTCGCAGTTTCGCTCGACTATCCAACTGTACCGCGCACGACGACGACGAAACACCGTCCAAAGTTGCTGCCTCGAGTACGGCATTTCCACCACGGGTGAAACTCCTTCGGGCACCGTGGGACGCCCTGTCGTGTTCCATTCTAAAGATTCTATGCACCTCGGTCGACCGAGGTAGCGGGAAACGCGTCAAACTATGCCGGGACTCGAAAGTTCCCGCCTTTCACCGCGGGGATCGCGATTGTCCAGCTTGGCTATTTGGATCCGCCTCTCGTCTTCTGCTCAACTTCTAAATTAGCGCAAGGTTTTCCCAGCGATTCTGCGTCACGATAAACGATAGCTGGGACTGAATACGCGCCGGTACAATGGCCGCCAGAACAGGAGAAGCTGAACAATCGTTAATGCCTCGGGAAAGAGCGAGCGGAGGAGCGAAAACGAGATCGACGAAGCAGCATAACGAGCACTGAGTCACGAAACACTTTTCTCTTCTCTTCGAGGCAAGCAGATTCTTGCGATAAAATATTTACTCCGAGTCCTAGTCGAACCGAGGTGAATGCTGTTATCCGTCTCAACGGGACGAATCGATGCCTCGACCCTGCAAAATCACTTTCCCCGACAGGGATCACCGGAGAAACGAGGAGAAGCAGGTTCTCAGACTTTTCTTTCGAGGGTTCTTCCGTTCGTAAGACTTCTTTTTCTGTTCATCTTCGCGAATGGAGGAAAGATCGGAACAGAGTGGACTGGCGATTTAATCGAGCCCCATTGTTCCTCGATCATTCTCCATTGCTAGAGCGGTATCGCATAGTGACATTGACGTATACACGAATCACTGTGGAACGACATTATGGCGAATTACGGGGAAAATCTCTTTGAAAGCAACACCATTACCCGTCTATCGATACGCAAATATTTCACTCGACCGGTACCAATTATTCCCATTGAGGTAAACCGTGCTTGGGTCGGTTTAATCGCGGCCATTCATACAAATTGAAAGATAACCGTAGCCGTCAAACGCAGTTGCGGACTGTTACAGTTCGAGTCACGTTTCAGAGTAACCAGTGAACGGCGTATTAAAAATTAACGGAAATACGAGGCAAACAAATATGCATCGAGCTATTAGGGAAATAGAGTGAAAACCGTGATTACCGATAAATTGAACAGATTGTTGTACATGCGTATCCCAGATTACCATTAACTTATTCGTGTAATAAATTCGCATTCGTCGATAGATATATTTTTATTGAACGAGGACCGAACTTTTTTCTGCGACGATACTCTTTATTTAACGCATCATCCGAGATGAATTAATCTAGCAAGAGTATGAAAAGGATTAGCTACATTTTGAGTAAGCCGCTGCTAACAATGCAATGTTGTTTCTCGTCTCAGGCTGCATGTATACTCGACAGGCGAAGTCTCGAAACTTCGTTGCGCAATATGGCTGGGAACAGAGTGATGTTACGCGCAACAAGTGGAGAACAAAGTTTCATTCGAACAGTACATTCAACCGTTTCCTACGTATATTATGGCATTAAAGAAACGATCGAATAGAGCTGATGTTGTATATCCGTTACGAATCTATCTGCGCGGCGCACGCAACTTTATGCGAACACAATGTGTTTCACGAGAAACGGCGGCTATCATTTCGAGCCACGCGAACGAGTCGCGAGATATAAAAGAAATTGCAGTCGAAATCGCGAATTCACTGAACTCTTTTTCCCGGTTGTTTAACGCAACGCAATGCAACGGTTCAAAACAAATTGAACTAATTGAGCATTGTCCTGTAAAGCATGCACCAAAGTGCAACTCATGCACGATAATTGCCACCGCGTTACTACTAACTTGACACGACTTTGACGTGACGTTAATCTGCGATTTCTCAAAGTGCACGAGGTAGAGCTGAACCGACGGATAAGTAGGCTTTACCACCAGGTACTCGAAATACAGTCGTGTGTTTGTGGAGCGAACTATATAGCTCGACTAATTGAACGTGTACTTACACGCGATCGTCTGTAGAAGTAAAAAATTACTGTAACCGATTCGCCAACACTTGCAAAATTAAATTCAACCGCTCGAATTGGAATTCTAAACGGTGCTTTGAATGCTGACAGCTCACTGTTTTGCGAACCGCGTATATATAGCAGACGACTACGAAGCGAGGTTCTGAACGAATCTAAAGTGAGAGAAATAGCGGAAACAGCAGGATCGTCCGGAAAATAGCTAGCGTTCTTCAGGGCGGTTCCGCGGGCCGTGAAATGTGCTCGGGTAACTCGGTTTTCTACCGACGTGGTATCTGATAACACAGACGTAAACCTGAGATAACACCCTTACATACTAACCAACCACGTTAGTGCTTTAAGTTCGAGCGTAGCTGGGTATGTTCATCGCGTACGACAGATAAAGTTCGCCGCCATAGGTACCCATAGGAAAGCACGACTTGCACGGGCGTGTTTCTCTGAAAATGGCGATACCTTTGTTGCTCGCAGACGGATAATTCTGGATTTGCACGCTCGTTGCGATTAAGAAATTTCGTATTTCAGTCTAAACCAGCGTCATTCTACCAAACAGACGTTGAAAGTCATCGTTTCTCTCGTCCGGCTAATCTCTTCTGTCCAGCCATTGTACAGCTCCAACCTCCGGCACATGTACCATATCTAAACGACGGGTTCAAACGGTTCTACGCAAGCACAAGACGAAATCATGGAATCAGGCTAGGAAGCGGCAACACGACGTAGGCACGGTGTCGACTGTTGCGTCTTGAGGGTGGACGGAACCGGGACACTTCCGCATGCAAATGCGAAGGCGTACAATCAAAGCACCGGCGAGACGATACATATTCAAGCGGTCAGCATGGGTAAACACCGGTCCAAACGGACCGACGACGGTTTACCTCGGGTAGCTAGCTGGTGCAGCTGTAGGCACGCACACCATCGGCCTCCGCAACGTTCTGTATGCGGCGAGGAACACGTCGTGTGTAGCGTCGCGACGGAGGAGAGTGGTTAGGGGGTGGAGCAGCGGTAGAACGCTTCGAGGTACAGCCTGTATACACGGGGCAGGACACAACGGAATCTAGTTGGGGTCTATGGCGGATATACGGCGCGTACACGGCCGACAGGCCGAAACCCATCAATTTCCCATTCAATTCGCAGCCTCGCCTCTCTCGACGAGGCGAATGCCAGTCGGAATGACGCGACTCCTGCGAACCTCTGGATCCCCGCCGCGTTCCGCCCAAGAATGGAATCCTCTTGCACGTCGACGTAAACGTAGAGGCGAACGTCGAGGCGAAGGTCGAGGCGAACGTCGATTCCAGCCGTCCTATCCGTTCATTCTGTCCAGTCACGTAGCTTAATGCGAATTAAATATCAGCATGGAAGAAGGTGATACTTCTTACGGGGTGGTTCGTGAAGATCCACCCTTCCATTTTGATCGTGTTTGTACAGAAGAGGAAGAGGAATCGCGGACGCGTCGTGAGGAGTCGTTTTCATATTCCAAGAGCGTTATATTCCACGAGAATCTCTCGAAGCCGTGCTTCATATTCCGGGCTGAAGGTGTTGTTTGAATTTTAAACCGATGTGGCTGAGAATCTTGGGAAACTCGATTGTTCTGACTCGGTATAAAGCGGCGGTGCAATGTGTCATTTGTAACGCGGTAACTTTCGACGTCTAGTTTTCAATAGAGCTAATCAATCAAACGTCAAGCAACTACACGCGTTTCATTTTGTACCGATGGATATCTACACGCCATTGCTCGTATGCAAATTAACGACGGAGAAAATAAACGGTAGGGATAGTCGCTCGGCGTTGGAAGCTTTCAAAAACTAATTCGATATTCCAACTGTATCCGGCGATCGCGTTAGAAGCCGAGCGAAATCTTGTTTATTCACGGCTACATTTGGCAAAATCAATCGCGTATTAATACCCGCGAACTGGTTGGTAATTGGATCCATTGTGAACGCGATATCTTGTTTGGCAAAATACCTCGGAAATTCGATCGAATTTGCGTGAGTTTCACTCTCGTGTATTTTTTACCATTTCCATTTTACACAGCGGTTTTAATTTATAGAGTTTCATCGACGTTGAAGGCCCTGGTAATTTCAGGCGAACGAAATTGAAACGAGTGGAAATTACCGGGGGTACGGATGATGCGAGACATGAGTTAATCTCGAGTCGTTTCGAAGTTTATCACCGCAGTTTCGAATCGCTACAACGTTTCGTCGCATCGAAAAGGTAAATCCAATCAAAGTCTTGTGCCGATCGATGCATCGAACAGCGACGCGACTGGAGAAGGTAAATTTTAATTTGATCATTCGATCATTTTGGTTATTACATGTGGATTATGCGTTACCGCGTATGGTTACGATCTTTCCCGCAATTGTTATTTTATCTTCGCACACTGCACAGCTGTTTCATCTGGTTTACGAGCCCTTCGTCTTCGTAATTCTCATCATTATCTTCGTTACGCCCCGTTCGCTGGCTGCTCGTTACCGGTCGACGTCATCGTCCCTTAAACGTCCCAGATTCTATTCCCATCCACGATTTTCCTCGGCCAATAAATGACATCCTCGATATTGACCTTCCGCGGAACCGCCATTAATTCTTCTATCTTTCCAGTTTCGTTCCTAAAAGGACAAACTTCTCCCGATATTTCCTGACATCTGCTCCGATGCAACATGGCTCTGGAAAGTTCCAACGGAGTTATCCGCGTTTTACCGTCTTATTGGTCGCGTTTACTTCATTCGAGACAGCCGAGGATCGCAACGGTGAAACGTTTAATGAACGAAATAAGTTTTTACGTTAGAGCCGCTGATAACTGATCAGAGAAATTGAAAGGTAAATGAAAACTATATGACACAAGGAAATAAACGACTGTGTAATATCAGAAACACAAAATTTCAAAGACACTCCATTTAGACCATTTCGGTATCCGGCGTTGAGGCCTTTAGAACAGTCATTGTTCGTTTAAATTTCTCTCGTCCCTTGTACGCAGAAATTTCAAGTGTCGTGCAACAATGTCGCGCAAAACGAGAGCTCCACTTTCCGTGGCAGCGTGTCACAGGCTCAAAGACATCGTCGACGAAACGACGTAAATATTTACATGTATTTAACGAAGTTCATCTTGATCGTGAGACAGAACTGGGCCACGGATGCTCAAAGAGTGAGAAGGAATAGAATCGGCGCGGTATGGCGGCGCGCGTTTGTCGCCGGGGCCAATTAGCGAGGCTCGCGAGGCTCGTTTCACGTCAATTTCACGAGGACAATAAGCAAATTAATTCTCTTGGATCGTACTTTGATTTCGTTAGCATTTTCACTGAAACGACAGCCCCTGATGCTTGGTCGCGTTATTTCGCGTCAGCAGCGTCGTTATGAAAACCCTCAATTGCACTCCGAGTTGCACTTTACCACCGCCCGTCACTACCCCTCTACTAGTCCTCCCTTTCATTCTGTGTGAGTTTATACGTACGTGGATATCATCCTGTGTACGTGTGCAATGCGATGCACATCGTTCCCGCCCTCTCTCTCTCTCTCGTTCACTCTCTCTCGCTCTGATGTAGCGCGTCGAGGGAGTTTCGCGCGTCGATGCTCCGCAACGGCACAGATGCTTGCTTTAACGTCGGCCGTGTAACCACGGCGTCGCACCTCCGGCGTCGCGACGACAATTAAGCGACGCACGACCTTCCTTTGAACTCGGTGTCAATTTCGCCACCGAATCAACTGATTCTATTTACCGTCGAGTAATTACCGCCATTGGCGTATCCGGCATGCTGTGCCGCCTGTGAAACGGCCAATAATTCCCGTTCGACGCTTAATTAACGTGTCACGGATACTCTTTGCCTCGTCTACTTTTTATCCTCTTCATTCTATCCCTTCTCCTCCTCTGATCTTTTTTCTCCTTTTCCGCTACACTTCTTTTTATCAGTTTTTCTCTTCGCTCTTATTTCCTGAATAAAACACGAACATCGATGTTCGAACCCTGATTTTTACCATCCTCCCAAGCTCACGCAGTCAATTATATTTTAATCTCTCCTCGAGCGATAAGCATCTCGACCGACACAGAACAGGCGTCCGTTAATTACCCATGGATCTCGTGACATTATTATCCAAGCGCCCACATAATCAGCCGGCTGCTCTATCGAGAGACAACCGGGACAACTTTCTTTCCTCTTCACAAGCGAAGGATGTCCCGGTGACTAATCAATTTTCTATTCACCGTCAGCCTTCGTTGATGGATGACTGGCGATCGAAGCCAGGGGGTGGCAAACGGGGTTTTAATATATCATCATCTATCGTCTCTCTCAAAATCGGTCATCAGTCTTCCGAGCAGGGTGGGAACAGGCCATCAAGGGCACAGATAGGTGTAGAATCTTGTCGCGCTGTCGTCGCGAACAACGGTTTTGATGTTCAGTCGTTCGTGTCCAGCCAATCGATCCGTCGAAGGGACAACGTACCTGGCCAGCTTATCGAGCCGAGCAAGCCGTTTCTTTTGCGTGGAGATCTCGCGACAACGTACAGCGCAATAGGGGCAACGCGCTTCGAAACTCTACATTCGTTGTTCTCTGCAATTAGTCGGTTGCCGGACAAAGTCACGACACTCGCCAACACGCTTCGATATTCACGAGATTCTCCCCTGTTGAAAGTTACTTGGTTTTAGGTTGGGTTAGGTAAAATACTCGAAGCAAAGGTGAGGATTTAGCGCGTACAGTTATCGATCTATTTTGAGAATGTTACATTTCGACGTTCGAAAGATCAGTGAACGTACCACTTTCATGCGATATTTATCTCCATGCGTTTAAGACGTCTTACCATTGTATAATTTCAGTTTCGTGAAAGAACGAATCCAGGTTACTCGCAGTTCAACTCGAACATTTTGTTTCTTCTTATAAAATAGAGCACCACTTTCCCTTCGTTAGTCCTCCACGAGGAATTTTATAATGGTAGCTGCGTGACTGTGTTGCGTGCGTTTTATTAATCGTACTTCGCGACCAAAAAGCTGGAAAATCTATGTACGAAGGCCGTATCGGCGCCAAACACCCTGTAGCAATGAGAAAATAAATAGGGCTTGCTGTTTGGCCTCGTTCGCCGTTTCATGAGATCGTTTCTTCCCCGAAAAGAGAAGCGTCGTATCTCGAGCTTTCTTTCCTCACGGGAATGCAGCCCGGCGGATGTACTCTTACGGACAGAGATAATGGATAACCGCGTTGCAACGAACGTACGGCACATCGGCTTATCGCGAGTTCGCAGAGGGATGCCCAGTGGCGGCTTATCGACTCGCCGGCTTGACAAGCTTCCACGTCCTCCCTACAACGGTCCAGGATAGCTGGAAGATGACGAGCGCCGATCGAAAGTCCTGCGAGACTTTCGGTAGTTCCCTGTGAGAGTTTGTCTTATACCGGTTAGCGATAAAGGAAAGCGTCTCACCAGTAGCCAGATTCTGTTCGCTAGATTCTCTTCGCTATATTCTGTTCTCTAGATTGTCCGACGTTACACACGTAGCAACGGGACGGGATCGATAGCTTTCTCACGCTATACACGAAATTCCCTGTACGACTTGCTGGTTCCATGTAGCTTTTCCAATAGCACGGCGCACAAAGCGTTCGAAGCCAGTCTAGCCATGGATCTGGGACAATCGGCGGAATTTCTCGATGTGTACCGATTTTCCGCCACGGATCAGCGATTCCTTCGACCTTTATTTCCAGCGAATCGCACAACGTCGGGCGTCCCGTCGGCCCCTGGCCTTTTCCTGCATTTCGGACACTGCCGCGCCACCGGCTGCTTAAGTCAGGAGAGACTTCATTGCTTGCAAGATTTGCGGAGCGGCAACGCTTTGCTCGTGGATTACGCAAATTCGACAGTCGTCCCTGGATCCGGGGTCAGCGTCCACTCTGTGCTACGTATCGCGAAGCAAGTACGCGACGAGGGAAACGGAAGTTCGCGTTACGTTCAGTCGGAGACAAAATGAAATTCGAAAGCCTGCGTGGCAGGGTGTTCCGCGTTTCAGGATTTTAGAATTTCGGATGTTAGGATTTTCAGTGACCGAGGCGGGATTCGCGACACGTAGCAAACAGAGGGACAAGGCAAAAGTTTCCGCCATTGTATGGCGTCTCATAAATCTTGGATGACGAAATATACGAAGCGTGGGATTCGGATTCGCTGCGAGCTTTCTCATAATGAAACTTCCTCTGTCGAACGGGTGTATCGCGCGGACGCCTTGGAAAATTGACTTCCAACTCTGTTTGCCTTACTAAGCAACTCTAAATATCGCCGAGTTTAATCAAAGAAGACTTGGAAAAAGTAATGAGAGGGTTTTTAGATAAACTCGGTCCGTGTTTATCCCCTGTTTACCGTGTTAAAACGAGATCGAGGTTGCTCTTTCCTACACCGGGCGCCATTAGCAGCGAAAAAGGAGAGAGGGCAAACAGCAAAGTGGATTATTGGGACTGCACGTGGCTGTACTTACAGATTGTAGTGTACGTCCGCCATGTTCGGTCGATAGCGGAGCGCCTGGACGAACGCCTCCTCCGCCTCCGCGACGCGTCCCTGGGCGCTCAGCACACTGCCCAAATTACCATAAGCTGTAACAATCACAACGGAACATTTGTTACAACAGGGCCACACCGACGAAACGAAAAAAGTAACGGTTGCTACAAAAGGGAAATATTACTTCCTTTTCGATACTATCGCGTTTATTTATACGCCAGCTATAGAATTTAGCAACGACATAAATTTCTTCGTTATTCTGTCTCTGCGACTCGAATCTTCAAACAGCATCGTACATCACGAGAGTACACGAGAAACAATACGTCTCTCCATGATAGATTTTTAAAGGTGGCGCACAACTTCTTCTTGAAAAGCAATAAGACGCGATACAGGCACGGTCGAGACTCTTTCTCCATCCCCGGGGTTCCTTCTTTTTCTCCCGACTTCTTTCTCGGTTCTTTGTATTTACGAGCAATAAACCCGCGTGCACACGCGATCGTCGGTGCACACCGGATAGCGCGAATATCGTGCCACAGCGCACACGGTTGTAGCGAGCTCGCTTCCGCTTTTTATCTTCGACCAACAATATCGACTGTAAAACATTTTCCAGACCTTTCCGTCGCTGATTTGGACCGATGGCTACTCGAGCAGAGAGTAATAAATGAATCCGGGATCGTAAAGTTGCCCTGCAAACGCGTCACGGACCGATCCACCTTCCACGATTCCTCGTTTCTTTTCAATTCGAGAAATCGCAGGTGCGCTTTCGTTACACTTGGAATAGCTACTACAAAGTTACTCAAAACTATCGACTTCGGCGTTCGCGATAGAAAGTTTTGAAATTCTGTTTATCGATCCTTACAAAGTATCTTTGGCGATGATAGCGCTGCTGCAGTTTGAATGAAAATTTTAAGAAATGAAGTTTTGTGTAAAAGAAGTTTCGCTAGAAGGAAGATTACAGCGGATAAAAGAACAAGTAGATTACACGACATTGCCTTAAATAAGGTTTACTATTACGCGAAGTACAGCTCTTTCCCGGCTTGGCGAGGTCCCTGTACGATTATTTAAAAAGCTCTTGTATCTTCACGCTTCAAATTATTTTTCATTAGTACTTTAAATACTACCGCGCCGTGTGGTTTTAAGATGGATATAATCTGATTACGGGCTCCGTCCGTACACAAACGTAAGCAAGAAATAATTTTCATTAGCAAACAGTTCTCCTCTCTAGGGATTGTTTAAACGTGTAAACATTTAGTCACCTAACGCGTCTTTTAAAAACGAATAATAAACCGCTCGAACTCCACGTAAAAATTAAATCGTCGTAAAAAATTCTTAAACGACCCTGGTACCTTTTTAAATTCTCGAATCGTTCGAGTCGACTTTCTTCGAGCGTTTCCCGTTTCATTCTCGAGTCCTGAATCAAGCTCGCGTATTTAGAGCGCGTCGCGTTGGTCGGTAGCACGCTGCAGCGTTTGTCGTTAACGACATCGGGCCACGGTTCGAAAATTTTCGCCGTGCTTGGAAAAATAGGGAAAATTCCGCTCGTTCTACATTTTTCCCACGATCGAGTGTCCTTCGGTCCTTTGCGCAACGGTGGTTCGATCCAGTTAGCCGTTTCTTTTCAATTGCGACCGTGGCGAATGGGAAAGTGGAGCGCGCGCGAGCCAGCGAATTAAAGAGCACCGTGCACTGACTGTGCGATGTAAATGAACCGAATGATAGATTGAACGTCATAGGACGAACAAAAAGAAACGCGCCTCTTTAGAACGTTGAGCGAAATAATGGAGAGGAACGGGGCACGATGTGGCCGAGTGAAATGCGAACGCGAAAGAAACGATCGACGAAGAAAACACGGCCGAATGGAACTACGAAATCGGAAAATGATTATCCGTTATTATGCATTGCCACCTCGCACATTTTCTAGTATATCGTCGAACGAAATTCCTTTAAACGTTTCAACTAATTTACGTCTTCCGCTTGTTCAACGTTTTCCCTATCTTCATATACCTGCTTCTCCTGCCATTATTTTAACACCGAAATAAAAATACGATGCTTCTACGCCGGTAACACGGCGATAATCCACAAGCGGCGAGGTTGGCATTTTAAATCAGTCGCGATAAATAAACGCGATAAATCGCCGCAGAGCATATTTCATCGTCGTGCGATTCTATCGAATGCCGCGTTTCGTGCTACCCTCCACTGAGCTACGGCCCGATTTTACGCTCGTAACGCGATCGCTGGCTTCCTTCCTTGAAAATCGAACCCCTGATTCTTTCCCTCGAGTCACGTTCCAGTAGACTCGCGCCTAATCGTCTTCGCCGGGTGGAGGAAAAGTCGCGTTAGCGGAGGAAAATACCGGTCAAATAGACCTTCGATGGGATGGTCATCGTGCCAGCTAAAGCGAGTACAAACGACATCACGTACCGTAGACCTGGCTGACTTTGAAGCGAGATAGAGCGTGGAAGAGGAAAAGAAAAAGTAACGAATCGAGGAAAGGGAAGGAATCGACCGCAGAGTTTGTTGGACCAAGGTTCCATCCGGGATCTTCTATTTGTTGGCCAAGCCTGCTCTAACTCTGCGTCGTCTAACTTCAATAAACCAACGATCGATATGTTCCTACGTGATTGAATAAGGGATTACGTGGATTATTTAATAGGGAAGTTAAGTTTCGAATCGATCGAATAATTTCTCTGCTGGTTAAAACTTCAAAGAGAAGAGAATTAAGCGATTAAATAGACTGGAAAAGCCAGCGGTCGCTGTTGCAGCATGCGAAGCCTATCAACTTAAAACACAAATCTCTTTTTTTTTTTTAATCAGAGCATACGTGATGTGTTGTCCCCTGCGGTAGTGTTACCCTAATCTTCATGACCATTTCTCATATTTCTATTTCTCAAGGAAACACAACGTCGAGCTGGTTGTCATTCCTAAACTCTCCCACGTCAAACAATCACACATTCTACATTACACAGCGGCAGTTGCGTGACTCGAGTTATAGCAAATGCGCTCTCGCTCCATTTAATTTCCCGCCAAAAATCATTCAAAAGCAAACTGGTATCGATCTAAGTACGTTCGATGATCCTTAATAATGTAATGTAATGTAATGATGATCCTAAGTAACGTTTCTAACTACGTCGATCCTTACACTTTTGGTCTACTATGTACCTAGCTTTTACCTCGACCATTAAAACGATCCGCGAAGAAAGGCTTGTGACCGGACGGATATAGGTGACACGAGAGAAGGGTTGTCGGTGGTGTTTCAGCTTCGGTTCGCGTGACCGCCTCTCGCCCCTGCCAGCCGGCACCCTTTTGACGCGAAGATTAAAAGGGAAACAAAGGTGAAACTCGACAAAGCAGGTATGGAGCATCGTTGAAACGGTCGTCCGGCCAGCTATGTTTCCAAGAACATTGTCTATTCGAGGGAACTGTGACTCGCCGGAACTCGGTGAAACGAAACGACCGCGATAATAGCGTTCGGAAACTGAGGTGGAACCGAGCTCGGTGAGAAACGGAATCCAAAGGATGCGTCGGACCACCTACGGGTAATTAGGAGGCCAGGGGTGCGATATGAAGTTCAGATCGGTTAGATAAAGCCGGTAAAAACGGCCGGAGGTGGACAAAAACGGACAGAGACGGATAAGCGAAACGATAAAGCTCAAGTAGAGAGGGAGAGAGAGTGAGAGAGAGAGAGAAAGTCGCTAGGGAAACCGATGCACTTCGGGTCTCGAGGGACCCGTATCACTGATTCATCGAGCGAGAGTAGCTGAGTAAAGAGGAACCAAGGAGAGAGGATTACAAATATTCTGGACGATATATTAAAGTTTGGAAAGAGGTGGGGTAAGTTGATCGGAAGATGTTCGAAGTATTTATAACTTTATCAGGATACATAGAAAAAGGTAACTGACGTAGCGGATAGACAACGATGCAAACTATAAGGGCAGAGAGGAACGCGTGTATTCGCAATAACGCGAATAACGTGAGAGAGGCGATGCGACAAATAGAGGGAAAGATAAAACGATCGTGCGGGGTATAGACACGGCAGTAAAGGTACAAGAGGACGCGTCTAGCGGAGATATATAAAAACAACGACGAAGACGGATAAGGACTGAGGACGATAAAAAGTGGACAGGTGGCGGAGGAGGGTACGAAGCGACTCTCGTCGAGCTGGTATTGCATGTCGCGTATCCAGCTCAGCCGGCAATTTTATGTACACGGTAGGCGGATCGTCGGTCAGCCGGCAAGTTGAAGATGAGAGGCTGGATAGCGGGGGTCAGCCGCGCGCCGTCGAAATGAGTTGCCGTAGAGAAAACTGCCAGCGATATTCGAGCGACGCGGGCGGAATTTCATTTTTACATTGTGCTATATATTTCGTCCTTGCGGACATATCTGTCTTCGATCATCAGCCGGCTTTATCATTAGCACGCGACTCCCTATTATCGTTATCTTTTTAATTCATCCGCACGTGCAACCTATCTTTATTACTTTTCCTAGCGACTGCGGTACAGAGGGGACACCGGGCAGGTAATTAAAATGTTAATAGCTTGGTAAAGTGGCAATTGTTGCTGGCTGACGTATTCAACATTGAATATAAAATACGACGGAATATGATGTTCGATGCTTGGAAAAAATTTAACGATGAACTGCGTATATTAGTTGTACGTCCCTTAGGTATATAACTTTCAGAGTCGGTTAATAACTGCCACGAATAGGAGACCTTATGTTCCCCCTTGCAGAAGTAAGTCTCGCAATAAAATTCCCATTAATCGATACGAAGAGGAAAATAATGAAGGGAAGGGACTCACCTTTTGGAGGGTTCACGTGCAGAGCTGATCTATATAGGCTCTCCTCGTCGAACCAGTCGGCGTTCCTTAATAACGTCTTAGCCGACATCAGACAAACGAGTACCGCCGTAGCTAGCAGCACTGCCCTGCCTTTCCTTCTCGATCCGTGTCTTCTTGCTATCTGATAACATCCAGAGATCGCGGCTCCGACGATCAAACACGCGCCCACGCTCGGTAAATAGAGAATCCTCTCGGCTATGACGAAGCCCACGTAAAAGAACAAATTGCTAGCCGGTAGGAAGGGAAGCACGAGGAAACCGAGGGACGCGGCGACACTACTCGCTGCTGCCTGTCTGCTGGCGAATCCGTTGCTCCAAATTAATCCATTGTTAGGCCTCTTCGCGCAGTAACAATCACCGATCGGCCCGTTGTTATTGTTGTTCGCCGCTCGACACCCATCCGTGTGACATCCTCCTGTTCGCCTGCCGGCACACACGGGACACCTGGACGACATGGAGCGAGGATACTGCACGAGATGTAGACTAGTCTCCCGGACTGGTCGACGAAGCGTCTTGATCGTCCAGATCGAGGCACCGATTAGCGCGGTGTACAAACAGGCGGATTCGAGGTTTCTCGCGTCAAGGAGGCTCGTGATCCGCGGCACGGCGTCCATGGACCAGTCGAAGCTTAGTGTATTGGGACAAAGTAACATCCTGGCGCTTGCTGCTGGTAGGTAGAGGAATGTAAGACCGCGTGTCAGGCGAGATGGGTGCCTGGCGGTCGGATTGTCCGCGCTCGCGAATTCTGGCCTCGTGCCGGTAATCCTCAGTCTACCAAGAACCAACAATGCCAAACTTCCAGACACGATGCCGATGCTACGTGAGCGAGTCAAGCCGCAATTCACCTGGAAATACAAATAGTCCAAATCAATTATAAGTTGTGCGCGTTGGATACATAATTTCTGATCAGTCAACTGTGTCATGTTCTATTTTCTATCGTGTACGTAAATGAAAGGTTTCGTTGGTTGGCTCGGTAATTGGTAATAAGATATTCCTAGTCAGTGATTTGAATAAATGAATGGTGCATCGAGCGAGTAATTCATCACGGTCTAATGGTTGTCGTTCGTTATGAAGTATGTACACGCTTTTTAATCGAATGGTATGAAACCGTTGACAGACGCGAATCACGGCGAATGAAGATTAATTAAGGGCCGTCATGGTTACGAGCGCCAATATCGATGTTCATCCATAATTAAACGAGGAATCTTAATAATAATTGCACGTGTTTCGACCAAACAGCTGACTCATCTCTCTTCGTCGGCGAATTAAACTGAACGATTTGCATCCGGCGACGGTTTCCAAAGTAATTTAACTAGGAAACGAAACCGGTCTGTATCTCTATCGGTCAAAAGAGTCGCTCTTTCATGTCGAAAACATTAATTTAAAAGTGCTACCCTTTGGAAACCCTGTGTTTTCAACAAGTCGACGTGATGGGGAGCAACGAACGTCGGCACGTATTTTCCTGTCTTTATTTCAGGAAACTAGACGCGTTCGTATATCGTACGCGGTCAAACACCGAGCGAATAGATGACGCTTCCTACTCGAAAAACAGAGCGCCGTGGATAGAAAAACCACGGTTGTAGATCGCAAATATCGATTCGTGTCTATTTTTCCATTCGCCAGCTTCGTGATAGACAGAGAGGAAACTCTTTCGCGATCATAAACAGGATCGAAAAGCATCATGATGACTCGTGTGGCAACGTATGGCAGGTTCGTGTCGAACGTGTGTTCGCGTCTGGCGGATGACCGACGGAAGAGGAGAATTCGTTCGATCGGGTTTGGCAAATGAAGCGCCGATATAACACGGTGAATTTCGTTTTTCGACGATTTGTAGATCGTGGTGCGAGCGAAATAACAGTGGAAGCAGAACGAAAAAGAAACAAAAGGGACCGGAAAATTGTTGAACAAGGAAATATAATTTTATAGCAGGTTACAAGAAAATCGCGGGAAAGGCGTGCACGGCACGCTTAATCGACGCGATGCTCTCGAAAGCCGGCGCGGCGTTCCGTGCAAATGAAAAGTAACGTCGAAAGCTTTTAAAGCGAACCGTAGTGCGGCGTAATGCGAAAGCGACATTTTAATGGTAAATTGCGGGGCCGCGGAAGAAGTCGTGGGCGATAATTGCGAGCTCCAGAATTGTAACCGGTCTGGCTTTGTTTCACGTCGATGCTATAATTCGCGATAGATTCGTACGAACGTTCTTCCTTCCCCTCTTAACGATGCTTTTAATATTACTGCACCGACGCCACGTGAAAAATTGGATGCGACGGGACCCTCTACTGACTAAATCGTCTCGCTTCCACTGAATAGTAAAATAGTTTTTATCAGTCACCGTGGGAGTAGGAATTACGGACAACGATTGACCGTGAACCCAACGAATATTCGTGTTAAACCAGATAACAAGCGAAGAAAGATTCAGAAGATACAAGTAGATTAATCTGACTAGTATCGCGCGAAAGGTCTAATTACACGTGGCAAAGAATATATAGTAGAGAGAAAATTATTTATATATTTCATTGTCAAACTTAGTTTTCATTGCTTCACGCTATATTCGGTGAGAAGAATCTGTGCAACTCAAGATTACTATATCACCTTGGTAACTAGAAGGGACGTTTACAGCAAGAGCACAAGGGACCTGTTCTTTCATTGAATAAGAATGGAACGGTATGCGAAACTATGAGATACCATGAACGAAGGTCGAAAACTTAAGCAACATAGAAGTACCGTATTGTTACAGCTTTTGAAGAAAACAAGTTTGAGGGAAAGCCCGGAAAATCGAGGAGTTATGCTCGAGCCGCGGCGAATTCGGGCTAATCAAGGGACGATAGCTCTCACAGGGTGAAACTTTGGCAAGTTTGCGACGCACGAGTCGAGAAGGAATAATTCGCTACGGTAATGTAACCCAGTTACACAGCGTCGCTGACATTTTCGGTGCCGCGATAAACCGGGAATTTTGGTTTGAAGTTCGACGAATAAAGGACGCCTTTGACAAGAAAGCCGATTAACGAGGATTTAAGCAGAGCTACATGGGCCTCCGTCGTAAATGAATGGAAATTGCTCTCTGTCGTTTTATTAATAATTCTCTTGGAACGTGCCGAAGCTCTTTCCTTCTCTTTGATTTCTAACTCGATGACTATACTCTCTTTCATATCTTCTAGTTAATTATTTATTTATTTGTTTATTAATGATTTAATAAAAAACTGTTCAGTAGGAACACATACAATCATCGTCATTATGTATACGCAAGCAAGACACGAATATGACACTGTTTGATATGCGAGGAGAAAGTTAAGAACCTTGGAATTCGTTAACATTCATAATGACCACGTTGACGCAATTAAAACGACCATAAACAGCGTGAGGTAGTTAGTGATTCTCGTATGAGAAGAAGACGATATCTCAAGCCGGGCCAAGAAACATGGAATTTTGAGACAGGATAGAATTTCGCAGCTTCTAAGTATACCGTTTAGTACTTCGCGTGCAACTAGCGGGTCCATTGTAAGACGTGGATGCTTGAGCGATATTAGAATAAGTTTAAGGTGGCTAACACTTAGACTTGTTTGATAAAGAAACGAGTGGATGAATTCGTAATAGCAAAATATATTGAAACAAGTATAAATACAGAGATAGAGTATGCGAATTCTGATCGTCGCTCGCTTAATGCAACAATACCAAAAGAATATCATAGGGAACACGTTCATACATTTATATTAACGGACGTTATCACAAAAAGTTAATCTTCTTGTGTAACTCTAGCTGAACGTTACAAGAGCGATAACAATCTACTCATAATATTTTTTGTTTGTAGACCTTGTAGCCTAAAACAACGTTAGTATTCAAGGCTACAATAGTATGGATCTCCCCAGTCTTGAATTTTTTCCGGTTCAACCCGGGAACTTTTTCTACTGCCATGGGCCGCTACAAGTCGATACACAGTAGACGAATAGTTATGGACAATAGTTAGAACACGAGCAACATAAAATTATACTTTCAAGAAACGGAACAAAGATGAAAGAAAATAAAAGAATAGAGCCAGCAGAAATCTCCCTAGAAAACCGTTTTATTCTGGTCGAAAAATGGTTAACTCTCGTCTATCTTGAATTTTGAGACGACGCGACTCGATGGAACAA
Organism: Bombus fervidus; assembly: GCF_041682495.2. NCBI lineage: Eukaryota > Metazoa > Arthropoda > Insecta > Hymenoptera > Apidae > Bombus > Bombus fervidus. The sequence goes on from NC_091524.1 coordinate 5,112,460, forward strand.
CGGCGAACAAGTGTGCCATAATAAGAGGAAAAATATGGACGATCAAGAGCAAGAAAGATAAAACAGGGACAACTGGATAGGACAGAAAGGAAGAACTACCGAGAGATCGGCCTCTCGCGCGGCGCTACACTCGGAAGGGTGTCAGGAAATGCGAACGACCCTTGGCACCCCTCCAACGTTCGTCGGCTGGTTGGCTGGTCCACGACATGCATCACGCCAGGCGTCTGATGCATCCAGCGCATCCGGATACGATGTGCAGGAGAAAAGCGAACGCCTGGAGGTTCAGAGTCGAAGGGTCTAGTCGTGTGTCTGGAGGTGGTTGAAGGTGGTTAAAGCAGTCTAGAATCAGGGCGTGGGGAAACTAAAGGTGGCTCACCCCGTGCATCAGGCCACTGTCTCTGGCAGAATGCTGGCCTTGCTCTCTCGCGTTTGCACATGCTGCGTCATTATCGGTTACAAGGCTTGTCTTGTCTTGTGTACCCTTACCTTTTGTACCCTCGGCGGTTGCCGTTATGCAGGGATAATGCACGCGTGCGTCTGAGATCTAAGAAACCAGGCGAGAATTTCTCGTTATATGTGCCTGTGGTGCACGTGCGTACGCGCGTTAACGCCAACAGAGGATACGATATTCAATATACGACGAATTCGATATTACGCCAGTTGGTTACGATTAGCGTTCTTGTATACGTTCACGAGTAATTATATAGAGTAGTAGAGTAATTGCACGACGTTATCGGTTGACGCCAGCAGGCCGGAATAATCCGTGCGCGGCTCGGGCCTCCTCGTCTCCGGACTCACCTACTTCCGCTCGTCAGCGGTAATTTGATTACGTCGTTCTACCGGTAGACCGGTCCATTTTCAGTTGTTAATATTCGTAATGGCAGGCGGATCCGCGCACTACCGCAATCCGGCGTAATGCAGCTCTCGAAACGTTAATTTACGATAATGTGTCCGAGGCACGTGAGATGCGAGCGACTTGCAATCGACGGTCTGTAAATGTTGCAACTTCGACTTTCCACCCGGAGGCTCGTTCTTCCGGAGAAACCTCGCGATACGGAGAAAACACGAGACGAGGGAAAATCACGGCTCGTAAAATCTGATAGGCAGGATCTCACGGCCAGTCCATAAATCCCGGCTAGTTAGTGGCAGTTAAACTAGCTGTTCGACGAGGTCGTAGGTGATACGAAATTGAGTTATAAAATGGAATTTCGCGCGACCACCGACGCAACGAGGAATGTAACCGATACAAATACAAGTTTGGATCACGTATCGATAGTCTTTAGTCGTATACAGAATCCCCGTCGAAACGTTTAACCGTAGGATTAATCCACGGAACTGTCGCATTCGTAATTGTGTTTCAAACACTCGACGATGATGAGAATGTCGCAAACCTAACCCAAATATGCAAGTAATCGCGTTTTGTTCCAAACACGACATCCTCCGTGAACAGCACGTACATCGTAAACACACGATACGTCAATTACAACATCCTATCGCTGTGCACCTCATCAGCGGGACTTACCCTAGCGCATTAGCAACCCTCGATCGATACGCCCTCCTCTTGCTTCGCGCAGTCTAATGAATTATCGATAAATAACTTCCATCGTCTTCCACGTAGCATCTTGTGTGCACAGTTTGCACCGTGTTAAACCACTCGATGCAAAACTGCGAAGATCCATCTCCCTTTATCGAGGCCTGTACCCAGGGTAAGGTCCCCGAAGAAATTTCTTGCAGTCTCTTACCTTTCGACTCGACTCGCCGCGACAAAGTTCCCAGAGGAGACACAGAGCCAACGAGGATATTCCCGTTTCCTTGGCGAGGGTAGCCAGGGTCGACGACACAAGGGCCAGAATCAAAGGAAATGGCGACCTGGTGCGCTCGCAGTGGGCGCTGTATGCGAGTAACGCTGACAAGGTCAACAGACAGGCGAGAAGATCGGCACGACCGACCACGCCGGCCACTGCTTCGCTGTGAATCGGATGCGCCGCGAACAGGAAGCCGGTGATCGCGTGGCCGAGATTGTTTCTTTCAGGCAATACCTGCAAAACGTAAAAAATTCTCGCTGAATTGCTGAACAATAGTACGCGGATTGTGCGTCTCTCCTTCATTGTTCTGGGTACAGAGGCGGTGTGTTTTTTAACGCAATTTTTACGATCGAGGATAATGGACCAACTCTTATACGGAAAATAGGAATAGGAGCGATTTAGATAGTCATCGAAGGTTTCTATTAACCTATTAAATGTTGCAGCAACGCGAGCGTAGAATAGATCGAGAAATGGTATTTTACAGGAGACGGATTCGATCATTGGGAGTTTTGGACTAATTTGTTAGAAATGGAAATGGAACACGAATCGTTTCGTAACAAGACAATGATGTTTAATTGTCTCGCGCAGTTTTCGATATATTCGACGATTGTGCGGCAAGATAAAAACCGATTGCACTTATTCACGGAACGATCAGCGACAATGGCATTGCGGACGTTGTTATTCGGCGAGATTGAAAAAGCTGAAAGCACAGGACCGAGGCTCTTGAAACTTGAAACGAAACAACGGATTTCCCCTGGTAATCCCATTTCCATTACGATAACCATGGCAGGTGACACGCGTGGCCGTCAAGGGAGGACGGTGGACGCGGTCGCACGCGATTATTAACGTAATATTCCGGAATTAAATGGACTGGTAAAATTTTATTTCCAGCCAGTCGCCATAACGTCTGGTATTATCAAGTCTGCATGACGTACACTCTACAGGTGTCACTATTATCTCGTTTCCTGCTGCTCTGACGTAAAATCTGACCAACGCGATGCGCGCGACGGACGAGCAGCTTGTCCGGCTTTAATCGAAAAGCAGATGAACCAGTCGAATTCTCCGAGCCTCCAGCCCCTTTCCTCTTCCTATATCGAATTAGTTTCTCGTTTGAATAACCGATAAATTTCACCGAGCTTGCCAGCTTAATTAACGTTATTATACGCGAGTGGCGTGTGCTTTACCTTTCTGGCAACTCTAACCACAAGCACGGTGCAGGCGGCGTGTAGCGCGACGTTCACCAGATGATAGCCCCACGGTTCCAGGCCGCCCAGTAGATGATTCAGACGAAAGGTGGCCACGCAAAGAGGCCTGTAACTTCCGTGAGAGCCTCGATCATTTAGTGGCGTGCCCCAAAAATCGTTCTCCAGCAGCCGGTACCACGGCGTGCTGGACAGCAGGTCCGGATTCGTCAGAATAGCTCTTCTGCAACAAAAATATAACACGATCTCGTTAGCGACGTTTTCATTCACACGTATTATACATGTCGGGTTCTCATTATGATTAGAGTTAGGGGCGTGTAATGAATCTTCATTGGGATTAGCCATCGTTGTTATACAATCGAGGTAATGTTGATTAGCACAAGTGTGAGTATTACAGAATAATCGCGGTGATTAGACACTAATGACAATGGTCCTAGGTTCGATAACGAACCTGCGGTCAACGGGATAGCATAATATACTTTCCTCCAAAGTCTAGGTTTGACTCTTTATTAGCAACGTGAAATATCCACAGATCGTAAAGACGCTGTTTTACTCGCTGATGAGATCGCAGATGAGAGAATGTGTCTCCATCGCGGTGATACTACAGAAGAAAACTATGATGGGGTGTGTCTCAGGGCACGAGATCATCGGATTCGTCGAGGACAACCCTCGTTCAGAAAGTGAGGGAAATGGACGTTGCTTGTTGTTAATTGGTTAATTTCTATGTTGATGATTAGAGAAAGATGCTAGCCGCCCTTGAGAGAAAATTGCTAGTGGGAAGCGTCGTTCGTGAGAAAAGCAGATTTCCCGTACCTTCTCGTAGTTAAGGAGTTAAGGACTGTTAAGTCCGTTTGAAGGACCTTAGTTAACTAAATTCTAAGAATTATAGCGGGTCCTCAGGCTAGCTGAACATGTCCTGTGGAGATGCATCGACATCTGGTAATCGTCGTGCCCGAAGAATAGGGTCTGTGTGTGGCGAGCCACGGGGCAGAGACCATTGCAATATTTACCGTCAAGTGTCTCTACAATTATTTCTTTTTAACGAGAGCTTTACAATTATTCTATACCTCCATTAGATAAAACGTTTATCCCCTGACGGCGGTTACGTTCGGCGACTAGTTGTCGTCTCGAGCCCAAGCTCATTATCGCAAATCTCGGACAATTATAATTAAAGTATTGGGGATTTTCTAAAGAGTTCCAAAGGAAAGGCCCGGTGTCCTTTCATCTTCGACATACGTATGAGATGATATTGGATGTAGTGCGTTAAATAATCACTCCGTGTTTAGGTCAACAATATATTTATTAACAAGTGCCTTTTTTTGATCGCGTCGCGTATCGCTCTCGGTTTCGCTAGTCAATCTCGCTGCCCGGTTACAACTCGACTTTATCGCTTCCTGGTTCAAACTTAACTCGATCGGATTCGATTCTATTCTTTTTGTCGCCCCTCAATATCCCCACTATCCACGCGTTTGTTAGGCGTTCGCGACCGTTGCCACGCGCGCCTTCTTCTCGAACATTCGGCGGAAGGACCATTGGGATATTGATGGCTCATTAGGCACTTCGCTTCAGCGATATACATTGTTGGCGAGTGCCGTCACATATATAATTTCAGATTAAAATATACGTTTTAAACATATTTGAATACGGAACAAATCGTTAGTCGTTAGTTTCGTTCAAAATCGAACGAAATTCGACGGATCGTTTCGTTTCCACGGATTTGTCCAACGAACAGTGACAAGCAACACCGCGGGTCGTGGCATTTTAATCGACCCACACGATCGATATTCATGAGCGTCGCGGTGTTTCGGGCTCGTCTCGAGGCTGTGATACCGCAGGCGACGCACCTGAGCCATCGTCGTCGACGGGGGAAATGGGAACAGGGCTCGATGAACACCGAGCCAATAATTTCGAATTCCACGGCCCTCCGATAAGCCCCCTCGCCCCTCAACGAGGATCGTATCGCATTTTCTACGTGAGCTAGCGATCCACGCTCGAGACGGCCACGATCGACAATGGAAGCAAACGCTGCGCTGGTTGGATTCTTCTTGCGTGGAATTTAGATCGAACACCTGTTCCCCTGTGTTACTATAATCGAGAAATCAAATAGACGAACGGCGTCGTTCGTTGATTATCGAAAGACAGTCTCCGCTATCTACTAAATTGTCGATAATCGATCGGTTCATTTGTGAAAACACAGTTATTAGTTTTGTAAATGATTTTCGTTCGACTTGCTGGGAAATATATGATAAAACGGTAGTGATTTGGTTTCGAAGGTAAATTAAATGATTTTCGTTTAAGAAGATTCAATCTTTTTGGCGCGTTATAACAGCAAATTGTTCGGTAAACGTAATTCGTTTTGTTCTAATGGCAAATTTATAAAGCCTTCGAGCGTGGCGATAATTCTCCCACATCATGTATCAACACATGTTTAACGTGTAATCTATATTTATGCAGCATTTGATTTCCTGATTACAAACACGTTACGTAAACCTATCAGCTTTGGTGTCTGCTATTGTTCGAGGAAATTTGGACATGATTTTGGTAATAATGCTGATCGTTAATATATATTGCTGTACAAAGTAACAATAATTTCTTCTCGTAGAAGAAATTGTTTCATATGTTTGTCGTCGTACAACGTCAGATTGGAGTAAGTTTCGTGCAGATTTGGAAAGTTTCGACACGCAAGTTTACCATAAGTTGTTCGGACGAAACAGTTGATCGTTGCGTAAGGGCGGCGTAAGATTTACGATGTCGCAAAATTCATTAGAATTCGGAACAATTCTGCGCGACGGTGCTCGAATTCTCTCGGTTTCCAGCGGGCGAAACACTCGACACATTTATATGAACGAACGGATGGCACGTAAACTTCCCTCGTCGCTGTTTATTTCAATTTCCGGATCCTGTCAGGCGACGGTACACGCGCTCACGCGAAATTCCAAAAGAAACACACAACCCCGTCGATATTGGAACACGCGCAACGTTACTCGCCCCTCCCCTTTTTCGTTATATTATTGGCCTCGTTAACGTCGATCGATTCGTCGAGCGTAAAACATTAACGGTCGGCGTTTGCTTGGAAATATGAATGTTTAATGAAAATTTTTCGTTCGACCGAAAATAAACAGTTTCCAGTCGAAACTCACGAGTTTGCACTGTCAATAAAATCTTGTCCAGTGATTTTATAGTTATATATTGTCCGGTGTGTTCAAATTCATATCGATGAAAAAGAAAAGAACGAAGAAAGGGAAAGAGAAAAAGGAAGAAAAATGGAGACGCCGATGACGACCAGGACCGAGATACGAGCAATTAAAGGGTAAAAGCAGATCCGCAGATCAACCTCTTGGAGGTCTCTAACGTTGGGTAATCCAAGGTATTAGTCGGAGGCATCGGTGATATTAAGCATCTGTCAGAACTGTCGCGAAACGGGGACACTCTTCTCTCTCTCCCTGGCTGGTTCCTCTCTCAGTGTGTACACGTTCGTGGTATTCCCCGGGGACTATTTCTGACAGTACACGTGACGTTAATGAAACTCGGTCCCCGGTCTAACGGAGCAGTTCGGAACGTGACTGCACGCGGAGGGTTCGCAAGGCTGCAAAGGGTACGTGTACGCTCTTCTGCAGCCCCTCGAGTCGACGCTAATACCAGTCCAACCCCTTTAAGCCTGGCCTCGTCGACTTACGTAAGGCTATGGGATACCGATTCAATTTTCCGTGGCTTCTTGTCGAATCGAAAAGCGCTTAGCTGCCGGTCAAATTAGAATTATTGGTCGGCCGTTACGGCGTCCGAGCGAATTAATAAATTACAGCGTGTGCCGGTCGCTCCGTAGAGCCTCTCCCTTTCTCTCTGCCCTGCGCGCTTGTCCCGACTCGATATAGATACCAGCGGCGATATTAAAATCGGCCGATGATTAATCTTCGTAATCGTGGTTGGGCCGCCGTACACCGAGCCACGCGAAAGAGGTGGAAAAGAGAGAACGACTAAGTAGGGGTGGATGGCGAGAACCGAGGCAGGGATGACTGTCCTATCGATTGCACCCGGTTTCTATAGCGAGTCAGCGCCTGAGCCGAGAGAAAGAAACGGCTGGCCGGTGTTACTTTAGGCTCGACGATCGACGATATTGCTGCCTCCCGTTTCCCCTGACGTCGCTTTTTTCTTCTCGCCGGCCAATTCGGCTTTTCTCCCTTTCTTTTTTTCCGTCCTCTCGCTGTTTCATCTTCGCTTCAGCCTTTGCTTCTCGTTTCACGTCGGTATTACGGAAATCGAGATTGCAAGGCTCGGCTTCGATACACCTATCCCTTGACGGTAGCCACTGATTTGAAAGGTGGACATCGGTGTCGCGACATAAATATTCATGCGTAATTTCGCGACAGATGACAATTTAATTTCGCGAAACGGCACAATTAATCTCAGATCGACAAGAATTATTTATCGGATTCGTGAGGAAGCGGAGAGAAACGCTGGCTGAGAGAGCGTATTGGGGGGAGAGGGAAACAAGTAAAGGGTGACTGCGCGTTAAATTCCCGCGGCAATGGACGGCGCGACGCTTCGTTTATCTTTGGCGAAATAATATTTCACACACGCGGCACTGACAAAATTCGATAACGTCCGCGGGCATGTTCGATGCGCGTCGGTGAAATTTTTCCCGCGATCCGCGAGCCCTTCTCGCGTTGATTCTCGTTAAGCCCCTCGGGGTAGCGCGACAAAATTCAGATACAGTCGGTGGCCACGGTCCCGTTCGACGCGATGCGACAGTAAGCAGCACCCGGTCGTAAATTGTCAGGTGTTACGATCGCTTTCTATCTCTCTCGTTGGCCACGGGGACGTGACTTTGCCGCTCGGATAAATAGAAATTCACGGGACACGATACGGGGATCGTTTCTTCGGGAGCGAGAAGCTGCCGCGCGATCCCCGGGGGATGATGCGGCGCCCGGCAATTTGCACGACATTCCCTCGCGTCGCCACCTCTTCGTCCTCCGTCTTGCGCGCCACCCTTCTTTCTTCTCCACTTCTCCTCGAGCAACCACTGGGAACGGATCCCATTCCGGGAGAACGAATCAACGACGGGGAAAGAGGGCGACGGTTTAGGTAGGATGCGGGGCCAAAGACGTCGGGAAGAACAATAAAAGGGCCGTAGTGTGAACCGTAGAAGAGAAAGAGCGCGACTACCTCGGTGAAGCTACATTATGTCGGGCATTTCCCAGAAGATGGTCCCTGGAGCGAGAACCGCGAAGATGCCGGTGAGGGAGGACCAAATAAATACCTGACTAAATCGTCCGGAAAACTCATTCCATCCCCGGGAGCGTTTTAGGAAACCTCGGCCGCAGCCGGCTCGTTCGAGCGGCACATCGCGCGCGCCCCGTTTACCTCGTCGCTGCCGCTACCATTCTCCCCCAATGCCGCTGCTGTGTGCCATGCAATTTCGAAAGTGAGGCTTAAGCTACGGCTGCTAAGTGTGACGGAAGGAAAAAAGTGGCAGTCGTAAGTTAAGTCGTAAATACGCGCCACCGCCACGCGCGATCTACCGCGCAAACTCTTTCATTTATTCGCGTTCTTCGCTGAATAAGAAGTTGAAAAAAGAAAGTGACAGATGATGTTGAGACGTTTGCATTTGAGATGTCAGGGATTGATCAGCGAAGAAGGGCGATTTGATGTTTCGGATGAATCGCATGACGGTTGGAATAGCGAAAGGCAAGAGTGGTGAATTTGTACGATTCTCGAGTGTACGTAAAGCGAATGCGAGCTCTTTGTCACACGCTGCCGGCACTCGCAATCTCGTGGTGCAATAAACTAGGGCTCTCACCGGATTCCTTAGCAAAACAGATTTTCTAGGCCGATGGCCTACATAAGTAACGGAAACTTACTTCGCAGCCGTTGTCCTTTGCTCTCTGTTCTTCGATGACTCTATCTTTGGTCGATAAATCAATTTATCCAACGAATCGATACACGGTAGAAATGTTACCGCGAAAGAAAATAGCTAAGGAACAACATACCTAGAAATTAAATTATTTCCAAGAATATTTACCTATTACCGATCGAATAATCTTGTCATTAATACACCTAATGATTGTACATGCACGACTAAAGACAAATTATTCAGTCGATAGAAAGTACCTCCGTTCACAGACGTAACACGTCAGCCAATGTGGATGCTGTAACCGTACTACTCGCGTAATCGAGCGATCGTGGCTCGAGAAGATTCCGGAATACCCGTAAAATCGTTACACGGAGTAATCTCGCTTATTGAATATTTTACGAGCACCGGCAACATCTTAAGCGCGTGCTTCTACAGTAGTATAACCACGAAATGGGTCAGACACGGTAATCAGGGGCCAAGAAGGTTCGAAGCTGGTTTGCATCGTAAAACTACCATCGGGCTGCAAAATGAAGAAACAATAAGATATACCCAATTTCTGACTCATCTTTGGACTATGTTTATGTTTTTACACCGTGTAATATTTGATCGACGACGTATTTTACGATCGCCGATCGTCATCCCGCTCGCCTAATTACACGTGGACGTGATTGTCAGAAATGCCGAGCAGTCGCTGAAGCCGAAATATTCGCCAACTTTTGTCTTCCAAAAACTATTCGATATGCATCATCAACCACGATAAGATCCACAGACTTTCGTGTACCACGAAATAACGGAAGTTATTCAATCTCGAGGAGACGGGACCGCGAAGTCCATAAAGGCAAATATATCCCGCCCCTGGAGCGCGCATCGAGAATATTCAGAGAACTCGGTAAAACTGCGTCCGGACCGAGGCCACGGAGTAAATCATCGAGCGTTGCTACTGTTTTATTCGCGTATAAAGTTTCAATTTCAGGATTCGAAATTTATTAGCGGCGCAACTTTCGGCCACGCGAGTATCGACTAATGGCGGAGAAAGAAAACCGGTGAGTTTCACCGACGATGTTCGGTAATGTCGATTAAGCACTCACCCAGGAGGATATTACACGGTTACTTTTAGACCAGATAATCTATTTATCCACGTTTGGTCTATTCATCAAATGAGAAAGATAATTGATTATTCATCGGAAGAAAATTAATTTAACCGCAATCGTATTATTTATAACGTATCGAGACTCTGATAATGAAATTACGATCTCTTTAGGTCGTTATATTATATATCGTAGAATATAGTCGTACCAGTAATTAATATATTTTAACGATGGTTCATCGAATAAGAAGCAACTTCTAACTCAGTGAAATTTTCATTCATTCGGAGAAACACAGAATAGAAGATCGACCTTTTCGGCGATTCCAACCGCGACCTTTCCAACAAATCACCGATGCAGAACTTTGAAACATTCGTTAGAGCTGCTTTATCGAAAATCAATATTTAAGCGCGATACTGCCTTCGACGTCGAAGCAATCGATGATTCGATTAACAAAATCTAGATAGCGCAAGGAACTCCGTCAAAATTCTCCATGTCCACCCGACTCGCTGGCCCATGGCTGCCCTTCTTTTTTTTGCACTTTACCTGAGCGAAAAAAGTTACGGGTCTTGCGACGTGTTACTCGAGCCTGGTTTCTAATTGTCAATAGAGGGCGTGAAAATCAGCGAACGAAAATCGATCCGATCGTACGCCTTCTTTGAGGTATAGCGTATAAAGAACGGGGAAGAGCAAAAAGGAGGCAGACCCAGAAAAAAGGTATGGAAAGAAAGGGGAAGGACGATGCTCGGCAGGCGCGCCTATATAGCTTTTATACCCCAAGAATCCAAGAACGTCGTAATAGAAACCCCTGACAGGGGTCAATCTCCTAACGGTCGATCCCGAAAAGCCAACCTACCTTCCATTCATCGATCACCCTGCTCAATCTCAGCTTCGATCTAGAATCTAGACCTATTCCATTCCCGAATAAGCTCGCTCTAAAGTCATCTGGCTCTCGTTCGACGTTCAGCATACCAAGCCCGCTTCCATTTCTCCGTTCCATCCTTCTTCGCGCTAACTTCTCGTCTCTCTTCTTCTCTTTTCGTCTATCTCTACCAGTTTGATAAGTTCTTCTGCTCTAAACTCGAGCGGAAATATTTTGAGAATGATAACTGATTTCAGAGGAATCGAATAGGAGATAGAAGCTGCTTCAGAACTCGGAAATCTGCCACGTTTGACTCTACGTACGATTCTAAATAAGAGAAACTTGGCTACGGAGTGGAACAGTTCCGTATGTGAATACGAGAGGTGTACTGCGATCGGGTTCGCGGAACGCGAGGCTCCCACTGAAATTACTCGGTCATCGACTAAACACCGAGTAAAGCTGAGAAGTTCGAGGGAGATCAGTGAGCGTGGTATTCATCGATCCAAGTTCGTGAAATCACTTCGCTAAGCAACGTCGCAACTCCCGAATTTGTTCTCTCCCCGGTGAATCGAACTCCCTATAGAATGAATGGAAATCACGCTCGGGTGCGTGTAACAAATTCGCATCACCGTTGAAGCAGCCAAGGGATTTCGCCGATATTCGAAACTTTTCTATCGTTTCTTCGGCGTTACGCCGCTTTACAAAACGCCAGTTTCGTTCCTGGCTCTCGAATTCGAAACAATTCCATTGTACGCAAACGGTGGATACCGTGGACCGATCGCCGAAACGAACACCAGCGGCCGGTGTCGCGAGAACAAGCGACAGAAATATCCCCGGGACTAGCGAACACGAACGAGCTGCGGGCTTATCGGGAAATATCAAATTCACGATATCGAACGTTTCAATATCGTAGGTTCGCGTGTTCCTGTTTAACACGGTAAAGCCACGATTATCCGCAAGTACAGGCTGTGTAGAGGGAAACCTCCATGTACACCGCGTTCAGTCGTCGTTTCGTAATGCTTTATTTTGCATCGAGAATGGCCCGTAGCCAGTGTCGTTTCACGGGTCCCGCGGATTCCCTGTCCCATAGGTTTTCGCGTATCCGTACGGTATTTTCCCTTTTATCCGATCACCCTCTGGCACTTTGCCATCGTCCAAGAAGACGACCACGAGAGAACCAGTCACTTCTATTTCCCCTGGCAATTCGCTTTCTCTCTTTCTCTTTCTCTTTCTCTCTCTCTCTCTCTCTCTCTCTCTCTCTCTCTCTCTCTCTCTCTTCCTATTCGGTAATAAAGGTATCCCGTTTTCTCTAGCTCGCCTCTGTGTCTCTATCTGTCCGCTCGTTTCCTCTTCCCGTCTTTTCTCTCTCGGCGTATTCCTCGCGAACGAGCGCCCATTTGCACCCGGCCCTTTAGCGGTGGAGGACGTTGCCTGCTCGTTTCTCGAACCTCTCGCCAACCTCGGCATCTCACTCCCTCGACTCCAGTCCATTCACGCCCCTGCTTTCCTACTCTATTATCGACTCCATAAGGCAACGGTACGCGATAGAGAGAAGGGAGAAAGAGAACGAGCGAAAGCGTGATTTCTCGACCGTCTGCTTCCTCGACCTTTCGATTCCTCTTGAACCAGTACGCGGTGGCTTATTAAAGGGTAACTGTAGATGTTCGGTAATAGAATTAAAGGGTTCGCAATTGCGTGGAAAGTGAGACGAGACGTTTTCGCAAGTTATTGGGCGATAGACGACGAGGGTTAGTTCGACGCATGACCTTCGCCATTTCGGTTTACGAGCTCGAGTCGCAATAAGGATCACCCAGCCAGTCCAAGGAAAATCAATGCTCAAAGGGAGGAGCGAGGAAGAGGAGTCGAGCACCTGAAGACCACTCTTCGTAGATGCTCTTTGCGTTATTACATCCTCCTCCTCCTCTACTTCAGCCCTTCTGCGCAGTGTGGCATTCTAGAAAATAAGATCCCCCGGCGAACGATGGACGTTTAACCTAGATAACGTGACTACTACTCTTCCTGACGTTGCTGCATATCAATCGTTCATAACCCGAGCAAGAGTTCGATGGAATTCTTCGCACAAGTGCTCGTTTCTGATGCATATATTATTAGCCCATTAACGACCACTGGCGTGTTCCCACTTGCGTTTTCTGTGGCTACATAGCAAAAGGCTAGATAGACCACTTATCGGTAATTCTGAACCAACGAGAAGAAGAATCTTTTGCATTGGTTCCAATGAATCCCTTCACAGAGCACGGTAAAACAACGGAACAAGAAACGAACGATTTAGGAAAACAATTATCTGCTTATGATCAAGATTGTGAATTCGTGACATTGAATGTACAGTATTAAATTTATATTATTGTATGTGACAATTCGCAGCAATCTGTTTCGGGCTATTTCGGGTATTAGATGAAACTTTTTGAACTGTGCTTGCCTTAATTGCAAAATCTTGTAACCTTAAAATCGCATTAAAATTACATTGAAATTGCTCGACTCCAGTGTGTCAAGCGATCACGGCTGTTGAATTATTGACGCGAGTACGAATAAAACATTCCCTGATAGATTTTAGATACTTTACGAGATATACAGCGTGCCTCGTCTAACTTTATCACCCGGAATACCTCGTTTGTTTCTGATAATATTGAAAAGTGTTTCACGAATAAATTGAATGGTTTCGAGGGTGGCATAATTTGACGTAATTAGTAGATGAACGCGTACATACGAAGATGTTTCTTTAGACAGAGTTATATTTTTCTTAACATCCTTAATATTTACTGATACATTTAACGCTATGAGAAAGAACCGTGTCCGTGAAAGAAAGGAAAATGATATCAACGTTTCGCCAGAATTGCAGATGGTTTCATCAGGGTGTCTGGAAAAACGTTGTTTAATATAGATCTGTTTGTATTGGAACAGTGGTCAGGATGACGAGGATGAATTCCGGACCCGTAATCGAGATGACGCGAATTCTCGGATTGTTCATGATGAGTTGATCAATTAAAGATATTGTTAGCTGATCACCGAATCCGGAAATCCACGTCATCTCGATCGCCGATCGGAAATTCTCAACCGATATTCCTCGTCATTCTAATCATTATTATGATACAAACAGATTTATATTATTAAATATATGAATGCGATACTCTGATGAAACCAACTGCGATGCTGGCGAAACGTTGGAATTCTATTTCTTCTGGATACGTCTCTTCTCCGGATGCTTCGATCAGAGTTGAACGAAACAATGTTAAATGTATCAGTGGTACGCGTAACAGTATGAGTAACGACAATCCAGGCCGTGAAATCTCGACTTACTCGAACGTCGAAAAACAATTTAGCAATTTAACTTTGACCCTTTGCACTCGAGAGGCGATTCTCAGTCACCACGGCGTTCCGTGCTGCAACTCCAGTGACGAGCGAGAGACGACAATTCCTATTTATACTACATTTCGACATCTCTAATTGATGAGAATGCAATATTGGTTCGTAAATTGGTTCCTTAACTCTTTGTGTTCTTTGTTAGGAAGCGTAAAGTGTTAGACTTTAAAATGGAGATAAAATATTTAATCCCATATGCCTCCGAAACCTATGGTTCTGACAACGTCTCCAACGTTAGTTCGGATTCGACGATCATGGTAAAAGCATTATAGTTTAGAAACTCTATAAAAATGGTTTTCGGAAGTGAAATTAGCCGAAATGAAGAAGAACTTGATTTGTAACTGTTGAAAAGTGAGATCAATTATATTCAAGAATGCATCTTGGTAAATGCTTTATAAAATATCATAAAAAAAAAAAAAAAAATACAGAAATTAATATTACTGTTGAAGTAAGAAAACTCTACGTCTGGTCTTTTTTCCAACTATGGGGAAGAGCAAATAATTCCAACATAGAAATTCTTCAACGATTCCAATCGAAAACCTTAAGATCCCTAATAGATGCACCTTGGTACGTCAGCAACGAAACGATACATCACGACCTCAAGATACCCACAGTCAAAGAAGAATTATCCAAATTCAGCAATAGACACAGCACAAGAGTTAACAACCACCAAAACCTCTAATTACTAAAATACCAAAATATCCACCAAATACCAAATATCCATAAAATACCAAATAACCACCAAAATATCTAATTACTCAACTACTCGACGCGTCGGAAGAGATCCGCAGGTTAAAAAGACATTACACCTTAGACCTAAGCACTAGATTCAAATAGAATCAAACATATTATAAACACTTACTAATCATGTCATAGTACCACGTCAGATAAATTTACTTAAAATTCTCTAACGAGAATTTATTGTAAAATAAATACAAATAAATAAAAATAAAATCTGGTCTTTTAGTTTTCTCAGGCCATTGGAGCCATCGACAGCGTATAGACAAAAGACTGGGTCGAAGGCAGACCATAAACAGTACACAGGCAACGTCGGCTTCAGGATTTTCAGTCATAGGGTAACACTGCTAGCGTGCGGATCTGGATCAGCTGAATTATATTCCGATTTGTATTTACACTTCAGTATTTAAAATATATTTTCTACCTTACAATTTATCCACGCGTTCCTTTGTATTCACATACATCTAATAAACTCAACAATTACAAAATCATATTTTCAAAGATGTATATACAGATAAATTATTAGAATATAATGTTTTTGTATAATAATTTAATTTGTATATAAAATCATTTTACGCTAGCTGTAAGACACGCGTCACGTATACGCTAAATCATCCGGGTTCTTCATTCTCGAGTGCAAAGGGTTAATTTATCAAATTTAATGCATGAAAGGCAAGGGAAGATGCGAAGCGTTATTCTTGCGTTTACATTGACTGCGAAATATCTGCTAAACTAATAGCTTTTCTACGTAAATTGGTTAATACCTTTTGCACAAAATGTCCAACTGAACCGAGTAATGTGCTGAAAAATGTATTATTCCATTAAAAAAGAAACCAATGACTCTCGTACGTCGTCTACGCGTTCATCTATGGGAAAACTATTCGCGTCAAATTATGTCCCTGGAACATTTTTTGATATTATCAAAAATAAACGAGATATTTCATGTGATAAAGTTGTTCGGGACACCGTGTATAACGAGTAGGATCTACACGAGACGGTTCCGTCTTCGATCCCTGTGGACGCTGCTAATCGACGAATAATCGACTTCGAGGCCGCCGTTCGAAAGATAGCCGCGCTAATCTGCATACGAATCCACCGGTAGATTAAAACAAACTGCTGAAAATTAACGCGCTAATCCAATTAACGTGGACGAATGGCGTATCAGTGGAGAGGCAGAGGGGCAAAGAAGAACAAAGGACCGTTAGCCTGGCTCCGGACAGGAAAATCAGCGCATCAGTTTTAACTGAAAATATCCATCGAATTAGGACGCTGCACTTGATTAAAATTTCAATCGGGAATTTACGCTAGCCTTTTGCTAGGCACACGTTCGAAGAACCGAACGCAAATATTGAATTCCCGGTGGATGCCTTGTTGAAAATTCGTCGCCAGCATCGGTGCTCCCGTCATTCGTTTTTCGTCTAGTGGCAATATCGCCCAAAGTCCCAACCAGGTTGTTCTCGATCCTCTATATGTGCCGATGGAATTCCCTCGATTAGCCAGGGATTAACGACTCTGCTACTAGGCACAAACAAATATCTGTTAGCTACGATGAATATGGAAAAGCAAAGACTCCATTCCCTTGACTTTGTCGCTTTATCGCGTCAACGTAGCGGTTCAGGCTACGAAGAAAGCTGCAAAGCACCGAGAGGCATGAAGAATCGTTCTGGCTCAGACATCTTTGTCCCCGAAGACTCATTGTCTCGAATTTGATTAGTCGGTAGGGGAAGTAATCCAACGTTTCCTTCGTGGCTGTATTCGTAAGAGAAAGAGAGAAGAGACGAGGAGGAATCGGAGAGGCTGTTCATAATAAAATTCATAGCATCGCTTGGAAATCAGACTCGGCGCTACTCGATCGCCACTTGAAACGTGTCTTCTCTCTCTTTGTCCCTTACCTTATATTCCGGCGCCACGTTGGAAACTTTTCTTCGGCCTCGCGGGTCCCATTTACGCACACTCGATCGGCCCTGCTCAGACGGGACTCGTTATTCCGATCACGAGAGAGGATTTCGCTGCTCCGCTTGCACCAGAGAATCTTTTACGACTGCCGTTCGTGTCGCCAATATCGACGACGACTACGTACTTTGCCTGTATAATGCGACTACCAGTGGGAACGTCCGTGCACTGCCAGGATTTACCTGTCGCCGCGAACAACCGGTATCCATTTCTTACCGAGCGTTTATCGTCCACCGGAACGCTTCCTACATGCTCGGGAAATAATTTCGCGACGACGTCTCGATCGTGGAAGGAATTCGAAAGCGGTTCGCACGGCCCGGGTTGAGCTGTTCCTGCACCGAACAATCCACCATGAATGTAAGTAGAGACGATCATCGACGATACTGTTAAATTAGAAGAGATTTACAAGATTTGTTATGCAACTTCAATTTCATCGAGACTCTTAGACGCGCGAATATATAAAACTCAAGAGAAAGAGAATGGCGCAAAGAAGTAGGATGATTGATTGTGCGAAGAATACTAGGGGAACCTTCTTGGGTGACAAGGGAACAGTCAGGAGAATGTAACAAGTAAATCTGTGACGTTACGACGAAGAAAAGAAGAAGGAGAGTAAGACAAAGAATGTTGCGTTTCGTCCGCGCTCTGCTAGTGGGCTCACCGATAACCTTCCTTGGCGAGTATCTAGCCTCGAACACGACGACCATGAAGCTCAGGTCAGACGGGTATATTTATACGGGTAGAATGGCTAGACTGGCACTTTCAAGAATTCTATGGCTATTTCTAGTCACGAGAAAACCAATTGTTCTAAAGAACGAAGCTGTTTCACGCGCAGTTCTCCCATACATGAGAATATCATAGAAAAAAAAAAAAAAAAAGTAGAAAAAGCGAAGTAGGGTCGTATCGCTTTGAACTAGAACGAAGGACGCTCGGTGAATTTCGTAAACGCTAATAGCGATCGAGCTCGCGTAACACGGCAACGAGCGGAGAAACGCGCCGCGCCATGCAATTCCGAGAGCTCGTAAAAAGCAATGGACGATCAAGGCCGGTGTAAACGGCGAGTAGCTCCCTTAATTTTTCATTAGGGACCGATATACCGACTGAACGACCAATAACGTTTTCTCCGTTCGGCATCGAGGACGAAGGACGGACGAGGGGTAAAGAGACGTCTCTCTACCCTTCCCTTCACACCCCACGCGCATTGTCTTCGTGGTGAATAAAGTTGCGGTCGCTATTGCTGGGTGCACCGGTTGTCAATCCGGCACCGTTCCGGTGTTTAATCGTGCTGCTGGCGGCGATTCGAGGCCACGTAATTCCATTCATCGACGCGAAGACAAATTGCACGGGCCACAATGCTCCTCGGGAGGGGTGAAGGGTTTGGTTGGCGCGAGGAACGCCGCAAGGGGTGGCGCGGACGTTCGATCGCGGTTACAACGGGAAACTATGGCACGAACGAACGGTATAGACGTGTACGCCATCCTCTCTTCTTCCCGCCGCCACCATGGTGCAGGAGCCTCTTGGACGGGGCAGAGGGATAGTAACAGGCTGCAGGAAATTCCTTGCTACTCGAATAGTTTGAATAACTACCTCGTCCGGCTTCTCTCGACGACGACGATGCGCGTCCTACGTATCTTCCAGCCTGTCTCCTTCGTAGTCGTGTTCTCTCGTGCTCCACGAATTTTCCCTTTATTCCGTTCCGATGCTGCTACGAGCTTCTTCTTCTAGAATACTAGACAGTCGTTGGGGAATTAGAGAATTCTGTTATGCTTCGCTTTCGGCGAACCAGCATCGATCCCTGTCTATTATTTCTGATTTAAATGGCTAATACTGTTTACGCCCGTGATTACTCATCACCTTGAGGGATAATCGTTCAGGGTCTCGAGCAAATGCCTGAAAATTCCGATATAACACACTATCGAAGAGCTCCATTGTAGGCGGTAAATTGGACAATGGATCAAGGTACGTTCTTCCTCTTTAGATGCTGTTATCCCTGGCCTCGAATTTTCGAACGCGCCCGCGGCTTTGATGCGATTTTTCCGCTGTAGCGATCAAGGGATATCATCCCCCAGCCGCTCGTTTGACCATTGCAAGCTTTCCGTCCTCGGGAATGAAGGATCCTCGATGGTCAGCTTTATTACGACAGTTAATCGGACTGGGTACATCGTGGCGCGAGTAATTGCAGGCAAACGCTGTATGTAATGAGTAAAACGTGTAATGTTGTTTGGGGAAGGGTGGATCGAGGGGATCAGCGGATATAACGATGCGTGCAATGGGGCCACGGTACAAAGAGACCACTCAAATTAATTCGAAATAACGGCTGCAAAACGTTGCCGATTTGCTGACCGCTCAATCGGCCATTTTTAATAAAATCCTTGACCAACGATCACGAGAGATACATCGCGTGTGCGCTCGGTTTATAACGAACTATCGACCCAGTGATGCTCGTGCGTGATATAACCATAACGTAAGTACGTGTTCGTTAAATGTCATTACGTGACGCCTCCATGTTCCACGCTCGAATTAAACGACACGTAATCACCAATTTCCGAAAATTTCGTCTGGTAGGAACGCAGTTCAGCAGCAGCCGTTCGAAGAAGCTATTCGTCTTCCAACTGCGTATCGCAACGTCGGTAAACAGATTTCGGCTGACAACTGATCGAACGTTATACGAAAGAGAACGAATCGCACCTACGTTCAAAGTCGATTCGACGAGTAGCACGGTTTATTGGTTAAGTCGTGGAACACTCGAGACGGGTTGGTCATGGATGAAAAATGCCCGGTTTCTCGCGTCTTTCATCCGGCTCTTTTCCTCTCGCGTTTCAAAAGGATGGAACGTAAAGGAAGAGAGGGAGGTGAAACGGCGCGAGAAGGTTCACTCTGACGGAGCATCCGAAACCCCGGAGGCTCTTTATGCCGATCCACGTCGTTCCATCGTTTCCCTTCGGATACCATTTTCCCTCCCTCTCTGGCCGGCGCAGCGTGGCGCGCTGTCAAATCACCCACGTACCATCGGCATCGACGTTTTGTATTCAATCGCGGTTCACCCGCGGAAAACGGCGCAGCCGTTGCAGATGCAGTCGATTCCACGAGTCTGCGGCAATAACGACGCCTATATTCGTCGAGGATGGACTGGCTGCCTCTCGGGCGTGACGTTGAAAAATGCTCGTGCGATCCATACCGACGGGAACGCGACGAGGATCCGCGTGGCAAACCCCCGTGTCGAGAATCGCTGCATACAAACTGTGGAATCGATTCGCGGAGACGTTTTTCTCCCTCGGCTAATCCGGAGCTTACGATTGCCGTTGAGCGAAACAGAGGGGAATGCGCGGACGATCGAATCTCAAAGCGAATGGAAAATTGCGCGGGTAGATGCGACGCTGAGAGAAATTGCGATCTAATTGACGCTAAAGCGCGAAACATGAGAAAGGAATCGGTGAAGCTGGTTCGATCGGCGCGCGTTCCTCGTCGTCGATTTTCTAGGCTGGGTCACGATAAACCGTAGGCGCTTTATTTCAACGTGGTGTACGGTTCCCCCGGCAACCTATTCAATTGCGTGTACGTAGAATACGTCTCGCGTTTCGATCACGCCGATGGTACATAGGTATTCCGGATCGACAGACACGACGCGTTCGATCGTGACGTTGAGAAACGCTCTTCGGATCCCTGCCAACGCGGATCCCCGTCAACGCCGATGAAACGCGACCATACCTGGCAACCTGGATCCACGAGAGGCGTCTTTTCCCCTGACCTCGTGAATCTTTGCTGACGTCAACCAGGATAACGAACGTTCGAAACGAGAGGTTGCGTTTCCAGCGTAAGACACGACAGGGGTTCGATTAACTTGGCGCGGCGAAACCTTCTCGCGTTACACGGTTGCGTTAATAACGGTGATTTATCGCGGCTTCGAAGAGTTTCCGATTACCGGGGGAATCCGTGTGTCTCCAGGCAGCAGTCTAACAGCCTGCGGCCAAGCCACGGCTGTCCAAAATGTTCGGAGAATCCTACGGAGCGGCCGTCACTCACGTGCATCTCATTCCACGTCTCTAAGTATTCAATGCAATACACGCTCCCGCAGGAATTCACAGGCTACCCAGGAATCCTGTGTACTAACTTCCACCGTGGTATTACCGTGGACTGACTATCTGCGCCTAATCAACGTGCTACACAGGCTAATAAATTCTACCGCTTTGTAGCCGAGAAAACAGCGGGGGCTTGCGCCAGCACAATGCAAGACGTTGATCGGCCGGAAATGCGGAACTCCTGGAACGAGGCGAAACTCGAGCAACAGAATCGGTAGCTGAATCATCCCCGGGCGAGAACCGCCCTTTTCGCAAGAATCCGTCGCAAGAATAACCGAGAGTTTTGTCAAACGAAAATCCCAGTATACACAAAAGAAGCAAACTCTCTCGCGTTTCGATACAAAACGTCCACGGAACGTCGAACGGTATTATTCAGCCCCTTCAACGCGTCCCACGACTAAATCCCAATTCCACGCTACAATGGACTATCCCGGAGATCGAGATCGTGCAACCTTCCTGCCGATTAACCGCACAGCCGATTCCGACGAAATCGAATGCTTTTGAGATACTCTATTTTCCCCGTGACAAGATTTAAGACAACGTAACGGGCAAAATCACATCCGGTTCTGTCTGCAACACGAGCAATGGCTAAACGAGAGACACGAAACGACGGTGACAGTCGGAGGATCCACGAAACTATCGGGACTCTGACAAATGAAAGACCGGACGCGGTCGCCTCTTGCGGTCGCGCGTCGCTGCGGAGACGAAACGCGCCGGGCAATCTCATTGCTGGTAGCATTCAGATGAAAGGCTATACCGACTGGATGCAACGCTTGTAAACCAGCCACGAACGAATCGGACAAATCCTATTTCTCTTGCGGCGGACCCTTAAATTGCGAACGAGATCCTGTGGCAGCATCGCATATGATTGCTCAAAGCTTCCGCTAACTACTTGTACCGCGATTCACCTGTCTTTGCCTCTCTTTCTACCGATTTCTCTGGCTTAGTCTCGTGGTGGTTATGAGCGTTCGTCTCGACGTTCGCACGTTTCGCAGACCCATAGGGGGAGAGAAGCATAATCGTGGTTGCCGGTAGGAATCGACGATGATGCCAGCCCCTCTTCCATAGAAGCGCCTACTAGGCTATAGAGAGAGAACCGCTCGTCGTCGGAATATAACGTATATATCCGCAGGCTGGAGGTAAGGCATTGTTGATTGAGCCTCGATGCCGAGTCTCGATTCTACCTTCCATTGTCGAGTGGAAAGCTCGAGCAGAGCAAACGGAGGATCAGAAAGCGTGAAGGGCCGAACCGCTAGGAGGTGCTAGGCATAGAAGATTCCAGACGTGGAAAGAGGAACGAGAAGAAAAGGGGAGTTAAGAGGAAAGTAGAGTGAGAGAGTAGAATTCGTAGCGGGAAGGCTTCTCGAAACACTTTGCGAACGCTTGCAGAATGAAGCTGAATGAAAGGGAAGGAAGGACGAAGATTTTGAAAACTTGGAAAGACAGGCAACGCGTCTTCCCTGGTCCTTTCACTGTTTCTTCTTTGCGATCCTATCGGTTAAAAATCTTACCAAGTATCTTCATATATCTCAATTGAATTACAGAGCGGATGGGAATCGCCGTTTCGTCGACGAGCTGTCACGAAATCGAATGGCCCCGAGAGTCTCGTGGAACGTCGAAACGAGAAGTCAGCGAAGCCCGACTGGCGGAACGGTAAAAGATCCAGGATTCTATTCGGAAAGCGAGGCGTTCCCTGGCAGTCGATCGTTCGGGAAGAATAGAGAGAAGAAATCGGAAGAGTACGGAGGAAATGAAGATTCCCGCGAAACGAAGAAACGAGCGAAAATCGAGAGACCGGTGCAGGAGAATATGGGAGACGCGTGCGCGACTCACTGTTCGGCCCAGCTTCCTCGATATACTTATCGGCGATGTTGTGGGAGGGGTGGTGCGAAAAGTACAGAATCGACGAAAACGCTCCGGATCGACTTGACGAAATGAAACGTGGAAGCCGATAGATGCGAGATGCCAAGCTGAAACGGGGTCGATCGTGGCTGCTGGGGAAATAAGGAGCCGCGAGGCTAGGCAGTCCGGGAGCAGCGAACGGAGGATGGGGTGGCGCGCCTGCGGCACGTAGATAAGATTCATGCCGGGAAAGCCTGGAACTTCGACGGGCTGTGAACGAGGCCTAAACCCTGGCCGGCTTCGCGAAAAATCCCGGCAAGTCGAAGCGACGGGACGCGTTCTCTTTACGATATTGGCCCTCGGGATAGATTCGATGGCGGGTTACGAAGGCCTCGTGTCTCCTATATCCTCGAGCCAGTGGAGGGTTAAACTAGACGATTTTCGCCTAAGGTCACCCGTCGCCTTTCACCTAGCACGATTTCCTCCGTTGGGAGCCGCTTTTAGAACCGACTCGGGAAATAAAATTATGGTGGCGGGGATTAGCTACGGACCGAGAGAGTGGGTAAAGTTGAACTTAAAATAAAACGGAACTGGTTAACTTTTCCCGTTTCCCGCGGCTTTCGCTGGCCCCTTTATTTCACCGCCAGTTTCGGCGAACCAGTGAGATATTTGCCGGCCCTTTTCTTTGGGAGAAATTAAATTTTTTTGTCGAAGGGTGGGAGATCGGCGCGGATAAGCGAGCACGCCGAGAAGGATTCTTATTTATTCGACGGCAGCTTTGTAACGCTACCGGGGGAAAACTCTTACGGCAACTTTTCCTCGAGCAACGGTCGAAACTTTCAACCAGCCTGTTTCCATTAATCTCTCGTTTCTTCGAGCGCTGCCTCGAAAATTATTTTTGAATCTTTTTCTGCGTTTCTCTGCCGAGGCCACGAGCAAACCTCGTAATTAACGAAGACGCTGGACGTGTTCGTAAAAACGTCAAAGCCGGACACGATTTTGTTCCTACCGTATAAGACGTATTTTTTTTTTTCTCTTCCCGTCACTCGTCCCGGTCGACAAGCTAGAGGCTGACGGATGTTCCTAAGCTTTTGACGAGGGTCCAGGAGCCAGGGAATACGGCGAGCCTAGCCTTCGACTAAATAGAGGCCGTAGTAACCATGGAAAATTGTTTATCGGCTAGGGCTCAGCCTCGAGGGATTTTGGAAACGCTCCATCTTCTGTCTTTCGAAAAGACCGGGCTGCCATTAACACTCTTTGTTCTTTATCCGCCTACATACATTTATATATATATATAATGTATATATATAAAATTTATATAGAGATGGGGATAAAAGTTCCTCCATCAACGTCAGATACTATCCCTTTATTTGTTAATTCCGACCAGAGACCGCGCTCAGAGAAAAAATTCACAAAGGGATGCAGATAAATGGGCTTGCACATTTCTATGTCGCAGCGCGTACATAGAAAATAATTTTCAAAAACATATCTTTCGAAATCAATTTTAAATACATAGGAATAAAAACGTTAATCGATTCTAACTTCGCCAAGCAAACACGCAGTAACAAAACGTAATTACAAGATCTAATTTCAAACTACGAGCCCTATACGATCAGTTGTACAAAGATCGAAGGATCTAAACGGAACTTGAAATACTCCCACTATATTGCAGGACTTATCCCATCTTTGAATGGTTAATTTCGTAACAGGTCGATAACCATCGGCGACCTAAAGTCAAACAAGGGTCACGACATCGGCCACGAGCTATCGGAGGGGCTTGATTTCCGGTTAAATCGATGCATTATCACGAGGTGCTGGCCCCCGGTGAAGTTTCTGACAAACCGAACGACAAGAGGGCAGAGAGTCGCGGCGTGCCACGGCCATTATTCCGGCAAAATAACGTTGACCTGGATCGGAGAAGCAGTTCTCCATTTAATGGGGCTCGTGCTGGAGGAGCCGTGCGCCGTGCCTTCGAAGCGAACGCGCGTCGTTATTAGGATCATTGACGATTCATTTCCGGCATATGACAGAGAGTGTTTGATAGGACGGAACGGGGTCAAGTCTCGCGCGTCATGCCGCGCGTCGTTTTGTCATCGTCAACGGGAGGATCGATCGATCGCCGACACACTTCCCCCTCGAAACAACCGAATGCGCTTGCTTGCTCGTCTGTCATTAAGAAAATATTCACTGACCATCACTACGTACATCTTATCTCTGATAAATGATAGCAACTGACTTCCAGGAATTTATCATGTTTTGTTACGTTGTGCCTCCTAATGGATTAAGTCGCCGTGTAAGTATGTGCAAAGCTTCGAATAATTATCATCGAAATGATGGCACGAGTGGATAAAGATTATTAAATCTGAAGATTATTTAATCGGTCCAATCGCTTTGCCATCCACATTTCTGAAACAATAAAATTTCGGACGATAGAATACGTCGATCTGAACAAAAGCAATTTCCATTCCTATGGTGAGTTGTGTGACACGCTGTCACGTGGACGTTTACCTCGAACGACGTGTCCAATGATTCCATCACGGGCTAGGGACGCGACGCAACACGTGTACGATGATGGAAAAAGTTGGGCGAATCTTGAACCGCCGAAAACAAAAGGGCTGTAGGCGACGTAATCTTCGATCGAAGCCGGACTGTTAACCAAGTCGGTCTTTGATGGTCCAACCTCGATCTGATCAAGTCGAGCGCGAGTCGTTGGCTCGTAAAGATGCTGAATAACGTCGGACTATTGGCTAAACCGGTTATCTTCGCAACCCGATCCGAACTCGCCTCTGTGTTACTCGAGAAACGTGCTCGGTTTCCTTCCCTTTGATCATCAAATCAATTTATGAGTCCCGCGATTGATTCTTCGAGGAAGAGACGATCCAAAGAGCATGGCGGACGATGGAAGCTACGAAGGGACTGGAAGAACTGGAAACTTGGCGGCAAGGCGAGTCCTGCGCCAACTAAGTGATAGCTACAAATTACCGTGGGGCGAAATTTGATTACGCTTCTAAATCTAAGCTTCGTGTACGACGAGCATGGGGAAACCATTGAATCCATCAGGCGGACAACTCACAGGACAAAGTTTCGTTGCGTCCACCGGACATGGATTTATCAGGAATCGCAGCACCGCTCGTGAACTTTCCCTATTCTTATTACCGCGATAAATAACAGTTTCACGGCGCACGGTTGAGTAACACGGTTATTTTTCACCAGAGCGTGGAATTTATACTTTGTCAAAAGCAACGATATTTTAACTGCTAACATTGTTGCTTCTTGTCTGGCATTCGATTAAATCCGTCGGACCGTGTTGCAAAATTGCAAGCTGTCGCGTGAATGTTGCACAGTGTCCTTTTAACAATTAAACGCTAATTAGTGGTCCGAAACCCTTTGAGATTAATATGTTGGACGGCTTGTTCGACCGTTCTACCTGACAGGACACGGGAAGGGCACCAGAGGGGGTTGAGACGAGATGAACGTACATATACACACAGAGAACGAGACCCGTGTGCCTTTGTCGTCTTAATGAAACGTCACTATCCACCGTCTCTCCGTATTCCAGACCAGGAAGGATGCTGCAACTGCATTCTAACCGTAGCGACACGCTCGATAGCTCTGGTCGGTTCGCAGAGAGGACACGAGGTATTCGTCTGACCGCGTAAAAGGACCGAGAAGGAACGAGATCGTTCGACAAAAGTGGAATCGATGAAATGGACCGGACAACCGCAGACGGAATACGAGCGGATCAAACAATCGTGGCCAGATTTTTCGGACGCGCGCAGAGAACCAGAGGGAAAACCACGGTTAAACGCGCCTTTAGCGCGGTAAACGACTTCGCGGAACGCAAAGCTGGTCAAACGGGAATCGAAATAGAGTTTCACAAACCCATTCGACTCTTAAAAAAAAAGAAAGGTAGAGAAAAAGAAAGAAAAGAGAGGAAGAATGGGTGAAACAAAGAGGACTTGAATGAAACGTATACAGCGTGGTAATTAAGGGCGGCCGAATCACGGGTAAAAGCACCGCCAAACTCGGCTGTGGTCGGCTGCGAAAGGAGCAGAAAGAAGGAACTTGTTACGCGGCACGGTACAATAAGCCCACCGTCATCAAGAACGCGTGACGATTTCGAGAAAGAGACGTCGCCACGCTCCTCGCCTCGTCGCCGCGTCGACGTCTTTCACCGGCTGCTCCTGGGGGCGTGCGCATGCAAAAACGGCCGACGTATCCGCGCGGATATGCACCGGCGACTGTAATATACACGCGTTCTCGCTGGTCCAGATTAAAGGGAGTTTTATGCGAGGCGCTACGAGGCGCGGAGTTATTAATCCTTGGCAAAGCCGTGTCAGAGAGGGAGTGTGGGCTACAGAGAGAAACAGGGAAGGGGTTGCTGCGAGAAGGACGATGTAAAAGTGACGCTGGAACAGGCAGAAGGGCAAAATAAGGGACGAGATCGAGCGCGTTCCCTACAATTTCTCTCTCATCGATCTAGTCGGCCTTCTCCATTCACTGCGTTGACGGCGTCGTCATCGTCACGTCGACGAACCAATTTTTCTCCGAGCCGCGATCGATCTGGCCGACGCACGCTGCTGAATTCTAACGCGGCCGGATTTTCCCAGGGACGAATTAAGGAATCAATAATCCGGCCGACGCCTCTGTCCTACCAATCGCCACCAGATTTTTAACTCCTAAGCTGGGACTCGTGATCATCGACCAAGTCTGAATGACAGCGAGCTTTTGTCGCCGCGCGGTAACCGAACGGTAAATCGAACCGTCTTTTAACCCTTTCGCTTCGACAGTCCAGTCCACTGAAGTACTTTCACTTTTTTTTTTTTTTATTTGGAAGAATTTTACAAACAATTCTCATTGAGAATTATAAGTGTAACGACATACGAGTCATAGGACGAGGTGAAGCGAGAGCGTCTCATGTAGTTGTTGTACCTCGAAACACGGACACCGCCTCGACACACGAAAATAGCGTTAAACTATCTCTAGGCAAAAACAATGTCGCCGTGGAGGGCAATCGTCGTTCTAAAACAAATTTGAATCTTCCGGCTCCCCCCCCCCCCCTACTAGTATAAATAAACAGACACGATTACGAGCGGGCAGTTATTATCGTCGAATTATTACCGGGCCATTATTTGCGAATTATCATTATTATCAAATTATTTGCGAATTAACGGAGTATACGAGTCTTTGAGTTATCCGCGAGCATTTTATTATCTATCTTCGCGACTACGATTGTACGAACGTCTATTGACGGTACTTATAAATCTTTATAATAATATCTATTCTAAATATACTTGACGATTGCAATAGCAATCTTTTTCGGCATTATAATTTAAATCCAATCTCCTCACACCATCCGCCACGTAAGTAAATTATTCTGGCGTGGTACTATAACTTGAATAATAAGTGTTTATCGTATGTTTGATTCTAGTTGGATCTAATACTTAAATCTAAAGGGTAATGTCTTTTTAGCCTGCGGATCTGATCCGTCGTGTCAAGTAATTGAGTAACTAGTGAGTTTTGGTGATTGTTAATTCCTATGTTATATCTATTACTGAATTTGTATAGTACTGTCACTAAACGGAAACGCGCGTCAGAAATACGCACAGTGTGCGTAGTTGCCTGTATATACGTTTTCCTAAGTCTTAAATAACAATAATTCTTGTAAGAACCGTATATGAAATATCGTTTCACTGTCAATGGATTCAATTAGCCACATAACTTTCACGCTACGAAAACAAACTTGCCCACAGGTGACGATAAACAACATACCTATTCCAGATAAAGAGTCAGTCAGATATCTGGGCATGACTCTGGATAGAAAATTGACATGGAAACAACATATCTTAGATAAAACCAAAAAACTCAAAGCAAAATTGAAAAAATTCTACTGGCTCATTGGCCGACGTTCCAAGTTAAATACACAAAGTAAAATTACACTATACAAAGCCATATTAAAACCTGTTTGGACCTATGGAATCCAATTATGGGGAACAGCAAGTAATTCCAACATAGAAATTCTCCAACGATTCCAATCGAAAACATTAAGATCCCTAATAGATGCACCTTGGTACATCACCAACGAAACTATACATCACGACCTCAAGATACCCACAGTCAAAGAAGAAATATCAAAATTCAGCAATAGACATAGCACAAGAGTTGACAACCACCAAAACCCTCTAATTACTCAACTACTCGACACGTCGGAACAGATCCGCAGGCTAAAAAGACATTACACCTTAGATCTAAGCACTAGATTCAAATAGAATCAAACATATTATAAACACTTATTAATCATGTTATAGTACCACGTCAGATAAGTTTACTTAAAATTCTCTAACGAGAATTTATTATAAAATAAACGCAAATAAAAAAAAAAGAAATGGATTTAATAGATTTTATGGCATGAAACAGTATACGATCGTTTAGATGTTTGAAATATATTGCGTGAAACGTTTTGATGTTGTTTCAACAATGAGTGACTTCAAGAATTAATTAATCCAATATGTCAATGAAATCAACAGAAAATATTCTGCCGAGAACGAAAAAATATATTATTGACTACAGATAGAACTTGTATATGCATCATTTGAATGCCGAATATATGGGGTGCCGGACTCAGGAGTCGTCGCGTGGTCGCTGCCTATAAACGGCACTCGTATTCACAGGTCATCTCGCGGGTGCCGCCTATAAACGGCGCTCGAAGCGAAAGGGTTAAAAACGCAATGCTCCAACTTCGATTCGGTTTCACGGTTATGTAGACAACTGTTTTATGTAAACAACTGAATTAACAGCGAATCTCTTTTCTACGATTACAAACAGGGTTTATAGGCGCGCAGAAGGTTCGAACTCTTTACGATCATGGTTAATCCGGAAACGTTCCCCGGCGAGGAGTTTCCGTGGAATCCGCGGAAGAAAGCGAACAAGTTTTAATTCTCTGGCTGAAGCTTTTTTCACCGGTAGGGAAGAAGCGAGAATAAAAATTTCAAATTCCCCCGACTGGGGTCAGATTTGCAAAGTGCTATCCTGCCATTGTCGTCTCTTCTTCTTCGTTGGATCGTTATCGGAGACTGCCATTTTCCTCCAAGAGGGGCAGACACGATCGCTATCGGCGCTCCTGTGACTACAAATGCTGATGTTCGTTCGGAATGACTCTCACCGGAGCGGCGATCGTTTCCAAGGTATTTACTGCGCGAAAGATCGACCGACAAATCGCGATCGACATCGTTGCTGTATGCAAACGGGCGATTTCGTCGTTTCGAGCACCAGCTTCTACATTCCGTATATTCGAAACTGCAGGCATTCTGTTCAGTGTGTTTCCTGCAATGGGAGTAGTTGCGCGACAAAGTGCGCTTCCTTAACGAGTTTTTCGATTTGATGCCGCCGTTAACTTTAAACAATACACTTGCAGAAGCACAGACTCCTTGTGAATATGAAAGTAGACGAATACTACGTTGTCTTCGAGTTACGACTTTCTTAATTTATAATATACGATACGAAAATCAGTTTTCCACGGGAAGAAGATAGTCGAGACTTCGATCTAAGCACGCGATGCGAAACGTTTTGCATATTTTCTTGGGGATCGATTACCTACGCCCAACGGCCATATACTCCACCTTTGCCGGTGTTCATTTTATGCTTCACACGCGTGCCCGGCAATTAACACCTGTGTCGGTGTTCGGTCAAAGGCGGTCGAGCAGTCGTTCGTTCGTCACGCAGCGTAGTCTGAATCGTGCGAGGACGCGTATGTAAATAAGAGGAGCGAAGCGTGCACGACAATTCAGATGTGCTACTTTACACGTTCCGTCCGAATAATTTCAACGGAAGGCTTTATCGCCTGGTCAGCAAATGGTTCTACATGGCCGCTCGTTCGTTTGCCAGTCATCATCAACTTGAACGAGATTAACCATTTTTACACACGTTCGAGCCGCCGACTTTTCCTTCTAATTCACCGGCAGTTATTTCTAGCTGTCCCACAGAGACATTACGCGCCGTAATACAACGTTTTCGTCGAAAGATCGATGCGGATAATCACGAGAAATTATCGTGGCAATGCATCATTCCCGATAAAAGGACGTTGATCCTTCTGCAACAAGGTTCCCTTCGGCTATTTTTAACTTTCCAACGAATCGAACGAGGACGATTGTAAGCGATGCAAGAAACCAGGTCCATGCACAGCACAGACGACAACGATTTTCTCGAGGCTTCCTTCCCTATGATCGGAACCGCGTTCCCTGAATACTACGCACGATACCGACCTCGCTCTCGTTCCCATTCTTCGCCCACGGCGGCTTTCACCGAGACTCGAGCCAGCCAACTCAGCCAAGGGAAGAGAAAAATCGCGGAAACGCAAAAATGCCACGAGCCATGCGACGTGGAATCTATCGCTGACGATTCGCACGAACATGCCACAATTTTTCCCCGTATCCAGGATCTCGGTCTGGCTCGTCGAATCACGAGCCGACTTTGCCATTTACGATCGCTTTGTTCGTGCATGCGTCGCTATTCAGAAGCAGATATCCAAGCAAGAGATTCGTTTTCTATCTCTGAATTGGCGCGGAATAGCTGCGCCCAGAGTCTGCATACCAACAAGGGTTGCTGTGTTTCGATTCGTTGGAAACATAGAAAGCAATTAAAATGTCATGAGATGCATTTTTAAATATGCTGGTTCACTGGAGAGATCTCCTACCATACCGGTAAGCTTCATAATCATTAACATCGACAATTTTAACTAAAAGTACGCGGAACAAGAGGTCTGTGACAATTTTAATTTTTAAAATTCAGTAACATAAATACTTTTCAATGAAATATAACAAGCTTCGCTATTATCGAATAGTTAGCAAATGCATTTCTGGTCTGGTAATTCCGTCAACGGCTTTTAAATATTCATTATCGTCGACGCCGCGATTCACGCGGTCAATCTCTGCGGCTAGGCCAACTAATTAATGAATCATTTCGAATTATTCACGCAATACCATCGCTACATTTACCAAGTTTCTAGTTTTGTTGCTAAGTTTCGAGATACGTATCTGTATGCCTTCTCTCCGTACGAGAATGCTATAGAGAAACTCTACGACAAAGTCAATATTCCCTCTAGTCGTTACTCTGATTTTCCCCATTCTTACACCGACCACGTTGCGCGTCCCTTTCACAGAATATTTTTCTTTCGTCGAATCGCAATTATCCGAGTCTGTACAGACAGGGCACACAGTCGTATTTCCCTACAAACTCGTTATCTCGTCATGATTCGTTCAACGTAACCGAGCGTCCGCCTTTTCCGTTATACACGCGCGTCATTACCGGACTCCGCGATACTCTTTCACGAGCGACAATAATACCGCGACTGTAACATTACACGCGGTGAATATTGTTGTTTTCAGAAACTCGCATGGAGAAAACGTCAGAAGCAAACGTACAGCGTTCGAAAAAGAATCGTAGTCGCAAATCGAACAGAAGCTGGAACGCTAAAGAGACCATGTAGACACAAAGCGAGGCTGCTGCGGTGTAAATTCCTTAACGGGAGACGCGCTCTTTATTCGACACGTTCTACCGTGTCGCACAAAGCGGCATCCTCCATCACGACGCCGCGCCGGCGTCGACCGCGGCCGGGAAACCATTTCCTTGAGAAAAGTGAGATCCATTCTAAGCCCTTCCCCTGTTTGTGGGCCGGTCTTTCGTCCGCGTGCGGGGGATGGAAACACGACCTCGGAGTCATGGGCGTTCGGCAAACGTGGTAACCCGAGGCACGTTTGCGAGCGAACAAGAGGATGCTTCTCGCGAGACGCTCCTCCCTTTCGCCCCAGCCACATAATGTCTTATGCATAAAGAGCAAATTGAACTCAGAACGAGACGGCTGCCGGAATGCTAACGAGAAAACTTGCTGTGAAAAACACCGACCCTCTGTTTATCCCTGACACCTCTGTTATCGTAGCTAGTCAAGAACTTTGAAGTTCTCGGAAATAGTCAACGATGAGTAGGGATAAACCGCTGTTATTCGGCTAATGAGATAGTTTATTACTTTGACTGCCACCATGTTGGTCATATATGACAGGCCATGGTTTCTCCTGTGACATCACGGTGGTCATTGGTAACCGAAGCACTTGAACTTCTTACAGTTGTAAAAATTGTATGAAAATTGACAGTTAGGTGTTGGAATACAACGATATTGCACGCATAGGCATAACTACCCTTACACAGCCACCTACACAGGACACTTACACAGGTCATACTCATTATTGTATAGAGAGTGGGGTTCAAAGTATTTAACAGATCACTACCTAAGTCTAGTCTGAAAGTAACTGGCCAACAGTCAACAATTTTTGCCTACTTCGTTAATTATATCACTCGCTTATATACATTTGGTTCTGTAATTCTGCTTAATAAATATCACTGAATATTATTTTAACATAAACATTGTGTCTTCCACAGATTATTAATCTTAACTTTAAGATTAAATTCTAACATTAGGGCATTTTGAATACAACCGATAAATAGAAGATACTTTGAAATAAAAAGTGCCCCATTGAACAATTAAACATTTTTATTAGGACATTAATAAAAAAAAAATGAGAACAAATCTTGCATCTAACGGTGCACTGTGTTTGCATCTACGAATCTACGAATATTATTATAAACACACCTTAGAAAATAATCGTAAATGTTGCTTTATAATCATATAATTGAAGTTAGAAGTGTGCACATACCTTATTATTTGTTAAGGTTATTAGATGTATGTGAACAAAGGAACGCGTAGATAAATCGTAAGGTAGAAAATATATTTTAAATACTGAAGTGGAAATACAAATCGGAATATAATTGAGCTGGTCCAGATCCGCAGTGTTACCCTATGTGAAAGCCCTGAAGCCATAATCGCCTGTCTACTGTTTATGGTCTGCCTTCGTCCCAGTCTTTTGTCTATACGCTGTCGATGGCTTCAGTGCTTGAGAAAACTAAAAGACCAGATGTAGAGTTTTCTTAGAAGTGGTGACCACTTCAACACTATTATATATAGAATATGCAAATACTGTTTACTGGTATCTTCTACACGTTTCGACAATATATTCTGAACGTTTTGTTTACGACGAAATAACGAATGCGAATGGTCTGTTAAAATAAACGAAGCTTTGTTACAATATGTCGCTATCAACTGTTAGCAAGGCGCCACGTTGGTCACCCGTGACCATCAATGATAAAAGGTCCATTGGGGAAGAATGTTGTCTTGCATCATCAGTTTATTACTATTTTGCCATTATATGCTTTGAATAACAAAAATACTCCCATGGCGTTCTGAGCGAAACATGTGATTTCGGCGTGGCAGACAAAATGTTAAGGTTCGTCTTTGTGAATCACTCGGAGAAGTGGTATAAGTCAATGATATGTCAGATTTTCCAGTAGATCTTTTAGAAGACTGTAAACGAATCTAAGGATGGAAGCGATACTATTTTTACCGATGTTTAAATTCTTCAGAAACTCGCATCAGAATCCGAGGATGACGTCTATGAGGATATTTTGGAAAAAAGTTATATACGAAAAATCGTAAGACACGAGCACGATCGGTGGCATGTGTACGTAAATAACAGGCCGGGAACGTTATCGATTTTATTTTCATATCGGCACGAAAAATCCAGTGTGAAAAATGTATTGGTATATATATATATATTGGTATAGATATATTGAAGGTTTGGTGGTAATGAATCCTCGATTAACTGCTATCGCAAAAAGGTCGTATTGGGATATTTTGAGATCTGCAAAGCACTTCGATCGTCGTGCAATTTTCGCGGGAAGTATTTCCCTCGAATTTCCCACGGTGAAATATTTCATTATCGCTACACATTGCCGTCAGATTTTTCCCAACGTAACCTAAGATAATCCAAAGCAATCGATATTCGATATTCCATAAAAAATTTCTTTCCCTTTGAAAACGTATCTCGGGTCATAATACCGTATGGCCAAGATGAATCGCGTTCCTTCGTAATTCCACGGGCCAACGACTTCGTTACAGAGGGCTCGTTTATAAAAATACCGATGAATCCCCGCGTCATAAATTATTCATAACTTAATCGGTCTCTTTGTAGAGCGCGATAGGGCGCGGACAACGGACAGGCTGGATTTTCATCCGAGGGAATATTTTCACTGGCTGTACAATGAAGTCGCTTGGACAAAGGGCCACCAGCTTTCTAATACCATCCCTCTTTACAACGGCGAAAGGGACGTCTTTTCTTTCGCCTTCGAGCAGAGTTAACATTGTTCAACGCGTATCGCGAACAGAACATGTATCCTCGGCACCATGGATCGATTTGGACTTTCTATGAAAGCTCGCCACCAACAATAGACGAAGTCGTTTCGTTTCGAAGAAAAGTATTTCGATTTCAAGGGATTTCAGGCGGTTCCACGTTGTTTATGATTCAAGTTTTTTCATTAATCGACGACTGAATTATGGTATTCTACCTGTTTGTATTACTTACGATTTATATTACAAGAAATATTACGATGATTTTATCGAATTAAACAGTATACTGCACTACTACAGAGGTACCACGGCTAGTAGCATTCTACTACAGAACTTTGGTAAGAAAGTTACCAAAGTCGCTCGAATATTAATTATATCCTCGACAATGCTTTGTTTTATACTAGGAATCAATTAAGTTAGAATTTCTTTAATAACGTTTTAATGTCTGTACATTATAACACTGCAGTATCATGGACGAAAGGCCTAAGAGATATCGGGCGAACTAGAAACAATGTCGCGAGAAAGCCGAAGTGCCGACAGGCCCATCAATGTGTCGTCGGTCCTTCAATCGAATAGTTCCGTGGAAAAGGCCTACATGACCCTGACCTCGAGCGGTTGCGGAACACGTACGTGGTGAAGCTAAGACAAAAGACAAAGGGATGCTAAGGGACATAGACGAATTAACAGTCAGTGTCAGTGGAGAAGCCGGAGAGTGTTAGTTGAGAAGTCAGAGAGTGCGAATTGCGTTGTCGAGACAGTATGGTCCGAGTGAGAGAGAGCGTTGGATCCGTAGTGACGAGAGTTGTAAATTAACTATTTAGTTGTCTAAATTATAGTACGTTATTGTGGTTAGTTCGCGTTAAACAATCATCGTTTCCTGTTTAATCAACATCTGTATAAGTCATTTATTATAAATAAATTAATTGTAGTAAAAGACCCTACAATACGTATCTGTGGAAAAAGTTATTCTGTGTATTCCAGACAAATTCGCACACTCCGGCAAATTGATCGTGTCAATCTATATCAAAAAATCCGGGAATCTTTCAAAATGTTGGTGGAATCGCAACATTGGTCCGAAGGAATTCGGTTCCGTCGAGGGCAACGATGCCTTTGGGCATTTCAAGACGCGCCAGTTCCAATTTCTATCGTCTAGTCTAATATCGACGGCGACCAGCTTAGCCTCGTAAACGCGAGACCGTCGTGAATCGAATCGGAGAGCGAAGAAACTCGGATTATTTTTAAACGAGATCGAGATTTCTTTACGGGGGCTGAACCAAGACCGTGACGTTCGATCTGTTTAAGGGAATCGTTCCCAAAGATATCGTTTTTAACGGTGGAGCGACCGTAAGGAGAGACGAAAATTAAAAAAACGAACATCCAACGGGAAGAGATTGAACGAGAAACGAATAGTCCGGAAGTCGGAAAACAATAGACTGCTCGGAGAGAGCCGCGGGAGAGAAGACTCGAATGAAGATCCAAAGGTGAAAAGGAGACTGTCTCTCTGCGAGAGATCGAAATCCGCAGGCAACATAGAGTCAAGGAACGTTCACCGTTAACTCGAAATTGGGAAGTTCAGCCGATCGTGTGATTGCGTTGGCTGGGTGAGTTTCAGGGAAAGGAAGTCAAGGATGAGGTCGATGCACGGAGAGTGCTCCTCCGTTTTCGCGAAGCCATCTTCCAGTCGCCTACCGTACGAATAAATGTCGTAACGTGAGCGAGAAGCCCTTCGTAAGGGCAACAATTTAAAGGAATTTTGCGTCTTCCTACGATGGTGATGCCGAAGACGTCGGCGACGAGGCATCTCCATGAACGGTGGTAGTCCGCAATTACTTTCCTCTTCGACACGGAAATTACAAAGAGGGCCGCAAAAGCGAGCAGGAAAATTCGTCACCGCTGATAAACGGTCATGGTCTGGTTGTAAAGGAGCAAGAAGCCAAGTATACCGACAAAGATCGAGGTTAATTAATTTGCCTCGTCGCTCATACGGTTGACGAGAGCACGGCTCTTTACGAAGACATCGAAAGACAAAGCGAAGTCCATTCGTGATAGATATTCGCGAAACAGCCGATGCAACGGACGATACTCGGTCGGGAATAGCCACTCCGGTATTTCCCTTTTGCGGCCGGGTTCCCGTTTAAATCCCGACGGCAACGCCGTACGACTACTCTCTTGGCTGCTCGACAAATTAATCGGTCCCGATGGTACGGCAATTCCGAGGATTCCGGCCCGACGATCCATGATTCTCCGCCTCACGCCGACATCCCCCAGAACCTGATCGATCGGATCGACCTCGACGGATATCCGGCCCGACCTGCCCCGACCGCCAAAATCTTCCCTTCACTTTTGATTGATCCTCTGCAATTAACTGCAACGCGCGACCGACTCGCGAACAACGCTCGCTCCGCTATCGATCCGATCGTTCTCTGAATCTCAAACGCTTCGAAGCTTCGACTAACGTTAATCGTTCCGGCTGCAAATTCGATTTATCCTGTGTGATTGTGGATACTCTGGTGCATAGAGGAGAAGGATCTTCCAAATAACGCGACTACTAATAGATATCAGATGTACTTACACGTAGGTCAAAGCGAAGGCACTTTGATCACCGAACGGCACTACAGGGGAACAACGTTATGGTTCGCGGCAAAAGGCTCGTTCCAAAGTCCCCTTTCCACTCGTGCGAATGCACAGCGCCTGTTACTGGTTAGATTTTCGACGTTCGTCTCTTTTAGAGCCAGCTGCCCCTATTGAGAGCGACCTTTTTTAAGTGGCTCAGGTACATTTTGCGGCACGCGTTACGCGCGAGAAACAAGATTCAATGTTGCGCAGCTTTTAAAGTCCGCATTCTAAGCTATTTCACCCTTTGATACTTTGCTAAGTCAAACTCAAAATCTTCGAGTACTGTTGCAACCCAGTACGCGATAGAACACCTTCTCTCCTTGCAATAACCGATCCGCAAAATTCAAGGAAACCAGGAGCTGAGAGAAGGTAGTGGACCTGCAAGGTCGTTAGAGATTATTTCTTTGAGATCGGAAATTCGTGAAGTGTCGATAAAAGCAGTGCCGACGATAACTCAGTAACAGATGGCTATTTTGACGGAGAAACGAGAGGTGGCCGACACGGGATCGGCTCGTGGCGAGATGTAACGTAGGGGAATAGGAGGTAGAACCAGTCTAGAGGCTCTGTCGGAGGCATACATTATGCTAAGTCGGCCATTACAGAGTGAAATATGTTTCGCGTGCCCTAGTCAGTTACCGGTCGAGGAGAAGACACCGCCTCTCCTTACGTCTCCTTGGCTCGCCTTCTCGAACAAACGGCGAGATGCTTAGAGGCGTTGTGTTATGTGGCTGCATGCCTGTCCGAGTTATTTGCAACTCTAACAACCGTTAATTGGCTCCGGTTCTCGCTCACGAATCAGTGTACGGCTTGTGCGTGCCATCGTGTTACGCTCGTGCTTTCATCGCTCCCTTTTCATCGTAATATCTCTATCCTTTTCCTTCTCCCCATTCGTCGAATATTTTTAAAAACGGTATTGCACACCCAGACAAAGTATAATACATCGATTATTCACAGACATCCGGATCCATCAGCGATTCTCGCCTCTCAAATCGTAAACTCTTCAAACAACTCAGCGGCAAA
Organism: Bombus fervidus; assembly: GCF_041682495.2. Lineage (NCBI taxonomy): Eukaryota > Metazoa > Arthropoda > Insecta > Hymenoptera > Apidae > Bombus > Bombus fervidus. The sequence goes on from NC_091524.1 coordinate 5,151,120, forward strand.
CGCGTTCACGTTTACACGAAGATTCTGTTATGACGTTTAAAGAACGCCAGCGGCGAATCGGTAAACTTTCCTCTTCCCCTAAACTCTGCAATCTAGAATCTACACTGCACTGTAGAGTCCGCAGGAGTAACAGGCATCTCGTTCCCTCTTGCAAGTCAAACTCTAGTTTCGAAGCGAAGTAGACGTCATTGAAAGTACATTGATCGAACGTCATCGAATTTTTCCAGCCGATTCGGTCACCGGTGTAATGCGGTCCGAACGGAGGGAATACGGCACAGGGATCGGAATAACGGTCTAACCGTTGATCCGTCGATTCCACTTAATTGCCAGCAGCGTACGTCAGATTCCGGGCAAGTCGATAACGCCCTCGCCAAGGATATATCTGGTTTCAGTCAGCTGCTACGTCCTCGATGACGATGTAAGAGACTGCCATACCGAGGATTCCCGGTTATTGATATCGCAAGCATTCGCCGTACTCCGGATCCTAATCGAATCAAAGATGGAGAGCGGACGATGGATGCGGGCTTCGACGGATGGATAGATGGGTGGATAGATGGATGGTGAAATAGAGTGTAACGCGTCGAGAACTCCGGAAGATACCTATTTATCGTTTAACTCGACTAAGCAGACGAATATCGCGCGAATGGAATGACGGAAATTCCGAGCGAACACGGATCAAAGAATAAAGAAACTTTCTCGTAGTTATACGTAGAATTTAATTTCGTTCGTCGCTTAACCCGCGATAACACGAACGTTCTGTCGCGAGTTTCCCTTAGTTCTACCGTGGAGAATATTTTTATCGCGTTCGGTCATTCACCGCTAAGGATTCTCGGATCAAATCACGTTCTTTGACTAAATAGTCAATACCGTTTCGTCTCTATTTTCGACAAACGAATGTTTTGAAAGCGATCATTATTTATTAGTTTACAGAAAGCATTAACGAAAGAACAACGAAAATAGAGGCGAAATTTGGCACATTTTCCGCTGTCGACGTTCGAAATCTACAATACTGACCGACCCTAACCGACGCGGCGTGACGTTAAACGCGTCTCGTATCGGGTCAGTCGTTTAATAATATCTCATTGTCTTTATAGGGAACGTCTACCGGCGGAGGATAATAAAGCCATCCTCCTCTTTTCTCTATCCTATCCTCCGGTTTTCTTTTCGCCTTAGCAGTCGTTTTACCTCCTCGAGACTAACGCCGACCACCGTTCCAGGTCCTTCTGCTATTATTACCAGCTCCAAGTTACCTTTCTCTCTCTATCACCATCCTACTCCTCCATTTTCTTTGCCACTCGTTCCTTCCCCATCTGCTTCTTGGCCGACGTCCTCGAAAAGTAATTCGGCCGCCTGGCGTATTTCAATAATACGAAGAAAATCATCGTTATTTTACAGTCGCGACGTCCCGTTCATGAATCACAATTATCTCTTTTCTCCTTCTCTAATTGTTTTGTTGAACTCTCGTTAGCCCCGTCTTCGTCTTCGAATATCTCGCGACTCTAAGCTTATTTCGCGAATAGTCGTCGCAGTTAAACGCTGAAGACGAGTCTTTCGATATCTTCGTAAATAAGAAAATAAGAACGAAATGTTCACTCCCTTCCGGCACGAAACTTTCGACTCTGTGTTACTCATCGAGCTGATAGATAAACAGATCGTGGAATAAGTAAGTATGTACTTCTTTTCGTTCTTAAATTCCCAAACAGTCGAGGTATTATCAAAGAAATAGTAGGCTCTAAGTGTTCCGCCATTGTTGCCAACCTCCTGAACCACCTAACTCCAAGGCAACTTAATGAATTCTCCGGTTCCGTTCGAGAAGCGACGCCCAACGCAAATATTTTACTTTCCGCGAATATTATAACAAATTCAAATCTGAACCTTAAAACTGGCCTTTCAACAGCAGGCAATCAGCCACGACTTTGCACATAAATTTCCTGCTAATTACGCGCAATTATTCGACTATAATAACGTCGTGATTATAACTCCCGGTGCAAAGTTCTCGTCAAACTTTTAAGTCATCGGTCGACCACCGGTTTCCGACTATCGTCGGAATATCTTAAAGCATCGTCTCGACTTACGAATTCTGTCCAACTATCTCGCGAGATATCGTTGCATTTCTTTCGAATATCTGACGACTCGACGTTATAGATTAAACTACACAAATTTCAATTCCACCACACTGTGTCCCTTTCAAAACAACTTCTTCCTGGTCACAACTACTTCATAACACCAAGGTTGAAATCATAGCAACGATACAATTTCTTTCCCTTCGAATCTTTGATATCCCCCGTTGTAGATTAAATTATCACGCTGTATCCTGAACAAATTCAATTCCACCCTCTCGTGTCCCTTCCAAACAATCCTTCCCTACTTAGAACCCACATCGCACGCCCACGCAACGATCGAACCGCGCGATTAAACCAAGAGAGAGAAGAATTCTCCTCATCCCTTCAGCCACGATCCTTCTTCCCTATCTCCGTGGTAGGCAGTGGGTTTCCGACGACGATTCGGATCTCATTTCGTACTCGTCACGTCTCTCGTCCACTAACCTTTGCCACTTTCTCTCTGCCCAAGAAGGATTATGAAAATCTACAGGCGAGGCGAACGGAATGGAGCCGAATAATCGTAGCCGTCTCATCTTCGCGGCGAATTATTTCCGCCGCAATTCTCTGGGGGTCCGAACGAACGAGGGTTCGTGAGAATTACGAACCGACAGGGGCGGGGAACGCGCGCTGCGTGGCGACGAGATCGCCGAGTACGAGATCGTTATCGTGGCACGATCTGCAAACGAAGCGATCGAGAGAGTCTGTCGTGAGACGAGCACGCACGAACCTGGTTTTACAGCAGCTGCGGCTCGCTCGTTCGTTCCGTTGTTAATTGTTGTAATTAATAAGAAAATATCTGGCCGGGCTGTGTATTCGCACAGGCAGTAGCGATGCGCGATGATTATCGGTCCCTGGGCGATATCGATAACACAGCCGAGGCTCGATTTATTTGGATAACGCGGCTGATTAAAGGTGTAGCTGTTATTAGGGGAATATTAAAAAGGGGAACGATGGAATTACAAAGGCGAATTTATATATTAGACCGGGCTTTTGTTCGCAGCGATGCTTTGAACGATGTTCCAACGATATCGCCGGCTCAATTATCCGTCGATATTGCACGTTGCTTTTGTAGCTGATGAGCTACCGATTGTGTGTTACAATTATTCCCATGTATGGCATGTGTTTATGATCGAATTTTCGTACCATCGACTAGAACAGAACAAGCTTGTTTGTTTAAACAAAAAACTGTTTTTAATTCTATAATAGTTTTTACGCGCGATAAGAAAGACGAAGGATGCAACAAGACGGCCGGTTCCTTTAATTCGTTGAACTTTTGGATAATCTTGGAAAAACGGCTGATACTCGCAGCTAGATAGATATCTGGTTGAATTCTTGGAATAGTAACTAGGAGACACTCCTCCCCCGGTTGATTTTAGATTCCATCCAAGATCCCAGCTATCCCGCACACAGCATCTTCCAGCCCCTTAAACATTCCGCTCAAAGGATCCGCGTGTTTCCTACGCCTCGAATGTAATCACGCTATATACAGGCTGGCACGTGTTTGCCGAGCAAAGGAAAGATTCTCGAATGCCGCGTGTACACCTCGAACGCCATATACGCGAATGGAGGTCGATCTTACGTATTTCGTTTTCATGTGCATCGTTATTTTCTCCGGAGAACGTTCCTTTCGTGTCGTGCCTAAGTCTCGAGCAGGTGGAGAGGGAGAAGTTTACGTAAGACGCACGAAGCGTAATCGATCTGTTTGGTAATTGTCCGCGAAACGATAATTAGCGGTACGCGATGCCGTATGGGGTAATTCCTAGACCGATCGACGAACTAACAATAGTATCGATAATCATCCCGTAACTGTTCTGTTGGCAATAGAGTTACCTTGATAGCATTGATCGATGCCCAAGCCACGGCTGATGTTGATCGACCTCTCGTAATAATTATCCAAGACTGACTGGTACAATGCGCACGTGACACTCGCATGATGTATGTAACGGTCATGTTAATATCCACGATAATCCCTCTTCGCCGAACAAGTGTAATTGCTATTACTGGACAACTCGACGTTCCAATCGTAGTGTCCAAATTTCGCTTGCTGTAAGTTACATTCGATTACTGTGTGTTCCTCTGTCCACTTAAAACGCTGGATAGATTCATTTTCCAACGATGCTCGACTTTCCCCTCTAATTAGCCTCGAGCTGGTAGTCGATAACGAAGGATTCGCGTGTTACGAGGATGTATTCATAGTCTCGCGTCAATATTTTAAATCCTGGGTTACAGATATTTTTTCCCTCTCTGGCTTCCAACTTTCCTTTCGTGGCCGTAACGAATCAAAGAAAATATAACGACACCGAAACACGAATATCTACCACCTTCTCACAAGGAAATCGACCTAGTAACCAACCAGAGAAAAGGCAACCTCTGTTTCCGTAACGAAACGAGTCTCATCGAACCAAAAGAAGAGCGAAAATTTACATAACCGAAGCAATTCAAACCCAACAGTTCGGTTAAGTGATGTGCTATACGATGTACATCGAGTTACAGGGTGAATCACGGAGTGGGCTGTCCCAGGGTTCCAATGCCCCCGACGCGGTGCGGTGGTTGGCGTTCGTTTAACACGATGCGCCGTTCGCGCCGGTTTATTGTCAAATGAAACGGAAGAATTCAATTTAGATTCTTCCCCAACCGTTGGCTCTTCGACGCTGTTCGGTACTGGCAGCTTTCATGGATCGCGAAAGAGAAAGAGAGAGAGAGGGGGGGAGAGAGAGAGAGAGAGAGCCGGTCGGCCATATCCCACGGCGGCACGATCGTTTGGAAGCCGAAGAAAAGTCGCGGCGACGTCCTGGAAAGTGTTTTCCGTTCTCGTCGAATAGAACATAAATCTCGGCCGGGATAAGAATTCTGGTCGGAGCGGCGCGGCACGGCTGTGGCTGCTGATCGAATTTTACGCTCCCTCGAGCTCGTCACTACCGAATCGGCCGTATTACAAAGCTGGAATCCATTCACCGCTACTACGCTCCCAGCGAAATTAAAGGCACTAAATAACCGGGTTACCGTGTCTAAAGAACGTCGAGCTAATTATTTTCGCTCCTACGACAGGCCAATTCGTGTCCCCCATAAATCTATCCGCGCAAATTGCGCGACTTAGTCGTTCGATGGGAGAGTTCGCGGTTTTACAGCGCCCAAGGGACGATATTTCGTCAAACGCGACCACAATATTCACGAATTAATTTCAAACTGTTAAAAGTCTGTAACTTGGAATAATTTCAATACACGGATATAGAGTATAATAGAGCATTGTACCAAGAGTGCAAGTCCCAAGTGAAAATTTACATCCAGGGGCATCCAACTTTCTGGATATAGGTATATTTTATAAAAATCCTCTTTTATTCCGAATCATCTGCGTTTACGTTAATCATTCGAGAAATCGTCGTTTGCAGAGCTCTATAACTCAGTTTTACTCGCCAATGGCTGGGAAATTCGGTCGGTCGTGGGACTTTCTGCTCTCGCGAGCGTCTTAATCCGGCCGAATATCGAGTTCTTGCGCGACGTCAATGCGAGAGCTGTGTGTGTTCGCATCGGTGACCCGAATTTCTTGCCGCGCTCTAGCTGAACGCATTCGACGAGAAGAGGATGCACGTGAAAGGAGCCCAGAACGTTGGACGGTATCGGCGCTAGAAGGTTGACCGCAAGACGGGCTTCGTCGAGTGGGTATCGCTATACAGAGAAGGTGGTCTATACACCAAGACTACGTACGTAGTCGTGTGTCCGTATGTACGTGAAATCGTTGGTGCGCGCGCGAGATGTGCGCCTCGAATGCGCCGGAAAGCGGATAGTGGTGTGGCGAACACTGGAACCGGGAACACAATGGATCTCTTCAACTATCCCGGGGAGCACTCGACGTCGCAAACAAGCCCCTTCGTGAGCTGGCCACCGCGCATGGACCGAGTGACAATAAATTCCGCAAATATAAGCAGCCGAACGAATTACACTGCAGCTCGGTGAAATTCGTTTCCTTTCCCCGATGGCGAACCAGCTGGACGGAAAGACCGCACGGTACACACAGACAAACGAAGATAACGAGAGGAAAAGGAAGAGAGATCGTACAAGTCGAAAAGAGATGCGACGAGGGGAAGCCTGTCCTGCGCACGATGCTCCAACGACCACAGCTGCTTCTCGCGATACCATCGGCCACGCGAGCTTTTCGATGACCTGCACGAAGCCAGTGTCCGTGGAGGGTCAACGAGAATACGTCTGAGCAAATAGAGGAGCGTTCGGGTAATCGCCGACAGCTGGCGAATACCTGAACGGATTGCCTTTCGCGTTTGTCTAATTTGATTCATCGACTTTACTCGAGTTCAATAACTTTCTTACTGTTCTGCGAAACGGCAACAAATTTGCTTGTCAATCATATACGTATATATCTTAATCGGTTGAACATAAAAACACTTGTATTTTCTCTTTTTATCTATATTATCTTTGTTTCGGGTATTTCCAGCGACAAGGGATTCGTTTTTGTCACGCGAGTGTCGAAGCAATCGTCTTGCTCCTAAACGACAGTGAAGAAAATATTCGTCGGGTTAGATACCGAGAACCTGGTCGTGGCGCGTTGATCGTTCGATCGAACAGATCGAGAACGCATGCTCATGATCCGTGAAAGCGTTTCTTTATCAAGTTTCAGAGAAATCCGACAGAGAAACAGCCATGCGACCGCAAAAACGCTCCGCTGACGTGATTACGTAAATGCCTGGCCATATATCCAAGACTGTATCGCGTTCTATTTAGCTTCGCTGTGTTTGGAATAAAAACAGAGGGAAAGTCTTCGTTTTGGATGGCGTATCGACAGCCTCGTGCGCTGAGAAAAAATGGCCTCGCTATGGAAAATAAAATGTTTCCGCTTCGCTTCGTTGCAATATCGTTCTATGAACGCAGGATAAAAATCACAGCCAACAAATCGTTAAAATGTTCGATAGGAATTCTATAAAAATTATGGGAAGCTATCTAAAACCAAGTGCTTTAATGTCATGGTTCGAAAATCAAGCACAGACGAGTATTATTAAATTCGCAGACCGTTTGGTGAAGACATCGAATCGAAGACGAAAAGACGAGGAAAGTTTTTCAAGACGTTCGAGCATTCGATTCGAAAACATTCGAGGCTTTGGTCGAGCCTTTTGGCGATCGTAGAACGAATGCATCGCACGAGTGGCTTGGTCAGGTTCGTGCAGCAAGAAGAAAATTCGAGCAATAAACGCGGCTGGATGCGGGCCAACTATTTTTATCGGCAACCGGAGAAAGTCGTTCGACTCGCGCAACGTCGTGCCCCAGCATCAGGAACAGAAGTGGTACGTCTAAGAAATAATACCGGCCGTACCGTAATCGTTGCTCCACGACTTACAGCTCGATGCACAGCCATTCTTGCGAACATTTGCATCGTTAGGGGCGCGAGCGACGTCGCGTTCAAATACCGTCGTACGCGAACGATCGACTGAATACGTATAACGAGCCACTTTCAGTCGTTGGAAAAATTTATGCTGCGAAGGGATCTCGAACAACGCGGAAATAGCGGAACACGCGGAAAATCAGCTCGATCGACGCGCATGGGACTCTCGTTTAGTAAAATGACTAAATTTTTACTACGATATTCGAGAACGACGTAACAGGCTATTTGAGAACAAAGGTAGATGGTTCGTTCGATTACACGTGGACCTGGTAGAATTTAAGAAAAATTCGTGCTATCGAATAGTCTACCGCTTCATTAACCTTGCGATCCAAAAAACTCTGTCGTAAGTCGTGGTTAGCTTTAAGCGAGGAACAGCGGCTTTAATCTACGCCAGAACTGCAATTTTTAAAAAGATTTCGCGTGTATCTGTCGGATCATCCACGATCCTAACAGAGTTAATCTCCCGTGTCGTTGCAAATTCGATTAACGCTGGGATTCCCAGGCTGTCGCCGACTACGTAGATTAATCGAGAATGTCATCGATACGAAATTTTCTCCACGGAAAAGTAGTCTCTGTTCCGGGCTGATCGATAATTCAAAGAACACACCGTTCGCGATGATCCTGCGGAGAAGAGACGGGGAGAGCGCATTAACCTATATCGATCTAATTATTACACCGGTAATAAGAGCCCAAGGAGAAAACGAACGCCTGGAAGACGGGGACGGGAAAGGGTCGGCGCTCGAGTTTCCCGCGATTGCGTCAAGTCAGCGGGAAAGTTTCGGGGCCATGGCGCCTCGAGTAACGTCATCCCATCATCTCCGGTCCCCCGATAGATATACTCACCTTGGTGCAGCACACGATGTTACGTGCACCAAGGATCTCTGTACACTGTACAACGATACGAAGCCTTCAGGGAACCAGTTACCGCTTCGACGCTCTCCTTTCCTCGGGTTATCGCATTACTAATGGTCGACGTGGTAATGGCTTCAGACATCCGATAGCTTTTCCACCGGGCGTGACGTCAGGCTCGAGGTTCCACTGCAACACGCACTGTCACGACACGATAGAACGATGTTTATTTCGCTGTCGTCCGATCGATCTCGTCTCTTCCATCGGATCGACATTGTAAATCGAATTTCTTCCATGTCCACGTTGTCTATCGAATTTTCTACGAGTATAACACTCCTGGAAAATGAAGTCAATGAACGATATCGGATCGAGATACAGTAGCAATAATTTTCGAACGTTTATCTATATATAGGTACTGCAGCTACTGCTTCCTTATGATCTAACCTCCGTTAGTTCGACTGTCGTACACGGAACGTCACGAATGGCAATGGCGAAAGCTATGGCTTTAAGCAACCGTTGTTGCTGGATGCAACCGAACGACGTCGTAACGAGGGACAGGCTGCATGCAAATAAAGACGAATGCGCCTGAAGACGCGAAAGAAGACAGACAAGGGGTGGCACGGGGAGAGTAAGTAGAATATTAGATCCCGTGCAACGACGAGAAATCCACTCAGGCTCCATAGTACCTCGGTCCTCTCTTTCTCTTCCTCTTTCTACGTCTGTGTCTGTGTGTGCTCGAGATAATCTCCCGGAACGTACGATCTCGCTAATGTCCTCGTTCAACGAACGACTTGATGCATGGTTCGACGCGATAAAGCAGCCTGGAGCACAGAATAATCCGTGGATGCGACTTAAATTGGAGCAGAGACGTCGATACGTACGAGCAGCCTCGGATAGCCTCTCGTAAATTCAGCGAACCGTTTCCGGGGCCGATTCGTCCTATTCCATGCTTGAAAATATGCCCCGGAAGCGAGCATGTCGATCCTCCGACCATCCCCTCTCTTTTCTCGCGTGTTGCTTTGGTCCACGAGAGGAATGCAACGACGCGGACCGATCGGTCGGACGCTGGTGGCGCGACGCTATCCCTCCATCGAGACAGGGGTAGCCCGGGGGTTCCTCTCTTGAAAGATAAATCGTATGGGCGGGCCGGCTGCGAAGAAGCTAACGGGGTAACAGCTACTCGGGAATATAGTTCCCGCGGCACCCCATTCGTAACGCGATATATCACTCCTAGAGGAAAGTTTCACTGGAGAATCGAATGATGAAGGAGGATAGAGTAAGAAACCGACAAGAGAGTCGTTCGAGGCTTGATCTTCTGGCGATAATGAGTAAAGTTGTTTGAGAACGCGGACAGTGTGCCCGATCGAATTAGGAAACGGAGAGTAGCGTTTGGTGTTCCTTATTTGAAACGTTAACTTCGTCACAGTTTTTTATCCTCGATACGACCGTGTTTTTTTATTACGGGAAAACTTGATGCGAGGGAAAAAAACGTTCGAAAAATTTTATTGAAACGTTAAAAGTCTATTTGCCGATGGAAACGAGAGCGATACTGATTCGTATCATTTCGAGAGCCGTATCGGAATTAAATTTTAGCTCGAATTAGAGAATTTTTGAAGTTTCCAAAGCAACGGAAATACCAGAATTACGAGCTAAATTTCCGCCAATTAGGATCCACGCATTTTTTTCACGCATTCTATTACATCTGCCAAGCCTTTCCCGTTTCTTAAGCGTACTCGAAATCTTGCAGGAACGAGTAAGAGCAAGGAACTCGATTCTTCACAGTACGACTAAGGAAAAGCATGTGGAAACTAGCAAAAAGTCAGTCAAGGGAGGAGGTAATTTTGAAAAGCAACTTTGACTGGCAAAAATCTACTTGCTGGATACGCCGGAAATCAGAGCTAAAAATTCTGTACCAGTGGCAAGGCGGGAACACGGAGTATCCGACGAATGTTCCGTTCGTCGATCGATGGGACGATAAAACGGGGAAACAGCGAGTGAATATTTTCAAGAGACTTTTCCCCTCTCGCCTTGTTCTCGATTAACGTTCACGAATCGGTTATTACTCCAACGTCCTGGATCGACTGCTCGGGGAATTTATAAAACGCAGCCCAGTCGGAGCTGGTTCACCCGTCGACGTAATACAGAGCGTTCTCATTAGAAAGCTTCGCTCGGTGTTCGCGATCGCAAAAAACGCAATATCCACGCTCTCACCGTTGCTTCGATAATTAGCATTCTGCGTTCGAGATCCGATTTCGTTTTAATCGGTAGCTAGCGATCGGCCAGGCGATCCGTGACGAGCGTTGCGAACGTACACACGCGTAATACGAGTACCACTCCTCTCGTCAATTTTCAACTTCTCCACCCACCGTCTTCTGCTTCTTTTTTCCACCGCGCCATCGTCCATTGTCCTTTTTATACGGATCTACCTACTTGCGCCAGAGCTTTCCTATAGTCGTCGACCAATTGAGCCCCATTGTGCGATTACCCCATTGTGCCTTCTTCTTCTTGCTCGCCCCTCGTTCTATCCGCAACCACTATATCCAAGACGGACACGTCTCCGTGCTAAATACACGTCCCGGTATACGTTTCTACGTCTTTTAATATCATCCCGACCGCTTCCTCTGAATAATTGCCAGCAGCTCGTCCCAACTTTGTTTTACGTAGAGAAACGCATTTGCCTGCGAACTCGTTATGAGACACCTAGAAACGACGTGGATCGAATGCAAGCATAATTGCGTGACGCTATAACTCTGCTTTTCCTGATCGTCGGGGATATTCTCGACACTGTTAATCGTTTCAGAGCAAAGATAAATGTTACGACTAGTGGGATTTTTCACTGACCTCTTCCTATCCTTTTTCGCCTGGAGACGTTCGCCGAGACGAAGAATTCTTGCGGGCTTCCTGATCTTTCGATTTGCTTTATTTTTATTGAGATATGTGTAATTTTGTATGCTACACTAGATTAATCGCATAGTAATGACACCGATATATCAGTACGAGTGTGTGGGAGTATATGCATGTACAGCGTCTCGTAAAACAGAAGAATCCAACAGTTCCGTTGGTAGTGTGGTAAAGAAGATGGTGAGATAAAGAAAGTGCTGTATCTACGAATATCTTGTAAATCACATATCAAATAAATCTCAAATTATTTTGATATCAATTCTAAGTGTAATGTAAGTGTTCCTATACATTTATTTCGGCGATTAAGATCCACAATTCTCAACAATTTTAACATTTATTCCTCGCATTTACAACTATCATACTATGTTTGCCTCAACAAGCTGATATTTCCTAGTTGGCTGTATCTTGCTATGCTTTCTGTTTAATTTGCCATCCTTGAAATTTCCCATCCTGGGAAAAACTGGCCGCAACCGAGGGATGCAGCTTGTTCGACCAAGCGACCATCCCCCATTGTTCCGAGCGCATAAAATCCGCTAGGCAAACAACGTAACTCGGGAAACCGGCGCGGCTTCGAGGAAGAATGGCGTTATGGCGAGTACGCGTCTCGTTCATACACCAGAATGGCCGAATCTAAGCGAGGTTACTTTGTTCGCCGACGAGGAGAGCCTTCTCTCTCATCCGGTCTGCGTTCTGCTCGACGAGAGGGACGTGACTGTCGTTAGACCGGCTGCGACAAAATTGCCTCGATTCGTGAACATCCTTCCGCCGGATACAAAGCTGTGCCATTTTTCCCGTGCAGCTTGCTAAAGCGAAGATAAATAGTCCATCGGCGTGCAGTCAGTCCGCGAAAAGAGAGAATACCGGTGAATCTCGTGCTTCCCTCCCGATACAAGCCCGTGTGTATACAAGCTACGTGTCTTTTCTCGCTGTATGTCTGCTGCCTGCCGTACATATACAGGACGTGTCTCGTCCACCAGTTCGTCGCAGTTATTTTTCACGCGCAACTTTTGCGGATCGCAGTCGACTCGATTCGAATTCAACGCACGGTTTAATGAAATTAATGGGTACACTAGAAGCCACTCGTGGTCGCGACTTCGATCCCATTTGACGGCACGCTCGAGATCGTAAAGGAACGTGGTCAGATCGTACGCGATCCAAGTACGCCACAGGGAATGCCTCGTATGGTATTCATCGAGCATAATCCTATTCCCTTAAGAGCTGGCAAAAAAATTGATCCAACGATCACGTTCTACGAAAGCTATCGGGACGATAACTATTCATCGCCAGGATAAACGAATCTTCTCGACGATCGCTAACAGGTTTCGCGATAACGTCGCAAAGTAATAAATTATGCAGTCGCGCAGACCGAACGAGCATTAAACGTCGGAGACCAAGAAGGAGCCGTACGCGACAGAAAAACTCCAGTCCGAATTAATCGACGGCCGGAAAGGCTACTCGATTGTTGGTGCGCAACTTTGCAAGCGGATCTCTGTTTTCCCACTTCTTATACGACGACCCTCGAATTATACCGCGAAGTTGCCGCTCCAGGATGAACGAAGACGGAGAAAAAAATGGAAATCCACGGCGAAGAGAACGAGCGGTGAGCCGAATGGGCTCGGGTACTAAGCGGCCATCCACGCCGAGAAACTTTTTCCCACGCCTGGAGGCCACTCACGGTTGCCGTGAGGAAGGCGAGACGAATAACGACGTCGCTAGAGCCGGTGCCGCTGTTGGTAACAAGGCCGGCCGCGCACGGGGGTTGATTTAAACTGCCAGACATTAGCACCTCGTGGCGTTGTCCCCTAGTCGACACGGGTATCGTGTTACCCAATGTGTCCAATCGAGATAGCGCGAGTCTCGGTCGCTATCACCCTCCGGGTTCGCTTCTATCTGTCTCTTAGCTGGACCACTCCAGGCAACACTTCGCCTCCACACATTTTCGCACCCTCGACGCGGTTGCTGGCTGCCTGCCGGGGGATCGGAGATCTTGGAAACTCACTTTAAAAAGTTGCGCATTCATCGCCGCACCTACTCGGCCCTCGCCTACTTGCTAACCATGTTTGCAGGGAGAGTGGGCGCGACGCGGACTTCACGCGTTTCCTCGAAATCCATTTTGCCCGATAGACTTTACACCACGATCCTTCCACCGTTCCCTTACCTCCTCTACACCGAGCGTATTTTCCTCAAACCCTCTTCAACAGCGACAGCAACTTATTTTCGCTCGTTTCATAAGCGAGAAGTTACTTTACGGCCGACGTATATGACGACGACGTTTCTCGTTACGCGCCTTTAATTCCACGTCCCTTTTCCCAGGAAGCGTGGGAAATCACCGACGCGGTTGATTAACAGATACAGTTTGCCGGAATTTGGTAATTTCAGAAAGAAAATCACCTCTCGTTTCAACAATTCGTATCGAGGTTAAAGCGAAACGGGAAAGTTGGTTAAAAAACCAACTTCTACCGACACGCTGCAACTTTTCCCGCCGCGTATGTTCATCGAGACTCGATTGGTTTAATGCGCCCTTACTGTGGGAAAGCTAACGGGGAACGCGCAGAAAATGTAACGAACATAATAGAAGAGTCGTTGTTTCCGCGTAGCGGATAATAGGAAATTAGTCGACGATACAATGTGAGCGTAACTAAAACGGATTTTCTTGTCCATCTGAATGTGGTAGTAGTCTCTTCATGCGCTAGCTAGTGGTGATACTGCGCTACTGCTAGTGTGTAGGGTGAGACAGGTTCTGCTGCGGGTGTCGATGTCGCTGCTGGGCTACTGCTGCATTTTTCTTCTCATTTTTGATGCCGCGGATGAAAAATCGGACTGCGAACGTTCATAACCTAAGGCGCTAAACATTGCGCTGCCTTCGTCCGACAGTAGTTAGTGTCGAGTGCTGCCACCGGCACATCGTTGCTTAATCCCATAACTATTCGGAAAATAGGCAAAGAATTTTCCTCGTCGACTGCGTTTCTATTCGCAAAATTATTTCTTGTATCTCTGAACGAGAATCGCAAGAATAGCAGGCACTCTGGAAATCTTGGCGATTTTTCTTCGTTGCAGCGTTTGTCCACGATTTCAGTTTCCAGCCACCGATATCTGTTTGATCTATTCTCGACGCATCGTCGGTGGAGGCACGGCTTTCACCGTGCACACGATGTCCCAATGGTTTCCCTCTCGGAAACTGAAGCGTGTTTCCTTCGTTCACGCCGCGTATTCGAGCGCTTTGCCACTCTCTACGAGCCTCTTCCGTTCTCAGAGACGACAAGACACGACGATGACGACGACGACGACGTTTGGTTACGATTCTTGTACCCTAGCAACGATGCAACCTGCTCTGATGCGCGAAGAAGGAAATCGAAGGAGAAGGACAACGTTGTAATGGAATTTCTGTACTGGCGGAAAAGCACGCGTGCGAAAGCATAATGTAGGAAACGAAAATTCGTTGAGGCGAAATACCGCGGTTTCACGGTAATGTTTTAAACTCCTGGCGGCTTCTATGTAGCCGAAATGTTAGTAACGTAACGCTAATTTAAAGTTTATACGTTCTTGTATCGATTTTCTCGCGTTACGTTTGCACCTCGGATTTCTCCCCGGGCCTCTTGCAGATACCAATAATATCGGCAACGCGCTGCGGAATATTTTACTTTTTGCCAGGTTTCCTTGTATAAATTTGACGTTCCAGCTGCACCAACTGCACCACGGGATCCTAAGTAAATTCAGTATCCATCTGTCTATTTGTTCTTTACAGCGGCTGAATATCGAAATAAAAAGGGAGACATCGGGCATTGATTCTCCCTTCCCTCTTAAATGGCCGTTTCGCAGAATCCTGAAAGGGGACGTCAGATTCAAGCGCGGTATCGTTCAACGATCCTTTTAAAAATGGTTTGTTCCTTTCAAGCAAGAACGACAACGGCAATTATTATCACAGATTCGAGTCAACATATTTCAATCGTTCGGTAGCCACAAAGTGGCACGATATTGAAAATTTGATGTTCCGGTCAAGGAAACCGGCTGTCCATTCGTGTAGCTGTCCGCGATATCACGAGCCCGAGTTGTTCGATCGAACACGGTGGAAAAATAAGAGGATCGCCAGAAAAGAAGAGAAAGATAGAGAGAGAGAGAGAAGGAGAGAGGGGAGGAAAAGCAAAGAAAACAAGAAGAAACATAATAAAGTGAAAATCTCTTCCGATAGAGTGGCCGATGAAGAAGCGGCAACATCGCGAGGGCGGATAAATCTTCACGTGATAGCGAACGATATCCATCGAGCCGCGTTCGCTTCAATTCCATTTAATATAAATTATTTATCCGGCCATAAACTTTTGACCCGTTTCGCGGCTCGTATCGCTTCCCCGGTTCCCCTACGACGCCAACTTCTCAATATCGCTCATACCGTTTCGCTGCGTCTGAGACTCCTGTAAATTTGATATTTCATCTAAGAAGAAGACGTCCTGCGGGAGTTCGAGTAACTTGGCCGCGCGATACTGAACGCCTCTCACGGCTGCCGCTCATCCTATGTTCAATGAAACTGAAAGACAGTAACGGAGCAATTGCTTTGGGATAAAAGCACCACGGAAATCTGACAGATTGTTGTCCCTGTTTCCGAACAATTCCTGACGTTTCCATTCATTTATTCTGTCGATGAAGAAACTAGCGTGTTTCCAGCTGAGTCACGTAAGTAATTCGATATCGGATTGATGGCAAACGTTTGTGTAAGTGCGTCGAGCTGCGCGGCAGTTTCGATTCCTTAGCGGCGCCAAACAAATTAGCCGAAACGCTCCATCTTCCGGCATATACTTTTGCAAATTTCATGCTCGCCGTCGGGCTGGAAATTCCCTCGAGATTCGAAGCAACCTCGATGTCCATCCATCTATCCTGTCCGCGTGCCAGAGCTAGCACTGAAAAGTGGAGAGGCGAAGTATCGGCGGCGAAATGGCGTTAGATACCAGCAGAAAAGAGAGCGAAACGAGAGAAGCAGAGAGTGAGAAAACTAACCATAAGATATCACTGGAGGAACAAGAATTTCGTCCATGAAGAATTACAATTGCAAAGCAGTTTCGTAACTGGCTTGTTATTGGACAGTCGGTGGAGAAAGAGAAGTCTGTGCGTTAACCACGTGGTTCCGTTTCCTTTCGTTCTCTTTCGTCCTTTTATCCTGCCACCGACACCGATGCATCTCTCTTTCCTCATTTCCCCACAAGCGAATCAAGTGGATTCGTGTTCCGTGGTGCTAGCCACTAGTGACTTGCTTTCGCGAAAGTTGCCGCTGGTGTTTGCCAGATTGCCGGCGGTGACGTTGGAATTGCTTTTTAACTACGGGATCACCGCGACAGTCGCGTAAATTAGGTTCCGCGCGCACGGCCAAACACTCGAAATTCCAGCGAGTTTGCCGAAATTTCACTAAGAGCGTGCTCGAGATTCGCGCTTCCGCAAGCTTTCCTCGAACGATCGTTTAGGCGCTACATGTTCTCTCGCGTAATTCCGGCTTAACGACCGATGTAATTATGTGGCAAAAACGAGCGAACGGTTCTCGCCTAACGTGACTTCTCCAAGCTAACTGGGCCAAGCCGAGTACACCTGCGCGCGTGGCCAGTGTTCGTCGAGTTCCTCGTCGTCGAAACTTTCCACTCCGGAAAGTCTCCGCCCTACTCGAACTCCACGTTGTCCTTCCACTTAGATTTAGGAATCGCAAAAGCGTAGGGGAGCACGTGAACGGGAACCAGGGAACGACCAAACGAACCAAACGTAGTAACGAAAAGCCAACAAGGTGGACACGCGGTATTATACGAACAAATCAAGTTGGAAGAGAGTTTCGGTGCCATATCAACGATAGAAGCATTGTGTGCTAACCGTTCGTCGGCTCCTCCTGTTTCAGACCACAAAGCTGTACCTGCATACCCGGCAGGTATGCACGGCGCATTATTCTCGTAGCCCCTGGCCGAAATTAACGTTCACGCAACTCTCTGCCTAGTTTGGAATTAACTGGTACCCAAGCTCGATTGCATAGCCAGGAAGCCCAAGCCCGAGACCACGGTCCCGTAGCCTGCAGCTCATTTCGTGCATTTAAACGTTCCAACGATCGTGTGAAAGTTTGATGGCGACATCGTTGATAACTTGCTTGCGCTCGTTTCACGAGTATCGCTCGCACAGATTATTCAAGGCCGAATTAGAAGAGTAATTAGTGTTTCGCGCGCGTTTAACAGCGCCGCTTTGTTTCCGCGTTTACGCGATGATTCTCGCACGGCCAAAGAGATCACCGCGGGACCAAAACGCGACGCCGGGCCGATCGATTCGAAAGCAACCAAAGGGCAATCGAGGATAACGAAGTTCGCCAAAGCTATGCTAGATATTCGCCGCTCGACGCTTACTCGACGATTCTCGCGCGTCGCTTTTTTTCCTCGGGTTATAAATTCGACTGGTTCGAGGGCGTTAAGCGCGCTATACTTTCGGTGGAACGCAAAATGCCGGGACGCCGATGGAGGTGGGCACGAGGGGTATCTTTCTTCTCATCCCCGAGAGCGAAAAAAATCACTCGGCTGGGGAAAATGTAGTCGGCGATGGCGCGTGGTGCGGCAACGTGGAACACGGCGAAAGCCAACCAGACAGCCAGCGGGTGAACCACGTTCCGTCTCGTTCCAATTCCCCGCGGCGTCATCCCCAATGGGTTTCTCCGCTCACCGCCTGACCCATCCCCAACCGCGCGTCTTCGACGACATTCCAATTTATTCTCAGCTGTTAGCTGGCACGCTTTACGCCGAACTTCTCTTCTTCCAAAGCATTCGTCTCTGCTAACTCTTTATACCGCTGTTTCTCTACCTGGCCGCCACATCATCCCCTTCCTTTCTGTTATTCCATGCTTTTATCCTGCAACCAAAGCTCGTGCTTCTTTCGCTATTTGCATTCGCCATTTCGTCCCCGTAGAGTTTCGTTTTAATCAATAAAGTATCCTGTTTCCCTTTGTTTCTTCCCGTTTATCAGACGCGCAATTTCCTCGCCTAGCTTGATCCGGTCCAGTGACGCGACCAACGATTCGCTTATTATAGATGCTCTTTGATTATTCTCGCGTTTACGTAGCGTTCTTATTTCTTCGTCCGACCGATCAAACCTACCCTCTCTCCTTCCCACTTTCTGTTTCTGTTTCTGTATCCGCATCTCTCGCCATTCTGCCGCTTCTTTTCATCGGTAAGGACTTTCGTCGCTTTGACTCGGAGGTTTATTAGCGAGCTTTATCTACCAAGTTCCCAATGGTCCGAGGAGTCTCGGAATAAAAGCCTCGTAGCTTCGAAACTTTTGCCGTGCACATACACAGAGTCGCGAGCACAGATGGTCAAAGCGAGCGGCGAGGGAGAGATCTTGAAGCGGAAGGAAGATGGGGAGCTCTCGAGAGACAGGGGAGGGCGAAGAAGAAGGAACGATTCGAGTGAAGCAACATCCTAGAAAACGCGGGAGCAGCGAGAAGGGAAGGACGGGTAAGGTAGGACTGGATGGTAACTTCAAAGAACCATTCAGAGCTTCTCGACTCTTTGAAATTTTTCCGTTAAAGGAGCTACAGGCGTCGGTCGATTCTTCCGCCGACTCTGCTCGAGGACAACAACGGCGAAAGCGGCGAAAACTGCGGGCCAGACGAGCCCGGTCGATAAACGAACTTATCAAAATACCGTCCAAGCCAAGCTCGTAGTCTTCCTTTTTCGACAACGATGCGCCTCTCTGCCTTTCAAAAGCTCTGTTCCGCGTCGCGGTACATCGGTCGCGTGAAGAATAAAGAAACCACGAATCGCTCGATCAGCCTCGGGATAAGATACAGGGGAAACGAACGCGCTTCGTTATTAAGAGCCTCGTTTGGTTAGCCGCAGAGCTTTTCCGATATTTACTCGGTTGGAAATGATCTGACGCTGTTCGTTACTCGAGGTACGAACACTTAATGATGTAACGCTGTCACGACGAAAAAGGATGACCAATAGCCTCGCTGAAACGGAACGAGATTTAACCGAAATAATCCAAACCGCTCGGGTGATTATTAATTGTGCGTCTTTGTAAACGAAAACGAATGTTACATCTTCTTGATATTTCACGTGACGCTTCAACCACGTGGTTACGAGAGCGTTGAGTGAGAATTTTCGCGGACGTTGAACGCTTCGCGACATATAAATCACACGAGGCGGCTTTATTAGAACGCGGAAACAAGTAGCAGCGAGGCCACGCGAGAATTCGGTTGTTAAGATTTCGTACGTCAGCTTCTGCCGAGTAATTCAGTCGGTGAACAAACGATCTCAGGAAGCATGGCAATATATTGCGCTGGAGCCCGGCAGAGATGAGCCTTATGTACACGTCGCAGCTGGCTGCATTGTGCGAGAAAGTAATCATGCTAATGTATTCCTGGCTCGGGTGCCGCGACGCCGGCATCGCGCCATACCGAACTTTATTCTTAAACGCGATTAGCAATCTCCGAGACTGTTCTCTCGGACCTTCGGATAGCTGGTAACACGGTGAACGAAAAGCAGAAGAAATGCAGAGCGCGCCAGGTGAAAGAGAGAAAGTAGACTGGTAGCGAGATATCTTTAAGCCAGCGTAGGTTAATTTCAGATTAATTTGAGAAATATATGTAAATTTGTGTAATTTTTATGCAAAAATTGAAATTTATGCTGCATATAGATTAATCCGTACGATTTCCAAGTAAGTAAAAGAAAATCCACAGAAAATGATATTTTATTCTTTCTAGCCAAGTACTCCTCCTATGCTTTTTCCCTTTCACCTTTTTCCTCGGACTTACAACAATAACGCGGACTTTTATCACTTGGCGCACGTGTTGCGCGATTTTCACACGGTAAACTGAACTGCGCTACGCGCAAACATCGGATCGGTAACTTTGCAAGGGTGAAACATCTTTCATGGGAGGAGAATTTTCAGGCGAGGTTTTCGATGTATATCGCACAGTGTGATAGGTGTAATCCCACGGGGCTGAAAGAAACATGGAAGAGACGCGGCACTCGAGGATCGGAGTCGTAATGCTTGTAAAAGGGTGTTTAACGTTTTCCGAGCAGGACGAAGCCGGATGAGTACAACGAGGGAAAATCGGGCCAGAGTTTTGAGAAGCGGCCAAGGAACTGAAGGAGATGTTTTGAAAAAAAAGAAATTCGCGCAAAAGAGGTGCACGGTAACGAGCAACGCGACGAAGAAAAAAAGCCGCGTAATCTCGTATTTGCCCGGTCGTTGTTGCTGTTGTTAACGTAGCGCGCGTCCCTCTCATCAGTGGATCCGAGACGAGAAAGGAAGAAGAATCTAGGACAACCTGATTTTTATGCGACGACGCTTTAAACGGCACTCCCTTTTCCTCGCCGCTCTTCTACACAACTCCCGCCCCACAACTCAGTACTAACTTTCCGTGTCGCCTCTCTCTTTAATTTCCTCCCACCCCTTCCTGTGAAAATGAAGCTGCCGCGCGATGACGGATGTGCCGGTAGAAACTGCCAAATGCTCCGCGACTACGAATAACACAACCTACTCTCCGCCTGCGGCAGAAACAGAACGGTGGTTCCTTAAATGCGGTTAGCGCGTCGCGTTGTTGCACGTTCGTTTTCGTCGGTGGTTCCGCGCCAACTCGCAGCACGGCGTACACGCCAAAAGGGAGAAACAGACGCGGTGTGCCCGAGCATTTTCATTCACAAGGACCGGAGAAGAGAAAACCGGGGTTGTTACCGGAGGAAGGAGGGGTTGGACTGGTAAGGTAGCTGAGACAGAGAAAGAGAGACCGACAGGCAGAGAGGAGCGTGCGTTCCAGATTTCTAAAGGCGTTCAATGATATTCCCGAAGAGAAGGAACGAAGGCGGAGAGCTCCGGATGGCCGCAATGAAGTCGGATTTAGCTGCAGGCTGGATGGTGAACCGGGTCGCACCGAGCTGGGAGATGTGTCTGTGTGCTGCAGCCTCTCATTTTCTCCCCGAACCTCCTGCCTTTCTCCCTCTGTCTCGTTCCCTTTCTCTCCGTACCTGTATAGTGTGTATCTACGCGCGGACTGCTGATCGCAGTCGTGCACCTTTATCCAACCCCCCTCTCACCCCTGCTGGTATTTGTTCCCCTGTATATGTGTATATTCGTCTGTATACGTGTGTGTGTATATCTGTGTATATAAGTGTATATATGGGTGTGTGAGAGTGTGTGTGTGTACGTGTTTGCGCGTTTGTCCAACCGTGCGTGCGTGCACCGGCTGGTGACGACTGCCACCAAGAGCGGAACTGCATTTTCGCGCGAGTCACGGGAAAAACAGAGATTCCCCGGCTGACGGGTAGACGGGATTCCGGCATACGAACCGATCTCCATTCGCAGCGATCGTTCCACCGTCATTTGACGCACGAATCGAATGGATGCAACGGAATGGTCGTCGATACCGAACGTCAAGATTTATGCCCGTGCATTCGCCGAATGAACCTTTCACCCCCGAATCCACCGGGACTATCATTCTTCTCGAGTCCGCGTGCCGTAACTCGGTAAAAACGATACAGCTTCCCCAAGCCCCGCTCCTGTCAAACTTTAACCCTCTTTACAGCTCCCTGTGATTTCGTAGCTGTTTCGGTACTTCCGAAGTTTCCATCACATCGAACGTTTGATCTCTGGAATTTCGATTCTCTTTTCTCGGTAATAGGATGCCGAGAATTACCATGCAGAAGGAACCATACCCCTGGAAGATTCATAGAGAATGTTCTCAAATGACGATTTATTTTTACGCGAGTTGGTAAGAAAAAAGGTAAACCGTACTCTGATGTATTTGACCTGGTTTTGCTGAACCTTTACGTATAATTCTTAATACAACCCGTTCCTGACGCGGTAAGGTTCTCCCCAGTTACGTTATGAAAAATTTCTACGTTATAGCCACCGACATCACCTCTCGTTCTCTTTGGCACTGACTTATAGAATTCCCTCTATACACCTGACATACGTTTCCCCCGGCCACCCACGGTCGCGTTGCTTTTCTTTTACCAACTCGTACATCATACCGTACCGAATATGCTCTGCCGTTGCTTCTGCGTGGGAATTTCCAAACGATCCAAGAGTATTCGAGCCACGCTTGTCAAACTTGGACATGATAGATTTCTCCAACGAAGATCTTTGCTACCGTCCATTTTAGAATTTGTGGGAAATACGTGATCACATTTTTATTCTGTCTTACTTGGAAAATCGTAAACTACAAATCGACTACACACACCCTGCAGAAGAGAAACTTCCACGATGGTTAAAGACGAATCGTTTCAAACGGTAAGCTGTTCGATAAATTTCCAAATCTTCTTCCCCTAAAATGGAAGCACGTTCCTTCGCTTAGCTAAACGCTGTCTACGCGACCCAGTCGAATTTCCCCGATAATTATTCTATCGTGGTAATTCACGGGAGGCGAACGATCGACGATGCAAATTTCGTCAGATTCCGTGGCGGACCGGGGGATCGATTCACGTGTCCTCTGCCAGACTATTCCGACGTCGATGTACCGGCTATGACTCGTGAGAGTCGCCGATTGGCCGGTCACGTAGTACGAACGTTAATTACGCTTCGGTCCCGACTAAGAGGGAACTTTGTTCCCGTGGGATTAGAGCCCGGCGAATTCCGGAATCATGCAGCGGTTCGAGCGGTGTTAACATCGGAACACCGGATACATACAGAAATGTTGCATCTCTCGTGACAGTCCCTTCTTTCGGGGTCAGTTAAAAGTCGATCTCACGGGATTCACTTGGCAACGGTAATCCGTGCATTTACCACTCATCGTGGATGCTTTTACCGGTGTAATCGCCAGCACCGACTAATCGAAATTTCCTCCGGCTACGAGCAGCCGCCGGAATCTTAAGGAATTCCTCGGAGGAATCGCTTGCGTTCGCTTTCTCGTTAATGGCACCGACCCTGGCTGAACTCGGGACGCGAGAAGGACAGGAAACACGCGACGACGCTATTGAAGACAGGAAATTTCCTACGCGACAAAGGAGATACTTACGAGATATAGAGGACGTATTCGAGATTAGTTCAATTACCGTTTTGCTTGCCGCGAATCAACAGAGAGACCGAGTTTCGCGTGTCTTGGCCCCTAAGAAGCCTTAGGCTCGTCGCTGATACAGCGCCCAGCGGTACAACGTAATTGCATAATTTATCCTGGACGCGGTGCACCTTGGTTTAATGGATTTTCGAAATAAATTCGCGTAATCGCCAAAGGCATTTTGCGACCTTCCGCTATTTCAATCCACCCGGCCATAATGCGACCCACCGTAAAATCGGTGCACCTTCAAAGCGAAAAATATATATATTTTTAATCCTGTTTGACGAAGGCAGAACGTTAAGCCACACTGGCGAATTGGAAAACATAATTAACAGAGATGCTTTAACGGGTCAGAGAAACGAAAAGATCTGGAAGCATTATAAACGAAGGTTGCTTGCCGTGAAAAAACCTCGACGACAAGTAATTGCATAATTTATCCGGCGAAATTAGCCCGGCGGTAATGGATTTCCAAAATAAATTAGCGCGAGCGTAATCGATTCGACCGGCATTAATCACCTCGAGGTCAGTCGATTCGATAAACAATACAAGATCGAGGATGGAATCCTCCAAACGATGAAAACCGTGAACGCTTGCTGAACGTTCAACGATATGCGAAACGCTTTGAAGCTATGAATACGTAACTCGTTGCCTCGAAGCGCTCCGGATGCTCGAATTAGGCTCGGTTCGAGAATGCGACGCCGCAAGTGATAACGCCTAATAGCATAATTTATACGATATAACGCATATCGCAACCAAATGATTAAACCGCGTTTCGAACTGGATCGGTAGACGCGAGAATTTCACCTACGAAGTGTATTTCCTTTAATCGTAACTGGATGAGTCGGCGAATTTTCCCGTAGATTATAACGAAATTAGCTTTACTCGGAAAAAGAAGAAAAAGAGAAAAAGAAGGCAAGGAAAAAATAGCAAGAACGTAGAGAGAAATATGAAGTTTTGGTTGGATCGTCAGAGGACCTTTTAGCAGCCGCATCGTTTCACATGAAATTTGAATATCTTCTTTGAATGTTCGCGCGCCAACGCTCGCTGAAAAGTTAAATACTCGTGCACATTTTTCATCGCATTACCATGGGCCAAGGGTACACAGGGCAAAGGGAGAGCGCAGCAAAAAAACGAGAAGAGTGCAAACACGCTGCGAATGCAAAGCTTGACCAGCGTTGCTGTTGAGTTAACCTCGGAACGCCGTTACTAGACGAGTCAGTGTAACTTTCGCCACGATGATACGAGCGCGGAAAACTTTAAAATTACGCGGTAAGGCTACAAGTTTCGTGGCCAACCGAGACGGACGCGTAGAAATCACCTGCCCTTCTCGGAAAGGCGCTAACAACACATTCGTCTGAGGTGGCAGGAAAATGTCTGGTTTAAGTAGAACAGTCAGTCACTGGTCGGGCCGTACCGAACGCGTCGTACGGGTCGGAAATATACTCGTTAAATTATCTAATCATAGAAAAACTTGAAAATTTCGGAATACGACAAGCGTGGACGTTAAAAAAGTTTGCAGAGAGATTGCATACAGGACTAGATAGAAGTTGGAGGTTAAATGTACCGTAGCAAAGAAATTAGTCGCCGTTGGTTGTAAGTAGAAAAATGTGGTGTACAGCTGTCCAAGAATTCCAGTTTATGACGCAGCCTTGCTGCGGTTGGTAATAAAAGCGACTTTAAAACGTTGCCGACTACATTTGCGTAGCAACAAATGGAATTAAAAACCTGGTAAAATTTCGTCGCCAAACTTGTCCCAGTTATTGCGCAGTGTCGTAAAGCTACAACGGAAAGGAGTTTCGAAAGAATCATCTTCGAAGTATACAACGCGTCGCGAAACGAACTACAACAAGTTGAATAGCGTATATCGTGATCGAACTTTCTCAGATTGTCTCGAAAGCTATCTTTTTTCCATAAAATCATCTACGCGACCTACATACATATATCTGTCGTTTCTCACGTCCCTCATTGAAATCTCATAAATTCGCTCGGTTCCAGCCGATAGTAGTAACACGTGGAGCGCGTAAACGTTTCACTGGGATAAGCCGAAACGTCTTTAGCGAGATTCTAACGCTTTGGCAGTTTAACTGTCGCATTCCATTCATTTCCACGCATCAACGAGGATCCCGGTTCAAGGATCCGAGATACCGACAGGCAAGGTATACGTCGTGCGAGTATGCAAGGAAGCAATATAGATGAATGAAGCGAAAGTGTGTGGAAGCGAGAGGGTGACGCGGAGGATGAAGGCAACGCAGGGTCGAGCAGAGATGGAAATGGCGAAGGTAAAAGGAAGAGGAGAGGCAGGTAGCGGTAAGGAGCGGCCGGAAATGCTCGAAGGTGGTGTTACAGGTGCCGAGGTGCTAGTGCTCGCACGAGGCAGGCTAACGGTAACGCTCGTCGAACGGAATATAGAGTAGGTAGTAGCGAAGTACGTAGGTTTGAGGGAAGGGTTTGCTCGAGAGACCCACAAGTGGCATGCCTCGACGGCGTACGTGCGCGCCCGTCTCGATACGCCGAGCCGTTCTACCGTTCTACCGTTTCACGTCTATCTATCTCGGTCCCCTGCTCTCTGTAAACATTGTACTATCCTTTGAGCCGACGTCGATACCGGCACGTCGTTGATGCGGCTGTGTGTAGATGTGTGTTTGAGAGCGAGCGCGCGCGTTCACTTCCTTTATAGACATTTTCCGACTCGCGTTACGTGCCCACGCACGCGAGACGCCACGCATATTCCCCCATATACATACGGTGCAGCAAAGAACGCAAGGTTGCGTGAAAATTTCTCCAAAGATTTCGTTCGATTTGGCAGAGCTCGCCTTAGCTACAGCTTACCCAACCCCTACACGGCCAAGCCCTCGGCAGCATCGTTCGATGGTTCTAACTTCTTCTTTCTCTTCGTACCAGTTCTCTCCTTTTCTCCGGCAAATGTAAACATTCGTAGTCGCGAGGGGATGCACGATTTATCGGCGGTTCCCGTTTGATGGTTTTTACAGAGGACGTAAAGTAGATCCCGGGCAAATGTCCTACGCTCCCCTCGATTCCGATATCCTACTACCTTCGGCTAGGCAAATATACCAGATCCCGTCCCTTTGAACCACAACCTTCCGATCTCCCCATCGCGGATACGCGTCCCTGAACCGAACCAATTTTCGGTATAACTCTACTATCGACTCCTTTTTAATTACGAACCCTTTTATCCGGCGGTTATATGGCGTTATTAAACGAGTATCTAACTGAGAGACGAAATTAGCGGTAGGACAACGGGAAAAGGAGCATTGTTACACTCGAAAATGTTCTAAATGCGCCGAACGAAATTCGCGAACAAAAAACGAAGGGAGGAGGACGATGTAAAAGGGAGAAAGGCGAAAAACGAGCAGAGAATAACGGGAAAGTTCACGTGCGCCTGAACATTCTCCCGTCCATATGTTTCACTTATTGCAGTTCGCCAGCGTGTTTCATTATAATATTGTAACTAAGTCTCGCAAAAAATTGCAGCGTGGTTTGCACGCGTGTATCTGTAAAGGGAGAGAGAGAGAGAGAGAGAGAGAATACGAAAAGGGAAAGGAAAAGCAGGGGAAAAAAGAGTATTTTCGCAACACGTTTCGTGCTAGCGTTCCTCTATTCCGCTCGTCATAAGAGATCCACAAAGGACGCGCGAGAGCCGCGAGAATGTGTGCATTCGCATCGTGTTACCCTCAATCGCGCCCACCCCTCGTCTCTCTCCGTCGATTTTCCTACGCTGTGTAAACGTCATTTGTCCTTTGAAACACCTTCTCTACGACTATAGCTCGTTAAAGGGCTCCTCGACTGCTTTCCAACACTTTTATCCGCCGGAACGCGGCCACAATCGGTTCCTTTATCTGGATCCGCGCGGATGAGAAAATCATAAAAACCGATCGGCAGCCGTATAATCAGACTTCCACTAGAGCGACTGGAATATCGACGATAATCGACAAGCCATAGCGCTCGCGTTACAGCCTCTTTTCTCTCTCCTTTGCCCTCGCCTATCTTTTATTCACTGAAATAAACGCGTTAATCCGTCTACGATGAGAAGACGCTTTCTTTCGTTCTCTCGTTCTTTCGCGGTTCCTACCGATCTCGTCTCCAAGCTTCGCCCTGGATATTCTTGGCTATCTGTGGAATGTTTATCGCCAACGTTTCGTAACTACTCGATACTGCCTGAACGTTCTGAGACACAGCGGAGGCGACGGAATAGAAATTGCGTATTCGCGGAACGACGTACTATTGTAATATACTTAGCACGTTCTTCTCCGCGCAGGATCTCTCTGAAACCAGTTACGTGCGCTCTTAGTTCGCGAACCAGCATGGAATGAGCTTATATGGGATTCCTTGAAGACGCTCTTCTCCTCGTACCATGCTGCAGAAAAGCTGGAAAGAAGAAGCGTGAAATGAACGCATTCACTCGAAAGGAAACGGGCACTCGTTACGGGACGCGGCACTGATATATTCGATTAGATTCTCCGCTACCATCCTCTTTTCTCTACTAAAATCTTCCCTGTTTCTTTCTCTTCCTCCATACGCGATCGTTTATTAGATCGTTTCATAACACCGTCCGCTAATACGTAACTATCCGGTTGGATAAGTCGGTATAAGGAAGGTGCCAGCAGCAGAGCACCGTCTTGTTATAACGTCGGTGGCCGCCACCTCTCGAGGTACCACCCTGTCCAACCCCTTTGCTCTTTTCACTCAACGAGAGAAGACGAGGAAGAATCCAAGAGGCGAAGTAAGAGCGGAGCGGGCCGCCATTTGGTCCGGACATTAAACCGATATCGTCTTAGATTTTCCATTCTTCCTAAGTACTTACACGACTTCCTTTTTCCCTATTACGTCGCGCCTTTATTACTATCTCCGATTTTGATCTCCTAATACGAAAGCCCTCGATAAACGTTATCTCGTAGATCGCTGGATATTTCGAATCGAAGGATTGGACTAGGTCGGTAAAGATATTATCGATGATGGCGTTATCCAGTCATTGAAACAACGAATTGACTAAAATCGATCGACCCAAAACGTTAATGGGTTACATCGACACGAAATTGTACACCAATTTACATGGAAAACGGTCGGGTTAAAATGATCACTCGTTGAACGCGAAGAAATTTAATGATAAGCGTTCGGTTTAGCTTAATGGCTTAATGACGTCCTGAAATAGAGAGATTTATGATCGTATGGGGAATTTCTTCCGCAAATCAGTAATAAGGTAATTCGCGATAAATTTCTCTCGACTGCGAGAACCGCGTTCGAATTTCCTTTCTCCGACGGAAGGAAGGTCGAAATCGTAGAATATTTATACATTTTCTTGATATCGAATCTGGTTACAGTTTCCGGCGATACCTTTGTTTGCGTATCGCCGAAATTTACATTGCAAATACGATCCTCTTGACTTTTCGATTCCACGTGAGAGAAGAGAGTAGAGAGTATATACATACATATATATAGACATATATAGTATAACAGCATTCTTGATTCGCGCGCTAAATTGCAAACCCAACATGGACCCCCTTTCGTGTTATCTCGCACGCCGGCCGCCACCGACGTGCAAATTTTTGCCCGGCAATTTTATGCTGCAGTCTTGTATTACCTTAACGACCTTCTTCCCTCGTCTGCCGTCGACGTTCTGGTCGAACATTTTTGTACGTCGAACCGTACTTTAATATATATTCCCTTGCTACCATCGCGCTACCACCACCGACATCCCCCGCCGCTGGAAGAAGTATTAAAACGGTGAAGAAAAGCGACGAGCAATTTCACCCCTTTTTACGGGACGTTTATAAATCATTCGCGAATTTCATTACAGGTTCGCGCGGAGAATTTAACTACGCGCTAATAAACACGACCCAAATCGCGCTCGATCTTTCCTTGGAAATACAACACTTCCACTTTGACGTTCGCAAACATAGCGCTAAACTGCAACTTGTTTCGCTGATTGTATTAATTTCACGTTACGAGCGTGAAGTTTTCTAATTCGTTTTACTTTATCGTTAATATTCCTTTCGACTGGACTCTCTCTTTCTCTTTCTTTCTTTTGTATCCTTCATCCTCGTCGAATATCTCTCGGCATTTCCTTTTTCCTCTGTTTCTCATGCACCATTCTTCTCATTCTCGTTCTCTGTCTCAACTCGTCGACCCTGACTTAACACTCATGCGCTGCTATCCAAACGTTTGCACAGAGTTAAAGGATGAAAATAATAAGTCGACGTTTCGTCGAGAAGTGGTTCCATGTCGGAGTTTCATTGTCCCAAGTACGAAAACTCGATCGAACGGTTTCTTGTACAGCTACGTTTTTCCCTGTGTGCTGCAAGCACTATAGCTACATTTTATTTATATTTATGCACACGCGAAATTCTCCAAGAATTGGCATTCTTGGTACACGGGGTTAAACGCGTCAATAATCGATACTTGAACCGCGTATAAATAGATTTAGAATATCTCGAACAGCTCGATTGGAATTGCCACACAACCTGAATAACACTGTTGCGAATGTTTAAGAAATTTCAGGCTGCATTTGTTTATTATGTTCGTTTATAGCCAGAATGCCTTTGTAGTATTCTGGAATCTCGTTTCCGGCACGGGAATCAGCAATTATACATTCAAAGGTTGCAACGTATTTAAGCAACTTTCATGGTTGGAATGTTTTTCAATTTATTTCCTTCTCCTCGAAGAGAACGTCGTATAATCGTTCTTCGTCCGTTTTGAATTAAAGCGTTCATAAAATACAGTTTGCCGTTGTTTCCTGGATGGTAATGGCGTTCATCAGAAAGCCAAGTTTCACGTCGTAACAATTTACTCGAAAAAAAAAAGTAACTATTTCTTTAACAAGTTTCCTGCGCTTTTGCTTTCCGTTTAAACTCTTTAGAATCTTCGTGGTTGCTGAACTATCGCGTTAAAAGAAAGAAAAATCTTTCAATGTGGTTAGTTCTTCGAGCTTTCGTTAAAATCGTCAATCATATTAAGGCTGTGCTTTGATAACGCGTAATATAACAGTTTTATTCGTCCTTGATGTCGTACGAAATTTTTTCCACCGAGAAGAAGGAGGAAGAAAATTATACGCGCGATATACGAATGCCAGTCACGGCGAAGGGATCTCCACTTTACTGTTTTCGGGCTGCTTCGCTGTCCTAAGCCAGCCAATTTACGGTGCAAACATTAAGGTCGTCATAAAGTAGCGGCAGTCTTAAGATGCTATAAATCGCTCCACCCACACATCCTTCTCGCGTCGCAGCTCGCCTGTCAAGCCGGGTTCGCGCGCGTCTTCCTCTCGTTCCTCGTCTTACGGCTCGAATCCGCGAAAGCCCTTGACGAAGCGTACCAGCAGCGGTGTATTTCACTTTCGCGATGTAATTTCTCGAGCGCGCGTGCCGAACG
The DNA here is from genome assembly GCF_041682495.2 of Bombus fervidus. Classification (NCBI taxonomy): domain Eukaryota; kingdom Metazoa; phylum Arthropoda; class Insecta; order Hymenoptera; family Apidae; genus Bombus; species Bombus fervidus. Next base: position 5,181,751 of record NC_091524.1, read on the forward strand.
AGCTTGGCCAGAATATCGCCGCTATACCCGTCCACGTTTTTGACGTTGAAGAAACGACGCTTGAATTTGTACGAGTCGGAACAATGGCGACGTCTTAAGGCCGGAACGGTGTTGAATTTGAAAAAAATTGCCGAGATGTTCTTCCATCTCGACTGCCTCTTATTTATCCCTCGCACAATATTCCGCTCGAAATACATTCCATGTCGCGTCCCGCGGGAACGGAATACCGCGGAAAATTTCGAACGTAATAAAGACGAATGCCATGTACTCGGTGTCCGTCCTCGTGTTATGAATTATTATTAAACTTCTTTTCTTTCGGATACATTTTCGTTACAATCCGTTCACATACAGCGCGCGAATGCCGCGTACCAACGTTTCGACACGCTTTGAAACGTGTGAGAAATCGGTGCTTTGTCATCGACTGATATCGAATCTCAATGCCGTGAATCGCAGTAACTCGCGCGACTGTCCTGCTCGGCACGGGAAATGGGCATGCGTTCCAGCTGATAAGCTCGCCACCTCGGTTTCAATGCACAAAGAAACACAGGCGGATGCTCGGCAAGGACGAACTTGGAAATAGCGACGGTGCAACCAGCGCGCGAGTTAAATTCCTCTTTCAGTCGTTCGTTCCGTTTCGCAGACGAGAGAATGGCGGAATCGAAGTTAGCGAGACATCAAACGGGCCGAGTCGTTGTTAGTTTTGCTTTTGAAGAGGATGATCGATATATTTGCCGCAGAGAAAGGGAACGACAGTGACTCTGAGTTCGGAAAACGTTTAGCTTTCCATGCAAATTACCGTGAAGCATTTTAACGTTGCACAATGTCGTTTCACGCGTTTCGCTTTATTCTTTACGCGTCACATTCGACGCCTGGTTGGGGTTCTAGTTCGCGTTCAAGAGCATTTCTTTTTGTTCGAAATAAAAGAGAGCTCGGACGAACTGATGCGCGCCTGGTTTTTAGGTCTTCGTTGGAATAGAGGTCGGTATCGGGAGAACGGAACGTGAGCGCACACGTGACGCGGCTAACTAGCACGGTACGTGTGACGGTATAAACATCCTGGTGTTCCGTGATGAATACGGCCGGTAATTACCGAATGGTAATTACGCTAAAATGATAATGACGCCGCTTCCAGCGTACTGGTAGCATGTTTGCCAAACTATTCTATAATTTTACTACACTCCCGTTGCATCGTATACATCCAGTTAGCCCTATTACACGCTCGAAACTTATTAATAATAACAGCGCTAATAACAATAATAATAATAATAATCAGAGTCAACGATAGTACGATGATCGTAGTACCATCGATTTGTATAGATGTACGCAAATTTCAAACTTGCGGTTTCCTGATTTAATTATCGCATTATGCTCGTCGTAGAGCTATAGCCGCTTCGAGCTTCATTTTTCGGGTATTACAAGCTAGCATGAGCCCGAGCCTGTACGTTTAGAAAGCACGCGCCGCGACGCGCTCAATTGAATTCGTTCGTCCGTTCGTTTGTTCGACCGTGCAAATAGAATTTTGCGATTGTTAATTTCCATAAGCGGCGCGTAAATACTTGGGGAAATTGCGTCGGACGAGCAACGCGTCGGTTTTTCGGTAAAGAGAGAAGGTGGTGCACGCGAGCGACAGCGATGTTTCTGCAGCGTGTTCGTAATGTCGCAAATGGGATGATAATAATTATTACAGAAACGAGCACTTTGCGGTGAACAACGGTGATCGTGGTAAAACATTAACGATAATGGCATCGTTTTCTCGAAATTGCCGTGGCGGTGGGATCGCACGCGCTCCCGAAGCAACGCGTAATTTTATATAGTCCGATGCTTAACGTCCATCTACTCGATAATCGCGTGCCGCTCGTGGCGGTCGACTAGCTGCTTTTCAAGACGTCCGACTTTCCATCTTTTTCCACTTCGTAACCTCTTGCCCTGTACGATTCGTTACGGTATCAGCAACGCGACGACTCTCGTCAGAAAATGTACGCGAATCTCTTAACGAAGGGACTCCGAACGAGCTACCTCGTCCCTCAAGTTTCGACGGTGCAATTTCGCGGGACAATCGTCGCACGACGAACCATCAATGACATCGAAAGACCTAGAATACAAACGCGACTAATTGGAACCATGGCCCAGGCCAAAGTTCACCGGGGCAACCTCGGTGGAAGGGAGAATGAAGGGAACACGTAATACCCGTTTATAAAAGCCTTTGTAAGCGAGAAGACACGCCGGTCTGTACTACCCACCGCCTATTATGCAAGGTGGTCTGTAATTAAATTGGTAATTAAATTATAACCTGACCAGCATCGATCGATTATTTACGTAGCACGCTGCTCTGTGACGTCGCGACCATGCGCCATCCAACAGACGGATTTTGACATTATTAACGTTGCCCTCTTTGCCTCTCCTCCTAAGTCCTCCTCCCTCCCCTGTGTCCTCTCTCTGACTTCCCATTTGAGATTCTCATTCCTGGCACGATAACGGCCAGGTAACCGAGACAGTGCCACCAACGAAGGAACCTTGGAAGGGAGCTTCGTGGTTTAATTATCTTCGCCTTCATCGTGGAAGCTGCAACGACGACGACGACGAAGACTCCGTCGTCCGTACCAGTGGTTTCCTTTGCTCGACGACGTGACACCGTTTCTAATTCTCTCTTCCACCCGTCCCCTGCCCTCCTCTGCCAGCCGATTACATTATTAATATCAACGCCCAGGCCAGGCTGGTGCCCGGGTAGACCGACAAGTTTTTGCCAGACGCGGCAATTTAAATGTATGTATGGCGGAACACGCGAGCACACGGAGAATTCGAAATTATCGAGAGAGAATCGAATCGCGCGACGGCTCTACCGAGCCTGAGAGATACTTCTCTCCCTTCGAAACCTGCCGATTCCACACGACCGACTCGTGGTGAACGACATACGAGCGTGAATAAATAAAAACTCGAGCAAGCAGGAATATCGGAGGCTCGAAAAGCGACGGTTGAAACTGCACGGTGATAAAGAATTGATCAGATAGCCGTAGCGAGATTCGAGGCCGGACCTTTTCGTTGTCGGACGAACGCCCTACCAATTGCGCAATCTAGATCGTTGGAAGATATTTCCGGTCTAATCTTTGGAAATGGCTACCGCCTACGGCTCGACCGATCTGATAAACACCGCCTATGTTCTCGGCCACGCAGGGAAATCGATCTCGTGAAATCAGCGTAAAAATCCCGCTATCTCCCTCTGTCCCTAACTCGAAATAAACTTTCGACGAGCTAGCTACTGGGCTAAAGTCGAGGGATAAGGGCGATTAAGACGATTTTCGAGATTGTCGCGTGCAACTTCGGAACGGATAGCGAGCAAACGATCGTTCGAATCACTTTCTCCCTCTTGGTGGAAGAAATTCCATTTTTCCAATTTCCATCGAAATCATATTGCGTTTAAGGACTAATCGCGTTTCTGCAAACGATAATAAGCGCGATCGATTTCAAGAATGGACGCATCGACGCACGCTTAGCTGATTTGATTTCCACAATTTCCTGGGGAGCCAGCGGATTGTCATGCGGAACGCGAATCGAGCTATAATTTAGATCGTGCGTCGGCGAGAGAGCGAGAAACGGGAGGATGGTGAGAAGGGCCAGCTCGTGACGGCCAGCGATCCGACTGGGATAAATGTGAGAGACGAGACAGAGGGAGAGAGAGAGAGAGAGAAGGAGAGAGAGAGATGGAGAACGGATTGACAGTGCGAGAGGGTGGAAAGTGGGAAGCGGTAGAGCGGAAAATAATGCAGCGTGCAGAATTACAAATTACACGCTACAGAAGCACTAGGTCCCTCCCTGTAGTAGAAGAGGAGCTCTGTTCGTTCCGTTGATTACACAAACAACATTCGTCGTCGCGTAGAGAGTTAGAGGGAAAGAGGTAGAGGAAGAAGAGGTTGTAGGGAAATAAGGGATGAGGACTGCGCGAGCGGGTGGTATCAAACGTAGTCGTTACAAAGCCGGCTATTAATCTTTATTACAAACAATCCTCTGTGTTAATTCCGTGTAATTTGCCGGCAGTCATGTTCCACGACATTCTCTGCCTACGGGATGTCGTATACGCGTTGCTTTCTCGCCGACCGCGACGCGTTTTCGATTTAATTGTCTAACTCCCCGGAGGCAACTACCGATCGTTCCCTTGTAAATTGTAATAACGCGAACAGGACCTGAATAGAGCTACGTTGGGAATATAGCTATTAGTAAATATCGTTAATGTGCAAATATTAATACGGTTTATTAATACGATTCTGATTGATTACCTTTACTTGTGAAAACAAGTTCATTGCGACCGCGTGGACAATTTGATTCCATTCGTTTACCCACCACACACATGTGCCAAAATACGTTCGTATCCTCGAAGAAACTATTCGCCCGTGATATTATCTTTTGATTAATTCGATCTACCGAGTACCATTACGTGGCAAGAAATACCGGTAAACACGGAATCACTTTCTAGTATGCAAAATAAGGTTCTTATCGTGGCGCCATTGAACGTAAAACCGAGCAAAATGTTCGTACGCGGCAAGGATGCGGTTTATTTAAGAAGTATTTACGTCACTGTTTATCGAATTTTCTCCACGCCATTTGACCGTATCTACGGGCGCAATTTTGCCACGATCTAGATTTACGCGAACCATCGAGAATCGTCCACGAGACCCGGAAACCGTCTTTCCCACTAGCTCCAGCCCCGTTATCTCGATTGACCAGTATCTCGAAATAACAACGAGCAAAGAATCTTCTGGGGATGATGTTCGAAACCGATAAGGAACTAGTAGTATCCCGATATTCTGCTCCTCTGTCCAACAAGCTTCCGGTCGCTTGTCCGCGAATAAGAGGCAGAAAAAAGCGAGCAAAAGAAGGAACTCGAGTTTTACGCTTCAACGTACACGTTTTAGCGCGCACCAAACATCTACAAACACCTGCTGTATCGACTACATCGTTTCTTCTACGACCGTGGTCTAGCTTCCACGTTAGCTCCTTGGTGGAGACCTCCCTTCGGATTATAAGGCGGCACCGACCTAACGTTCTTTTTGTGGCAACATGTCCGAACAAGGCGGGCATCGATTTCGCATCTTCGTGTCTCGCTCGTAAGAGCAGAGCGCACACCAAGCCGGCGCAACCAGACCAGAGGGAAAGGACGACTTCCATTATCCGTGCTCTACTTTCACGCTCGACGTTTCACACTGCACTAGCAGCCTGTCGTTTGCGGAAAGAGTGAGTCGTAACGCGACGAAATTACCGCGCGTATGGCCAACGTGAACCCAAGCTTCGCGGCCTTAAACTTAAGGGCGGATGGACGTTCCGTGGATATTACTTTTCTATTCCCGCCATCTGGCAACCGACCGGCATACGTTCTACAGAGCGTCAAATTCCAGGAAACTTCGATTCTTTAATTCGATGGATTACATTCCTCTAGTTGGTTCATCGTTTAGTTTGTAAGGTCAGTTAATTATTACCTGTTAGTTGGAAAATTCATAACGTTCGTTGATAAACAGCAACGTAGTGGAGTGATTTCGTTATTTACGGAGTTCGTTCAACTTTTATTGGTTTTATCAACCACCGGATGCATCCTATCAAACATCAGATGAATTCAACGCACGCACGCGTTAAAGTTTCACACGTTCCCATTCTGTTTTCCAACAGACGTGCTTTTTGTTTGCTCGACGAAACAAAATCGAAGAAGCTTGTGGGATATCTGGACCGATACGTAATCGCGTGGTCGCATTTTTCCTCGGGCAAGAAAATGAAAACGTTCGATCGCTAAAGAAACCTCGTTAATTTAAAATACACTTTGCGATGGAACTTGGGCGATGATGATATTGCAGCGCGGACTTAGCAAGTCCGCGAAATCTTGCCAGACTTGGCAGACTTAAACGGCGTAACTTCCATGGAACCTATACAATATTCGAGTCAAGACATTCTCTTAATTATTGCAAATTATTCATGAACTACATCGTACCCGTGGAACAGTCTTTGGTGATATGCTTAGGTTAGCGACCACGTACACCGCATCTTGCTGGCGCGACGATTAGGATGTTCAAAGGGCGATGCGAAATTCTTCGCCTAATAACGATGTCGAGTTCATAGGGAGAACAAACAATCTCTCGAGCGTTTTTCTTAACTGTAAGTAGCTAGTAGTCGTGTTTGAGGACTAAGCTGGGCGAAAGGTAATCTATCAACAGATTAGGCAACTTACTCGCCAAGTAGTTGCTCCTAACAAACGACTTCCAGCATAGCCATTTTTCTTGCCACAATTCCCGGAAACGGAACTTCAGATATATAAGAGCAAAGAATCTTTCCAACGAATTCAGTCAGCGAATCTTCCTGCCGCCCTAAAAGAATCAAACTGTTGGGCAAACAGATTTCTTCTCGCTAAGTCTAACGCGCAAACGAGGTCTACCGCCGGAACATCGTGGCGAACATTGGAAAAATTCGACGAATACCCTCGATCATGGGGAGCTGAACTTCTCCCGAGTCGGTTCGACCAATCTATTATTCCAAGTTCGTGTCTACGTGTGTCTATCGCTAGCGAATTTTCGTGAGCGTGTAGGATCGTAGATTTACACGGTTGCATCTATGTTTCGACGCTATCGATATCGAGACGGTGTGCAGCGAGTGGTGGTGGCAGAACACGATTTTGAGCTCTTTGGTATCGAACATCCGGGCAAGCTTGACGTTAGACTATATACGGCGAAGATAATCCACTGCTAAGCTCGCTCGATTCGCAAAGACTCTACCGTTTGCCTGAGGATTTGCTATTTCGCTTGACTTCCTTCCTCCGCCCATCGGTCCCTCCTTCTCTTTCACTTTCGGCACACCTCGCCTCGGTGTTTCGACTATTACCACCATCGTTGTCCCGAAACTGCTCGACGTACCAGTTTTCCCGGGGACTTGGCGAAACAGGTGCTGGAGAATTGGTCGAGAAACGGGATAGAGACAGTGAAGAAGGGCGAAGACACAAAAAGAAAGAGGGAAGAATCGAATCGAAGGCGTAGATGGTCTAACGAGTAAAAGGCAGAAGAGGAAAGAAAGATGAAAAGAAAAGAGCGAGATGGCGGGAACGTTTTGTTGCCAAGTGAACAACGAAACGTTGTTGTTCCGAGCAGGAAGCTCACTGCCACGCGATGATAAGAAAGAATTCGCTCTTTATCTCGGTAGGCGGCCAGCTTGCAACGCGAAAATCCTTCCTGCGATTTTATTCCCGAAACGCCGCCTGAAAATAATTCTGCATCCTGTCTGCAGAGAAACCAACGTTCCCTTCGCCGAGAATCTTTATCTCGCGAGGGAAAAAATAAAAACCTCGACTCTATGGAGGATAGGAAAAGAAAGCTGGCATTTCGAATTGAGCTTGATCTTTGTAGCGTACCGTGTGCACGGGGCTTGTAAATTCTTTGGAAACGATAACAATACGAATAGAAGGCATCTGAAGATAGTCAGTCGATGGAGATGCCGTGGAGCATTTACGAATCCACGAATCTTTTTAATACATCAGCCTGCTCAAAGCTATCGTTCCTAGATCTTTGATAAATTATTTCTTGAAACCTAGATGACTAATTTCATTTGGATCAATTATATTTCAGAATCTGTTCACCATCTTCCACCTGTTACGTTGTTATTCACAAAACAAAATTCCAAGTTTGCTAAAATTGCGCATAAAATTCGACTAGCTCATTTCGAACGAGACATATTTTTCACAACTCGCAATTCCATCGAAACTTGGTACGATCCGGTACGGCAAATTTCTTTGCCAACTCGGTCGGTGCGCTTAACAAATGCATTGAGTGAATTTTAAACGAAAGGAAATGGAAGAACACCGGAACAGAGGAGGAAGAATAATTAATTACCTTTGATATCGATTCATCATTCGAAATTAATGCTAATTCACTTCGGAAGATTACTCCTTCCCTTCTTCCCCTCGCCCCCGATGATAATAAATGTGAACTTTTCATGGCAAAATGGCTAAATGCGACTCCCATAGTAGACTATTGATCGATCGGGCCGCATTTATAGATTAATAAATCGCACGAGTGCATTCATTACCGGCTCGCACGACACCCCGTCCAAAATTGCTTCGAGCTGATACTGTTTTCGCGGTGGCGCGATGGCTGACCCAGGAAACGAGGATAAAAATGGCAGCGCGTGCTTCACGTCGATTCGTTCCAATTCGATCGACTGCCGATTTCACGAGAGATAGAGAGAGAGAGAAAGTTGTTACAGGATGGGAAAAGAGAGGAGAAAAAAAAAGGGAAAGCGAGAGGCCGAGAGAGCGATACCACCTGGCATCGGCCAATCGGCTCGATTATATCATCGTTTCACGCGAACAGCGCGCCAAATATTCGATTTTCATGTGGCGGTGAAGAAAATCCAATACTTTCCATCGGTTTTTCCCTGACGTTTCGTAATTACGTATTCATCGCAGCATAAAAGAGAAATTTGTCGCCTAAACTATTCTGCTATAAATAAAAAATCCCCATGGCTTATACATAGTTTAATTTGTCTATTTTTAAAACCGACTCGAATCGTCGATGTCTAAGCATTATTCCGCGAAGTTTGCGTCATTTTCGTGTCTCGTGGCGCGCAGGTCGCGTAATCCTACGTTAGGTAATCGCGCACGAATTAACTATAGCTAATTAGTTTTGCGACGCACGCGGTGTAATTGTAGCCCTGTCCCCGCATCAATTTGCCAGTCTCGGTGATCTCGGGCGCGAAGAGACACAAACAAGACTAGAAGGAAATAAAGCGCTCTTGCTTGTTCCAGTGTGTACAGTGACTCGATTAAAATATTGCACGCGGCACATATTCAGACCGGAACTCTGCAACACCGTGGAAAGTTGCGGTTCGTATTCAAGGCAACGGGTGCGCGTTTCACCATACCCTGGATCATCGTTTGTTTCAAAAGGAATCTCCGCGAGCAGCCGACAGAAATCTCTTACCGATATTGGCTGGTCAGTGGTCAATGAATGGCGCGTGGCACGATCTGAAAGAGCGAAATACAAAAAAGTACGAGTTCTTGCACGGCTCGCTTTTCGAGCATCCACCTAGACGTATTCATCGTCTTTGCTAGCCAACAAGAAGAAGACGAGGAAGAGACGGCGCTGGGTGTTCCCCATGTTTCGCTACTTCACGGAAAGAAAACCGGCTAAACGATGAACAAACATTCGTCGATACATCGGTTCCTTTCGCCAACGTACGAATTCACGTCAAAAAGACCGCAGCTCGTATCTTGCCATCTAATCCACCGTAACTTTGATAAACATAGAGCTTATTCTAGGCTGACGTTGCCTTACAAAATTCGTACTACTTTCGTTTCTCAAAGCCTACCTATCGAGGCGTAGCGTTCACCGGAATTGTATACGTTCTCTCGCCTGTACGTGTAAACCCGCGACATTGGGTCGTTGCAATCCCCTAGCTCGACCTATCACATGGTAGTAACCCCCCGCGGAGGGAGGTTGTATGAAGGATGTATAAATACGTCGGATTTCTATTGTTTTCCGATCTTCGGAGCACGCTTCCATCAACGACAAGTTGTATTTCATGGGAACCGTAAGACCCTATCAAGGCCAAGAGCCCAACGATAAATAATCTCTCTGCCCAACTGCTTGTACTCTTTCTGGCGCGATAAAACGCATCGATCCAGGGCCATTCTGTCCCGCAGGATAAATGCTCGTCGACCGGGTGTGCACTGGCCGAGCTACACCCTCTATCGCATCGCACGAAATGGCACAACGCCGTGCAGCTTTATTCGTTCACAGTGCACAGCATCGTCCATCCGCGCATACATAAGCGCCACGCTGTTGGCCGGCACGAATAAATAAACCGATATTCCAGTGACGGAATTGCAAGAATTTCAGCCAGCGGCCAAATGACGAGGTCCAACCGGCAGCTGCGCCAACCGTTCACGCTCGACAACGCGTCCGAGAACGACTCTTTGTTTCGACCCTTTGCGTTTGTTCGTTCACCGTCAGCCGCACCATCCCACATGATCATTCTGTGAATGACTATTCTATCATGGGCTCCTTGATTACCGGTCGATGCTAGAATCGAGAGTGAAGAATTAAAGATACGGGTGCCAGCTGTACGAGATGTCATATCGAGGGAGAAACAATTTCCATGGTGACGAGTTCACCGAATGAAAGATGTTATGATACGATGCGCGGACTAACTGCTCGCGCGGCATATCGCGGGAATGAGTGAGAATGAGCGATAAAAGCCGATTGATTTCTCTTAATAGGAGCACGCCGATAGAATAGAGAGCAATGCATGTGACAAATAGCTCGAATTTGTCATCCGGAGAAAAAGCATTGTTATATCGGAGAGCAATCGATTTGTACCAGTCATCGTCCGCTATAGTTCTAAGAACTAGACAAGCGAGGCTCGTCGAAACCATATGATTTAAAGACACGCGACTTCGAACGATCTTAGAAATGTCCGGGAAATTCATCCATCTTCAACGGCAGAGATATCGTTGCTGCAAAAAGCAATATTAAAACATTACGGCGTACGACCAGATTTTTGAATTCCGTCGCCTACCATAGCTCACCTGCACGCCAACTCTCTTTCCGTCGAGCTCATCCTGAGAGCGCGCTCATCCTGCATTGTCAGTCGCAGCTGACAACGCGAGTGGAACAACGAGCGGATTTGCATGCGATCCAAGATCTATTACGCGCGGCCAGAAACGCTCGCAAGCGGCACGGCACATTTTTCTCTCTGTGCCTCCTCTCTTTCTCTCGTTTGCATTCCGTTTTCAGCCAGCGTCGACCGATTCGATTCGAAGCTGCGCGCGCTACCAGGTTAATTTGAGTGGAAATCCTCGTTTCGGCCCGCGTCCCGCTCCGCCCCTACGTTACACGCACGACCGGCCAAACGATGCAATTTTTTAATACTCTTGGATGACCGGCCGTTACAACAAACAGGCGGTAGACGACGCTCGCTCGTGTTTTCCATGCAGTGAAGTTTAAACACGATGTAGAGAAGTAGCCGTCTTCCGTTCCGGGAAACCAGCGACCGTAATTTCTGATATTGCTATACGTAATTGATTATCGGGAATTATCGATTCGCGCGGGGCGTACACGGAATGCCGCCGTCATTTTCGCAAATGTAACGGACAAAGCGGAGGAACGGTGTATGGATTTGTCAGGCGCGAAACCAGTAAAACGATTCGCGGTCCCATTGATGAAATGAAACATTTTTCCGTAATGTTCGGCTACGAAGAGAAATTATACGAATGTGGTAATAGGATGATGATAGTGGTGGTGGTGGTGGTGGTGGTGGTAGTATTGTAACGCGTTGAACCGATGGAAAACGAGCGTTCGACGTACCGACGGGAAACGGTCGGGTGTAAAACGAATGTACCGTGAAATAACAGACTGCTCGAAAAAAGGTTTTAAAAGAGCTTAATTCCATTATTTAACGAAAACATAAACACACACGCGCTCGTGGTCCACGCAGCGACGACGCACTGGTTGCGCGTTGTTATTTTCTCGATACCCGTGATACCCGTGTGCAAACGTGTTTAAACAGTTCGCGTAACACGTTTCCCTGGCACTCCATTCCGCGAGTAGACTTTTTTACGGATCAACTGGAAACAAAAACACTTGGAAAACAACCCGTTTGGTAATCGATTTCGATTATTTATACGCGCGAGATTGTACTTGTTTCCAGTTGGAAAATACTACACGCTTTCTATGCCCTGCGCGCTCTCTTTCTCTCTCCTTTTCTTTCGGTTACCATCGAAAGACACGAAATACCCGGTATCAACAGCTCCGTCAATTATTTATACGTTGTTCGCTGGAAAGACGCGTACGTCTTCTGAAAAGTCCGCGCGAAACTGAAATAGTAATGCTGTGGTTTACATTTGCTGCGACCGAATTGCGCTCCACCGTCGAATGCTGCTGCCGTATTATTCACAGGCATCGCTGTAAGGGAAAGAGAACTAAGCCTCGAGCCCGGTAACTTTTCTTATTCCGAGCTCGTAGCACGTTGCTGCGAGCGTCTCTAAGTGCAAGCACGCCCGGCTGCATATCTCGGAAATGCGTCGGTTTACGAGATTAGGACTCGACTAGACGAGAGGATAGAATGTAACCGAAACTTTTTCCCTCGTTCTCGTACATTTTATCCGGCGGCCGCGCTGGTCCTCTTGGTCTTTTCGCGCGGTTACCATCGTCCTTCCCTTCATCCCCAAGTTCCTTCGCGGTGACCGAAAAAAAAACGCTGGGCAAATAAATATAGTCAGGCCCCGTATTCTTTGCTAAGGTATTGTGGCCGGCGCGACGCAGTAAAATACGATGCTTTTATTATCCCATGAGTTTTAGCATGGCGCAACGCGGCCAGAATAAACTCTCGAGACGGGGTAAACTGCGGGAGTAAAACCTTTGCGCCCAGGCTAAACCAGACGGGATCTTCGGATCTCGTATCTCCTATTTATCATACAAACTTTTCTTCATTTTTTATCCGACCTGACACCGGGGGTTACCCTTCCGGGCTGCGATCCGGTAGAAATGGCGATGGATTTGGCGCGATGAAACCGATCCCCCGATACAAACCAACACGAACATCGCACAGTACGTCGTGTCGCGTCGGTGAGTCAGGGCCGACAGAGAGAAAGAATTTTTTAGCCGCGTAAAACGTCGTTGGGCAACTTTTTGCGATTGTCGCGATGCTAACACTGCGACCAGGGAAGAACGGAAACGGGAAACGAGCAGGAAAACGGTGAAAAACACAGTGGGGGATGAGAAAGGCGAGGTTAGCGCGAGATAGATCGCGCGAGGAAGTGAAAACGAAAAAGAGAAAGATGGAGGAGACCAGGCAAAAAGGGCGACGATGGAAACTCGGCTCTCGTTCATAACTGGACTCGACTTGATTATGGTCGCCACGAGCGCATTGGCCGTTTTAGCTTTGGCGGTTGCATCGAACGAGGTGGCCGCTAATGGGCCGGATATGGGTGAAAAATTATCTCGGCTTAATGCTGGCGCCCGTTTTTCGTTATTAGCCGAGATTTTAAGGTTCCATAGAGAGTATCGTGGCGGGAGAAGACAGTTCGTCTAAAAGAGAGAACGGTAATGAGAAAAAAAAAAAAAAGGAAGAGGAAGGGAAAGAAAAAAATTGAGAGGATGAGATATATCAGCGACTTCGCTGCCACATCTCGTTCGTAGGCTGGTCGCATTGAAATTTATTCAGCGATTAAACGTTTGATCGTCGGACCAACCGGTACACGCAATTCCATTAGAACAGGCTGGTCGGTTGATTTCTAACGCGAACCCCGGAATAAACTAATTCGTACGATTAGCCGGTAGCCGCGTTATTCCATTACACTGGGTCCAACTATTTATAACGAGAATCGTTGTGTATCGAACGACAAGAAATGTCGGGTGCCAGCTATTTTCGTTAAATAATACATTAAATTCGAAATACCTAACTAAATAAAAAAGATAAAAATACCGATAAAACGTAGAAATACGTTACATTACAAGTTCATGATCAAAGTTTTAAAGAGAAACAAACTGCTAACAGCTATCAGAAATGTTCGATATCCAGCTCTTAATTGTAAAACATCTTCAAATGTCAAATTCTTTCACAATGCCAGCATGATCGAAGCAATATATTACGAAATCACTCCCCTAACTATTTCATGATTTATCAAACACCGTATACACTTAAGGGGTGGCAATTGATCGTATCCGAATCGAGCCGATTCGGCGATGCAACAAAGACCAGCCGCGCGGTTCTTACGCTCGAGAGCTTATCGTCGAAAATGCAGGCGAATAAATCGGCGCGTTATCGGCTGTACTGTCAATGGGTGGAGAGAAGTTATCGGCGGTGGACCGTTGCACCCCGTGAAACGTTCACGGAGGCGCGCTCGCGCGATAACGATGCAACAGATTCCCATCGATGACGCCAGAAGTACGTAATCGGGCTTGGTTCGGTGAGCACACCGACCTCGCAGCTGATCGACCCGCAACTACGATGTCCCGGAGATTACGGGATACTCAATTAAGGGATTCGGTATCATAGAATTCGAGAGCTTCGGATTAAGGACGCTTATCGCAAGAGTAACTTCAGATTATACACCGTCGTGTTTCGTCGTTGCATCCTGCGTGTCGAATTCTATCTATTCGCCCGCGACTCCTGAATAATATCGCGAGTTGTAGCGATTATTCGCACCAAGCAGCGCGTTATAGGTTTTCTGATGGCTGGCGAAATTCCGAAGCGTCCAATGAACGTTGCCTTTCGATCGAAATTCTATAAAGACGAAAGAACAGGGCGAGATACAGGAATACCGTGGCCAGATACTATCGCAAGGTAACTGACTTTCGATCGTAGAAACGTATAATTTCAAAGCGAATGTACAAAAACAAGTAACGCTAATGCAGCGGCATATGATTTGCGCCCTGCTACCACCGTTAGCGTAGGTAATTAGTAATATCTGATTAACTAAACCGGAATGGAATCGGATTAAATGAAATCGGAACGCAAATCGCGGGACCTCGTAAATCAGCTTATCCAGCTGCGACTTGTCCTTTATTCATTGTGTTTGAGCTTATTTGCAGTTACATTCTACATTTACCGTCTATTGCTCCCGTGCCGATAAATATCCTATCATTATCGTTGTCATTAAACAGCCTGTCGTAACCTACAGTTGATGATTAATTTTAAATCCCCATAAATCACCTATTTAAATCGTTCGTTCGCGCTGTGACAAGCGTTCGATGACGCGTGTTATTTGATGAAAATTCACGAAGGCCGATGCCCTGGCCCTGTCTATATCGTTGTCCTAAATTCGAGATTCCAGCTAATTTACTGCTCGCCTTTGTATCATTTATGAAAGTAAGAAAAAGAAGAGTAGCATACACACGGTGTTTCTAATATGTTTACAACCAAGGGATATAAACAGACTCGAGCAACGAAGCTTTTTCTCTCGTCTGTAATCGAATACAATGAAACGAGAACAACGCAAATATCAAGATTCCTATCTGACATTCGAATATAACTATTTGAACGCATGAAAATATACGTCGATGTACCAAGGAACGTAAGGCCACGAAACAAGGTCGAGGTAAAGCAACGTGTAAAAAAAAGTGACAGTGAACTCACCGATCATCGTAGACGAAACCCGCTTGCAGGGTGTTGCAGTAGAGGGCCGTGGCGACGAGGGCGCAGGCTACGGCTAGGATATCCATGTCACATCGTGGCAAGGACGGTGGCGGCGGCAGCGATGTCGACGGTAGCGGCGGTGACCTCTTAACTTGTTGCACGTCCGCGGGCCTTCCTCCTCCACCACCTCCACAGCCCCTCCTTTTCCACCTCCTGGCTCCAGCGGTTCGCCGTACGGCGGTCGAGACGTCCGCCGGACGGTCCAGCGACCGCCGCTCTGACGCCTGCCCGGATGTATCTCGCCCGGGACGAATGTCGCTGACACGTCGCGAGAAACGAGCCAGTAATCAAGCCGCGGCTTCGTCGTGCCGTGACGCGCGACGTGAAACGATCTGATCGGCCGAATCGTCGGTGATGCTTCGGAGACGACGTTCGAGAACGCGCCTCTAACTCGGCTAACTCGATCGTCAATGGTCGTGACGTCAGACCGTCTGTGGAACGGTGGCGCGGAGCCTGGACATCGGTGCTCGACGCGCCGGATTTCCGGGGAACACGCGACGGAGTGATCGCGGATCCACTGGCTGCGTATTATCGTCCCGCGCTCCGAACTCGCTCCTACCTTCCAACCTATTCTCCTCGAATTTCTTTTTACCAATTGTCAGCGAACAACCACTCTCCGCGACACTTATCTCGACGATATCACTCGTTGACCGATCGCGTTCTCCGTTTGATCACTGCTGAACGCGACTCGAATCGCGATCACTTATTGGAAATCGAGTTTACGTTAGATTACGATCGTGCGACGTTCCACGTCGAACTGCGCAATTTCTAGTCCGTGCCGTTCCAACGATTTTCGTGCAATGTTATTGTAATCGAAGAGCAACACACGCGACCGCTTTCCTCGCCGCGATAAACAAGACTGGTGCGACGCAACAAGGTCGGTCACCATTAACGATGTGTTTTCGGGCCGAGATTCACCCGACGTTTTCTCCCGAACGAGCTGGCGAGAATGATACGTACAAGAAGGTTTTCTAATTGTGAGAGAAACAGTGATCTCGGTATAACCGCGACGCGGCGCATGTTCCGAATGCGGAACGCCAACTGTCGCGCGCCCCCCGAGGACGAGTGCTTTATAGAAGCGGGAGACGGGCATTGATCGGACAGGCGCTTGCGCTTGCTCGCTTCTCTGCTCTTTCTCCTCCTCTTGCGTCCTCCTCCTACCTCCTGCTCCTCATCCTCCGATATGCTTCCTGGTCCTCCTTCGCTTCTCTCTTCCTCTTCTCTCCTCCTCTTCTCTCACTCTCTCTCCCTATCTCTCTCTCTCTCTCTCTCTCTCTCTCTCTCTCTCTCTCATCCTGGGCTCTCTTCTCTGCATGCTTCTCGACAACCTTGCCACCCACTATCTACGACCGGCCGCGTGCACGATGCCGACCACGACCACGACCGCGACCAACGGACTGGATTAACCGCAACCCCGACGACGCGACGTTGCTGACCGATAGCTGGCCTTTTAGAAAATGACGCGCAACGTCGTTTACGGATCCTTCGCCACACGCGACGCGTACATGTATGAATTCTCATCTTAGACTTTTTCGAACGTCTTGCGATATCGCTAGGTAGATATCAGTTGACTGGAGACACTCTGCAAGAATAATAGTTACGTGTCCGCCTTTAGTCGTTGAATCAGACGAATGCTGATACGAGATAGAGAAAAATGGGCGCAACGATTGTAATCGCGCGAAGGAAGAAAAAGATGGATGATGAAGGAGAAAAAAAAACGCGCAGACAACAGGTGTTAAAGAGATTCAAAGATTTCTTTTCTCCGCGAGTTAGATCGCTGGTCCGCAGCTTGGTATCGCGATATTAAATAGGTGGCTTGTAACGTGCTCTCTGTCCCTCGGTGTTGCCGTTTCAGTCCTCTGCACCCTCGAATTACCACGATTAATCACTATAGTCGCGAATAATTAATTGCGCGCAAGGGGCTGCGTGAAGCGTACATTCGTCATGAGTATTGTTTTAACCGTTGCAGTTGCGCTCGGTGATAGTATACTTAGCCGTGGCGTACACGACTGCACCCATCTCTCTTCGAACGAAAGACATTCTCGCGGAGTTTTCAATTAACCAAATGAATGTGCTAAATATCGTCCTTTGCGTCGGATAATGTGTTATTCAATTGCAACGCAAATTATCCGTACAGTTTTCCACGTTACCTCCGCGTAATCCTCGCAGTACCGCATAGCCTTTGTTCAGGAAACATTCAACGTGATTCAATAGAGGCGAATAAGAAAACAGCGTGCTCGTTTTATGTAATCGTTAGATTCGTTGCATCGATCTCCTTTCGAAATTTTATCATAGCTCTTCGACAATCGCGCGCGTGTCGTTTCGAAGCTTTTAATAAATAACCGCGAACAAATTAACGTTAAACACGAGCGTGCAATCGATCCGCGATTAATATTAAACAGGTGTGGACAATGAAACGAGCTGAAAAAAAAGCAATCACGAGAAAACCCCTAATCAGCCTGCTTACCACTTAGCCCCCTGTCACATAAAGCACGACACATAAACGCGCTGGGTAATGAGAGTCGATCGAAAGTCAACGAAGGGACCAGAACGAGGCATGGGTAAACAATTGTGCGCACGGAATGGGCACCGGCCGATTATATACGGGAAGGAACGGTCGAGCGTATGAGGCGACGTATATTACACTGCACGTGTACACCATTCCATTGGAGCCACCACCCTCCAAATGACCTCTGTCCACCTTCTTTCTGTTCCTCGTCCTCGTGACCCACGGAGCTCGAAGAGGGGTGGCTCGCGAGTATCGACGCTACTGCACGAGTCACGAACATACCGTTTTTGCCAACGAGATATTAGTCTATAGCTTCAAACGCATCGTGTCATCACGAAATATATCGTAAAAACACATTCTCCCATTAAATTCTAATATAATATATTCTTGCGAAGGGTCACGTAACACCTGCACATATTCCCTCGTAATTCGCACGAGCTCGATATCGACGCAACCGGCGCGTGCTGAATCGCCACAACGATCGCGTAATCAATTAGATAACCAGCCTTATACCCGGAGGCTTAGGAGAGAAAAAATGTTTCTAGAGTTGGAAAAAAAAATATTACCTTCCGTTGACCGTAATATAAACGAAGCGAGCATGTACATCGCGACGGGGCACGACATGGCTATGGGGCAGAAGGAGGCAGAGAGCGTACCGGAGACGTGTGGCGGCGGTGGGTCGCGGTGGGATGTGTGCGGCTAGGCTACCCTGTTATTTGTCCCACGCGCTGGCAGATTAAGATAATGGGCTAATGCGGACCCTCCGCGCGGTGTGCTGTTCCCGGCGACCGATGGTGGCAGCTGGACATCAGTATGTCGGCGGGGGAGGAAGGGTAGAGATACGATGACCGGCGACCACGCGATCCTCCCGGACAAGCCCGGTTATACGCGCCTCGTTGCGAATTATCGTGCGAAGTAATCGCGGGGCATGCGCCCTTCACGTCGGCCTCCACCGCAACCAACTCGCTCGAATCGAAAGCAACTCGACAGACGACTGTTACATGACACGGCTGGCCTATTACGACTCGTATCCACAAGGGCACCGAGTTTCAATTGTCATGCTAAATTTAGATTCTAACTACTTTTTCCGCGTTTTTCATCGGCGATGAGACATTGTCACGGGAATACGTCGGATAAATGGAAAGATCGTCGAACGATTGTTCCGACGACTGTTTTAAATATTTGCATGGAGGTGGAGGAAATTTCGATGGGACGTAATTGGTAAAATAGACGCTTGATCCAGTTTTCTCTTCTCTATCCTTTTTTTTTTTTTTTTTTTTTTTTTATTGGAGAATTTAAGGATACTAAGAGCTAGTGGATATGGCGAAGTTTAAAGGACACGCAGGTTCTGTTGGCTACAAGTGCACGGATTCACGCGAGATGAAACCGCCCTCGAGAGTTTCACGCCTCTTACGCTGGCTTAAAAACTGTTAGAGGTACAAAAAGCTTTTTCCGGAAGCTCGTGGATTTAGATTAAAAAACTTAACGAAGGAAAAAACACTTTTGTCTCTTTGGTTATTAAAATGGTAGAGGTTCTATGGAAACCACCACAGCGCGTCGGCGGTTGCAATCCACCGGTGAACTTTAAAACAGAGGCAACATTTTCGATCTTGTTGCCGCGGCGGTCAAGCACGACAGTTTAATCGCGGAAAAAAACTGTGACTAAATGGATCTACCACAGTGTGTACTACGATCGTGCCATAAAAAAGGAACACGCGTTTCCACTTAAAGGAACAAGGGTCGCCTGCGATTGTTCGCTACTTAGAAACATTTCGTACGATTCGTATCGTCCAAACCGTTTCTCAAATCGCTTTACGCGATTTCTACACCACGCAGCTTTCATCCCACAACGGCGATAATATCTAAATAATTCGAGTGATTTCGGGCGTTCGAACGCATAGATGAGGTAACACTGGCGTCGTTAAGGACGAGTCGTTAGCAATCGGTAACGCGGTTTCCCAATTATTTGCAGCCACGTTGGAAATCGAATGCCATTTGATTTCGCTGCAAGGAAATTAATTCTGATGCGACCGCGCCGGATCGCATGCGCTGGAACGTAAACTGGGTTGCGCTCCAGGCTGAAATGGATGATCGAGGGGGGAAGGGAGAATAATAGTGGAAAAAGATGGAAAAAGAGTGACCCGATGGATTTGACGGTTTCGATGCCGATAACCATACGACTATAGTAATCCTACCTGTTACTTCGTTCCGTCACCTTTTAGATAGCGAATTACTAGGCGAAATTTTGCAGCGGAACGATCTCGAAGAGGAAATTGGTATATCGGGTAGGATTATGTTGGCTCACGGCACCCTTCGGCACGCAGCACCGCGCTTACGATTTACGCTTAAAATAGAAATTGAATGGTAGCGAGTGGAAATAACTTTTAGTAAACGCGAAATTAACGAACCACGGGTGCAAACGTGAGTTAACGAAACGCGTATCCGAAATACATCGTCCGATTAGAAACAATTTTCGGTGATCAACGAGTTGGTCGTTTGGTCGAAAAAGGTATGACACGTAACCGTTGCGTCGGTGAAGTTACATGGACAGCCGGACATAGCATGTTGGGGGAAAAAAAAGTCAAGCAGAAACAGAGAAATACGTGGTGGGAATTCGAGTACGTCAAAATACAATTTGACGCTCGAATTCCACAGAACAATAGAGAAAATACTGTGATTTCTAAATAAAATTCTATAAAGTTTGACGAGCTCGTAAATATTATTTCGGGTATGAAATTCGGCCGAAATACTCATCTTGGAGCAAACGATCGGATTCTCATGACGCGATTCACCCGAGCCTTCTGAAATCATACAAGCTCCCATAGTTGACGCTATTATATAGGTGTCCGCGGATAGCGTTTTAATCGGCGAATTGGTACGAGCGGGGAAAAGAATTGCTCGGTAACCGGTATCAACGATAGTGATTATCGATCGACACGCGCATTTTCGACGTTGGGACGAGAGAATAGAACGCGCCCGTGGCTCGTCCTCGTTCCCTATCGAAACTGCCGCGTTACCGCGTTGCCGAGATTTTTCCGATATCCGTGCCGCGGGCTGTGCGAACGCGGAAAATTCAACGCCATTATTCGAGCACGCTGTTGCCGGAACGAGCAGAACCGCTCGTTCGTTCATTCGTTCGTTCGTTCGTTCGTCCGCTTGGTCCCCGTGTGTACGCGTACGCTCGGACGCCGTTGTAACTACAACGTTCAATGTTGTTAACAACTGGTATCAAGAGTAGGTTCAACACGGCGCTGTGAAATCTATGAGGCCTTGTCGCTGACACGGCAGCGCGCGTTTTCCCGTCCACCGCAAGAGCGTCGTTTTCCCTTGAATCGAGACGATCTAACCGATCCGAAGAGGCCACATACCAGCCAAACGCGTCCAAATCGACAATGAAATTCGATTTATCATTTCCCCGGCGAGCCCGACAGGTATTTCAAAAATACGTGCTATTGCCACCCCGTGGATGCCTGCGCGTTGAACGAGGATTTGTACGACGCCGGATTCGACGTTTTCTAAATCGCATCAACCGTTCCGCGAGTCGACACCAACGCGTTATGCTCTTTGGTATTTACTTTCTCTTGTTTCTCTTAAACTACCAAAGGGAGAGAACTAAGACGGATGTGTCGAGCAGTAAAATATCGGTCACAACGTTTCTCGATCCGCCAACTGTACCCGCGAAGATATTCAAAGGCTGTGAATCAACAACGAATATAATCGAAGCAAGAGCCGTTTAAACCCTCTTTTCACGCTTTCTTGATCGTTGGTGTCATATTCGGACACACAAGGACCCTCCTCCCCTGTTGCCGCGCGAGCCGATATTTCATCGCAATTTTCCGCACACTCATCGGCGCTCGTTCACGGGGTCGTTGGCTCCACCGTGAGCGACGAACAAACGGCTTCGAGCTATTCTTCGCGCTTGCGAGAAAGGGGACGTTGATCGTGACTCGACGTCCTCGGTTCACCGACGACGATCACGGAAAACCGAACAAACGACCAACTCTGATTTCTGGCGCTGGAAATCACACAGCAAAACGGGTCAGCTATCAAGCTGCCGGCGCAACGTCTTGCTGCTCTCATTCCGCGTTTCCACTGTGCGCTCGCACCTTTCGTGCCAGACACACGAACGCGCGCAAATGAATGGCGCGGGAAAGCTCCGCTACGATTTGCTTTGTTCGTTACATGACATCCGCGCGAGATACCTGGAACGACTTAGCCGGACTTCTTGCAAATCTGCACCCTGTAGCACGCGCGGCGCGCACCCTACATTCCACCGCGGTCGTCCGTGACAACCAACAACAGGTATCCACTGTTCTTCCGCTTGATCCCTGTTACTCTACCGGACCATTGACATTTTGCCGAAAGTTTCTCTCTATTATGAATCCCATCCGTGTTATAATTTTGCGATGAAAATTCGGAGCCGAGCCCACGATAACCGAATAATGCATTTGTTTAGGAACGGCCTGGATTAACGCCGATAATATCCGCAGTTAATTAAACGATAATTGGTAATGATTTACTGGCACAGCGCCAAGCAAATCTGATCGAGGTGTGTAATACGGGACAGTAAAATCTGGACGCTGACAGCGATCGTTTGTCGGATTACAGCTATCGCTGCATTATGAACACTTTCGGGGTCGTTTGTAATTAATTCGCGTAAATCATTGAAAAGATGAGAGCTCGCTCGCGGTTCATCAGATCCTTCGTTGTCGCATGTAACTGAATAGCGTAGAATATAGAAGGCCGCAAGAACAATGGTAAGAAGTGGGACGCGGACAATAAAGTACGAATCAAAGAGGTTATTTACGGAGACCTATTTTCGCCTATGACTGCATCTTTTTTCGAATTCCACGCGATAGAGAAGCTTCGCCGCACTTATCGATTTCCGAGCACCTTTGTGCCGTCAACGAACATGACGGTGAATTAAATATTTCCACTACAAGCTGGAATTGGTCCACCCGTTCGACCCTGTTCCATTAAGAAACACCGAGGGGCCAGAAATCGATGAGACCGTAAAACGCTGCCAGACCCTTTAATTCGAAGGATCGAATTTACTCGAGGCGAACGCAAGGAAACCGAGAAAAAGGTGTCTCGTTATATGTTTGAAATGAACGCGTCTTTTAATGTTCCGTTTTTCCTCTCGCAAACCTTTCCATCTACTGTGAAATTCTGCGAAATTTCTCGCTGGCGGGCAAGCTCTGCATGTTTACTGACGCTGGAGAATATTTCTTCGAACACTGCCCTATCAGAAAGCTTGATAATTCCTGCTCTTGCGGGTAAGAAAACACAGCCGCTACGTGGGAAACCAACAAGCAGGTCAGAAGTGGAAAACCTGTTCCATTGAAGAATAGAAAGACCACGTAAAAAGGTAATCCATACACAATGGCATGGAAAATTAATTTGGTTATCAAAGTGCGTATATCCCATTTCCAGCAATATCGACTTCATTACCAGCGAAGAGGTTAATTAATTTCCTGACGAAATTTAATTAATTGAACGAGCGAAAATTTATTCCCTGCGTGCAACTACCACGGATATCCGCCGCGTGCACTATCCCAACGATATTGCGTTCAACCGATACTGTATATACAGAATTGGCGCCCGATCGCGTGTAATCTCGTTTCGTAATCGGTTATCCGACGTGAATCGAAGAACAGAAAGAAGAGGGAAAGGGTGAACGGAGGGAAAATTGCGAAAAGCCACAGCGAATCGCATTTGTTGGAAAAGTTTCCCGGTTACAACGACGGCTCAATAGCAAGGCGTTATTCCCGCAGGAGAGACAACCCTTCTCTAACGAGTAGTGTAAAATGCTCTAAAGCGATTCCGGTAATCGCCAGTCGAAAATTCTATAAGGCAACACGACTCCTCTTTCCACTCGTTCTCCGTTCGTGGCTTTACAACAGCTGGTCCGTCGAAAACTCCACCGGGAAAGTGGTGCTCCAAAGGGGAAACTGTGGGCTTTGCGTTCGTACACATCGACCGCCTTCGAACGTGTTCACGTGCATTCCAATGTATATACGCCTGCGCGCGAGCATGCATATGTGTGTGTTTGTGTGCGTGGGTATAGAGAAACAGAAGAGAAAAGGAGAGACGGGAGAAAGTAGGGAATTCAAGCCGAAACGAAGGAGAAACGGAAAGGGAAAAGGAGAGAGACGAGAGATGGCTCAGTTTCCATCGAGCTAGAGAGCAAGGCATTGTTCGTCAGCCGACGGATAACCAGAGCAAAGGGTGATATGTAGGGTTGAATGAAGCGGAGCGGGACAGGGGTAACACTGGAGAAACGAGCGGTAGTAGAGAAGGAGGCCGATTAAACCATTCCTCCAAAGCAACCACTCGCTCTACTCGTGTCCCTTCTTCCTCAGGCATTGTCCTAGCGGCAAAGTTTCGGCCATCTGCGACTGCTTGTCTTCGTGTATGTCTTTGTCGTTCGACCAAGTGTAACAAAGTTGGATGCAAATGCGTCCTCCAAAGGAAAAGCATCTCCCAACGGGGAGAGGGACGCGGCTTCGTGGCTTTCTTCTTGCCGGTACACCGGATCATTCTTCTCGATGTACAAGCCAAAGCGACGACTAATGCCGGACAGAAGTTCGAACCGCGTGCTGCCCGCCGGGAGAGAGAAGCTTTGGAATGAAAAAGCAGTCGCCGCTCAAAGACGATTTGCCTGGCGTGGCACGCGGCAAATAAAGCCAGGGTGTTCGTTTAATTAAATTTCTAAGACAACCGTGTGTAAATTAGCAGGCGGTCGGGACGCCTCTCCTTAAAGGGAGCTTAATGAATAATGCTGTACATTAAAAAAATTACTCTCTCGTTTGCAGAGCGAAACGTTCGTTTCACGCTACAGAGAAAAAACGGCAGGCGCACGGAAAACGCTAAAATCGCGTATGTGCCAGCTCTAATTAAACAATTTATCCGAAAAAAATTGCCTGATAAATGTAACAAATCTTAGTGGGTAAACGCGCGACGTTATTACGTATCTCGAATGGAAATGCATGACAAAGAAAAGCGAAGACATTTACGATGGCCTGTAAGGCTGAGTGAACGAAGACGGAGATTCGAGTTGCGAATACAACGAACAGAGTGTGAGAAAGAGAGACGGTAGTCAGGACGAGGGAGCACTGGCCCGACTTGTTGAGCACCATCTGTCGTTGTGTCTCCACCTTTCCATCGCTGTTGCAACCGTAAAAAGTCATATCTTCTGCTCTAACGTACTTGCAGCCCGTCTCCCCTTGAAACGGTCAGAGAGGCTGATGCAGATAAAATACGAGCGCGCTCGTTTTGCGCTAAAAAATGTAAACAAGCGCCAGCTGACGCCACTTGTAGAAAATCCAATAAGACGATCCGTGGTTTTCGAACTGACAACCTGCTCCCTTTCTCGTTTAAGAGGACTTATCTCGGCTTTTTGGTCACCTGGCGAGCTTAGTAGACGACGGTGGAAATAAAGACGCGTACACAAGCGAAGCAGAAAATAGAAAAAGGGGTAACCGTGCGAGAAAGAGCAGAATGCAGGCAGGAACGAAACGGAGATAGACGGTTTCTTCCATAATAGGATTCCATAGTTTCTTGTTTACCCTATAAAACTTCGGCGGAAGGACGCGTACGTACAGACTCACTTTCTCTGATTACGTGAACTTGGCGCGACTCGTTCGCTACGCTCGACCTTCTCTTCGTTTCGTTTTCATTGATTCTCCGCTTCTGTCGTGATGGCACAATTAACACGGGTAATCCAGATGTAACGTTCTCGGAGCTGGTTTCAGTTTCGAAACAGTTTCCGCGGTAACGAGAGCGACTCCACCTAGCCTGGAAAATTGAAGTTGTTCGACCGATGTCGAAGTACGAACCGCTTCCATCGTCGCCTAACGATAATTTCGCTAGCGAAATTCCCGATATACCGACGATTAGCTCCGCTTCGTAGTAAAATGTCCATGGAAAATGGAAGCGACCTTCGGCTTTCGCTGAAATTCTATCAGCCGCGAGTGTCATTCGTCATAACGTGAATCACGACGTCGCGTCGGGTGAACAGTGATATCTTGTTTCTAGCCAGAGGCGCACTATGGAGCGACGATTCCATGCACCATAGAAAATTCGATATGGTTGCCCGCCAGAGCCATTTCTTAGCTGCAACATGCACCGATAATGGTCAACGTGTAACGTCTATCGCGTTCTATACGCTCTAGATAGTACGCCGAGCCACTCGGCCCGAAGGTACACGGAGTCTCGTCGAGTTACTCGTAAGTGGCGGATGTCATTTCAATCCACTATTCGATTACGCCGACTCGCCTTACCTTACCGTTGGCTTGCTCGTTAACCGGTCTCTCCTTTTGTTACAACATACTCTCTATGTACGCTGGGTGTTAATCCGGCTATCGCGAGGCAAACAGCTGTTTCGTCGGAACGAAAAGTATATAATTTGTTTAGTATTACAATGTATTTATTAAAATTTAACAAATTCCATGACCGCAGAATCGTATCAACAGTCGCGTGAGATATATTTCTAGAAAGTTTGCGGTACCCTCAGATGCAACGAAGTTGCAGAAATCATATTTACGGGAAATCGTCTAAACGAAGGATGCTTCTCCTTAATCGTACGCGAATCGTCAACCGATTTTCATGGTAAACCGAAACTTTGCTAAACCCGTGGAAAACGTATTCGTCGGTTGAACGCGAAGCGACGTTTAACTCTCGCCAAGTGTACCGGAATGCAAACTATGGATCGATCGTGGACCAATCTACGCGTATCGATCCGACGTTCGTTCCCGATGAACTCGTTGCGCTGAGAAATATTTGGCGGAGGTGACGAAAATGTTTCAAGACCGTTCGTTGCGTTTTTTTTATCGAATTAAACGAGTATCCGTCGGTCTCTGATTTTATCGGAAAATTCGGCGACGAAGCCAACGTGAATTATCTGAATTCTTCCGTGATCGTCGTTTGACAGACAGTTGTAAACGTCGCACGATTAAATTGCAGGAAAAAATGAATTTCCCGGTGAAATCCGTATCGGAGCCGTGTCCCCAAAATTTCAAGCGTAATTAACAATTATGTAAATGTTTCCCTTTCCGTCGCATTTACCATGTGTCCGTCCGTATAACTGACATCGGGAACGCTGCAATTGCGTCTATTTACCCCTTTAACGTCGTTGTCTCTTTCCCACGTCCGTTCGTCCATCTTCCTCTAGTCCGTCGCCTATCTGTCTCTACCTATCCCTGCCAATGAGTATGTGTCAGGGACCATGAGATCCTTCGGCCCATTAGTGTCCATGCATACCGATCCCAAGATCGAGTGGTGCAATACGGAGCCACTCGGCACAAATGAGCCTGTCGTGTCTGGATAATACCAAGTGCAATATTCGGCCTGTCGCGATAGATCATTCGTTGCACGCATACGACCTCCACTCGACACACGCACGTGTTCCTCTCAAGCTCGGTGAAACGCAAAATATCGCGGACACCGATCGCGCGTATGAAGGACGATTCGATTGACGAGCGACGAGTTTCGAAACGATGCGACACGGTGGGCATCGAGTTCGTCTGATCGACGCAGGACGATACTACTTCAAAACTCGACACGGTCGTATCCCGCCGTTACTCGTCCGCTTCGTGTACTTCCGTGTCTGTCCTCCCATATTTGTTCACCACACGAGAAACCAAATAGGATCGTATAATTATACGTCTACTCGTAAAGATCTTCGCGGATCAACTCCACAGAGATCGTATCAATGGGATTTAATCCGACCTATAGGTTGGAACGTTCCTGCACCTTACGAACGATGCATCGGCTGCTTCGAGCAAAGCGCGCTTTAAGTAACATTCCGTTCGTGCTGGTTCGTACTCGTGGGAAGATCGAATCGCGAGTAGCTATGTCGTGCTCCCGGGTCGAATGCGATTCTTCGGCCGTTTACGACTAACGTATCCGACACACGTAGCGTGTACGTGTCGCGTTCGACTCTCTGCTCTCTGTCGCTCTTTCTCGCTCTTTCGCTCTGTCCCTCGATTTTTCCGTTGTCCCTTTGCTCCTCTGTATCCGGGAGGTTTCAACGTGCACGAGTCATTTGCCACGTTCGACGGAATACGAGCGACTAGGCGAAGACCGGGCACGATGACATCCCGACCAGCCGGTGCGTGAAAAATCACGTTCCCTTTATACCACTACGCAGATTTCTTCTGCCATTTCGTCATTCCCCCCACGACGCTATCACGGCGACATATGGCAAAGCGTCGCGAGGTCGATGAGCGCGCGCGCGCACCATGAATACGTCGAATACCTCGAACTCGGATAACTCGAGTTCACGCGATCACCAACAAGGCAGCGAACACGAATACCGTTTCCCTGTTAGCGTTTCTCCATTGTTAATATCTCGTATATGATACGTTTCAACGATTATTTCGATAACAAAGCTGTTGCGGTGTGAGCTTAACAGGTAAAATCATGGAAGCTTCGCGTAATCGCATGCGTCAGGCTCGGGATCTCGGGATGGAATTCTTTGGGCTGTAGGCTGTGCACTCTGTAAAGCGTAATATCCAAAAACTCGCTGAGTGGATAGGTCCGAACAACAACAGGAACAGAGCGTAGTTCGTACCACGAATTTCGCAGTTCTCCAGGCAAACATCGTTCTAATAACACGTACTGCCTGAACTATCTACTTGCATTATTCCTTTGCGTGTAATTACGATTTTAACTTGAAACAGAAGAAACGGAACAGCAAGCTCGGAGGGAGACAGGATAGAGAAAAAGAAACGTGAAACGGTCACGAAATATAACGAGAAACGGAATGGCGACGTCAATGGCAGTGTAGAATTTATATTCCGGTCATTTATAATATTAATCGCGTTATCGAGATGACAAGGCAACTGCGTAATAGCGCCATTATGGGCGAAGCGTCGAGGTAATTGGCCCGAAGAACGATATCGGATACATGGACTTTTGGCATGCGGTGAAGCATGACCAGTTTGGTAATCCGTTAGGCCTACGGCCGCTGCTTGTGCGGTTTGTTCACGAGCTTCCTCGGTATCCGAAGCAGCGAATACCAAAGACGTCTATACGTCGTTTCACAGCCACCACGAAACCCCAGAAGCATCGAGCTGCGTCGTAACGCTGTCTGTTTCGCGTAGGTATTAACGACACCCAGCCCGGCGAGGAGCGATAGGACGTAAGCTGTGAAATATTGAAATGGGATTTTTGCGAACCCCTGGGACTCGGTCCGGCAACCGCCGCCTACACGCCCACACGCTACATGGAAAATGGGAATATAATGCGATTGGACGAAGCTGGAGTTCTCCCTTCGAATCGGTCCACCAGAATCAAGAAAATTCCTTGTTCCACCCTTATCGCGGTCCGCCGCGAACGTATTAGGAAAGATCACAGAAGGGAATGGTGGCACGAGCGGTGTCGAATAATTTGTTCTCGCACTATGGTCGTTTGGCGAGTCGGCAGTGATTCGTAACTTTGATCCTGAGTAAATGTGACGGATGTTGAATTTACGGGGAAAGAGGGATGATACGTATTTACCATTCCGAGGGTAATATTCGAGGATCAATCGGCAAAAGGAGCTCGGTAAAGCTGAAGCGCATATTCAAATTCATCTGGAATTTGCCGATCGTTTTCACGAACCGATAGAGCTTATTTAACCGTACGAGGACAAACATCTCGGTATTACCCAAAACGATACACACGAGTGGGGTATCCGACATCTTCAGTGGAACGAAAGATAATCGTTTCGTTTATTTATCGTGAATCCCGAGAGCCATCGAGCTTTCGTTATTTTCCATTACGCAATCGCAACTTATTTCAACCCAATTTCAAAGTCGGCTTATCTACGCGAATCGACTTCTTCGCTCAACGAGTTTGCAGAAAGAAAGGACGCTATTTTCTATCTCGATCGAGACTAGTCTATCCACGTGAAACAGTCTCGGCTAGGATGAATATCATTTCGACCATCGAAACAGCAGCGCACGTGTAATTCGTAATTGCGGTCGGTGGCCGCGGGTCGCGGGTTCCAGCCTGGGGAATAATTCACGCGCGAGCGGGTCAAGTTTTATCGCGCAGGCTTGGTCAAGCCAGCATGTGCCATCGTCGGTATCCTCTTCCATCGTGGAGAATCGAGGGAAAACTGGTGGCAAGCATCGTTCCGTACCCGCCCCCGGTTCGCCCGTAACTCGCCGCTGTTGGCGCGGGTATTCGCGCTTGATTCGTGCCGCTAGCGGAGTAAAACGCAAAGTTATTCGGCCGCCTTGCCAAATAGGCGATCTAAATGCGTTCAACCGAGCAGAAGTGGTAATACGTTACCGGTTATTGCCGGCGGCAGCATCTTGCCGCGGGCCAGCCTCTCCAGAAGTCGTCCAAGAAAGGCGGCGAAGGGGTGGGTTGGTTGGAACACTATATGATACAGTGGAGGCCAAATATGCCGTGGCTCCGCGAATCGCCACCAATTTCGAAGCGGGCAGAACGCGCGCGTCAAATTAACCGAGAGCGAGATCCTTTTCCACGGTCGGTTTCGGAGAGAGAACGAGAGAGGGAAAGCAGGGAGGGGCGGGTGAGATCGGGCGAGCAGCCACGCGGAGCTGGTACATTTTTCCGCGTCAAACGATTTTCCAGCGGTCGAAGTTTCGGCGAGTTGGCAATCGCCTCGAATCTCTTCTAGCGGCGCGTTTAACCGGGCGCGTCGGGAATAATCGGGAGGATATTACGTTGAGGCTTTTTTGAAAAATGGTAGGTCAAACATAATGGAGCTTCCATGAAATTTACCTTGCTCCCACGCCACGAGGGGATTTTTTTATTAGATTTAATGGCCGCACGCGAAAGTAGGACGATCCATATTATCGGAAATAGCCAGCCCTTTTACCCCGGCGCCGATATACGCTCGAACCGTTCCCGGATCGACGCACCGCCGTTCGATCCACACCCCGTAAAATTACATTCAATGAACGAAAAAAACCAATGGAACGTGCATCATTGGAATTTTCTCGAGAGAAAGCGGTTTACACGAAATCAGTGCTCGTTGGCATCGAGAAACTCAACAACGACGCATGGAAAGAGAAGATACGTGTGACAAGCGCGAGAAACGATCGATAACCGAAAAACTAATATCCAATACGAACCACCGATCGCAACAACCGTTTCAATATCCAATGCCGAAAATGCAGCGGAAACTTGGGAATCCTTCTCGTCGTATCGAGGGTGTGAGATAGCCGAGTTTCTCGTCGCGGAGCGGACTTATCGCTTTCAACAAAAACGCATAAATCAGGTCGAGTCGTGTTTCGCGGCGATCGTAACGTGTGTTCTGGGTAAAATAGAGAGAGGGAGAAAGAGACAAGGAGAGAAAAAGAAAGGGATCGGAGAGGATGGTTGGTAACATAGTTGGCGAGCAGAAGAGAAAGGGAAGTCATCGATCGGCAGCCCCCTGTCTTGGTTGGCGCGATTCGACGAGGCGTGCACTCGCGCTCGTATTCATATTCATATTTCAAAACTCGCATCCACGGCCCATTGTACCGTTGAATACGCTATGCAGAATGCGTCGCCTAGCGTATAACGTTGCGGCGCTGCAACCGCCTTCTGAATTAGTAATAGCGCGCTGACAACGGGCCCGTTCCTCTCAGTGTTCGCCACGACCCTCGTGTTGCCCGAATGCCTACCGCGACAAACGCAATTTGCCTCAGATATTAATTCGGCTAATGGATTACGCGTTAAGCGTCGCGGAACGATGCCGCACAGTCGCAAACGCGGCTCTCACAGCTGTTGAAAATGTTCTTGCGTCGTACGCTTACACCCTCTTTCCGCTGAAATCTCATCACTGAAGCTGCTGGAGATGATTCAAACAAGGACCGTCTAATCTCTGATTAAACTTAAATGGAACAAATTAGTGCGATGACCTGGATACATTCCACCGGTAGACCGATCGGTTCTTTTTTTTTCCTTCCAACTCAAGTGGTATTTCAGAAACAGTGGTATAAGTCGAGTGACGCTGAAAATGGTCGGGTGTACGATAGATGGAAATTTAGAACGCGACGAGCTGCTGCTAGCGCGCCGTGAGGGAATTATTCGCGAATATGGAACGCGCCGCCTGTACGGACACAATTGTCTTAATATTCAAAAAGACAGGGATGCATTTTTAAACGCGACTACCGTCGGCGTTGCGTCCGTTTCTCTTCCATATTCTCCTGCCCCTATCTCCTCTCGGCCGCGGCTCCCATCTACGCTAGAAGCTCGCAATTACGACACATTCGAGGATCTCTCGAGATAAAAAGAATTCTGGCTACTTCTGAGAGCAGCTGGATCGTTGGCGCTCTCACGTAGCGCAATTAAATGACATAGAACGGAACCGCAACGGACCAAGTGGGTACACGCACGTACACTTTCTAGCGAGCACACACACATCTATATATATATATATATATATATATATATATATATATATATATATATATATACACATACATATATATAAGTTGGTACAAAGTAGAAGGTGAAGCCAAAGAGGGAGCGAGAGAAGAAAGGAAGGAGAAAGAGAAGGCAGGAATATACGGCGGTGCTAACGAGGCTCCGAGGATCGAATCAAGACCGAATCTCCGCCGCTGATTGACCAGGGCGAATCCTGGAAAGGCGGAAGGCTAATTAGCTAGCCGGATTTCTGTACGTGACCCGACAACGAGATCCCGAGACGTAGCGATTATGGTTGCTCTGAGCGTCTTAATTTCAAGCTCTATAGGGAAACCGAGAAGGATAGAGGCGAGCATTATGTCCGCAATGGCGTCGGTCAAATTTCTCTTTGAGCTCGACCAGCTTCGCCTCTGTCTCCTCTTTAAATAGTCCTCTAACCATCCTGAAATTCATCTTCTCCGATATTCCCTTTGAGTACTATAACTAGGTGCTACTTAAGCAGAACAATTCCTGCCACAACATAGAAGGTATTCGACCGATATCACTGCGAAACACTTTGATACATTTCTTGTCGCGAAAGTCACCCGCTACTCTTCGGTTTAATTGAAACGTTTCTAACAGAGAAACACGATAGTTTTAAAAAAATGTCCGGTGTCGTGTTATTTTCTTTAGAGGTGGTACAAACGAACTCGAAACAAACCGCTCTACAGTTACGAGCGTTCGTAGCATTAATTAATTTAAAGAGAATTTGTCTAGTTGCATAGAAACATCCCGACAGGAGATGAGCGACGACAACGTGTTCGTCCGTTCTTTCCCTTTGATCTCGCAGCGTAACTTGCCCCTTATAAAACTTTTGTAATGTCTCTGCGCGGTATTTTCTGGTGTATTATTAGTAAACTCGTGACAAAAGAGCAAGCTTATTATAACATTCGTCAGGCTTTTTTCAGCGACTCGTTACCAGCTTGTAATCTAGAACCGCGTTTCGCTTTAATACGGTAACGCGACGTTCCCTTGGTAATTTTCGTTTCAAGATGCCTTCGCACACTTATTTTCGTTTGTTTCTCTTCGCCTCATATTATCGACACTGTCGAGTACGCTCTTCGCGATAATTGTAGCTTAATTCGTCGTATCGGTGAAAATTTCATTGCGGGATGGATATACAAATTTGTGCCCGGCAGTCGGCGCGTTAAAATATCCTCCAATTAGAAGGCTCTCGACGAAGCGCGAGGGAAGCGAATATGGGAGCCGAGAGGATGAAAACACTTTTCGTGTCATCAACGCTGATTCGATTTCCTGCCGTTGAAGGCGATACAATTAGATGCGTCGTTTACAGCGCTGTTAACATCAACAGCAGTTCGGAGGAAGAGGAGAGAGAGAGTGAGAGAGAGGTAGAGAGAATTTAACGAACTCTTGGAGTCGCATCTACCGGTGACCAGCGAATGCGAAACGCTTAATTAACCCATTCATCATCGTCCGCGCGGGACTAGGGCGACCACGAAATAAGCCTAGCCAACTGAAGCCGAGCTGTGAACGCAATGAACGTTCACATACGACCTGCTAACGCGTCTCTGCGTGCATGTTGGCGCCACGTATACGTGTGAACGAACGAACAGCCGTGGGTAAGATCGCGCGAATCCACGGATGTGGTATAATTACGCGAGGTAGCACGAGACAGGTCGACCGGTGCAAGAGAGAGGGAGCAAGGGTGAACGATGGAAGGAGACAGCGCGAGGGTCGAAGGGAAAGGGTGAGAGTGTAGCTTGCAAATTTGGTGCGATGCGTGCGACTCGTTGAATCCAATTCAGCCGACTGAAATATAACGCCCGTCGATTATTGCCGAGGATACACGTGTACATATACACGTGACTAACGTATACGCGAGCAGCAACACGCGTGCATGTCGAGTATTAAAGCCGTCGCGCACGCACACCAGAACACCAGACGGTTGGCAGAGCCGTCGTGTCGCGTCGTGCTCTCGGTGTATGGCTACTGTCGGCCAAGCAATCTCTTTCCCTGTGGAGAGTACGCAGGTAATTAGCCAAGCTCCACTCTATCGTCGATTCAAACTACCGAACCGGTATATACACGAAGCAGGTCATTAATTCTGCTGCAGTCAAACAGTGTCCACGTTGCGATCCATTCCCCGTGGCCAGGTACACGGCGCGACGCTACGGCGCACGGTTTCTGCCGATTTGTACGCGCGTCCCCTTCATTATCTTTATTATTTCCCTATCGGTTCGTTATCTTTATTATTTCTGCATCACGGAACGTGCGCGCGCACAACGTTTGCCAGCGAAGGCTACGAATTGATTGGCAGTCAGCGCACTGGAAAACAATGGCAGGTCCGTGAAAAAAGGAGGGTTGATTTAATCCCATTAATCCCGACCAAGTTCTCCGGTGACGCGTCAGGTTGTTATTTTTAATGCACGCGCCTCGCTCCCGGGCCTGAAATCAGATCGTCGACGCGGCCGCGTCGTCGCTGGTTGTATTCGATGCAGCGACGGTATTATTTCGCGTGTGATAAACAACTTTCGCGTGTGGAAAAGGACGCGCGAATGCACGCTACGGAGACAAAGTTCTTCCGGGCAAACAACAGTTTCGAGAAACTTTGGGTGGAAAGGGGACGAAAATCTATGTCGAAGATCCGACGAAACCTAGTCTCGCCTGTATCTTGCGAGTGTTTCAAAGAAAGACAACCGGTGCCAACTGATATGAGAATCGAGGTGGTCCGGTGAATAGAGACTCAACGTTCTATTGGCCCGATAATTTGATCGGCGATAGATTGACAAAATAGCTACGTTGCTAGCCAGACGAAAAGACGATGCCACGCGACGATACCAACCACAAGATAAAACGAAGTTTCTCTTTGGTCCTAGTCGGTCTCCATTAACCGCGATTCTTTCCCACTCTTCTCTCTTTTCGTCGATTTTCGTTTGCTCGATCTGAAACTTGTACCGCGGCATTCCAGTTAGAGTATTTTGAATGCGAGCCGCAATGCATTTCGTGTGTACGAGGAAACGTAACCAATGGAACACGGACATCCTATATTATTACGATCCGACGAGTTTGCACCCTATACGGTCGTGGCAACCAATTCCAATTCCCTGCTCAGGCCAACGTGACGGCCGGCAAATAATTTACGAATAATGAGGACGCTACGTGGAACCCGGCCAGATCTCTCTGCACCTACGTGTAGGTGGATGCGCGATACGTAGTTAACTGACAGATTGTGAACGTACCAGGCCCGAACGTGATCAACCATGAAATGCGCTTATAAATTATTCCGTGCCTAGCTTCCAGCTGATATAGAATACATCGATACGTCCGGTGTTGCGTTTTACAAATAATCTACGATACGAGAGCACCGGGATTTCTTGCATAGCGGATCGGTAGCGTGTGAACCACGGATCTATCGTAGGATAACATCGTGTATGATATCGCGTCGACGAACCACGAGTATGGAATTATTGCAAACTGTCGAAGGGCATCGCTACAGCTACCGTTTCCGCATTGCATTTTCAGAAACTTCACGCGACGTCTGTCAATTTTCAAACGTGTTCTCGCGCCCGACAAGATATCCTTTTCTTTCGCCTCGGAGTTTTTAAAATGTCCATCACCCTCCTTCTGACTGATTTACTTTGAAAAACCGAAATTCTGCTTGACACCGGTGCGCGCGGTGTAACGGCTGGATGGAAAAACGCAACGGCGAAGAGAAAGCTGCCACCGTTTGCATACGCGAGTTTTATAGCTTCCTTCCTTTTCCTCTACGCTGACAATAAAATCTAACGTCACGGAAGAATAAAAGCTTATTATCCGGAAAAGTGTGTTCTCTCATTGTTTTTACGGGCTGCCCTAAGGGCTAAACGGGTCACAGAGTGTTGAGCGTAGATAACGTCGTCTACAGAGTAACAGCAGTCTACCGAGTGCTTTCACGTATAAACGTGCATGTTCGCGAGCTAGTGCCTCGCAACGCGTGCATTTCTAGCTTGCTACGAAATACCGGCGACATTCGTCAGACGGAGAAACAACGTCCTTCTCTTCTTCCACATGAGCAAAGGAGTTGCCACGCAATACCGCATCGTAGCAAGCGAGAGAATCTTATTAGAAACTCCTACCAGCTTAGTATCGATTCCGCATCAATTTGCATTGTTCAAGACGATCCGAGGGAAACTATTCGCCGCTTGGTCGCTGTTACCTGCTTTCTGGCTAGCGGTCTGGATAGAGAGCAAACGAGTCAAGAGAGGGGAAACAAGCAAACTGGAGAACAGGAGAGAGACGAAGATTCCGTGAGTTAGAACTCCTCCTTTGGAGGAGAAGGAGATGGAGAAAGGGGCAAGCGGAGGGGTTGTCAATACCATCCATTACTGTCATGACGCCTTTATTACTATCGTCGTTCCGTTGCTTTCCATACGGTCGAAGGGTTTCCCAAGCACCGTCCCGACGCAGCTTACTCTTGGCAAGACAACTAGCGCTTCGAGAGAGCAAGAGAGAGCACCCGACCACTTTGTCTCGACGGATACGCGTACGTATAATCGGATATGAAAGATTTCGTTCGTAACAGAAGTTCGATGTCGACAGAATTTCTGGCGGTTTCTCGACGGTGTGTGGGAGAGCCAGCAATGAGCGAAGATATCGTCGACGAGCGGCAATCTCGGAAATCTAGGTCAAGTTGCGAAACGAACCAACTTCTCCAGTTTTGCCGACAACGAAAGATCGGACGAATCGAGCGAAAATCTTTCGCGATCTCGTGTATGCTAGTATCGACGATGCGTTTATCCAGAGATCGTGTTGTCGCGTGATGCTACATGTTTGGAAACGTGGACAACGGCTTTTATTGTTAGTCAAACACAGAAAAATATAATAAAAACACGAACGAATTCGGGTATAACACGTCGAGTACCAAGTTGCGAACAAATTTCAACGACGATCCAACGTCGAGTGGACAAAATGGTCGCGACACTTGGTTGGCTGAAAAATAACCATCGTGTCCGGACAAAAGTAAAAGAGAACAGCTCTTTAAATATTATGGTACGTTCGCGGCAGCACGAGTGTGGACATTATCGCGTGGTTATAACGCGGAAGACACATCCGAATCATTCGATTTCACACTCGTTGTGCGTAGAAAAATAGAACCGCGGTATAGAGAGTAGAGAGAGACAGAGAGGCGGTAGGGCGCATGGCTGGAAGGGAAGCATCGTTGCATACAGATTTCCTGGATGATCCGTAGCAGACAGAGGCCAAAGTGGCCGAGTCACTTTTGGTCGGCAGGCAATAACCAGGCGAGAGCAATATAAGAGCACGTGAGCGACTTGTACAAAGTGAAGAGCATATTTATTGCAGGTCATAGTGGGCCGGATTGTGACGGTACCCTCAGAGACGACAGGTCTCACGGGGGCATGATATATATTTTCGGCGGCGTACACGACCACGGCCTATCTCGCGGAAATGCCATTTTCGGGACTCGACGTTCCCGGAAAGCAATAATACCGAAAGCAGTTTTAATAAAGGCTCAGCCACGATATATCGTGGCTATACCCCACACCCTACCTGTCCGACCCCTCTGTACATTGCCATCGCGTCCTATCGTCCATTCTTCCACCCTCACGTCCCTTCCACGTGTCTCGCTCTTTCATGGCGAACGACCGTACCCGTACACAAGCACACCGTTCACCATCCTATTCGTCGATGCCCAAATTTTTTTCCGTGATTCCTCTCGTGCCTGGGCTCCAGATTGCTCGACGTTACGCTCTCTCCCCTACGTCCACAGCGATATTTTATCCGCGCCTCGTTTCATTATTTTTAACGATGGTCATTTTATTACGTAATTCGTTTCAATTTATACGTACCACTTGAACGTCTCCGTAATAACGGAAAAATCAGCAAGAGAAAAACGAGGATGAAGGATCAGCGTTTCCGTCCTGTCAGTCTGTCGGGTCTTGTCTCGTGGTTCTCGTCGCACTCTCGGGCGTCAGCATCGTCTGCATGAAGCGACCCGACAAAAAAACGAAAAATTAATCCTGGGAAAGTCAGGTCGGCAGGAAGGATACGCAAGAAAGCCGGGAGATTAAACCGGAAGATATATTGCGTATCCCACGCCATAAACAGACTGATGAGACGTACGCGCGATAGGATTGGCCGAGTGAAATGCTTTCTCTCAAATTACCTCCGGCCTCTGACTTGCTCGATAATAATTCTGTGCGCATTTTTCCGCGAGGCAACGAATACGTTCCATGGTGTAACGTGTTTCTCGAAATTTTTCATCTCCCCTGATGGAATAATCTAGCGACAAACGTGACAAAAACACGACGTTGAGATCCAAAGAGGTTGCACGAAGTAAAGAAAAATGTCTCAGGATCTAGTTTATCTAACATAGGGATGATCGTGTTTCTACGCTGTACCTTCCCTTATGCGATCCTTAATTTCCGGCACGCCAGCTTATTTGTATACACGATCGACTTGGTCGCACTCCATTCGAAGGAAAGGCAGTCGCTATTCCAGCAAAATGCCGATGACACTTGGTCATGCCTGGGCGCCATCGTGCCACATCTTAGCCGACACCGGCAACGACGAATCTAAATTGGAATCTGTCCGAGGTTGTGCTTCGAGAGGAAAGTGGATGGAAAACGTGGACAGCCGACCAACGCCTACGCAGCGTCGGTCAACGTTTAAAGTCACGATGACACAGGAAGATAGCGAAATCGTCGACGAATCGTCCCGTTGACAAGTTCGATCGGTCGCTTGACACGCCACGAAATTCAATCGAATCGACGTGACGAATGTTTTACGAGAAGCAAGACGAAGACGAGTAGAGGTTAGATATTTTAGCGAGCACGTTATTCGTGCGTGCGTTGACCGCGTGATTTATAGAGGCGAAAACGCACCGATACGATAGCCCGGCAAATATCGATTTTTCGATATTCTCGATGCTCATCCAGCACGAAATATCGGATGGATGCGTGCCGCTCGGCCAAGCTGAGCCCGTCCAAATTATCATACGTCGAACAATTTCTAATTTAATTCTGTTTCGCTGCGAACGGTCATCGACGTACGAATCGTCGTGGAATTCGCACGGTCGAGCTTTCGGTGAATTTCGAATCCTCGCGACGGCCTCAATTTTTCGAAAACCAATCGGGATTGAAACAATAAAGAACGCTGGAACGATAAGACCGTTCTCCCGTTTCGGCAAACCACGGAATAGAAAACTTTTGCGTTAATACAACGCGAGAAAAATATCGAGCGCAACCAGTTCAGCGTACGAAGTAACGTTTCCCACAGTTCCGTAATGAAAGCAGTTGTCTCCTCTGGTTTCGTGCAACGATTCTTATTTCAAGAACTACGGAAGATGCGCGCTACGCGCTCTAACGCTACACTGTATTTACGTTTTAGACGCAGCTGCAGTAACCGCGGGGTACGACCAACAAGTGTTTTATGATGCAGATTAGCCAGGTTACCTTGTAGCAACGTCTTCGTTCCTATCGTAATAAGCCTTTGAGCGACTATTTTTTACCCTCTGAAGATGCCATCTGACGTTGAAATTAACCGTCCGTAGTCTTAATTTTTAAAGTTATTTTATCGACAAAGTAAAATGCCCGGCCTCTGCGAACCCCGCAACTCTTAGACCGCCTTCTTCGTTACTTTCTTTCAACCCTCCTCCCGTTACCTACTGCTCCCGTACTCCTGTACTTTCTTAGCGGCAGGACGAGCAAATCTTTTCAATCTCTTTTGAATCCTTTACGAGCACAGTGAGATTGGAGAATAAGAGATCAGGGCGAGTAAGAGGGGGGAGAAGGTCGAAGAGAAAGATGAGAATAAGGTAAATCTCGCAAAGAGGAGGCAAAGGGCCGCGCTATGGAGTGTAAGAAGAGAGAGAGGGAGGGGCAGAGACAGAGAGAGAGAGACAGACCGACAGAAAAAAGAGGAAACGGCAGGAAGCGATGGTAGTATGGGATTCGAAACGTTCGTCCTTTTTTCCAGAGCATCGATAATCCCTCCGCGTAAATCCTTAAACGCGTCATAATGGACTTTGCTCGGTTATTATCGACTCCGCGTCTATTCTCGCCGGAGTTCACCTCATTTCCCTAACGATACCATGGTCCGTTATATGGTCCTCGAGCAGCGAAGCTAGAGGAATGGAAAATCGGCAAAGCAGGCGTCGTGTCAGGGAAAGGAGCGAAACAGTGGCAGAAAGCAAATAAGAGCGAAAGAGACTAAAGACAGAGAGGTCACATCTAAAAATTGAACTTGAGCAGGACAATTTAGTTGTGACTGGAGGAGAATGCTGGAGGACGATAAGTGCTGTTCAGTGTTAAATCCACAGGGAAAAACTGCTATATATGAGACAGAGGATGATGCGGGGATGAAATCCGCTCGCAGGTGTTAAAATATTCGTTGTGCCGGGAAACACGGTCTCGCTTGCCATTGGATGCTGGAGCAACACACTCGAAAATACTTTTACGCTTGATCGCTTTTCCTGGCGCTCTGGCAGCATGGAGGTTACGCCACCAACTATGGCAACCAGCTCGCGCCATGGATCAAAAGAGATGAAAGAATATTTCGAAATAAATCCGGCAAATTTATGAAATCAACTCGTAGATTCTCTCTTTTTTGCCAGTAATACAATTTTATCCGGCGAATTCTCGGTCTATCCGATTATAATTTAGCGGAAGCACTACTGCTACGTGAAAACAACAATAAGCGAAACAATTTGACGGTATAATATGATTTAGCAAGTTAAACGGAAAAATTCTGTTTGGATAAAATCAACGATTAAACTGAAATATCCATTTTCGCAAGATTAAAAAAGGGAAAATTGTTATGTCGTACGACGTTGTTGTAAAACGAAAAAGCGCCCTGGGATACGCCAAGCTATTCCGGAATAGCTTACGATATTGCGGTAACGAACGGAAATGCTTTCAAACGATTTGCAACATCGTAAAACTTTGTTACAAAAAATCCTACTGCTACCGAGGTAGGTTCAGGAATACTAGGAAGTTCTCCACATTGTTCCAAGACTCACGTTGTTGCTAAACGGAAAGATATTATTTATGCTTGAAAGCATTGGCTCATTCTCATCTGCTTTGTTTTCACATTCGTAAGTGTTCTCTCTTGGTCTCGTAACGTTGTTGCAACAACAAGATTTCTTTAACTCAACGGAGATCGCTTTTCTAAAAAATCCAATCGCACCCTTTGCATATTTCCAGCAGTTGACAGTAAAATATATTTTTCTCCCTTACTAGACGTTGAAAAACAAATTCACGCGTATGTCTGCCACGGATCAGCCTCCACCTCACCAAGGTTAAACGTTCTGATCTCTCGTTTGGAAAAGTAGATTCGTATCGCGCTTGTTGGCAACAATTTCGCAAACGAGACACCGTTGTCTGTTAAAAATATACAAGCGTCGCAGGGTAAAGTAGTGAAAGTACAACAGCGATTCCCCTGCCTCGTTTCCCCAATATTGTCGCAACTCCCTGTACCGCAGAAGCTCCTAGAAGAGAAAGCACGCTTTCGGTCGCAAACGACACGGTCGCATTGCTTATGTAGTATGCATGCAGAATGCAGGCACATCACGACACATACGGGACTGTCGCGGGAAAACACTTTAATGGTACATCGTCTGACGGCTAAGACCGGAAACGAGTGGAAGCTGAAATCGGAAGGAAAAAAAAATCCCGGATACTTTTCCATCGCATCGACAATGCGCCGAGCAGTCAAGTTGACTAGAATCTCGACGTGAACCGCGCATGTTCGCGAGTGTACGTGTACGTACACACCACGGCGAAGAGACGCTGAACCGTGAGAGAGAGAGAGAGAGAGAGAGAGAGAGAGAGAGAGGAGGAAGAAGAGAGGAGTGCAAAGGCATACGCGTACATACGTGCATGTACGTACATAGTCGTGTACAAGAGGAAAGAGCCAGCCTAGGTACGAGTTACCCAAACTCCCATTCGATTCGAGCGACAAACTTTGCAAGCAGTTTGATCGTCGGAGTTACAGATTCACCGTAGAACTCTGAACTCCAAATGGGGAATCTATTATCGAAGCAGCGTTTACACGTACATGTTCGTTTACGCGGCTTGCCGATCTAGCTGCTGTCATAGCTGTAGCGATCAACGTTTTGATCGTGGTGTCAATTTGTGCCCGACAAGTTGCAAATGTGAGATAGAGTTGTCAAAGCATCTGATCGATCTTTTTAAAACTTCGTTGAGCAACTTAATAATGGAGTAACGTCTATCCTCCAAGTTCGTGTTGCAGACCGAAGAAGACGACCAAAAATTAGCTACAGCTAATGCCATACACGGTGCAATCTATTCCTACCTTTCTCCCTTGTTCGTCTTTTCTTTCTTTTCTTTTTTTCACGGTCGAAATACCAGTCACAAAAGCTTCCCGTAATTTTGAGAGAATCCCTGGATAAACGGGGTAAGCTTGAAAGGTGGATGCGGGTTTCCTGGCAGATTCACGACGTAAATACATTTGTCTCTCCTTCTAAGTGGGCTGCTGTCTCTTCGTTGCCGAATAAATGCCAGCCGAATAAAACTTCCTGGCTACACACAAACGCAATTACCGGACGTATCCCGGGCGAAGAGAAGAGGCAGCGAGGCCCAGCCGGACGAAAGACGCATTGCCTCTCCACGGCCCGTCCCGTTTGCACCATTTCCCGAACCTACGATTCAACACTGCACGAAATTAACTACCCTCTTTTCTTTCCATCGAATCACCGGCAACCAACCGGCTCGATTCTCAACAGCGGCTCTTCCGACGAACAACCAACCCTCCAACAATGAAATTAAATCTCGCGGAGTTGGTTTCCCTGTGTTACACAGTGTAGGTAAGTTTACGTATATTGTGGCACATTTTTACATCAGCGAGTAATCTTAAATGTCGCAGATATCGTATGATATCCAGGAATGTGTATTTTAGTTTTGGAATATCTTGAACGTTTCTCGTATTTTCTCTGCTGTTCACCTCTGCTTGGTTTCTATGTAGCTGATATTCTTTATTCCTTACTCCTCCCTGTAATATTCTTGCGGCGTTATACATATCTTTTTTATTGTTGACACTTCTTTCTTTTATGAATATTGCGCTGGTTTTTATCGCTGGAATTCTGTAATTCTCGAGAGAAGGTTTGCGCAGGGTGAAAATTTTACAAAGTCTCTATTTCGTCACGTTAGAAAATGTAGGTATCTCCGGCAACATGCTGATGGATTATTTCCCACCCCTGAGCCGGATAGGTCACTGCCCAAGGAAGTAGTTGAAACAAGAAGGAATTCCCTAGAAATGTTCACAACAGTCTCGGCAGTCACCAAGATAGATTTTGGAGAAAATGACCATAGTCGCCACAGTGGTTGGCCACTAGATGAACACCAAATAGCCAGCGAGTTGATACTGTTCATGGACTAATCAGCCAAGATGTAGTTATTAGCATAGAATACTTTGACATTCATAGAAATCGAAGGCACAGAAAATGAATCAGGACAATTGGCGAAAAATGTGACAAGTATACTTCCGCGATACTTTCGCCTTCGATAGTTTTAAACGTAATTTCACTCTAAGAAGTAATTAACGAGTAACACGTAACAATATATAAATCGATCAAAAGTACGATATTTATTTGTTCGAACGTCTCGCTAAAAAAACTGAAAGCATCTATGAAGGTTCGAAACTTCAGTTACAATCGTACAAGGTTTGTGTTACTTCCTATCGCAATAGGTAACACGTATGATAACAAAACCTTATGGTCTGAATACATCTTTAATTTAAGATCTCGCTAAACCATGAAAACTACGGTATCGATGTAGACGTTTTCGTGTACGAAAAATGTGGCTCGTTCGAACGGAAGATCGCCGAAGGGCATATACGATAGAAATTTTCATTTGACTAGAGATACAGGCAAACTTTATGAATCGAGTTCGCCTTTACACATTTTTGCGATACGCATTGACCGTGCATAAAAAGTCGCGGCGGGCGGGCATACCTCCGTGTTCGATCGCCGTAAAATTCCTCGCAGGCACGTCAGTTTCCGTACAGTTGGAAAACGGAGAACCAGGCGAAACAGAAATACTGCAAACTTGCCGGAGGCCAGGTATGTCTAGATCAGCCACCGATAACGCAAGGAATTGCATGGCCGGTAATTGAAAAGCAGACAAGCAAGGATGCCTGCGCGAAAACCAAGTAAAATGTACGTGCGAACGTACTTTTCCATAAACGTTGCGCTATTACTGCTAAATTACTACGTCAGAAAAATTCAACCGTTCTTCGGTAGCGAGCTTTAGCTTTTCTCTCCGTGGCAGCTCGAATCTTTCTCGCTCTTCAAACTAACTTTAATTGCGTTCAAATAAATGTCAGATGTATTAGGAATTCAAAGGGATCGATGTCGTTAGAATATTAAGAAGCGATTATGACGGAAACATGCTCGAGCCGCATCGCGGCAAACGAGGTAGAAGGAAAGACAAAACCAGAGGCGGTGTGAACGGTTGGCATGTTTGATAATGCGAGCTAGTATTTCCAGATTACGTGGACAGGATGACGCAGTAAAAGCCTAACAGAGGCAATGGCCAATATCGTACAGTGCAACGTGTCTACTGGCGGATACATAGGATATATGTAGTCAATATCACTGATATTCCCGATGGCGCGATACACCGGGCAAACGCGTAATTAAAACTGACGCTTTCGTTTGGATGTGCGCCCTGTACAGAACCGTTGTAGCTCGCGCGTTCCGTTATGCGGCTATCTCGGCCTTCACTTCCGCC
Source organism: Bombus fervidus (assembly GCF_041682495.2). NCBI lineage: Eukaryota > Metazoa > Arthropoda > Insecta > Hymenoptera > Apidae > Bombus > Bombus fervidus. The sequence goes on from NC_091524.1 coordinate 5,226,538, forward strand.
GCGATTGCCATCGAACGGGAGAGGGGAAAAAAAAAAGTTTTCAAAATCACCGGTTGTCCGTCAAATATGGGTTGCATGAAAAACGGGAAATTATTTGGCAGCATTTCCGCGCGCGCGAGCCCGTCGCACTATCGTGTACCCAGAATTTACATTCGACGCGCGCCTGCTCTCCACGCGCGGTGACGCGAATTAAATTTCACGGCTATCGGGTTGGAGCCATGTCGCGGCAAATATTTATTTGATTCCGACCGATACCATTATGATGTAACGTCGATTTATTTAATGCTTTCCACTGTTACTCCTCCCCTTTCACCAGTACGAAATAACATAACTGTCTCGTTTGAACGATGAATGGATCGGAACGACAAAAGCACCTATATGAAACCCGTTCTCGTCGATCGTCCTCGCCGAAATTCTCGATGCGTTCAGTAATTGTAATTAATGTGTACGCAAGTTCGATAATCCAGTCGAACCGAGACGTTGCACGAAATCACTCGTTACCTGGGGTAGAAAGGGGTTGCGTGAAGGGGTCGAAAACAGTGGTTGTTAACGCAATATGTAGGTAATGGCGGCACGTAGGCGAGAGTCGGTATGATAACCGCGATGCGATAACGATTTTCAACTGGGCCCCTGTACCATGTTGAATCGACGATAAATCGAGTTACCTCTCGTCAGAAAGCGATAAACATTGCCGTTGCCCGATGGTGGTGCGGTTCGATATAGGGTATGCGTGTTTCCCATTTTTCCCCCCGTTTTAACTCCACCAGCCCGATTAAATCATCGCGATGCGCAACGATTCTAGTGACAAGTTGAAAAATCCTTCCCACCGAAAGTAGCACGCGATTTCTTTCATAATCTTGAATTTTACGAGACTATCTGTAACGTCGTTTCATAACCGTACTAATTATAATCTGGCGATTAAAATGCTTTATTCCCGGAGGGCTAAAACCGGCTAAAAGGGAAGAAGGATCGCGCGCCAGTAGGGCCGGAAATATCTATAAAAGAGCTTTGTCGCGACATTATGAAGAAGCTTTGGAAACGTTTCAAGCGAAAAATGCACAGGAAATCGAGTTACGCGCAATTTTAGGGAAGAACAGGCCGTAAAGAAGAAACAGAATCATAGAAGCTATATGCCAGTGGAAAGTAAATTAATTTGGTCCCTTTGGTTTTCGTAGATTTCCGTAGCGAACGAACAGCGTGTCCCTCGTCGCGTAAAGCGGAGCTGCGTGCCACGGATTATGGCACGGTAAATGTAGGTGTAATGCGTGCATGTAAAACCCGTGGATGCGTGACTCCGGTTCGTATCGAACACAATAGCACTGTCGAGGCTGTATTTTTCGTGTACACGTAAAATCCATTTGGTCGTTCGACATACTGGGTTGTCACTCGGTACAATCGCATCCTCCTCTTGTCGCGCGCGCGACTACGGGTCAGCTTTATTGTCAGCGCCGCCAGAATTCCGGCTTTCGCATCGAAACGAAGAGCAATTATTCTCACCCACCGCTGCGAGCTTTTAATTGTCCGCGTGCACCACCCTTCCGTCGTGTTCAAAATATTGTATTACTTTTCTATTACGAAGCAACTGGCGCGGCCACCGTTAAAAGCGCATTCTGACCTTTTAAATTTTTCCATTAACCGACATCTATCGAGGCACACTCAAACTTGCGTCATCCTTGTTGCCCTATATGTCGTCCTTCTGTTCCATTCTTCCTACGTAGCACATGCATCTTCTCTCTGTTTCTCCTGCTTTCTATGGGCACTCGGTGCTAGCGAAAACTTTATCCAACACCGTTAACCCTACACACTACACACCGCGTTTACGCTGAGAAGATATACGTTAAATGTTGCTGCGAAAACACTGTTCACACATTCAGAAAATAAAACTAAAAGTAAAAGCGTTGAATCCGAGAGTAAGTTAATAATTTATAGGAAGGTTAAAGAGTCGCGTTTTAAAATATGCAAGTACATTATTTGATTGAAATCATTAAAAAGGAGCTCGGTGAATGAAACGTGTTAGCCTATTGTACTAGAGATCGATAGAAAGAGATGAAACACGAACGATGCGCAAAGATAAATCGTGAAAATGCATGTGTTCTAAATCAATTATCAACAAAGTTGATAAAAGATTCAAAGAAAAATTCTATCGCGCAGGTGATGAAATATAAAAAAAAAAGGTTGGGCGTTTTACGGACCCTTTAAACTAAAAGAGAAAGCCAATTAAGGATAAAATTAAGTATTGCCATTAAGGAAGAACAGTATGCATCGCGATAACGCTAGCCCACACGCAGCAATAATGGGTGGTAAAAATTACATGACAAAACGGGTGTAATTAATCATTCCTCGTATCTTCTTCGCTTGACACCATTGGGTTATCATCGTTGCTAATCATCGCAGTATTTTCTCCATAAAAAAAAAACATCATCAGTTAATAATGATTCATGCAGACGGAACAAACAAACTGACAAACAGACAGCAAAAAAATATAACAAAGTACCCTGGAAAATGCCTATCGCCTCTAGATCTCGATCTACGTCGACCAACAAGAAACGCGACAAAACTTCGCGGTGAACTTACAATCTAACAGGTCGGGACTGTATTCCGCTGGTGTCGAAGTCTCGGCAGCAATACTTTCGGTATTAAAGTCGACGCGTCATTTTCCACGGCTCACATCCACGTGGTTCATTAGCGAGAAAAGCCTCCCCTTGCGCGATACCGGCAGGGCCGCGACCTGTACACCACCGTTCTTCCTTTTATCAGGATTCCTCTCTCGTTTGTTTTCACGACGTGCGAACCTGGTCCGGCTTATTTCGCCGTTCGCCTGTGCTAAACTCGGTATTCACGGCGTATCGCGTAATGCCGTAGCATTACTGCGAATGTCTAAGCTCGCTAACCGGTAAATATGAGTTTTCACTTGCCGCCCTGGCTACAAACCCATTTCTACTCTCGGCCTCTATTTTTACCTCGTTAATTACGATTACCCGGCGTCCCAAGGCACGCCAGGTAACACGCTCGGACTTCCGAAGAGTTTCTTTCTCTAACGTGAACCGGCGAGACTCTACCAGGTGGCCACGACTACACACCCAAGTCCGATATACACGAAAGATACCCGCGAGCCGGAGAATATATCGGAGACTCGTGACTAAACAGGAATATATATATATATTACAGCTTTGTATGCTCGTTATCGAAGTACTAATATTCTATCGATGCAGTTGCGAACGTGCATAGAAAAGGGCTTCCTTTCTGGCATCGGTATAACGTTTCGTCGATCTCGCCTACGGGGGTCCGTTAATATCTAATTAAACAACTGAATTCAATACATCAGCATGATGGTTCCAGGCCACTGGAACTAGAACATAGACTAGAAGTCCTGCGGCAGCGTGCAAGACGAAACCGGTAGAACGAAGAGAAACAGCGTAGCGGCGAGTGGAAAAGGGAGAGAATGGTGGAAACTCGAGGAGGATCTACGACCTCAATTCTCTGCCCTGAAATAGGCCCGAGTCTTCCTGAGGTCGGTCTTCGGTACTTCGACCTGCGGAAGCAATATTTCCACGGGACTTCCGAGAAACGGCGAACCCGCCGGCAATTAGTCAGGAAGTGGCTGACAAGCCTCCTCCACGTCTTTCGCTCGTGCTTTCCACGAATTGACCGCCTTTGTGCGCTCGATCGCCGATTCGATATTGCCGATTCGCGAACGCCCGTATACCGGGATTAAAGATCCTCCCTTTCTTCTTAATTAATCGTCTAATGAGAGGAAAAAAAGAAAGAGAGAGAGAAAACGAGCGAATCTTCCATGGGGAATCGATCAACCATCGGACAGAAACAAAGAAGATTCAAATCGTTTCCTGGCCTTCGAGTTATGGCGTCCTTATAAGAGCCACTATCCTACGACTAAATCATCGTAAGTTCGCGCTATTTCGGACGACAAGACAATTCGCGCCATTTTCCTCCGATATAATTCTTCTTTAATGGCTCGTAAACAAACTGCCATAAATCGTGACTTTCGTCGTTACGCCGAGCCTGCCAAGCCGTGCACAGCGTAACCCGCTTGAATTTATAATGCCGACGATCAAACACGTAGCAATACCGTGAATCGTAATAGCGATATCCGCGAGTTAACGCTTCTATCGCGATACGACGCTTCACTTCATTCCTTCCAGCCTCATGATCGGGAGAAAGTCGGATTTTCGGTTTAGTCATTGGCCAACTGCGATCCAGGGACTACGTATCGTAGGTAACTACTCCTACGGGACCTGTAAAACAATACTGCTTTTCTCCGGTGAGCTCCCCGAGTCATCGTTCCTTATGGACCACGATAGAACGAAATCAGACGCGAGTCCGTGCGGTACGACTTACCTGGTGGCGAATAACGGATGTCGCAATATCTACGGACACGCTGTGCGATTCATATAAATTATTTGGTCTGACGTGATTTCAGTCGGGTCGTTGCGCGTTTCGTTACACGTCCATTTAACGCGAAGATTTGTCTCTCACGATGAAACCGAACCTGCAAGTCGCGCCACTTTTTTCTCTTCTCAGCTAAAAATAAACCCGAAATGTGCACGTTCTCTCCCAGGCTGCTTCTTTATGCATACGTTTCCAGGCTCTCGTAATAGGATCAGTCGCGAAAACAACAGGGGGAGAAAGCTGACGAACGATAATTACAGTTCGACGTTATTGCCTGATCGAGTATACAATTATCAGACGGATAATCGGCAGTTGGCCGAATGAAAAAATTCAAAATTCTACGCTCTTAAGAAGCCTAGGAATTGTCCCTTATTATGCAGTTCTTGTTATTACCGTCGCATCGTTTTAGCAATTGAGCTCGGATAAAAGACCACTTTATATCGTGTGCTGTCGTATAACGAGCACCATTACGGAATCATCTCCAGTTGGATCGTAGGCTCTCGACTTCCTCTCTCTTTCTCTCTCTCTCTCGCTTGCTCTTTCTCTTCGTTCCATTCCAGAAAAGTGCATTGTCTCTGTCATTAAATTACGCTACGCTAATGACCGCCCGTCCAGCACTGTAATTTATGTAACTGCAGCCGGTTACGTCACGCGGTGATTTGCGAACGGTGATGATAGGATCGGCGCGGAATCGAAGCGGAGGGGAACGTTGGAAGTAGTATTACTCCGAGCTGGTTCAGACGCAATCGAAATACTCCGGATGATCCCCTTTCTCCGTGTAGATACGCTTCTTATTGGCGTATCGCGATACGATGTGATACGCGAACACCGCGTATCGTATATTATTATCCGCGTATTCCATTTCTATGTATATTTGCTGCATATGCACGTACCGAGCCGTACATCTGCGGCAGAAGACGTTTCGAATGCACGAAAATTGTACATGGTAGAATACGTATTCGCGGTAGCATCGCGTTCCGTAAATAATATTCTTCGTGTTGACCAACATGGGCGAACTATTATTCACGTAAGATTTTCTATTCTTCTCGGCTCGTCGAGTTTCATTAATTAACACTGGACTCGGTATCGTACGCTTGGCTGGCTAAGACACGGCCTTAGCTACTTCTGTTTACTCTGTTTAATATCTTCGAAGAGAACGGCTGATTGGATCAAAATGGAACAGGCGGATGATTAATTTCAGCCGACTCTCTTTTCAACGGCGAAGCAATTAACGCCGACGCTAATTAATCGTGCAATGGTCCGGCTGTGTGACGTGGCTTTCGAAAATATCGACGGTATCGAAATCAGGTCGTAACTCGATTACGGGGAAAGATTCGTTATCGCGCGACCTGCTGTAAAACGGAACGATCATGGCACGCTTCGATTTTCTGTTTTATAGGATCAGCCCCTATGCCCCTGTTCCTGTTTTTCCTCTCTATGTATCTACATGCACGCGATAATACGTATGTATGACTATGCTAAACACGACTTTCCCTTTTTGCACTTTTATCCCGTGATAAAGTGGCGTAGACTGTGGCGCGCGCTTTCGATCGATCTACTCCGAGAAACGGAGGATGTACAAGGAATGATGGAAGAAGAGGAAGAACAAGACGAACTCGGCCAGAAGAGCGATAGAGAAGAACGAGAGATATTACTTTTGCTCGTTATCGGTTAATTGGAATCACAAGATTCCCGATCGTTTCTGAGAAGCCAGACTTCGCTAGCTGCCTCTCCGTCGCTCTTCCGTTCTCTCTTTGTACGCGGATTATCCCCGCGACTTACATTCGTGCGGAAACAGTCAAACGCGGAAGATGCAATTACCGTGCCAGTAACAAACTCGTTTGGCACGGTAACTGCAGCGCCGTGTTTAAATTGCAATCGTGTATCAGCGCGATAAAGACATTCGCGAACGGATTTCCCTCGGTTTTTAACCGTCGCATCGATACCGCAAGAGAGGAACAAGTCTGTATTTAATTCGAATCCCGAACCGTGTCGCTGATTTATAAGGTCGCGTCGATCTCGCGGCCAGATTGGGGACTAATATACGAGAAGCAGAAACCATTCGATAACGAAGCCGAACCAACTATTATCGTTTTTGTTCTGCTTCTCCTTCCTCCTATTCCCTTCGACCCTATTCTCTCCTCTTCTTTTTTTTTCTCATCGTCCACGAGAAATCCGCAAAGACAATGGGATCTCTGGTCCACAAAAACCGATATTTCCGTCGTCGGAACGATTGTACGCGGCTTAACGATCGACCCGGAAAAGGAAATTTCATCTTCTCACGAAGTGCACCCTTTTTATTTCTCTTCTCCTTCGTTTTTCGTTACCCAGCCACTCTTTTCCGTGGCTTCGTCCCTTCCCCTAGCTCTTTTATTCCTCGCCTTCTTATTTACAGCGGCAAATAACTCCTTTTGCGACGTAATATCGTTACGGTTATGTAGTTTCGCCGATACGCCGGTTCTTTATTCTATTCCAGGGGATTCCCTCCCTTCGTTGTATGCTCGCCACGTTTCCCTTCTCCTCGCAATCTTTTCCTCTTCCGCGTCTGGCTGTCTCTCTGCCTCTCTTCGTCTGTCTATATTTTCAGCTATCATCCGAGACAGCCTATTCCTTTCCTTGGCACGAAGACAGAAAACAGTCTCCGTCGCGAGATTCAACCGATATTCAGCTGTACCGGCCGAAATTGAACGATTTGTCGTATAAACGTCTTTGAGCCGATTCACAGTGCGCAACGCCATTGATAAATCCGGACGTCTATCCGCGGAATCGCAGCGCCGTCACCGGACGCACTCGTGCGGAGTTAATCTTCCAAAGAGTCTGCGGGAATAGGAAAGAAAGCCGCGGAAAGCTCGAAACATCCTGGAAAAACCTACCAACTCGAAAATCTCTCGCGCCCAGCCAACACGATCCCATCACACGGAGAAACTTTCCCCGTTCTTCCCCCCGGTCTGATCATCGTAGTTAAGCTGCGTTGGCCACGATTCTCGCTCCTATCTACCAACTACATGCACGTGAAAGACCATCGGTACTTTCAGAGTCTACCTAAACCTCCACATATCCCAGACTATATGATAGTGTATGTACTGTACCCGATGCGGATTTAACTCGAAGAACTGGAAGAAAAAAAAGGAAGAAAGGTATGTACTTATATCTGGTGGTGCCAAGTCAGCTCACCTAAAGACCAACGTCGGTGAGAGCTACCTTTAAAGAAAATCCTCATTAGAGAAGCTTCTGCAACGAAGGTAGCAAGCCTGGACGCTGCAAAAAGCGTCTAATTAATTATTTGCGTTTTCCGTCGAAACGACAACGATAAGGAACAACATCGCCGCGTAATTGCCTACCGACGAAAGTAGCGATAAAGACAATGGGTCCGCGCGTCTCCGTCTTGTAATTGAACCCTTCCAACTTTGCCGGGAAAGTGTACGACAGCTGGATGCGCGCTTTAATCGCGACTAACGTAACCCTACCGGGTGTCTCAGTCGCAGCCCGTAACGACGATTTACGGGTTAACGAGTTCACACTTCTCGAATTTCCCGGATGTTCGCATGATTCTTCCCCACCTATCCTACCAAGTATTCGATTCAGCAGCCTCCTTTCTCGGTAGGGTATTCGCGGTACCCTTCGCATACCACCGCCGTTCGCCGTGCCTTCAGCTAACCAACGAAAGTTCGCCCCTTACATTATCGTCGCGGCAGCCGCGAGTCGCTTCTTGCGCTTGCGGGTGCCGCTAACTTTTTAACTAGTTGCAAATTAAAATTTAACTCGAGGGTACCCAGCACCTTCACCTCTGTCGGCGTTTCTCGGTACTTTCTCGTTCCCCGGCTCTGGAGAGCGGCAGCCTGTGCAACGAGACGCATCCGCAGAAGAAAAGAGAGCGAAGAAAGTTTCCGGGAGTAGATTTAAAAAAAGAACCGGAGGTTGCTGAAAGTTATAGGGACCGAGGATCGACGACGTTAGAGACTTCGATCATTTTTACGAGCGCTCCTAGTCACTGGCGCATCGTGCAACCGAGGATGAGAAGATACTGCGCGCTATCTCGATCCTGCTTTTTCTCCAAGCTGGCCCCTAACTCGACGCGATGTCTGTTTTTCGCGATCTACGAAGCGGCACAAATTTTTCAACTCCGGATATTTGCTTGCCTGTTATTCGTTGGCCGACCGAAACCAACGAAAGTATACGAAATATAAGAACCACCAGTTGTTTCCATCCCGAATACTTCTGTTACGTTAAAACAACAATGGCATTCCCACGAACAACCGCGGCGGATTTAGTTAGTCGGGCATAATAGGTCTAGGGCGTACGTCATTTTTTCTTCTGAATGCATCACGGAGTAACGAGGCAGCTCCACGCGCGCAATATTTCAATTACCGCTCAACGTATCCTATTGTTTGCAGACGCAGCAGTCGACAACTTGGGATCTCCGCGAGCCGGCTCACGCAGCCATGAAGAAATAATTTCGAAATTGCCGCCAGCGATTTTTCACGAAAAGACTGTGATTGAAACGCGGTCGCCGGTACGTGGATACGTGCGAACAGAGAGCGTCACACACAAGGAAGACGGCGCGACGGGTTCCGCGAGAAAAGCGCGGAAAAGAGTATTGCAAAGAGAGAAGAAAGAGCAGGTAACCCCTTTTGCGACGGGCCGAGGGCAGGAAGAACAAATTGCACTTCCCAGTCTCGTTAAAACAATGTCGTCGGGGGAACAGAGAAGAAGGGCAAGCCGTGGCAGTGAGGGGCGGGCCGAAGGGAGTGAGAGGTAGGAGGTGAGGGGCAGAGGAAAGCTAGGTGGCTGCTGCAGCTTCCAACGAAGGAGTATTCAGGTGGAAAGAGCTCTTCGCTCGTTAGCATTTAATTGAGAACCTCGCGAAGAGAGGACTTCAGTCCCCGGTAACGACGGTCGACGGGCTCGTTTAAATATTTTAATAATCTCTTGTATCGCGAACGGCGATTCGAATATTTAGCGGTACCGCGATATCCAGGATTCGGCCTCTTCCTTTACCGCGCTCATTGGAAATACATGGCAAAAGGATCCGCGGTAGGAATTTCCCACCGATCGAATCCTACCTACCTATCTACCAACCTACCAACCTACCCACCTACCAACCGTTTGCAAGAACGCTCTCGCTTTCTTTCACGATCGAATATGAATTGTACGCTTTGTTGAAGCAATTAGAGCGAAATTTATCGATCATCCGACCACTGAATATAAATGTCCAGAATGGAAAACGATCGATGCAGCGTGCGACCAAACGATAGTCATTATCTTCCAACGTCGAACGACGAGACATTATAATTTTTAACGTCATTCGAATTTACATGGATCGTTGGCGAATCCGCGATTTCGCAAACACGATGGTTTCCCGTTGACAATGAGCCTTTCCATTCTTTATAAATCGCGATCGATTTGGTCAACCTTTACCATCGTTAACTCCAGTTTTGCCAAACCAAACGAAAAGGAGAAAATAAGGAAACACGATTAATCGCATCGTCGATTCGATCGACCTGACCTCTATTCACTCGCGAAGTGAACCGTTGTAACGAGTGGCTTATATCGACCCTCGCGCACGGCCTTCGAATTTTCCGGTCTAATGGAACGTGCCATTTAGGCGACCACTTTGAGGCGACTCGATTTTCTCTGTATTTTTTTTCTATTTTCTTCGCATCGTTACATCGACACACCTGGCAACACCTTACCCTACAGGTAAGCGGCGTACAATAGGCGCCACGTATCGTTGCACATACAAGCTTTCATATTGTGCGCCAGCCGAAGGCTCATTTATCATCCATAGAGGGATAATCAATTAATCGCGTGAATACGGTCGCAGCGAAGACTCGTATTTAATATTTAAACTTCTTGCGCGGGAGATTAATTCTTCACGCTCCGACAGGGCTTCTATGATCGACCTATTTATCAGCACAGCCTTTCGCCACTTTTCTCCGATGCTCGCGTTACTACGGAACTTATCAAGCGTTGTAAAATGTATTACTGCTGGTTCGTTAATTTTTCAGAAATATTTATGCAACCCCTCCCAGCTCGTTCACGGATACCCGGCAGCGTATCGTCGATCTTGCTCCTCTACGGCGCGATCCTTTACGACATAGCGCCACGCCGTTTAGTCGTATAATAGGCGACGATTCTATCCACCACCTCTTTATTAAACCTTCGATAATGCATTTCATGCCGTGGATAATCGTCACGGATCTTGCCTTCTGATTTATTCCCCTTTCTCTCTACACCCTAAGAGGATTCAAAAGGTATCCCGTACACGAACCTTTCTAACGTCCCGCAAAAATGTCATTAGCTTCCGCTAGGGGAATGCCCTTTGACCTTTGCACGATGAGAGGAAACTTGACCTGCGGCCAGCGTTAACCAGCCGACTTTGTAACCTGTTGTCGCCATAAGTAAGTCGTCCCTCTCTCTCTTTCTCTTTCTTTCTCTCCCTCTTTCTCTCTCTCTCTCTCTCTCTCTCTCTCTCTCTCTCTCTCTCTCTCTCTCGTTCCCTCCCATCCTCCCTTTCTCTCCCTGGCTCTCTGGTCGCGGTCGATCGCATGACCCTTCTATCCTGAACCCACCGTTGAACCTCTGTATCCCTATCTTTCAGCGAACGCTATGCGCGTCCTTCCGTTCCCTCCTGCCGCTGTGCTCGTGCTTTTCGGTAGATCAAGGTGACCTAGGTTCATTAGCTCGTGACCGACGATGTACAAAGTTTCTCGGAACCTTAAAGTAAAGGGGGAGCTCGACAAGACTGCAACCCCGATTAGCTTACGCTCGCAAGATATCTATACATCGTCTCCCGGAACGATCGACAAATATAGCCAGAGTATCGTGTACTTCGACAGCATTAACCGGGTTTCTCTACACGGATTTCACGGCCGTCGGCTTCGTGTTTATACACACCGTTCGTGGAATGCGCGCCGGTACCTGGTGGTATTTGTTGTTTGCAGTTACTCAGCCCTCTATGTTTTCCTCCTACCCATCCTCCCAAACCACCTCGATCCCGTCTCGCTCCCTCTATCTAGTCAACCCCTTCTCCCTCTCTCGTACTCTTAGCACACCAAGAATGCACCACGCGTTGCCCCGTGCAAGCACGATGCAGCAACATACTGTGTACCGAGGGATGCTCCGAGTACAGGGAAGGAGAAGACAGTCTGCTGAGAGGGATTTTATTATACGGTAGAACGGAGACCCGCAGGAATATAACCGTGGAAATGCACAAATAATACGAAAGCCGCAAAACAGGCGGCAGTGATAACATCGCGAACACGGTGACAAGAGAGAGGGACGAGAAGAAAACGTGCCCTCCGTTGAAGGATCCACGACTCCTACGCGCACACTAACCAACCGGCTAACAAAACCAACAAATATTTTTCATTGGCCGAGCACGTATCTCGAGAAAAACACGTTGCCCGGAAGATTCCTTTTGTCGAATCTCGCTTACGTCATGTCGGTTCTTCCAGCAATTTGCAACGGTTACGCGGTGACACTCGTCGAAAGAGATACGCACGACGAGCTTTCCTCGAATTTCGAAGATTTCTGAGGATGACCGATTTAAAGGTAAACGAGAAGCAGCTTTTACGGCGCTGTAACGAGATATCTTAATCGAAATCATACGGTAATACTAACGGGGAAAAAAAGGTCAGCGGTTTTAAAAGTTTCACGAGTACTTTACGGAAGATAATCCGAACATGGGAAGGGAATTGATCGATCGCGCGCTTTGATCAACTCGCGGTTCGTGGACGTTATGGACCAAGTGTTCTTCTTCTTATAGAGATTAACTGATCCGAGGAATACACAGAGGAAAAATGTGGTATCGGAAGGTTTCAGATGTCCGAGCAATTTTTGATCGCGGAAGGTCGGAGGAACAGTAATCGACGTCTCTCGTTGGCCATCGCGACCTCTCTTTCCCTCTTTCTCACACTTGCGTGAGAGTACAGGAGCGGATAGCAAGGTACACGGTTTCCCCATTATCGGGTGTTTACGACGACGACGAGGGGCATAGGAGGACGCACACACGAGGACGAGGGTGGCATCGCCGTCGGTGGAGATCGCATCGGCCGCTCCGCATAATAACTAGCTACCATGCATTTACATTTTAATACGGCCACTCTGCATAGCGGATAAAAGGTATATAGCCGACGAGGTTGAAATCATCGACCTCTGTGTGTCGTCATCGACACCCTCCGCGTCGCACGTTGCTCGCGGAAATAACCGGTAAATTAGCCAGAACCGAACCTACAATTCAAGCTTCTTGGAATTCTTACTTTCGCCTTGCGCCTCGTTTTTTCCCGGCTGTGGATTCTTGTTTTCGTAGCCGCGATGAAAAATAACCGAAACGATCTCGCGTCAGAGTCGATGGGGCGCGAGTTTTTACAGCGGATGCTCTTGCAGAATGTCAAAGGAGCAAGCAGACTTGTTATTAATGCAGTTTGCGCGACTCGTCGAGGGCTGCAGTAAATTAAACAGCACACGCTGAAAGGGGAACCTATTGCGCTACTTCCAAGAAACGACCACCAGTACGGGGACATCTTTACTCGATGAAAAATGTACGGTTGTCTACCGCGAAATGGCTGATTGTTGTTTTACATCTGCCTGTACGGCATTTAATCCACGTCAGAGCGTAAATCCACGATATAATTAAGCAGTAAATCGTACGGTGAAATTTCTTAAAAGATATATATACAATCGTCTGGTTTTTAATTAATATGCTATAAGCAAATCTCTTCATTAACCGCTCCATTAGATGACATTAAATGATTTGAATGGTGTATTGACCTACCTAATTGTCGCACAAATAAAGTGTAGCGGCACAGGAGCGTAAAAAGGTTCAAGTGAAAAAATTCGAATCTGGGAGAGACCTATATTACTGTACCTTTGAATACTAACGATTATTTTGGTTTACAAGACCTAGAGGCAAATGAACTCTGGACAGATTATTATTGCCGTTTCTTGTAATCTCGAGCCGAAGTTACATAAGAAGATTAACTTTTTGTGGTAACGTCCGTCGGTATAAACGTATGAACGTGCTTCCTAGGACAGAGTATTATTATCCTTTCTTCGATCGACATAATAGCATTGAGCGAGCGACGATTACAACTGGCATACACTATCTCTGTATCTGTACCTGTATTTATACTGATCTTAATACAATTGACTATTACGAATTCATCTACTCGTTTCTTTATCGAACAAAGTTACACGTTTAATCCGCCTCAAAATAATTTGAAAAATATTTGCTAACGAGAACTCACCATTCGATGGTCCCATCCAAATATTCGTCGTCGGTCGTTGAATATCCAAAACAAAAAAGTCGAAACAAGGTTCCTCGTCGACTCACATCCCAAGATCCAAGAAACCAACTAGATATCCATTAAGATAAGCCGAGACCATGTTTAATGGTGAATCCAAATGTCGGCAAGAAGGTTTGTCGGTGGTGGCGATGGTAGAGCAGCTGGGGTTGGCGGTGACAAAGAAGCGAGAAACAGGGGCGATCGTTTCGTTCCGTAGTTTATAGCGTTTTCGCGACGTATCCGAAATGCGATACTGTGGCTGGATAGGCCTTGAAAAATGTTCTGTAACAGGAAGAAGATAACCGGTTAGCTGTTTTGCAGGAACAACATCCGATAGAACGAAATCCATTCCGTTAGATAAAAAAAAAGAGAGACAGAGGAAGAAAAAGAAAAAATGAGACAGGAGTGGAAGAACTGATGCAGAAGTAAAAAATTATTAAACACGATGATATCGGTACCATCCGGGCCGATGCAAATGGCCCATAAATTTGTGAAATTACATTGAAAATCAATGCGCTAGAGAAAGACAGGGAGCACGAGAGAGAGGACGCGCGTTTTAATAAAAACTCCCTACCCTTTTTGTCAACGTGCGCTGCTCTCAGCGATATTAAAACCCGAACTCGAACACAGCTCCCGTACACGTAGTAGTTTCACCGAAATAAACGAGGCTAGATATTCTTAACGTTTTACTGGATGTACCACAACAATAGAAAAAAAAAGGAAAAAGAGAAAGGACAAAAACAGGCAAAGTGTGGACGAAACAAAAAAAGAACAGATTGACCTTATTCCCATAATAGCTCGACTCTGCCATTCGATCGACTCTTGTTTATCAATGAGAATCTAAGCCGCGAGTAAACGGTGGAACGTCGATAACCATCACGCTCGTACACCCTCGCGATTCTAGCAGCGTCGAAAACCTATCGATCCACAAAATCGATCCGACCTGCTTTTAGATCCCAGCTGTTTCGTTGTGCCGCGTATGTTTCGTTATCTAGACGATCGTTCCGCTGTAATCGATTCTACGGTCACACACGAAACAATGTTCGCTTTCCTGGAGAGACTGTGCCAGCGAACGATGAAACTGACGCTATAGGTTGCATGGGCGCAGAGAGAACGCCGATTTACATCGATGCCTGCGTCCCAGTGCACGCAGATATACAACGGTGATTTATTAGGTGGAGAATTCCAATTCGCGAGCTGGTTCATCATGGACCGCAGATGAATCCAGTAAACATCTTTGATCCTCTCTTTCTAATAATTCCTCTTATGGCTTGCGTTCACGTATGTCGTTATAGAATTGCCCTTCGCTACTTTCTGTTGCTTCAAGTCTTATTGTTACGTCGCGTAATATAAACCGTACGCCATCCCTCGTTGTCTAGTCGTCGGATATCCACCCACCTTTACTTAAACCCACAATAAACCTAAGGATCCACCATAAATCCTAGTATTTCTAAAAATCAAGATTCTCAAGTCCCGCAAATGTCTTTGGTTTATGGATAGTCTTTAAAACATTCCTTCGGGATCGCGTCTCTCCGCGAACGGTGGAAAACTTATGGAAAACATACGGACGTTTGACCGGATTAGTTGCTAAGCAATTAGCGTGACGAGAACGCGTCGACTGATCATGTCCGATTATAAAAGGAGGAAAAAGAGGAGCATTGTTTCGTTCGGACGAGATCCCAGAGAGCCTCAGCGAAACAATGAAAACAGATTTTCAAAGGGTATCGAGAACTGGCTTAATTGCCGTCGCAATCGTCGATAATTGTACATCCGTCGGTTTTCCTAACGAGAAAATGAACTAATAGGGGTAGAAACGAGTAATGGTTTCTCTTCCCACCACTCCCACTGACCTTTCGTAGTCGTTATCGCACGAAGTTAGATTGGATTCGCGAAAAAGCAACAACTTCGAACGAACCCCTCTTTTTATGTAGAACGAGTCTTCGCCTTTGATGCCATATCAAACGAGCGTGATTGAATGAACTATTTTTTACGTAACTGATAAATGTTCTGATCCAGGTCGTCGAAGGGGAAAAAATATGAATGCGGTAGCATGGTCGTCAGGGTGGCACAGCGGTATCGTGTCGTCCACGCCCTTACCGCGCGGGGTCTATCGTTCCAAGTTAAGTTCTATCGACTGATTGGCAGTCCCCGAACGCTTTATTACGCTCCGGTCGACAATTTCGAGAATAAGCCATCACGGACAGTGGCGTAGGTACGGTGGGCGTCTCGAGACCTGCATCGAGACACACAGAGAATACGGACAGAGTCGGGTTTCGTGCGTACCTTCCGGTAAAGGTATCGGTCTGAAAACGGTGAGTTATATCCCCGTAAGGTATCATTCTGCGGTAAGAGATGGCACGGTAGCTATCTGATTCCGTTATCTCGGCGCCATATACACAGTCCGTGGATTCCGCGGCGAAATAACAGTCCTCAGAAATAACGTATTCCGTAGGTCGGCCCTTTCAGCGTCCCTCTTGGGTACGTTCGTACATGTCTGTCTTCATTCGCCTTTCATCGACTAAGCCTTTCTTCTTCTCTGCTCTGACCTCGAAAGACGAAGATCGGAGGTGGTGAACAATGTCGCGCGATGTTGGGTGCGGCCAGAAAACAGAACCAACTCCGCAACTGCAACTCGCATATGTACCGCCCAGATTGTCCTACGTATGCGCGTCCTTAAGAATTAAAGCGATGTTCATTGTCCCGTTACTTGCAGAGTCGTAGGGCGATGAAGGAATTAATAATTACACGCAGTCTGCACAGCCACGCCAGAAACTCATAGGTTTGTCGCAAAAAAGAAAAGGGGAGATTGAAATCGCTACCGCGATCCTACAGAGATAAGCTAGTGTGTACGTCAGAATGGAGAATGATTTGACGCGATGAAAGTGTGTATGTGCGTGCGTGTACGGCAAAATAGAACCGCGACCGAACTGAAACTTGAACTACTGGCCACGAACGAGAAGGAAATTTATCGACGATAGGCGAGATCGATGAGACTGAAAAGGCTCCCGTACAATATATATCCCGGTAGGTATACACGTGTGAGTCAGCTATTAATACTCACAAATTATAAATAATGTCGCTGCCGCGACCACAAATCAGCGTTTGCTGTAATACCAGCAGAGGGGCTTTCGACTGGTCGGAGGATTAAGCGCTTTTCGAGAGACGCCTACCTGCCGGTGTGGAGAGAAGATGAAGGGTGGAGAGAGAGAGAAAGAGAGATAGTAGTCGGTTCTACGTCCAGCTGCGATCGAAAACTAAAACTCTGGGGAGTGGATCCTCTACATTAAACCCCATCCATAGAAACGTATTGCTTTGTGTAAAATGTTCCCTGATAATATCGAAGCTATTCCGGGTGATATCGATATTGCTTTTGCTAGGGCGGATGATACCAAAGAAAAAGAAAGTATGCTTAATTTGAAAAAACATTCGAAACAAAAAGACGAAACCACTTAGGCTCTCTTTTCTTTCCAATTTCATCCTTAACTCTTATCTCTGGATATAGACCTTTTAAGCCAGGATATCGTTTTAGGAACGACACACAATGATTTTCGCTGGAGAAATCAGCTTCGCACAATGCCATCAAACGTTCATACTCTTCATTGGAATGAATGCTCCATACTTGTTCTATTTGCGCACATCTTGCATACAGTCCGAGGATAAACATCATTATCGAATTGATTCTATTTGGTCTAATTACTCAACGCGAATACGCTTCTATATGGCAGATAACTTGGGAATTTAACGAATATATTTGTGTATCATTGCTCTCCAATTAAGACGAGCCTCTTCTTCGCGTGATAATAAAAGATTTTTCAAACAATGAAGTTCCCTATTGTCCCATCTAGTCGATTTACATAGCTATAAAAGAGAACGAGCCATTCGCAGGGGACGAGTAAGAAGCCGGACGACGCGACGTTTTCGAGTTTACACGACCGTGTCGACGGGACTTTCACGTAATTGCGCATCAATGTCCTTCAGGGAAATGTCTTCGCGAGACCAATAAGTCCTGAAGAGGAAGCAGAGCGAAACGGAAGGAAAGAAATGAGAGCATGAAATAGCTGAGGAGATGCCGTGGCATGATAACAGATGTCTCGCGTCGCGGATCTTGTCTCGTTGTCTTCGGGCAGTGACGCGGTACGCCAGCATCCCCGGCATCGCGGCCCTTCGAGAAGCGAGAAGAAGCGAGGAGAGTACCGTCAAACAGATTGAAATCAACGGGAAGCGACTTCTATTTTCTCCTCTGCACTGTACCAGAGCCAGATCTGAAATGAAAATCTGTGGCCCCGCGAGCGAGGAACCGCAAGATAATTCAAAAAGAAGAGAATGACTGGAAGAAAGAGGGGAAGACACAGTCCGGCAACGGCATAGCAAATGTCCTATGTACCTTCGCTCTGTTTCACGAAATCTCGAACGATTCAGTCAGACTGATTAAAATGTCCGTTTATAACGTGACCATATTACGAATTTCATTTTCGAACTGAATATGTTCCCGAACGCTTCAGTTCGCAAGTTTCAGTTTCAATTTACAAGCTGCAAACGTTCTGATATTCAATTAACGATTTTATATTACAACGGGCTTCGTTATTTTCAAAACAGATATTACATTTAATAATCGTAACTAGAGCGAAACCCAACCGCTATTTATTGTCTCAGGCTACGCGGCCGCACTCAGACAAAAGTCCGTGTATCATCTTTCATGGACAAAATAAAATGCAAAAAAAAAGGGAAGCGAGAGAGAGAAAGTAGAAAAATATAAAAAGAGCGGAGAGTAGAAAAAAACTTTCTGGTTATCAGATAGAATTTTAGCTTGGTAAAAAATACGAGAGAAAAGAGGGCTTTAGCTCGCGCGAATCTGCTCGGTAAGCGTTTTTTCCCTAACTCCGACACAGAGAGACTTGGGCTAGAGAGGGGAAGAGAGCGAGACAGGAAGCTGTGGCAGAGTTTCCAGTTATGGAGAAAAATTTTATATTATCCGGAGTCGTTCGGAGACAGAAATTTTAAAAAACCTCGGCGCAACCTGGAAAATCTCGCGCACTTATGACCGGTAAATCGTTTTCCGGCCTTCGAGATCGGCCAACTTACAAGTTTCGTTTCTTTCCCGACGAAACACGTTGCCGTTCGTCCTTTTTCCAACCTATCCCCCTCCGGTTCCACTCATCCCATCTATGTTCAACTTTCATTTCCCAACCCATAGAAACTTTCGATTAAATTTTCACAGAGGAACGCGCGAGACCAACGCTCCCGCCTAGGTGGCTCGAGTAATTTCAACCGAACATCTCCTTTGACACGACCCGTCCCGGCTAATATAACGGTGCATATTCAAATTCGCAATTCGTGACATATTCCGTTCAGATGATCCGAGTGCGACTAGTGACTAGTACTAGCATAATCGAGAACATAATACACCCGCCTTGCCTTAGCCACGATGCAAGACGCGCGCTTAATCCGCGTTTGACGCTCACTAGCCTGTTGGCTGGGTATAGACGAACGTGCGATATTGTGCCAAACCGAGCAATTACTGTCGGTAATCTCGCTAATAGAATTCCAATATGCGTGCCAATTGAACCGAGTCACCGTATGGCCGTACGGGCGTGAATCTGCAGATTGTGCGCGCACGACGAAAGCCATGACACGATTCACCCATTAACTATACTCTCAGTTTACTTGATACACGTTCTTTGTGCATGGGCTCCTAGAGAGCGCTAACTGTAACACGATCGCGCGCAAACCTCGCTGTTTCGTCTAAATACAAAGAATTACGAAAGCCAGGAAGGAAACATAAACTCACTGCTCTGTATCTTTCCCTGGTTTCCATATTGTATCGCATCATATACGGTTCAATCTCAAAAGTTCCTACAATAGATACCCTATGTACAATACGATATGTAATGCGAATCTTCGTCCGATTTGGTTTAACCAGACGAAAAAGATATTTGCTGGATATTACACAATATAAAAATTCTTTGCAGAAAGCACGAAATAACAGCAGAAAAATAAAAGCAATATGAAGTTCACGGCAAATACACGGTGACAGCCGTATCAAGAAACCAAGGTAATATACGAGGCACTTGAATGGGAGCTCACCTCGTTAATTGGACTTGGTACGATGATGTTGCTGTGCGAATTGTTCCCCACGAAATTACCTCGATATCTTCTCGTTGTCGTCGTTTTGTACCAATGTCATAGCGTTATCTGGGATATACACGAATTTTCTTCAGCATCGTTACGATCCACCGGCGCAATTAAACCGTTAATGCAACACACTACGCTCGACAAATCAACAACTAGATGACACACGTACATAATTGGCGAAACGGCGCGCGCAGATTTTAAATTCGAAAAAATTGGTGTCACTTCCGGAATGGAACAAAATTAAAGTGTACGGTCGAACGTTGCGTGTCCATACGTATTATTGATCTTATCGAACTGTAAAATAAATTTCATGCCAATTCAGTGGACGATTACATTTAATTGCATCCAATTATATCGACGTGAACACGGAATACTCATTACAATTTATTGGACCAATGATAACGATCCTTCTCGTTTTTCATGGTCGATGTGAAACACACCGGTTCGGTGAAGTTCAATAAAGTATTTTTATTCAACCCGGCACGATCTGATTAAAATTTTTTCAGATATAAATTATTGGAGGTATCGTATATCTTAATGATTATGAACTTAATCTCTATAGATTTATACATTATAATACACATAACATATATATATATATATCCTATATTCTATATGTATATATATATATATATATTTCATATTCTATATATATATATATACATATATATAAAGAAATAACCTCGTTATTCACCAGAAAATTGTCATTAAAATTAAGCACAAAGATAAGCACCAAAAAGGAAACTCGTTACATTTTCTTTGCTATTTAACCACCAAAAAACTTGTCATACGATAGAAAGCTAATACATTTTTATTTAATTTGATACACAAATACACCTTGCCCAACTTGAATATACTCCTAAGAAATGTCAATAAGTGTTCATAAACAATTCTTCAATTTTCACCACATACTTATACATGCATACGCAGTTCATTGACTAGTAGGTGGAGATTCACCATTGTCGTATTGACTTTTATTCCTCAGCAAGTATCCAGCCAGAAAGCTAATGGGGTCAGCAGGTCGTTCCTTGGCTAAACTAGATAAAGCTTGTAACAAAATTGGAACTACAGTCTGATCCAAATATTGCCTCGTTGGCAGGGATTGTAATTCAACGCGTGATTTCTTTGGTGGCGCACCAGACAGATCTGAATCCTTATTCATTGCTAGTATCCTCTGCAACAATGAAAAACAATACAGCGGATTAAGGTTGGTGTTAATTTTATTCTTACAAACATAGTTAGAACTATGTGCTATTATTTTCTTTACACTTTTTATAAACTGCATACAAAGGCAGTCATAAGAAGCACAAGATATTGGTAAAACTAATGAAACTGTACAAAAATATGCAAACCTAACTGCTCAAATAACCTAATCCAACGTCATTGGTACAAAACCAAACTTAAATTTCGATACAACAGCTGTCATTAGTTTGGCGGGAAATATCGAAACTGTTTCGTTCGAATAATCCATTGTAAATTTCGATACATAAAATCGGCGTAACACTAAAAAAATATTCGATTAATAATCATATCTTAAAAACTGTCAATGATAAAAGTCAACGTAAAAAAATAATAGCACAACAGGTTACGCCTACATTTATAGGTTATCTAACTTACGTGCGCTGTTTCGCTCACAACATTGGTGAGGGGTTGTGCCGGCGTTGCTGGCTCAGTCCTTTCCTCCGTTGTGTTTTCTGCTATTACAAGAACAACACGTTGTTCGACATTATTATTAACACAAATTCTCGTCCGAAACGTATCCTCTAACACTACCTATTAAATAATAAAAAGCAAAATAAACGGTACGTACCACCGCCTGACGCCATCGTGCGAACAAATAATGTTACCAACTATTACGAGTTATCACTGCATAAACACCATTCAAATGTTACCATATCGTAAACATTCGAAATGCGACGCGGTTTTTGATAACCCAGTAAAATATTAAATATTGCAAATCAATAGCGCATTGCTTTTGTAGTATAATAAAACGTGTTCTAATGGATCTTTAAAATATTTAAAACATGATGTAGCGATTATTTTACAATTATGTTTAACAAAAAATCCAGTCCTTCGTGAACATACACATAGGTTGAATAAACGATTTGATGTTTAGGAATCTAAAATCAAACAAGTAATTGTTTCCTTTTTTTTTTTGGTTTTATTTATTTAACGTAAAGTTAGACGCTACGACTTTGGTACAAAAACATAAAATAGTGGTACTGAGGAAACGGTGTACTGCGAGCGGATCCTCGAGTCCCTACGAACGCGGAGAAATACGAGTATCGTTGTACGAGAATGCGAACTTACAGCCAATTTAAAGGCGAGCACTGAGCGCAACACAGGGTACTAATCACGAAATGTCCCGAGTCTGCTTGCAACGGAAAAAGAAAACGATACGCGCTCCGCCGAAGGAGAAGCTCGAAGAACCGCCTCGTTGCTGCACGAAAACGAATATCCAAAATTACCAATGAACAAAGCATAATATATAGGTATAACGCGGACGGCGACACCGACCGTTTCACAGCATCATCAAAAGTAACGTTAAATCTTGCGAAGAAAAACGATACCAGATCGATCACACAAACTATAACAATTAAACGAATAGTATTTCCAACCGATTAATAGAAGAAAGCTATGCGACAATCCGCGAACATCACGTTTTTTTTTTTTTTCTTTTATATTTTTCAGCTTTTGTTACTTAATATCGACGATCACGTCATCAATCGTACGGCTAATATCGAATATGTTAAATATCTTTCGATTTCTCTTTCATCGCGTTAAGTTCCAAAGCATCAAAGCGAAAAGTTCCGCGAGCGTTATGTGAGTAAAACGTGATATACATCGTAAAAGGTGACTTGCACATGGCTACATTAGTATGGTAGAGCGCGATCGTAATACATACACGAGACACGAGACTTTGCGCAACCTTTAAAATCACATCGATGAGTAAAAGTGCGTCGGCGAGCAGAGTTGCAGCCACACATTCAAAGTCACAGATTCACGGACAAAGTATCCCGGCAACAGCTCGTCGTCAACGACGAAACATCCTTCGACCGTGATCCAAGTTCAACTGGTGTACCACTCGTGCATCGCCTCGGCAAATAAATGCAACATCTAGACATACCTACTTACAACGTATATATATGAACGTCAATGTATACATATATATTTATATTTATATATTTATATATTTTTATATATCTAAATAGTGTTGTGATAAAAACGAACTATGAGATACGCGTCGTAACCGTATCCTGGCGCCACATCGATATACAAGATTGAATATTCGAACGAACGGTGTTTCGATTTTTCTTATCTATTTACTTTTTTCGATTTCCAATAGCGCTCTATCTAATCGCATTTATATGGCCTGATTTTTCTATTTACTCATCTATACTCGACGTGTCACCATTGAACGAAAGAGAACGGCGCACCTCGCGACCATCCGTCCGACTTATGTCCTACTTACGTTTAAATCGGTACTTGTTGCTCGAATTGCTTACACGTATAATATCATCGTCGCGTTTATAATTAAATTCACGTAGGTTCATAATTGATCGAGATTAGCTTGCGAATATATGTGTGTGTATAGCGGACTAAATATTATATAGGACGATTAAAAATCGACAACGAACGTGGTGTGTGCTTACGCGTTATCTTCTCTCCTTTTAAAGTATGGCATGTGATGTTTTATAATGTGGTCAGCTGACGATTTCGTGTTTCGTGATCTACGATTTAGCGTGTCGCGTTCTTCCTACGGATAAGTCGATCGGTGAAAAAGGAATTTTATGCAGATTTGTTGGTTCGACACACGCGGCGGAAGAAGTATCGATTAGACGCCACCACGGCATCGATGCGACCTGTTGCCTGACTACTTGCTACAACGACGACAACGACGACGCACTCTCTGCGACACTGTCGCAATACAGTGCTTTCTAAACTTGCTCTCCGCGACGTCGAGACTCAAGATCGTCAATCACCAAAAAGAGGGACACAACCTTCGTTACGAAATTATAAATTGTATATATATGTATAATATCATCATCATATATATATATATATATATGTATGTATAATATCATATGCCTGCAGGGAGCGGCAGTGTGGCACAACCATGACTTAAAAAGCGAGTAACTAATGTATCTCGTGTGTACTTCCCGTGACTCGTGGCGCTTGGAAGCGACAATTGTAACCTAGGATATACCGCCAAAACCCCCGTGAAACGCACCGTCGCCGAGAGCACGCGTCGCGGGCCGGATTCTAGTCGCATTTTTTCAACATCCACGAACATGCCGGGTGTGTTCGTTTTCTAACAAAACACTCGTTTAGAACGAATCGATGAGTTCGATGGTTCGTTAAGTTACATAAAACGACGCGGTATGTTGCCCCTCGAATAAAAATTACCTCTTCGCCTGAATCGGCAGTCAATCAATTTGGCAGTTTCGTAATATGGCCTTGTCGACAATTGAGCAAGAATGAGTGCGCTTATACGAAAAAACGCGAGATCGAAATAGAGAAAGGCCAAAAAGGGGATAAAATGATATGGTCGAAGACGAAGAAAACGGTCCCTTCAGGAGGCAAATATCGTCGTCGTTGGTAAATCAACCTCAGGGTTGATTGTTTATACGAAACGTCTCAACGAGTGAACCGCCTAATGCGATGGACCGAATCTATTTACTCGCGACGATGGTAATTTTTCTGATATATCGTTGCAATTTGGACCGACGACAGCACCGGGGGAAGAGTTAGCGTACGCGCTCTTTCCGTTTCTCTCGAATCTTCGGTCGCTGGTGATGAGAGAGACGGAAGACCACGGAAGATGATTTACAGGTTACACTGCCACAGTATCGTAGGGTGTGAGGAGTCCCCCGTGACCGCCGTGGCCGGCGCCGGTTTGCCGGCTGGGGGCTTCGTTTCTGTAACAGGCAGTTTATGCTTTCAATTCTCCTCCTTGTACTCGTGCGTTCCCTTTTACATCAGCGTTATTCTAAGTATCCGAATACAGATACTAGCTATATATCGCATTTTTCCGGTAGCTTCTATGCATCCAAAGGATAGAAATAAAAACTATCTGCACGTAATTCAGCGAAACATGCACTAGTTGCAATCGCCAGTACATTAATAATAAGAATCGTTTCATTAGTACGATAATAAAGATATTTTATAGCAGTTGTTAAGTTAGTAGCACCAGCGGCAATGGCAGCAGGATCTGTAGCAATGATAAAAGTAAGAGCTGTAGCAAAAATAAATATGACATCGATCGCAATCGTGATCGTGATCGGTCGATGTGATCTAGTGAACAAAAATTAGTATTATCTACGAATATCACATTTGGCAAAATGTCATGAAAATCGCATGCAAATACATGTAAACTTAGTAAGCATTATTCGACCCAGGTAGAGATCTGATTGTCGTTGGTATGGAAGCGACGCTGTCGAAGCATTGACTGACCTATATTCTCGTGGCCACAAAAAACTAGCTAAGAACAAAGTTAACGCAACTTCTAAAGCTTTCCAAAACTCATCTATAACGCGATTGTCGTTACAAGAATGCATCCTGCGGTTTAATTATTATTATTATTGTCTAACGAACTTACGGCTTCCTGCGTAAAGAGTCATGAAACAAGAAAAAGTCAGAGATACGTTAAGCAGATTGTCAAAAGGATTGTTCAGAATTCTTAGCGAAACCACCGTGCACTCGATCGCCACTATCATTTTGGAACACCCAGCGAATCAATTGGTCCAAATCGAATCCGAAGATACCAATGGTTTAGAAAAAAAAAAAAAAAGAAACAACAATTTACTAGAAGAAGAAGCAGGTCTGGCAGAATTACAATATTATATTATGGAGAATCGAGAAACGTATGACGTTTGTTCGAATAGTAAAAGTCGAAGCGACTAACGGAGTGGTTGGCCAATTTACTTTCGAGAAAGTCAATGACAGTTCTCGAGGCAAGAAATCGCTCGAGACACAGCGGCATGAACGGTGACGTTTCTTAATCGTACACCGTTAACCAAACTCACTCGATCTCTACTGACCTCTCTATGAGTTTACGCATCTCCTCGGTGGTCATGCCGTCCTTGCCGCGAGCATTCACTGAAATAGAAAAACACACGGCACGATTGACACAACGGTAAACTACTACGACGACACGTAGCATGCAAATCGTGGAAGCTAAACGATTAGATACACAGACTCCGCAGCGAGTCCCGGTTCATTCTTGTACGCCGTGACTCACTCGGCATGCCTATATTTTCTACTATTTAAGGACGAGCAGCGATAAGGAAACACAGAGCGAATAGTCGAAACGAGATCGCCTTGACTCGGCTCAAGAAGACACAACGTTAGAAAATTGTTCTTCCCGGTAACGAGTCATTCTATTGTAAATTAATTCGCTTCGTAATTCGATCCTCTGATTCCCTACTCGATCACGGTTCTTTGTACTGACCGCCGTAGTTGCGGTTCACAAGTTGGTCGCGATCACACTCTGCTTCGCTGATCTCGTTGCTCTCTTTGCTGTCGTTGAAACTGGAGTTGTTCTGGTCGTGGTTCCTTGGTGGTGGTGGGGGTGGTTCGGGTGATCCAGAAACGGGAATATTGCGGGCCGATCCTACACTGCGACGTCCAACAGAGCCACGAGATCCATAATGATCATAGGGAGCGCCGTATTGTCCGTATTGAGAGCCATATTGATCTTCTTCAGGAGCGCAGTTTGCCGGGTCATCGTATTCAGGAGAGAAGACGTTATGGGTTCCGCTGCCACCTCCTTGGGATGGAACTCGAGAGTAACGACCATTTTGACGTGGCTATAAAAAACAAGGGAGGAATTTAATTCAATAAATTGAATTAATTAAACTAGGAAATATCTCTAGAAAGAGCTCTGATACCATAGACTGAGATCCAGAGCGGCTGTGAGCAGAAGCGTTAGTAGGATGTCCAACAGGTGGTCCCATGGTACCAGAGTGTCCATTGCCAGGGTGAGGGAAGGTCTGGAATTGCATAGCCTTGCTGGGGTCCATTTCTTCGCGGAATCCAAGAAGGTGGAAGGTAGCGTACGGGCAGATCTCATCCTCCATGCCTGAAAGAAACAATCACTCAGGGTAGACACTGCAGTTATAGACCTGCTTGAACTAATCTATTCATTGTATAGGATTATCGTCATCAATCGGATAATCTCTCGCAAGGTGTTGGTCTCGTGCAGTCATCGCTATCGCTAAAATTGTCAGGTACCTACGTATTACATTCCTATGTTTTTCCTCTTGTCTCGTACTTGCTTGTCAACGAGAAATATTTAAGGGAAGATCTCATGCATGTTAGTTGTATAGGTACAGGTCCATTTACATTTGCTCGATTTTCGTATCTTATAATAAATATTCTAAATATCTTCAACTGAAAAGTGACGAAGATCAAGTGAGAAACTGGTCCTGTTCCGCTTAGAAAAGTGGGACAAATCGAAAGAGGTGTTTCCTATGAGTACATCGTGTTTATCTGTTTGCGAAACCAAAGGGTACCAGAGCGCAAGCATGCGAGGACGTGCAAACATTAAGAGGGTTGCATCAGCACGGTGTAAGAACCGTGGAGTTCAAAGGACTTACGAAGACCGACTGCAACCAGCCAATAGCTGCACCGGCCGTAGGTTAGTAATCGTAGTCTCGCGATAGACGAAGGCTCGTCATGGCGACACAAGAAGGAGAAAGAGCACTTCGTTCGGGTCTTTAACTATTTTTACCAACCTCTGTGGGAGAGAGCTTCGGCACTGCCCATACGGGGTGGTGGTGGACATCTTCGATTCGGTGCGCAATGATTCAATTCTTCGTACATATGTCGTCTGGGATCCCACGTTGAGTGGCTTCTTATCGAGCCTGTTCCACCTATCGAACATATACTACAAAGGTCGTACGACTGACTGACGCTTACCAATGTTCGGTTTTGGCTCGCTGCCATATCGGGGTGATTGATTTCATTGACGATTCACGGAGTCATCCGAGTGAACAAGGTAATCGTTCATGGTACACGCTTGGTACGCGCAGCAAATGTGATAAGCGCAAAATAAGGGAGGAAAGATAACCGTTCCCGTGGGACATACATATCGATTAGGTGTAGAGAAAAAAAATTTTGAAGCGAGGCAAACAATAAAACAACTGGCATTGACTATGATCAACGCGTATATAAATAATGTGTCTGGACGTGTATGTGTGTGTGTGTTTGGTTTATCAACGACGTATCGGCACGCCGATTTGTCTGACAATGGTGAGATCTAAAATCGTGTCACCTGTGCGATTCGATCGTGTGTCACGTAAAATAAAAATAACGGTAACACTATCGTGCCGATGCGACAACATCTAGACAATAATTGGAATTTAGCTAGAAATCATATTGTAGGCAGTTGTGGCTTACTTATCACTGTACCTCGCTTGATGCGATCGCAGGTGTTATAATTTGAGCCAGGAACAGGGGGCAGTTTGCGATTCGGTGGGGCGA
The DNA here is from genome assembly GCF_041682495.2 of Bombus fervidus. Lineage (NCBI taxonomy): Eukaryota > Metazoa > Arthropoda > Insecta > Hymenoptera > Apidae > Bombus > Bombus fervidus. The sequence goes on from NC_091524.1 coordinate 5,254,848, forward strand.
TGTATCCAAGTTCGTCGCGAAGATCAGGCCTGCGTTTGTCAAGGGTAGCTCCGCCAACTCCAGTTTGCTGATATACCACATCGTCTAAAAGAACGAACGATACAAATGCCACTCGAGAGTTCGACAATGTCGAGCATTCGGTATTCGATTTGGATCGATTATCAGAAAAATAATTTCTCCGAACATCTCGAACTAGTTTCATCGTTAATGTCATTTCCATTCAATCGATTAAACTCTTCTTTTATTTACAAATTATCCTTCTGATAAACTTCCATCTATGTTCTCATAGCAAGATAAAATAATAAAAAAAAATTGGTATACATTGTCCTTCGTAATATTTCTCGTCGGCTGATGAGATACCTCGCAGCCGTGTTTGTTCCGGACCTCGAGTTCTCCTAGACAGCGCGACGCAAATCACAACTATGCCTACAATAATCACAACAACCGTAGCTCCCACCGGTACCACAACGTTCACGTCGAGCCAGCTAGGTAACCAGGGGAAATAACGTCTGACATCCGTGTTGTCGTTGCCACTATTGCGTACGGGGGGTGCGATCGTACCTGTTCGTTAAAACAATAAAAAAAAAAGGAATATTACCTTTATCACCACCATGACCCTTTCCTCTGAGAACGCAGATCACGATGACGGCAACGATTATAACAAGAATAGCTGCTACCACGGGTACGACCAGATTTAAGTTAGCCATGAAAATTTTCATCGGATCTTCGTCGTTGCCACCACCGTTCACATCAGGTAGCTCTCGGGCCGGTGCAATGGTGCCTGGAACAAAAAATATGGCGACCATTCAATCCAGCCACCATTAGCACCGGCGACGAGTGTGCCGCTGCCGTTTGAATCCTCTTACCTCCGGTTACGGTCAATGTCGCGAATTCATACTCGGCTACAGCGAAACCAGCATTATTGTGAGCAGTAACGCGCAAGTGATACCAGCTAGCAGGGTCCAAATCCAAAACGACAAAGTTTCCACCGGGTTTCACATTGTTCGAGACTTGATTCCATTCCTGTTGGTGCCTGAATCGCGTCAAAGGGCGTTTAAATTTTCATCAAACTCAAAGAGTCTCTTCTATACAATTTTCCTTACTTCTTCTTGTGTTCGACGACGAAGTAGAGCATTGGGCAGCCACCGTCGGACCAGGCGCTCAGATGCAGGGTGATGCTATTCGTGGAAACTTCGATGAATCTAGCCGCTTCGGGAATAATCGGTTTCGAGCCCTTGGTACGTGTGTTGAGCATGTCAGATGGATCGCCGGTTCCAATTCTAAGGGAATTACAAGTGAGCCTCGCTCCACGACAGTTTCATTCATGCAGGCCTAGATTATTACCCGTTATATGCAGTAACGTAAATCTGGTATCTTGAGCCACACCACAGATTTTCAAGAGTATATTTCTGAGCAGTAGAGCTAATTTGTGCAGTTTCCCAGTCGCCGAATTCTGGTTTGTAGTGAATCGTGTATCCATGGATCGGAGCATTATCGGCAGGGTGAGGTCTCAGTTTCATCGTCAACGAGTTGGTGGTCGTAGCAGTAAGAGTAACTTGCGGTGAGTGTGGGGGAGCTACGAAACGTCGTCTTATATCAATCATTCGTTCTTGAATCCCATCGAATCCCATCTGAAGTCCTAAGATATCACTCACCGTGAACGATCAGTTGGTGAGTAACGGTATCATGGCCAAACGAGTTCTCAACATAGCAAGAGTATTCTCCAGCATCGGTACGATCGACTTCCTTGATGAACAGAGATCCCTCGGGCAGTTGTCGCAGTCTGTCGCTAGATTGAAGAACGGCGCCACGTACTTTCCATGTAACTTCCGGTGCAGGTACTCCGACAGCCAGGCAGGGTAATTTAACATCTTCCTTGTAGGTAGCAGTGAATTTGTCGTCAAAAGATGCGATCTTTGCCGGTACTGGAAAGTTAATTTATCACGATCAAATTAGTTTACCACAAATGGCTAAAATTCAAACAATAGAAAATTGAAGAGTACCTCGAACGCTTGGTGCCAATGCCACGATCTTTGAAGCCTCTCCTTCGCCAATGTTGGTACTAGCAGTTACCCAGAAGTCATATCTACGTTGTTTGTCCAATCCAGATGCCTCGTGAGTCAGTTGATTCGGTGGTACTTTCTGGCTAGTTGGTTCCTCTGCGTTGTCTGCCTTGGTGTAAACGATATACTGGGTGATAACTCCATTCGGTTGGCTTGGTGGGCGCCATGAGACAAGAATCGATTCAGCTGACATAACCAGAGCCTTGATCGCGATAGGTGCTTCAGGGGCTATAAGAAAGACAATAGAGCACGTTTCAGACACCAGTTACAATTTGTTGTAAATTTACTTCTACCAGGCATCACTTACCGTCTTGTTCCGTTTGGCAGTGAATAGGTGCAGATTTAACTCCATCGCCGCCAGAAGTAAAAGCCAGAACCTGCATAGTGTAGTTGGTGTATTTCTTCAGTCCGTGTAAGATGGTCTCGCTGGAGGAGGTGATCTTGGTGTCCTTGGTGTTCTCATCGTACCAGGTGTCAGATGGTCCGTAAATAACCTGCGAAAGAAAATTGTAAACATCGCCACAACACACACAAAGACACTTATTCAGAGTGTAATCCTTTATCTACCTTGTATCCGGTGATGACTCCATTGGCGGCGCTAAGAGGCGGTGACATCCAGGAAACTCTGATAGTCTGGGAAGTCAAGGTGGTGCAAGTAGTGTCATGAGGGGGTTGTTCAGGTACTCCTTCGGCGGTGTGTTGTCTTCGTTCCTCGCTCATTGGTCCCGATCCAACTTTGTTAAACGCTTGAACAACAACGCTGTATTGAGTGTAGGTCTTCAGATTCATGATTTGCAAGTGGTGTTCCTTTCCATCTTCCTTTGAGAAGTCAACGGTTTCGTAAATGTAGTCAGAGGAGGAAGAGAGTTTGTAGCCAACGTAGTATCCAAGAATCTCACCGTTCCAGTCTTCGCGTGGGGGTGGTTTCCATGTTACCTAATCGAATGAAATCGACAGTCTCAATCAAAATATACTTTGTTATTTAAATATTTATCAGCTATAAGAAACTTAAGTTACCTTAAGAGTGTGCTGGTCAAGAGCGTCAACGCGAACAGAGGTTGGTGGGCCGCTAGGAGCTTCTTCGGCAGTGATAATTGTAACGGTATCAGACGGGTCGGATGCACCAATTTCATTCTCAGCAACAATTCTCAGGTGATATGTGGTGGCAGGTCTCAGGTTGAAAACGCCAGCTACGTTCTGTTGCGATCCGGGTACCAGTACTCTGTCAATGTCAGTTTCCCAAGAGCCTTTGCTGATTTTGTATTCAATGACATAGCGTTTTATGGGACTGTTTCCGTCGTATGGTGCTGCCCAGGATAATTGAACCGATCGTCCGGATTTGTCTAATACCTTCAGGCCGTATGGTACTTCAGGAACCTCTGGAATTCAAAAATCAAGGAAATTTCATCAAGTTTTATTACTACTTCGATCGATATGCGAAAAATTAGGCAGACGTTGAATTTGTGTAAATCAATTCGAACCTTGTACAATCATGTTGATGCTGGTGTCATCGCTTCCAAAGGCATTGGTGGCAACGCAGGTGAAAAGGGCAGAGTCGCTTCTCTCAGTTCTCTTGATGCTCAGGTCAGACAGTACGCCGTTAGCCAAAATCTCTTCGCGGATGGTGTAACGAGAATCGCTCTTCGGGTCCAGTCTCTTGTTGTTCATGTTCCATAAAATACCAATTGGTTTTTCGCCTTGAGCCTCGCATTGCAGTACAGCAGGTTCTCCACGTCGTGCGGTCTGGTTCTTCAGTTTGATCTCAAAGTGGGGTGGTGCTGCGATTGAAGCGATATAAAAATTATTGACAGAATTAAAAGAAGTAAGAAAGAAATAATCGCGAATAATGTGTTACCCTGAACCGAGATGAAGATAACAGCCGAAAGTCCTGCGCCAATTCCATTTACAGCCTCGCACAGATAGTAGCCTTCGTTCGTCTTCTGAATATTATTGATTGACAGAGTTCCATCCTCAACGCTGATATCTGGGTTGCTCAGTTTCAAATCGGTATAATCGCCCGGTGTATCTCCTATAAAATAGAAAATACAATTTGTCATAAAGGTATCGACAGAGGAAAAGTAATGATAATGATCTTCGAGGCGAATATATTTACCAGCAGCTTTCTTCCATGTGACCTGGGGCTTGGGGAAACCATCAGCTTTACATTCAACACGTGCATCAGAGCCTTGAGCAAATGCCTTATCGGTGGGTTCCAGAATCCAGCGGGGAGGTACTGTTATAGAACAACAAAGTTATTCAATTGTTCTCCTGGCGCATCCACCATATCGGCAGTTAATCCGGGAGTCAGTCGCATCGTGATCTTGGGTTTCCATAATTTCTATCGGACATTCCGATACTTTGCAACAGATAGTCGACAACTATTTCGAATCTCGAATCACGTGTGTTTCTTTTTATCGATTTAATAAAAATAAAACCAAAGATCACGACAGTCAGTTTCGTGGCATGCTGAACGAAACGCGACTCGCCCCCGCAACTGCGACAACATTGCAAAAGTTCGACATGCGGGAATTCAAAATGATTATGCGGGTGACTACAGCACGAACAGAAAGATAGGTGAAACAGGCAGATAGAAAAGAATATGGTTGCGGCTCTGAAGGAGCTCACAGCGCTCGTGCAAGGAACACTACGTATAATTACTGTGACTATGATACTCGAGCACGGTTCATCATGCTGCACCGCTTGAAAAATAATCTACGTGTTATAGTCTAAGGAAAAATGGCATGCATATTAAAAGATATATTAGCTACCACTACGAATGCATGTAAAAAATGAACGAGGCGAGACGTGTGGTGAGAGGCAGGGCGGAGGTGAAAAGGTGGAAAAGGTACTTTTCCATAGGTTGACGAGGCACAGGTTGAAAGGGTGATTTTCATGGGTGATTGGATGGTCGGTCGGTCATCTTGGAACAAGGACACGTTGTAGCGCGACGGGGGTACGGTGAGGTATAATAAATCGACACTCGAATGTAATCACGAAAAACACACAGCTCGATCGCTGGGACCTAGATGATCGCTGAAAGATCGCGACGATCCACCGATTATCATTCGGTATTGGTAAATGAGAATGATTAAATGAAGTATGTAACGCGATTAGAGTCGCGTATGAGAAAGAATATTGATGTGTATCCTAATCACGTGCCTGGATTTATAATCGCGCGGCGAGAAAACAATTCGAAAGCCAACGAAAAGTGTCGTCGAAGAAATTAGCGACGATGAGCATGACAACGAGACAGGGTAATCAAACGAGGCGAGATACTTAGCCACAAATACGATGCGGGTCAAGCTCAACCAATTTGCTGGGGGGGGAACACGTAAGAATTTGGGCGTAACTTTGCGTTTGCTACTCGGCTGAAAAACATAGGCGGGTCCAGAAACAATGAACAAAACGTAGAATAAATGGTAGAAGATAATGGTAAAAGTAAAGAAACATTTAGAAAGAGCGAGAGTGTCGTCCCCGGTGACGAAAGCAACACGCTGTGGTGTCAAACTCTTCCGCTGAGAACTGAAATCCAGAAAGCTTTTCGCCAAGGAAACACGACAGCTTCGGCAACGACGAAGATGCATCAATCAAGCCTGCAATCATATACTCTCACGGGCTTCCGACGCGGTTGCTTTTCATTCCGAGTTATTTAATCATCGTTCAATCATTAGTATATCATTCAATGATCCCACATTACTCTGGCCCTAACCATGAACTCGCAATGTCGCCTCGTGCATCGCTTTCCCAGACGGATTGCTGGCGATACACGTGTAACGTCCAGCGTGCTCCGGTGTTACCGGCTCGATCAGCAAGATACTCGTCCGTGGGCCGAGTTTCCCGACGTTGTATCCCATGAATTGTGACAGTGGCTGGTCCTTGTGGGTCCAGGAAATATCGATCGGAGTGTCACCCACCAGCACCATGCACGCCAATTGAGCAGCCTGCCCCGCATAAATCGGTTGATCCCCAAAATCGAACGGATTGATCCGTGGCAAGACTGGAATGATAGTCTCTAGCTAGATCCACGGTACACGCTTCCTGCGGTCCAAAGTTCCGTGCGATCCCGATTCGTTGGACTGGACCGCGGTCCATCTCGTGGTCATATTCATCGTCGACTTTCATCGGTTCGTCGATTATTCCCTATGATCCGCGACAGACTCTCACGATTCTCGTCTTTCATCCGATCTCTCGGTAGTCCTTCTCCCTTTCTGCTTCGAAACCTACTTTACCGCGTTTCTGTTACATCGTTACGGAGAACGATCCAGTCGAAACTTTAGCTTCGTGCGCCAGCGAAACTTTTCGTTTCTCTTTCTCTGTGCGAATGATGGTTGTTAACCGATGATGAATCACGGAGGATGAGAAAAGAAGGATCGAGAATGAACCAGCCAGAGAAACAAAAGAGAGTAACAGCGAAACGGAAAGAGAAAGTGACACAGAGTGTATGTGTGTGTGTGTGTGTGTGTGCGTGTATGTATGTATGTGTGTGTATATGCGTGTTCGTGTAAGTGTTCAGAAGGAGAAAACGAGAAAGAGAACTGGACCTGGGAATGAAGGGGAAACTTTAGCTCGTCCTGAACTATGGACAAATTACCTTTGATCATGGTAGCCCAAGGATAACGAGAGTGGGACTGTGGTGTCCAAAAGCTACACTCGGCTGAGCGACCTACCTAAACGATGATGCTTCGAAACAAACGATGCGGGAAGATAATTATAATGTAAGAAAGAAAGAGAATGGACAGTGGAGCAAATGTAGACTTTCCAAAAAACATATTCAATATATGTATGCTATTACAACAATCAACAGCAGACAGTGGTAGAAACTTTGGTTAGTTCTCTTTCAAATATATAATATATACACGACTACTACTCGAACTACGAATCACGCAAGAGCGGATAATTAATTCAATTAATAAAAAAACATCGTTCCGTTTTTCGGCCCGAATAACAGCGTAACGTAATGTAACACGAAAAAACGTATAGCAACGGCGTTCCAACGGGCTACGCGTCATATACGGCTGGATCACAACATCATGCCGGTTTCCAATTGTTTCGGATATACCACACGTTCGCTCTGATTTCTGCTGAATACCATGAATTACGTGCATGATGTCTCGTTTTTTTGTACCATTCACTTTGAGATGGGCGCTGTGCCTAGCACGACCGGCTGGATTATCGGCGACGCAAGCATACTCCCCGGCGTGCTCTCCCCTGACTGCGGGGATCGTCAGAGCGGACACTCTATCCCCCAACGCGGTGATACCCACTCCGTCGCCTACTTCTAAATGGCGTCCCTCGAACAACCACTTGAGCGAAATCGGCGTGTCCCCCTTTACGACCGCGCAATGGACGATTATCAGATCGCCGGAGTTGGCCTCGTCGAACGAGAACGGCTGCACATGCGGAGCGACTGCCGAGAGATAGAGACAGATTGACTCTAGAGTCAGGCACAGATACAAACGAAGGAACGGGAGAAAATAGACGTTTTGTTTTAGCGGGAATGATTTAACCGCGACGAGAATTCGGCCACGAGTTCCGTGACTCAAGGCTTCTTTCAATACGATCGCGATTTTTAACGAAACGATTTCGAACGCGATTATCCTTGGATTTCGAATTGGCCGTGGCTGATGCAAGAACTTGTCTTCGTGTTATTCGTGAGTCCGGAAGAAAAATAGAAATAAACGTATGTAAAGATAAATTTAATCTCGGAAAAGAAAAAGAAAGCAAGAAAATACAAAAAAGTGGACAGGTCTTTTTAACGTTACACAAGCAAGGAAAAATGTACTGCTACTGGAGAAGTGGTCGAAGGAAGCTGGATATTCTTCAGAGGAACAAGACAAGAACATAGGTGTGCGACTTTCGAACAAGATCTATCTTATTGGTATAGATCTTTGATTTTTAAGCACCGTTGACAATCAGATCGGCCGAGAGCTCGTGCCTTCCGGCAAGGTTTTCCGCGATACACGTGTACGTTCCAGCGTGTGTCGCCTGGACGGATCCTATGCTGAGTATGGCACCCCGTCCGCCGAGATCCACGATTGAGATTCCAGAGTGCGGCGAAATCGCATGACCGTTTAAGGTCCAGCGAAGCTTCAAGGGTTGATCGCCCTCGACCACGGCGCACGGTACCGTTACTACTTGACCCGAGTTAAGCGGTTTTTCGCCGAACGTGAACGGCAATAATTTCGGAATGACTGGAAAGAGAAAAAAACTGAAAGGAACAAAAGTCTGCGTTGGCCGCCGCGTCACGGTCAGCCTGTGCCAGCAGTGCCACGGTCACGCAACCGTGCACGTAGCTGTCCGATCAAAGAAGAATATTCTCTCTCTTCCTCTTTCTCACTCTCTCGCGATTCGCATCCACATCGCTCGAATTACTTCATTCGCGAATTACGTGTCTCGCTTCCTTGCATCGCTTAATTCACACGGCAGACAGACGATGTTCGACAGAAGAAGAAAATCAATTAAAACAAAACACCAAAAATACGGTAAAACCGAGAAAACGAGAAAAACAAGCGAAAACGAAAAATAGAAAAACGCCGAGTAATCGTGATATCGATAGGAGGATGCCAGGAATGGATGGAAAGAGTTTAGTCGGCACTAGGGAAATAGAGACGGGGAATATCAGGGTGTGGAAGTTTCGTCGACAAACGTGTACCGTTGACGTCCAATTTGGCCGAATGTGAGGTCGATCCAGCCGCATTCGAAGCAACGCAGGTGTATTCTCCGGCATGTCTCGCAGCTACGGACTCGATTGTCAGTTGCTTGACGCGTTTCCCGGAGTTAGACACGATCACGTCCATTCGATCGGATCTGATTTGCTGGTTATCGAAAGTCCAAGTGATCTCCAGAGGAGAGTCGCCTTTGGTCACCACGCACTGTACGGAAACCAAGTCTCCGGCATTCACGGGCTCGTCGCCAAAGGAGATCGGCGCGATCTGCGGAGAGACTATGAGACGAACAACCACATAGAAACTGTCGATGGAAGAATTTGAAAGCGTGACGATCTCTTGCGAGCCAATATGAGAATATATATCCACGAGAAAAATAAAAACAAAGGGACCGAAGACAATGCGGTCTCACGCGTGTAATAGCAAGGGTTGAGGATCAACTTTGGGAAAGTTTCGATGGGAGATCGTGCGAGATGCCTTAATGGTATAATTGCGTAGTACCGTTCACCGATAATACTGCCGAACGGCTGACGGATCCCACCAAGTTGCTCGCAACGCAAGTATATTCGCCTGCGTGGTGCGCGGTGACGGACTCGATGATTAGAAGCGAAGTCTTTTTCCCGCTTTTCGTGACGGTTATATCCGGATGGCTAGCGCGTGTAATCGGTTCCCCGTTCAAACTCCACCGTATCTCGATAGGTGGGTCACCTTTCAAGATGCTACATACTGTTGAAATTTGTTCACCCCAATTGGCTGGTTCTTCGTTGACAGAGAATGGCGCGATCTGTGGAGCGACTAGAAATAATATCCGATAGCCATTTCAGTTCTTTTCGATTCACGGATACTCGTCTTGGTCAGTCTTGTATGTCCACGTTACACAAATGTAGGAAAACCAGGAAAGAAATGGTAAAAAGAAGTTTAAGAAAAGGTACAGGAAGAGACAGGACGGGAGTGGCTTTCACGTTAAGTCAGGAGAAAGGAGATAGTCTCAAAGTTTTCACGGACGCGTGCTAGTGAATGGGAATGATAGCAGTTTCGTTCGTATCTATTGCATGACACAGCTCATGGAACGTTTTCGTGCATTTCTGTACCATTGACGGCCAAGATAGCCGAATAGCTCGTCGCTCCAGCTGCGTTCGAGGCTGTGCAAGTATATTCCCCAGCGTGTCTGCCACTCACGGCTTCGATGGTCATCAGACTGACTCGCTTTCCAGTGCTTTGTATCGTGATATCACCGTGATTCTTGTTAGTGATAGGCTCTCCGTTCAAAGCCCACGCTACTTCGATAGGTAGGTCACCCTTTACAACGGTGCAAACCGCCGAAACTGCTTCTCCCCAATTCGCGGGTTCGTCGCTGATCGTAAATGGCGCGATCTGTGGCGCGACTGAAACGTTTACACAAGATCGATGAGCATGCGACACTATCCGAGAATCTCATAATTGTCCGCGTTAACCTAATTAACGACCACAGGAATTGATACGATTCTGCCGGCGAATCGATCGATCGTCCAATCTCCTAGCTGTTTAATCGTTCGTGGCGAGATCGCGAGTTTTAGTAGCGAAACTGCCCCAACGTCCCCCGTGTACACACGACGATACATAGGACGGATCTGAATAAGCTGCTGAATTCAGGTAGATGAGTGGAGGGATGAAAAAGGAAGGTCCCAGCTTTCCCGTCGTCTAAACGAAAGAAAGTCTGAACAGACGTGCGCCGGTCTACACATATGCGTGCGTATTACCGTTCACAGCTAACATCGCCGTATGGCTCGAGGCTCCAGCTTTGTTCGACGCGGTGCAAGTGTACTCTCCCGCGTGTCTTGCGGCCACGGCATCGATCGCCAACACGCTCAGCCGCTTGCTCTTCGTGATCGTGTACTGATCGGTTCTCTCGGGATCGATCGACACGCCGTTGAACGCCCAGGATATGTCCATCGGGAAGTCTCCCTTCAGGATCGAGCAGGTCGCCGAGATCGCTTCGCCCGAGTTCACCGGCTCGTCGCCAAATGTAAATGGAAAGATCTGCGGTGCAACTGAGAAACGAGCGCCGCAAAGGTGTTAACCGATCGCGAAATTCGACGTGGGAATATGCATCTTTCGTCGAGTCGCCGGTTTCTTCGTTCTCTCGTTCTTATTCGTACGGGAAAACACAGGTAAACACAGGGTTCCAAGGAAACGGATAAAAGGCAGAGGATTACCGACAGATACGACAAGTGCAACGATATAGCAATTGTTTCGTTATCTTATAGGCGAGGCTTATGTGCAAAACGAGTTTTGACGTGCAAGCGTGCTTGTTTAGATAGGTACCGTTCACGGCCAGAGTCGTCGAGTGGCTGACGTTTCCAGCTCTGTTCGTCGCGACGCACGTATACTCGCCCGCGTGTCTCGCTGCCACGGACTCGATGCTCAGTGCGCTCATATGTTTATTGATCCTCGTGATAGTAATGTCCGGATCGTTGAAACCTATCACCCTATCGTTAAACTTCCAAACGATCTCTACCGGAAAGTCGCCTTTCATAATCGAACAGGTAGCCGAGACCATGTCGCCCGAGTTAGCTGGTCCGTCACTGATCGAGAATGGCCCTATATGCGGCGTAACTACAAGGACATGGAAACTTTGTTTAGCATTCATGGACCACGGCATGCTGATTAATGGCTATCGATTCAACCAGCTGCGTCACGATCCCGTGAATGTTTGCTAGAGGCTTAGAGACGCTTCACCTCGCGAGAACGGTTATACGGTCGAGCCATCGCGTCGAGGCGAAACAGATCGATAATTCCTGTAGCGGTCTCGTTGGAACACCGATGAAGAATTCATTCGATAAACGAAAGCAACGCGCGCGTGATATCAACGATACATGTGATACACGATGCGACGAATCTCCTCTTCTCTTCGACAGGTTGGATCGAGGAGAACGTGTAAGGGCGATAGGAGGTTGCGTGCATGCATGAAACGAAAAGAAAACAGTGAGACTAGAGAGGAATGGAAGAAGAGAAAATACGGGATGTCGTTGTACCGTTCACAGCGAGAGATGCGGAATAACTCGTTCCACCGGCTGCATTGCTGACAGAACACGTGTATTCTCCCGCGTGTCTGGCTGTCACAGCGTCGATCGTCAATACGCTGACACGCTTGCTGGTATTTACTATCGATATATCGTAATGGTTACGCGAAATCGGCTCGCCGTTCAGGGCCCACTCGATCTGGATCGGGTGATCCCCTTTCAGTACCGTGCACGTTGCGGTGACGGTGTCCCCCCAATTCGCTGGTCCCTCTCCGATCACGAATGGCACGAGTTCCGGTGCAACTGCGGTCAGCATAATATGCCAGAGATGTTTAATTCTTCGTATAAAGCAAGTAACAAATGGAACGACCCTTCCTAAGAATGACGAATTTATCAGCAGGATATCTGATCAATGACAACGATATAATCCTTTTTTGAAATAAAAAAAAAAGCAACCAGAGGAATTAGGAAGGTTACGATGATTGAAACAGTCGACAATGGAAATGGAAATTGGATACAGAGGGAAGCTATTTGACCGAATATCGTGCATGCATCGAGAAAATAAAGCAAACTGAATGGGGAGTAAGGAACACGTATTGTACCATTCACGGCCAAAGTCGCGGTGAAACTCGTTCCACCGGCGGCATTGCTGGCCATGCAGGTATATTCCCCGGCGTGACTCGCCGTCACGGCGTCTATCGTCAGCAAACTGACACGCCGGCTGGTCGCGATCGATATATCGGAATAATCGTGGGAGATCGGTTCACCATTGAGAGCCCATTCGATCTGAATCGGAGAATCACCCTTCAACATGGTGCAGGTTGCGGTGACCGTGTCTCCCCAGTTTGCTGGTTTCTCACTGATCACGAACGGAGCTATCTCGGGGGCAACTAAGAGGAATAAAGAATCCTTAATTGTCTAATTGTTTCGTTCTCTATTGTCCTCGAGTACCACGACTCGATTACCAATTTATAACCACATGTGATAGTACCGGTCGGAGGTCTAAATTTTGAATATCATTCGTTAGAGGATCGATACGTTTCGTTCGAGAGAAATTCCAAGCCTCAACCACCGACACCGACTGGGAGGCAGCGAGGAAACAGTGATGACAGTCAAGGAGTGCAAAAGAGGGAAATGTATCGGAGAACATCTCTGTTGAGGAAAAGTACCATTGACAGCCAGGGTAGCCGAATGACTGGTCGCTCCAGCTTTGTTGGACGCCGAACACGTGTACTCTCCCGCGTGTCTCGCGGCCACGGACTCGATGCTGAGGATGCTATTCTTTCGCGTGGTTGCCACAATGTTAATATCCGAACGATCACGGCCGATTGGTTCGCCGTTCAGAGCCCACGTGATCTCGATTGGTAAATCACCCTTGAGGATGGCGCACACCACGGAAATCGAGTCGCCCCAATTCGCCGGCTCCTCGGTGATTACGAACGGAGCTATCTGCGGTGCGACTGTAACCGAGTACTTTACCAGTTTCCGTGGTTCGTGAGAAAACGAACGTTGCTGGAATGAGTTCACGCGACCCCTTCGATCGCTCGCCACGATACGAGATAGCGGAAGCGGTACGTGGGATTGCGATGAACGAGAGGATTAAAAGGGGATGAAGATCAAGGTTTCTCTATATCTGTTTCGGGTGTGTCTACTGTAGGTACCATTCACTGTCAATTCCGCCGAATAGCTGGTGGCACCGGCTGCGTTCGAGGCAACGCAGGTATACATTCCCGCGTGACTCGGACTGGCTGAATCTATGGACAGCAGGCTGTTCCTTTTCGTGGTAGTGACGGATATCCGATGACTCTCGTCGATGGGCATACCGTTCAACGCCCAGCTGATCTCGAGCGGGGAATCCCCGTTGACTACGGTGCAGACACCCGATACGGAATCGCCCCAATTCACAGCCTTGTCGGCCATTTCGAACGGGGCAATGCGTGGCGGTACTGTCGACGTGATAACAACGCTAGATGGATAGGTCGAACGTATCGATGTACACGTATCGTTCGATGAAAAAAAAAATACGCGACCGCCGTTAATGTGGATGTACGACGAGATAATTATCGAACTCCTTAAGGAACGTTTCACGACACGAGGAAAGAACCGTAAGATGTTGACACGAAGAATTTGTCTCTCGACGTTCACCTCCATCCTCAGTGGCACCTACGAGATCGATGACGCATACCCCCGGTGTAGTACACGGCCGACCAATCACCCAATCGGTTCACCCAATCGTCCTAAATTCATCAAAGCGTACCGTTCACTGACAGAACCGACGTGTGCGTAGCGGATCCGGCTGCGTTGATCGCGGTGCACGAGTAGTCGCCCGCATGTCTTGCGGCTACCGAGTCTATCGTCAGGGTGCTGATCCGTTTACTACTTCTGGTCACGACGATGTCAGGAATGTCGTAACTGTGGTCACCGGACACGCGTCCGACATCGATAGACCTACCGTTCAGTGACCATACGATCTTCACCGGCAAATCGCCTTTGATCACGGCGCACTGAACGGTGGCCATATCTCCCGCGTTGGCAGCCTCGTCACCGAACGTGAACGGCGCTAACTGCGGTCCTACTGCAAGTTACAAACAACCTTTGAATCACGCGTAGGAGCTTCCGGAGCAGGACACAGGTTCGGAGTTTTTACATCTCGGTTGATCGAAGCGCGAAAACAATCGCGTACCACGAACGACGCGTTTGAGCTGTCGTTTTGATCGAGGATGACGGTGCGTAGACTAGAACGGCTACGAGGTGTTCGAGGAAATTTAAAGGAGGTGGATAGAAAACGGTAGACAGAACTGTAAAAAAGCAATACGAAAACAAGTGAAAGAAACATGGACCATCGTCTCGCTGTATCTGCGGGATGGACCGTGTCCTTACCTGCCGTCGTCTCTGACGATAATCTTACCTTGCCTTCGTACGCGAGGATCGAGACATTCGTTCGCACATCGTTCGATCATCGGCACGACGACGGCAGTGATCTTCTGATAAACATTATTACACTATGAAGATTACTGCGGAAAACAAGAAGTTACGAGAGAAGATACTGAGAGTGTACAAAGCTATTGAAAAACGCGCCGACCGATTATTCGAGGCAAACGTTGCGGTAAAAATATAATTAAAATGAGAGAAGAAATTAGCGGCAAAGTTCGTAGAACGATCAACGTTTTAAACGTAAAAGTTCGTCGGACGAAAGTGGAGCGTACTTTAAAAAAGAACGACCCACATTCGTCGAAACTTTTCTCGCTATATATCCGCGGTACCGATCGATCTCCCCTTGAATGGTCGGCGCGCCCTTTAATAGGCCGTTTATAGTCGCAAAGTTAGTAAATTCGTATAGTCGAGGGGGATACCGTTGACCGAGAGCACGGCGGTGTGACTGTCGGATCCGGCGGCATTAGACGCGATGCACTTGTATCTTCCAGCATGCCTCGCCGCCACACTGTCGATGCTCAAGAAGCTGACCCTCTTATTAATTATGATATTAATGTCCGGTCTGCTCGAGTCTATCGGGCTGTCGTCGAACGTCCACGTCAAATTCACCGGGAAGTCGCCTTTGACGATCGTGCAAGAGACCGACAGCATCTCGCCGGAGTTGAGCGGATCGTCGCCGAAAGAGAACTGGAGGATCTGTGGCGCGACTGCGTGAGCGACACGGCAGCATGGACGAAAGGTAGAGGCGTGAGAAACAAACAGAGTCAGAATGGGTTCGAAGAGGGACGCGTTCTTTGGATGCCTCCTACGAGACGAACATTGCATCCCCCTAACGGGAAGCTCCGCTCGCAGCCGCGTATTTACAGATCCGAGCGTCGATCGTACGAAAGGATGCAAGAAAGGACGGTTAACGGTTATAAGCGGGAACGATCGAGAAGGATAGACAGAAGGAGAAGAACGAATGCCTTAGTAGGAAGAAAAAAAGACGACGACAACGAAGGAACGCAAAGATGTGTTCGGTTACGTGCGAAGGGGTCGTACACATGTACCGTTTACAGTTAGCTGAGACGAGTGTGTGGTAGCGCCAGCACGATTCGACGCGGAACAAGTATATTCTCCAGCGTGTCTTGCCGCGACCGACTCGATAGTTAAGACACTGTTTTTCTTGTTCGTACTCCCTATGACGACGTCGGATCCGTGGTGGCTGTCGATCGGAGTCCCGTTAAACGCCCAAGATATCTCGAGAGGCTGATCGCCCTTCGCCACGGAGCATGTCACGGAGACTAATTCGCCCCAGCTGGCGGGCTCGTCGCCGAATGCAAAGGGTAGTATCAGCGGAGCAACTGGAAAACATGACTAGAAGAGTCGAAGCGAGGAGGAACGAGTGTCGATTCGCGTGCAACGCTTCTACCATCGATCCTAGTTGTTTAAACGACGCGACGCGACGTTAGGGTTGGTATGGCGGTGGAGTTAACGCTAACACGCAATGGGAGAAAGGTTTTTCATGACGGAAACTGGTTGTAAAATGGAAAAATGCGAGGAATAATCTGTCACAGTGAAAGCATAGCTCGCAAGAATACAGAGAAAGGAAAAAGGGTGGCGAGGGTTGAAGTGGAAATCGTACCGTTCACCGTTAAGGTTGCCGATCGACTGACGGAACCGGCGAGATTCGATGCCGAGCAGGCGTACTCTCCGGCGTGTCTTGCAGAGACACCGTCGATGATAAGGGTGCTCAGGTGTTTGCTGATTCTCGTGATAGTGATACTAGCATCTTTCGACGTGTCGATCGGCACGCCGTTGAACGCCCACGATATATCCATGGGCATATCGCCCTTCAAGATCGAGCAAGGTACGGACACGGAGTCTCCCGAGTTGGCGACCTCGGCATTGAAAGCGATCGGTAGAAGCTGCGGGCCAACTGAAGTCATCGTACAATTAGAATCGGGTCTCATCGCATGCACACAGTCCTATGGATCTGATTGCGGCGCAATGATCGTCGTTCGTATCATGATACAACGATAGCGTTCTAGGTCTCTCGAAAGCGAACGTTTCGGTCAGAGGAGATCGTTGGGATTCTCAATGCAGGAGATCGCAGGCCAGGATACAAAGAGGGACTTCGCTACGGTGCTTGCCAGGATTGTGCAGAAAACGAACGAAACGAAAGAAGAAGAAAAAATAAAGACGAGAAAGTGTATCATATTTCTCTAGGAACGGATGATAGTCCCGAACCATTGACGGTGAGTGTGGTCGAATGGGACACAGTTCCAGCCGCGTTTTCAGCGGTGCAAACGTACTCCCCCGCGTGTCTCGCGGTGATGACTGAGATCATGAGCATGCTAACGCGATCCGCGACCTTCTTCGCAAGTACGCCGGAGGAACCGCCCATCTCTTCTCCGGGATAGCTCCAACGTATGTTCAAAGGCAGGTCACCGGTCGGTACGATACACTGCAGGTTTGCGAATTCTCCAGCGTTCATGGGTAGCTTCGTGAACGAGAACTGCTGTATCGTGGGCGGCACTGAGGGTGGAGGATCGATGTATGGACGTGTAATGACAGGTCGCGAGCGTATGTACGTGATTGTGTACGTGTCGTACGTCACGTGTACTGACGTGTATACGTCGATGGGTTGGCTTCGCTTCGTGGTTCTTTTAATTTACAAAACGGGAAACAACAAAAATTCGTTTACATGGAAACGTAGATCGATCGATAGCAAACGATAGAAAACGATTCGCGTTGACGAAGCCAACCCATTGGCTGTTAATATACGTTCAGAGACACGGTACTCTGTGGAGCAGCGGTTGCTATGCGTGGTGGACGCGCGAAGAGAGAACAATTCTGACAAGAATGTACTAGATTTCTTACGGTCGATCGTTGGCCACCGCCATACCAACTTCCCACATTCCAACGAAAGCGCTCGTGCCTCTTTTCGAGACGTTCCCATTTTACGTGCGATTAAAGTGTTCGTGAAATCTGCAACGAGGTCGTCGTCCGTGTGCGTGTCCGCGTCCGTGTCCGTATGCGACAATTCTCGAATCGCGATCCACCGGCTTTTTTTCACGGTTCTACGTTACACAGTTCTCACGATTCTCGATTTTCGGCCGAGATACTCGATTGCACCTAATTTAGCCTTTATCGACATCGTCGACAAATGCCAGGATTCGCTGAAAGAGTCGTCATTAGAGTTGTAAGACAACGTCGAACGCTATCGTACATAACGTTCGTCGAATCGTCTCTCATCACCTGAAAAGAACGTTTTACGCAGGATCCCGATACGCTTTACCGATTGCTCCCGATTATACAATCTTTGCTTTAAAAAAATTAAAAAAAATCTTAATTCGTAATAAACAAAATATTTTATATCGTATATCTTGAAAACGTGTGATCGAAACATTTACTCGTCATAATATCGCGTCTCTGTTCAAATTTCGAGATTACTCGTACTTCAACTACACGCGACAATCGAAGTTCGCGAAATTGATCCTAAAGATAGATAAAGAAACTTGGAACTTACCCATAACTTGAACTTCCAATGTTCCCCTTGCGCTGTAGCCTTGAGCGTTGCGTGCAACACAGGTGTAAGTAGCCTGATCGCTCATTCTCTCGACGTTCTCAATGATAAGCGTGCCATTAGGGAAGACCTTCTGTTTCCTGTTGATCGGCAAAACTCTGGTGTCTCTCTCCCATACGATGCTTTCGATCGGATATCCGGCTACTGGACAGGTCACGCGAAGAGTTTCACCAGCAACGATAGCCTTTTTGTCCATGTGACGAATGAAGGGCAGACCATAGACATTGAGACGCGCAGAATGTTCAGCGGATCCAACCTGTAATCACCAAATTATCCCATCGTTACCATCCTTCGTTCTTCTTTATTTCTTCAAAAGAAGAAAATGACTCTTCTTACCTTTGAAGCGGCAATGCATTTGTAGAGTCCACCGTCGTTTGTATGAATGCTGGAGATGTTCAAATGAGAAACCACGTCGCCGTTCACCGTAACGTATTGTCCTACTTGAAGCCTCTCAGTGTTGGATAGCCGTTTGCCATCGAGTTCCCAGGTGATCTCAGGAGTTGGGTTTCCGCTGGCGACACACTTGAGGAACATGCTGGGTCCAGGTTGAAGAGTCTCCTCGGCGAAGGCCTGGCGAATCTGCGGGGGTTCGACTGTGGATGTAAAAACATTTGCAATCAAAACCGCCTCTTAAAAATGTGAACTACGAGCCATAGACTCGAATTCCTTAGAACCAAAACTCACATCGTCCACCAAGTTTCAGTTCAGCGGTTGCCTGGGCGCTTTCTTGATCGTTTCTAACAAAACATTGGTACATTCCCTTATCCTCCTTCTTGACGCTGTCGATTCTGAGCACGGGTTCTTCCAGTCCAAGGGGTTTGCCATCCTTCAGCCAGGAGATGGTCTTGATCGGATTTCCTCTGACGTTGCACGTGAAAGTAGCTGGTCTTCCAAAGTCGATAGTCTGTGTGTTAGGTTCGATTTCCGCTGCCAATGGTGCTGTTACAGTCAACACGGTCTCCACGCTTTCACCGCCGACGGAGTTGTTCACGATGCACAGATATTTGCCAGAATCTTCGACGCGAGCCTCACGAATGATCAGTGTTCCGCTAACTTGACGAACGCGCTCATTGAGTTGGACAGGTTGACGACGAGAGGAGCCTTCGATGAACTTGTACCATCTGAAACGACAGGATGAAAGGGGATTGTTTTCGCAAGTCGGCTGCTGGAACGAGGCGCTTTCGTGGCGGATCGATTCTCATACAAAATGAAAGAGATGAAACGAAGCCAATGGAAACATTTTGCCCGTTCAAAGGTCGAAACGTTCGATCCGTGTGAATAGAAAGAAACGCGATCGCGTGATGTTGGCGGAGAATGCATACCAGCGAAGATCGACACGAGGTACGGTCAGGTCGATACGCGACGTTTCTGTTCGCTTCGTTCCATGCTGCTTTTATTTTCCATTTTCCATATAGGCAGGGCTTTGGGCGTCTCTGGGCGCGGGCTTCTGTCTCTACTGATGGCTCATTAGCGCGTGTCTCGCTACGACACGAGTACGCAAACTTAATGAAAAAGAGAGCTTCAACAACAGCTGGAGCGTAAATAGCGGTCGTAAAGCAGAGCAGGTCGGGAAACGGAGGGAATGAAGGCTGGCAGCGACAACTTCGTTACGGCCGAAAAACAAAAAATGCGCAAGAGAAGCATCGGTTTCGTAGCCCGTACACACACGCCGAGACCTCAGAGCCGAAATGTATATCGTATGCCTAAGGGAGAAAGTGAGAAGGCGATCGCCGTGGAGTCAAGAACGTAACTGGGACGCTGTGTGCGTCGTCCTTACTCTCGATCTTCGCCACGAGTTGACTGACAATTTACAATCACCGGAATGGATTAGAGGCGAAAGAACTTAACAACAGAAAGAAACGGACGATCGGGTTAAAATTAAGAAAAATCTACTCCAAGATCGGGATGGATCGTGTTAAAAACTGCTTAACGAAATCAAAATAAGCTTCCACACCACTCGTGTGTGAATAATGTACAGCGAATCACGGGAAACTTGTTCTCGTAAACGTAGGAATTGGATCTGGAACGAAGTTGGGAAGACGAACAAGAAAGAGGTTCAGGAAGGCGGTGACAATCGAGCGACACGACGTGTGACAATTGTGCAAGTGGACAACGCGCGAGACATACTACACGAATCATGACGCGCAATCCTGGCAAGTGAGAGAAAGAGAGGGTGTGGGGCAGTGAAATACACGAACGGATGAACGGAAGCACGAAGGTGGCGAGGACTTACCAGCCAGATATCGTGGGACTTATTGGAGGTGTGCAGGTGCTGGGCAACATTGTTCGCCCCATTGATCGGGTGACACCCTCTCGGACCACCCGGATCAGCACCGAGGTTACCGAAGGAGAAGAGGGCCCGCATCCTTTTCAGAGTCGCGCTTCCGTCACCTATCTCGTGGGGTTGCGCCACGGGGCTCCAGTTGGCACTGAAAACCAACATGTCCAATTGGCCCCGGATACGGGATACACAATTTTCCTTTCTTTCTTTTTTTCTTTCTTCCTTCTTAACGAAGATTTATCGTCGATTTTCCCTGTTTTTTCGCTTTGTAACTATCTAAGAGACACGATCACGTTCAGCTTAAATCGAGAACAAAATGCAAGATGCGTTAAAGTTGAACGAGACGAGTTGTGGCGCGAGCAAATCACGAGTAAAGAAATCGGTCTCTTACAACAACAAAAATCGCCCTATAATCATCCTTCTTCTCTATTCTAAGCTCGTCTGCCGTTTCTATATAGATAGTTTACGAGAGTGGCCGGCGTTGGGATCTTGGATCATCGCTATGCATGCTTTGCCCACTCACTTTTTCCCTTGCTTTTCTCTTTTCGTTCTTTCTTTGCTTTGTTCTTTGTTCGTATTTTCTTTTTTTTTTTTTTTTTTTTATTATTCTCACTCGAGGCTACCTTTGTTCTCGTTCCCCTTATCTCTTATGCTTTACGGCAATTCGTGTCTGCCTCTTATATCTTATTTGTCTCTTATAATTCGCCTCTCTCGTTCTGCCTCTGTCGAACGTCCGACTTCTTGGATTTTTGCGGTACCGCCACCCGACACGGGGTAGAGGGTAAGGATGGAACGCTTCGAAAATAGGATCCGTGCTCTGCGGAGCAAGACCAAACGACCAAACAAAAGAAAAAAAAGAGAAGCTATACGGAATTGTGTGTACCTAGAGATCGGGGCAGGAAAGCCTTGTGCCGCACACGCCAGCGCCAGAGACTCGCCCTCTACCCCGCGGTACTTATTAAGGCCGTCTCCAGTCCCTTTTGGGGCAGTACGACCGGACGGTTCTGGAAGGATATCATTCATTGCCCAGAATAACTAAGTCGTCCTCATTCGTTTCATTCTTTGCTACATTTATTCGTAATTAGATTCGTTTCTTTTAATTCGTCGATCGTTACAAAGAGACTCTGCGAGAAAGAGGCTCTTAGTGCATATCGATTCTCTTAGTGGAACTTGCGATCAACTTGGTACTCCTATTACCATTCAGTTAATGCTCCGATCGATTGGTACACACACGTGAGACCCCCTTCTCGCGAAGAATTAAACACGCACATTACGTACCTCGTCCTTCTCTCCAACGGTTAGTATCTTGAGTAGACTATGCTTAAACGTTTCATGCTACTTACCTTGAGAACAAGCTCCTCGACCGGGTAACATGCCTCGCGAAACGCACAGACATCAACTGACTCGACTCATCGACGACGACGACGACAACTTTGGAAACCAGCGGGGGGGAACGATAGGGAAACCGCGAGATAATCGGTGGTGTCTACCTTGTCAGAGGTACGGGAAATCCCTGCAGCGCGTGAGTCAGCGCGATATCCTGACCCCTAGCAGCCAAAACCACTTCCCTTTCGAATTTCTTGCCCGAAAAACGCGGAGCTATCTTGGTTGTACCCTCTGAAACGCGATCGTAATGTGTTCCCGAGAACGAAAGAGGAGTACCTTGTCACTGGGACAGGAAATCCCTGAGTCGAGCAGTCCAGAGCCACCACCAATGTCCTTGGAACGTCGACGAGCTTGCCACCCTCGTAACGTTCACCGGCTATACGCGGCGCGACGTTACCTGTCGGCTCTGTAAGCGGCAAGAGAACGCGACTAATTCGGCGCGTGGCTCGCAACTCTCATCTCCGACCACGCGAAACGATGCGAGGAAACGATGGAGAAAAAAGGCTGAGTACCCGAGCAGGATCGCCACCGCCTGAAGCGAGCTCGAAGCCCCTCGTTTACGTTCATACACGTGACCGTACCTGAACGTGGGGGCTGGAAAACCTTGAACAGGACACGGCAGACCCACCGTTCGATCGACTAGGATGTCCCACTTCAGCCCATTCATTTCCTTGTCCCGTACGTTTGGGCGCACACTACCTCGTGGCTCTGTAATAATTGGGTACGGGGATATGTCGCTTGTCGTCGTTGTCGGACGCGTCATCGATGCACGGCACGTGATCATGTCCCAAAGAAAACGATGGACGTGAAGATAAAGACCGATCGACAAAGGCTAGGACGGAATACGAAAGAGTACCGAACGACGTTGCTCACCTGTACAAAGGCGGCGGACTGGCCTGAGCCTCGCACAGTAACGTCAAAGCTTGGCCCTGGACTTTTGCCAATCCGTCGAATTTCGATCTAGGCGGCAATCGAGGAGGACTACTTCCGACCGGCTCTAGAAAGCAAAACGAGCAAAACATTCAACGCCACCGGATCAATCTATATCTTCACGTTTCTCTCGCGTTCCGTAGTCCATCACCCTAACGAATCGACCGAAGAAACTGCCAAGAATAATCGCGAACCGCGATCGAAGACTTCCTCTCTTTTGCTCGTTCGAGCATACCTGAAGATCGGCAGTGGATGCGCCTGAGCCTGACACAACAGGGCCGTGGCCTTTTGCGCCGGCAGAGAGAAGACTGTTATCTTAGCTGTGGGTGGCACTTTGGGCGCAGCGCCGCTCACAGGCTCTGAATGTAGAGAAACGATATCTCTTAAAAGATCGTCGATAAATACCTATAAGCTGGAAGAGGGTGACCCTGCGCCGGGCAAAGCATCGTTACTGGCGTTGCCACGTAACTGGCGAGAACGTCGTACTTGGCAGTGGACGCGACTCTGGGTTTGGCACCGTTTACAGGCTCTACACAGGCGCCAAATTAAGAGAACCGATGAATGGACAAACGAAGATTAGTTCACTGACCTAAACGTGGGAGCAGGGAATGCCTGGGCGTCGCATAGTAAACTGAGCTCAGCACCATTCGCCATCTCGAACGAGTCGGATTTTGCTGATTTCGGGAATTTTGGTGACACCCGACCTGCCGGCTCTGACGTTCATAAAACGTAACAAACGACATTTCTTTATTAACGCTCAAAATGTTCGCCCCGCGTGAATGTGCCACCGCGCCGCCTCGTACTCGCGAAACGCGAAAAGATCAAGAGAAAAGAAAAAAGCAAGCAAAAGATTACCTGTGAGTCGGAGGTGGCGAAGCCTGAGCGGAACACGTGAGCGCGACCGAGGATTTCGCGGCTCTGACATAGGTGACGCTTTTCGCGTCGCTCTGAAAGGCTGGCGCCTTGGATCCCACGGGCTCTAGATCAAATAAACGCGAGACAAAGAGGTCTAACTGGAGCGGAGCTGTCATTTACCTGAACGACGGAACTGGGAACCCTTGTGCGGGACAAAGCAATGTCGACGAGCTTCCAGCGGCGCGAATGAACGAATTCACGCGATCGTCGCTCGAGAATTTTGGCCCCTTCGCTCCCATCGGCTCTGGCAATGTAACAATCGTGCAGGTTTGTCAGCTTCGAAGAGCTCGTGTCGACGAAAGCCAAAAAAGAAAAGGACGTCTACCGCTCGGAAGCGGTGTTCCTCCGCATTCAGAGATTTTTGTTTATTCGATAGGCAAAATGGAATTACGAAAACGATCGATAAGAAGGACGAGCTGCTATGTGACTCGAGTACCTGAACGCTGGTACTGGGTGACCCTGCGCTTGGCACTGCACCGCGAATCCCGATGAGGTTTTGGTCTTCTGCCATCGTTTTGCGTCTCCGCTTACGGATGGTGCCTTGCTTTGCACCGGTTCTTCGCCAGGAAAAAACGAAACGCGTGAAAAGGAACGCAAACAAACTGGTCGTAAAATTTGAACCAACATCTCGTTAGTTCGCGATTTACCTGAACGATGGAACAGGGTAAGCCTGCCCTTGGCAGAGGATCACGATGTGCATACCCATGTGCCTCTCCATGAGACTTCCCTTTTCCCCGAGAATCGACGGTGCTTTACTACCAACCGGTTCTATCGGGAAAACAAACGAGCCATTCGTCAACTAACGATCGAACGATTTACCTATAGTTGGGTACAGGATATCCCTGTGCGGGGCACGTCAACACCACGCTGAATAACGTACTGGTCTCTTTCCAACCGCGTTTCATCTCGCCGATCAACGCGGGAGCTTTGCTGCCGATGGGCTCTGACGACACAAAAATTGTGCGAGGTTTCCAAAGTATGAAACGATGCGTGCGTTAACGAAGGTTTACCTAAAACTGGGCACGGGATAAGCCTGCGCCGGGCAGAACAGAACGACCGTCGACTCGTAGGCCTTTTCTTTCCAGCCGCCCTTCAAGTCACCCGTCAACGCTGGCGCTTTGCTTCCGACTGGCTCTGTTTATACAGAGCAGTTCGAAAATATTCGATTAACGAGTGTTTACCTAAAACTGGGCACGGGATGCCCCTGAGCCGGGCACGACAGAACGGCGCTGGACTTCGCTCTCTTCTTCAGCCAACCACCCCTTAACTCGCTCGTAAACGCCGGAGCCTTCGTCCCGATCGGTTCTACGAATTTCATGTATATGTACATGCAGTCAAGAAACGCGTGCGATCGACAAGTTGCATTAACATGTTAGTAAGAACGTTTGTTCAAGTGAAGAATGAATACGGTATGAAGAAGAGTGTTTGATTTAGTCACGACATTCAGTGCGATTGATTAACTATAGAAGACGCGTAGGACAGATGTTAGAATATTACGTGTACATTTTATTTTCGTAAGAATTATAAATTTACCTAAATGAAGGCACGGGATAGCCCTGCGCTGGACAGAATATCACGACACTCGTCTTCGTCTCGACTTCTAACATTATTCCTTTAACGATCCCCATCAACGCCGGCGCTTTGCTTCCGACTGGTTCTAATTAGATGCAAAAGAAGGAAGCCGTGAGCAAGATAATGCTTGCCAACAACTGGCGCAACATTCATTGTACGGTTACGTAATTGGTCTGATGGTACAGGGGGGCCCTGATTAAAAAGGATCAAAGAATCACAGTGCAGCAAGAGGCATCCACGGAGAAAGTAACCGACGAAACTAATCCGATCCGAACCTGCAGCGCTTTCTCTTCACGGTCTTCGATCGATCTTACCGCGCACGGCTAACAACCGACCAGTTTCCTTTCTTTCTTTCGGGTTAATTAATACAAAAAGCTTTACCTAAAGGAGGGGACGGGGTATCCCTGCGCGGGACATGGCAGCACGGTGCTGGATCCAGCTCCTTTTTCCAGCCAAACGCCCTTCACATCCCCCGTGAACGCCGGTGCTTTGCTGCCGACCGGTTCTGACAATGCACACGCGATGAGCGAGGCAGAATTAATTGTTCCACTTTGAATGTCAGAAAAGGGGAGCCCGATGCCGGACAAGTACGGGATGAGGGCAAACGAAAAGAAGGCCAAGGCAACGTAATAGAAACAATCTGGTCCACTAAGTGCTCTTCAGTTTTCACAAACGATTGCCAAATAATGCCGCGCTCGTCCCATAAAATCAACGCGAAGGTCTTTCGCGTTTAAATGAACAACTCTTTTAATTAAAACATCACTCTGGCTGCGGTAGGGTATGCTCGATGCACGTAAATTAGGAATACTTTAAGGACGAATCAGTTACCTAAAGGATGGCACAGGGTACCCTTGCGCGGGACAGAAGAGAACGACATCGGTGTCCGCTGGATTCTCCATCCATACGCCCTTTACCGTTCCCGTGAATGCTGGCGCTTTGCTGCCAACTGGTTCTAACGAATTACACAGAGATACAGGACCATGCTGTCAACTCTTTGACTAACACTCAATGATTAATTCAAGAAGTATACCTATAGGATGGAACTGGGAACCCCTGAGCGGGACAAAATAGAGTGAGATCTTGACCGGTGACACGATCGTACCAGGATAGCTTCGCGTCATTCGAGAACTTTGGCTTCTTCGTAGCGACCGGCTCTGTCGGGATTAGGAAAAGCTCGTATGAAGACTGCCTTCGAGTCTACCAGACTAACTACTTTAACAAACTAACCGTATCGAAATATCTTTGTGTTTAAATGAATAGTCGTTTGATTAAAGTATCAACGTACGCTCTCGCTGCATTACGAAGACCAACGCACGTATAAATACTTGAAGGAAGAATCATTTACCTAAATGATGGCACAGGGTATCCTTGCGCGGGACAGAAGAACACGACACTGGTGTCCGCTTTAATATCCATGTATCCACCCCTTAAAATGCCCGTGATCGCTGGCGCTTTGCTGCCGACTGGTTCTAACGAATTACACGAAGACACAGGACCATGCTGTGAGCTCTTTGACTAACAACCAATGATTAATTTAAGAAGTATACCTATAGGATGGAACTGGGAACCCCTGAGCAGGACAAAATAGTGTGAGATCTTGACCGACGACGCGATCGTACCAGGACTTCTTCGCGTCGCTCGAAAACTTTGGCTTCTTCGTGGCGACCGGCTCTGTCAGGATTAGGAAAAGCTCGCATGAAGACCGCCTTCGAATCGACCAGATTATTTTACCTATTCGTACATTGCGCAAGTTCTACGGATTTAAATGAATACGAAGCTCGTTTAATTAAAGCGTTATCTTATACTTCCGCTACCAGTGGAATAATCGGGGCACGTAGAACACGATCAGGAATATTTTATGGAAGAATCAGTTACCTAAATGATGGCACAGGGTACCCTTGCGCGGGGCAGAAGAGTACGACACTGGTATCTCCTTTAGCCTCCATCCATCCTCCCTTCAATGTGCCCGTGAACGCTGGCGCTTTGCTGCCAACTGGTTCTAATCATACAAATACATAGGGCCATGCTGTGAGCTCGACGCCCTTTGACTAACACTCGCCGATTAATTTGAAAGGTATACCTATGTGATGGAACTGGGAACCCCTGAGCAGGACAGAGCAGAGTGAGATCTTGATCACTGGGACGATCGTACGAAGATAATTTCGTGTCACTCGAGAACTTTGGCTTCTTCGTGGCGACCGGCTCTGTCACAGGATTAGCAAAAGCTGGACTGAAGACCGCCTTCGAACCGACCAGACTAACTATTTTAGCTAACTATCTCGGATTACCGAACATGATACTCTAGAGGGAGCAAGGTTTGCACCTGACCGTCGTCACTTAATGGACTTACAAAATCATCGTCCCGTGAATAACTAGAAATCTTCGGCAAATTGTTAAGCAACGCGCGATCTCGTTCTTTTGCGCAGCTTCGCGAAATGACTAGATATCACGGAACGACGACTCGGCCTAGCGCGATAGTCGATGCCTTTCAATGGGTAATTTAGTACCTGGTTACGGGAACAGGATGCCCCTGGGCGTTACACGCCATGCTCATTTCCGAGCCCTCTTTACGAAGGAAGAAGAACGATTTAACGTCCCCCACAAAAGCAGGCGCTTTGATCCCCATCGGCTCTAAGCAAGGGAAACAACGAAGTCACGCGGAATGCCATTAAAATTTCTAGCCGGTGTTCCTGAGTCCGCCGGACAGGGTTCCCCTTTTTTTTTCTCATCGACTACGTCGCCGACGGTCCTACTTTTCGCGCTACCTTGTGAGAGAGAAGAAAGTAAAAGCGCGCGTTCTTTCGGTCCATGTCATCCAGTTTCGTACCTATAGACAGGAGTTGGATGGCCTTGAGCATTACACGGAAGACTAATATCCGTGTTTATTCGACGTCCCAACAAGGAGAGTTTTGGATCTCCGGCAAAGGTTGGCGCTTTGCTTCCGACAGGCTCTAAACAACATTGACGCTTGATTATTCTAGCATACACAGCTCTAGTTCGTTGATACCGAACACCGATAGAACGTAGCCGGGCAGCAGTACCCGATAACTAATTCAGCTAACCGTTCAACGGTTTTCACGGCTGGAATTTAATCGATATGCCGAACCACGTTGAATTCTTTACCTAGTAGTGGGCACAGGGCTTCCCTGCGCGGCACAAAAAATGGAGATTGGTTGACCCTCGTATCGTCTGATCGTACGGCTCAAATCATCCGACGTTAATCGCGGGGACCTTGCTGCAACCGGTTCTGAAATCGATTGTTTCACATCGCATTCGATCCAGCTGATTTCTCGATCGGCGCGACAGATTTACCTGGTTGTTGGCACTGGGAATCCCTGAGCGCTGCACGCGAGCACCACGCTCGTGCCCTTGCGCCTCGCGTATTTACTCAGACTATCATCGCTGGAGAAGATCGGCGACTTGAATCCAACCGGTTCTACGAAACACACAGCGCTCTCCAGTCTTTGCTTTTCATTGTAAGCTATTTTCTCGATATCGTTTTATAGGAGCAAGAATATTTTCCAAACGCTCGAAGAAGGTGATGGTGATAAATTACCTGGTGGTTGGCACGGGGAATCCCTGAGCACTGCACGCGAGAACCACGCTCATGCCCTGTCGCCTCGCGTACGCGCTAAGACTGAGATCGTTGGAGAAGATCGGCGACTTGAATCCGACCGGTTCTACGAAAAACACGGAAAGAATATTCCCGACGACGAGCAAAGAACAAAGTGACGAGCTCTACACGCTAAACATAGGAAACGAGCCGACGAACGATCGCGATTAAAATACGCTGTATTCGATCGTATTTTAAGAGGCATAAACACGTTAAACAAAGCGTGCGATATTTCCGAGCGACACGCGAGATTACCTGGTGGTTGGCACGGGGAATCCCTGAGCGTTGCACGCGAGCACCACATTTATACCCTTGCGCCTCGCATATTTACTAAAGCTATTGTCGGTGGAGAAAATGGGCGACTTGAGTCCAACAGGTTCTGGGGAAAATATCGTGACAACGGGAATTACTTTTCCGATATATAAAGCGACTCTGGAAAGCGACGACACAAAGCCGGCGACAGTGTGAAATTAGAATTAACGAACAAGCCGCGGCGAAAGCCAAACGCTAGTCATTCGAAACCGACGTCGCGTCGGAACCACTGGGAAATTGTATCGACCGCGGGTTCGCGCGACCGTGCGCTCGCGATTATATATCGTCTCACCTCGAAAGTGGAACAGGGTAACCTTGCACCGGACACGTCAAACACACCGCATCGTTGGTTCTCCCTTCCATAAACTCGACTTTACGAACGTACGGTAGTTTTGGCTTTACGCTGGAGGTAGGCTCTGAGAATCATACGAAAATCCATTTATACTCGAGAATTCTTACTGACCGTGTGATGGGGACAGGGAATCCTTGTGCAGGACAAGTCATCGACACCGCGTTGGTAGTCGCCGTTGGTCTCACAACCTTTATGTCGGCGTTCGTGAATTTTGGTTTCGCACTGGACACCGGTTCTGACCAAAAGAGCGGTTAGCTGTATACGGCTGAACGACAGGTGGTTCGATTCCCTGACACTGAGACTGGGTATCCCCTCGGCTCGAGTAAAAGACAAACAGAAATCTATCCGGTGAACGTTTGCGAGCTATCGTCTATCTTCTCGCGTTCAATCTTCACTCGATTCTTTGATAGGAAGCAAGGTACTTGTCCTATTTACGATAGAAACGTACACTGAAATCGATGCTTCGACCAGATGAAAGCGCAACTTTACGCGTACCTGAAGACCGGAACGGGGAACGCCTGTGCCGGACAGGGCAAAGTCAAAGGCAGCTCGCGTCGCACCGTGTAGGTGGTATATGTGCGCGAATTCTCCGTCATCGGAAATTTCGGCTTCGTGCTGGCCACCGGCTCTACGAGAAGAAACGAATCACCGTCCGCTCTATGCCACTGGGACAGGGTCCTGACAACCATCGCGCTAATTGTTCCTGGTAATTGACTGGCACATTCAGCCAATTGAATCGCGATATGATCGAATCCACGGAAAAGAACGAGCAAGCGAAAGGCGATATCGATTAAACTATTCACGTGACGGAAGAATCGCTCTACTGTGAGACAAAGAGTGCTCATTGGCTGCTCGTTGTTTTCAAGGAGGACTAGTTGTTCTAGCGTTACCTGCTGTCGCGAGGATCGCTTCGAACGTTGTGGAAAAACAAACCAGGAGTTTCTCGTACGTTTTACCTGAATGCTGGCACTGGGAATCCTTGAACGGGACACAGTAAGGTGGCAATGGTACCCAGCATCGTGCTAGGGTTCGTCGATTTCACGTCCAGGGCGGTTAATTTAGGTTTCGAGCTCGATAGCGGTTCTGCGGATCACACGAGAAACGAGCCGATCTTCAGAGTGCGACGGTGATCCCTACGCTTCTTCTTCGTGGACTTACTTGAGGACTGGGACAGGATACGCCTGAGCGGGACACTGCAACGTTACGCTCTGAGCTTCCTGGATCTCGAACGTTCGGCTCTTGTCGATCATCGAGAACTTTGGCTTCGCGAAACCGACTGGTTCTAGAAAAAGGGATAACCTCTTGGAAAAGTGGTTTAAACTCGAAGAGCGAAGACTTCGGGGATCTTGTTGCTCGGTTGCGAATATCGTTCCAACTTTCTTCTTCTCGTTCTCGAGAGGACTTACGCAGAATCCACGGATTCCATTTCGTCAACGTGTCTAATATACTGGGACAGGGTGAGACGGCAGACGGAAGAGAGGAAGAAAACGACGAGACGTCGTCTATTTTTCTTCGTGCCGCGTGGAAGCGTGCACGCTCGACAGATATATCGACCTACCTAAACGTGGCAACTGGAAACGCCTGTGCAGGACAAAGCAACGAGAAGCCTGTGCCTTTCGTTACTCGTAATCCGACGTCGTTCACAGATGGAAACTGTGGCTTGCTGCTCGACGCGGGTTCTAAAAACAGAACGCGAGACCGTGATACGAAGAGGTCGTGTGTAAAGGGGAAGCTATGGAGAGTGTCTTTGAACATGCTGGAATAGGGACTCCCCCTTTTTACTATAGAGCAAGCTAGTTCTTTTCACGGACCCACGATCATACGTGCTTTCTTCCCAAAAAAAAAGTCGCCGATCTCTGAATAGAGCGGACCTACATCTATTGAAACGAATCGAAAGCTTATCAGAGTTACGAGAAGCTCTCATTGTTCTCCGATCGTGAGAACTATTTCGCTGCCTACCTATAGATCGGGACTGGAAATCCTTGAGCTGGACACAAAAGGGTGACGCTTTTTAGCGAAGAGGCGCTGAATCGTTGAAGATCGCTTGGACCAGATAATTGTGGACGTGTGCTTGATGCTGGCTCTGATGGAAAAAGTCAAACGATTCGCGAGATGAGAGCCAAGACAGAGAACAGGGGCTGTTACCTGTACGACGGAACGGGAAACCCTTGGGCAGGACACAGCAACGTCATCGCACCACCGAGAACCATTTTGAACGCTTGCGAGTCCGCCAACGACGGAAATTTTGGTCGAGTGCTGGCAACAGGTT